>NC_050510.2:637497-1274994 GCF_012460135.2 Molothrus ater | reverse complement strand
GTTAGTAGTTGTTTAGACCTATGAACTTTTTAGCTTACTACCTTGTGTATTATAGTCCCTAGACTATCTGCTTATTCAGTTAGCAGTTTCACTTGAGTAATATTCTAAGCTTATCTTCATGGCTAGCCAGTTCTAACTCAGTCCATGGCCACAGATAGATGACTGTTTTTCATATCTTAATCTTGACCTCCTTTAAAACATATTTTGGTACTGATTTGAATAAATAGTTTATAGAAATTGTAAGAAAGCCTGAGAGTTATGTGGATTACTTACTAAATATATCAGGATCTCAGTGATATGTGGCATGTTCTTCTATCCCTTACTAAGTTTGAAAAGTTTGCTTATGTATATTTCTAATTTATTTCTACTAGATATGTCATCCCATGCCACACCAAGGCAGCTCATTTTGATATAGATTGGGGTAAGGAAGATGATTCCAATCTGTTAATAGGTATCTACGAATATGGCTATGGCAGCTGGGAAATGATAAAAATGGATCCTGATCTCAGTTTGACACAAAAGGTATGTCATCTGCAAAATTTCATCAAGGAGTTTTTTTGTTTAGGTAATAATGTTAATAAGAACAGTTACTGAAAGAGTTTATTTTATGATAACTGAAATTGCCCAGAAGTTAGGTCAGTTGTACTTCTTTGTATCCTTTTGGTAAATTATTAGATTTTAAGATTTTGTGTATTCAGTTGAAGTATACCTTCTTAGAGTCTGCTATGTTTCTGTATTTCTTTGTGTCTCTATCACTTGAATTCTCTCTTCCATCTTTTGCTTCCCTAGTTTAAATAGTCTAGTTGTGTTAATTTGAATTAATTCCAGACTTTTGGAAGAAGGAGCAGGCAAATCAGGAAGAGTACAAGGATGTTGTTTGATCGTGTAGAGAGAAAATTAGAAAGGCAAAAGCTCAACTAGAATTCAACCTGGCCACTGCCGTGAAAGATAATAAAAAATGCTTTTACAAATACATTAACAACAAAAGGAGGGCCAGGGAGAATCTCCATTCCTTATTGGATGCAGGGGAAAACATTGTCACCAAGGATGAGGAAAAGGCAAAGGTGCCTTCTTTGCCTCAGTCTTACAGTAAGACCAGTTATCCTCAGAACAATTGACCCCCTGAGCTGATAGACAAGGATGAGGAGCAGAATACCCCCCCGTAATCCAGGAGGAGGTAGTTAGTGAGCTGCTGAGCCACTTAGACACTTACAAGTCTATGGGGCCAGATGTGATTTATCCAAGGGTACTGAGGGAGCTGGCAGAAGAGCTCAGTAAGATGCTCTTCATTATTTGTCATCAGTTCTGGCTGACTAGGGAGGTTCCAGACGACTGGAGGTTAACCAATGTGATGCCCATCTACAAGAAAGGCTGGAAGGAGTATCCGAGGAAGTACAGGCCTGTCAGCCTGACCTCAGTATCCAGCAAAGTTATGGAGCAGATCATCTTGAGTGTGATCACATGGCACATACTGGACAACCAAGGAATCAGGCCCAGCCACCATGGGTTTAGGGAATGTAGGTCCTGCCTAACCTGCCTGATCTACTTTTATGACAAGGCGAACTGCCTAGTGGGTGAGGAAAAGGCTGTGGATGTGTCTGCTTAGACTTCAGCAAAGCCTTTGATACTGTCTCCCACAGAATTCTCCTGGAAAAGCTGTCAACCCACAGCTTGGACAGGTTCAGTCCTTGATGGGTTAAGAACTTGCTGGATGGCCGGGCCCAAGGATCAGTATTGGGCCCAGTCCTGTTTAATATCTTTATTGATGATCTGGATTGAGTGCACCCTCAGTAAGTTTGCAGATGACACTAAGTTGGGTGGAAGTGTTAATCTGCTGGAGGGTAGGAAGGCTCTGCAGAAGAATTTGAACAGGCTGGATTGATGGGCCAAGACCAATGGTATTCAGTTCAACAAGGCCAAGTGCTGGGTCCTGCACTTTGATCACAACAACCCCCTGCAGCGCTACAGGCTTGGGGAAGAGTGGCTGGAAAGCTGTTTGGCAGAAAAGGCCCTGGGGCTGTTGGTTGACAGCCAGCTGAACGTGAGCCAGTGTGTGCCCAGGTGGCCAAGAAGGCCAATGGCATCCTGGCTTGTATCAGAAATAGTGTGGGAAGCAGGACCAGGGCAGTAATTGTCCCCCTGTACTCTACACTGTTGAGGCCATACCTCAAATCCTGTGTTCAGTTTAAGCCACTCCCTTCAAGACAGACATTGAAGTGCTGGAGCGAGTCCAGAGAAGGGCAATGGAGCTGCTGAAGGGTCTAGAGAGTAAGTCATATGAGGATTGGCTGAGGGAACTGGGGTTGTTTAACCTGGAGAAAAGGAGGCTCAGGGCAGACCTTATCACTCTCTACAACTACCTGAAAGGAGGTTGTAACTCGGTGAGGGTTGGCCTCTTTTCCCAGGCAACTTGTGACAGGACAAGAGGATGTGGCCTCAAGCTGTGCCAGGGGAGATTATAGTTGGACATCAGGAGAAATTTCTTCATGGAAAGGGTTGTTAAACATTTGAATGGACTGCCCAGGGAGGTGTTGGAATCACCATACCCGGAGGTGTTCAAGAAACGACTGGATGTGACACTTATTGCCATGGTCTAGTTGACGAGGTGATGATTGGTCAAAGGTTAGACTCTATGATCTCAGAGGTCTTTTCCAACCTAAGTAATTTATGAATTCTGTAATTTTATTCTTGATTTTTTGGAGGGAAGTTGGTTTGGGGATTTTGGTTTGGTTTCCCTATCACTGTTTTCTTTGCTTGAAAGTGACTTTCATTTGCAACATGAGAATTGCTGTATTTGTCAGATTAGAAGTAGTGCAATGGCTGCTTAGAAGTAGTGAGAAACACTTAGGGAAATACCGGAGTGAAGCAAACACAGTGGTACTGCCAACCTGTAGCTTTGGGATTTGAGGAGCCAGGGTTGTATAGAAATCTGTTTAATGATATTCTGCCCCTGCCTTCCATTAATTGCTTGTTTTATGAAACCACTCTTTCTTTTTTTTTTTGGCTTCTGCATATCCTGTGGTAATGAGTTAATGCATTTAGAAGCACATGGCAGAACTAGGAGATCTGTGGATGACAGTGGTACAGGAGCTCTGAATTTTTTAGATGAACTATGAGAGTGGAAACAGAAATCTGAGGCTAGTTTCTTGAGCTGACTGTAAATTTTGTGAGAATATTTTCAAGACTACATTGGTTGTGTGTTTGAGCAACAATAATATGTTTAAGTTGTCCATTCCTTGAGGCTGCCTGCATATTGGTCAGGTATAGTTGGAGTTGATTGGTTTTTTGCTTATTTTTTAATTCAGCTTTTTCTGTTCCCAGTGCTTCACACTAGCAGCTTCCTAATCTGATAATGTGTACTTGTAGTTGATGCTACCATTGTTCTTCTCAGATTTTACCTGATGACCCAGATAAGAAACCACAGGCAAAGCAGTTGCAGACCCGTGCAGATTACCTCATTAAATTACTGAATAAAGACCTTGCAAGAAAAGAAGTGCAAAGACTTACTGGTGCAGTAAGTTAAGCTTAATATTCAGTAGCAAGATAACATAATATACCTATGGGAATGTCAGCAGATACTTGTCTTATCTATAGAAGTTCCACTCTTCTTTGTGTCATTTTTCTCTGTATTGGTAATTGTATTAGATGAAACTAACTCAAGGAATGTATTGCAAATTTAATATTGTTTTTTCCTCCCTTATTTGTAAATATTCTTTACTGTTGCATTAGGCTTGGTCTCCAATCCTGAGAAAAGTGGTGGTCATTAGTGGCAATAAATAAGTTGAATGCTTTCTTTAACATGAAAACCAAAATCTTTTTCTGCAACTGTGATGCAGACACTTGTCAGTTGACATAATAAAGGTGCTAATTTACATTCAGGGCAATTCAAAGAGGAAGAAAGCAAGAAGTAAGAAGAATAGAGCAACAAAGACTGCAAAAATTAAAGAAGAAATAAAAAGTGACTCATCACCACCCTCAGAAAAATCTGATGATGATGAGTATAATGAGGTAAATATCATTCATACAAAGACTTGAGCATTTTATCTTCTCAAAATTCAATTTTATTTAAAAATCAAAATATAAAACTAATGTTTCTGACTAATCCATTTTTACTACTGATTATGATTCTTCAGGTAACAACTTTTGTTCAGGCTCAGGAAAAAAAATCAAGATTGTTTAGAAAGTACAGCATAAATAAACGGTGTTTTGAGACATGCAAGTGAATGCTTCTGTGTATGTCAGGGCTTTCATTATCACAGAATGGGTTAGGTTGGAAGGGACCACTGGAGGTCATCTAGTCCAACCTCCATGATCAAGCCAGTTCCCCTAGAGTATGTTACTCGGGATTGTGTCCAGAAAGTTCTTGAATATCTCCAGAGAAGGAGACTCCACACCCTCTCTGGATAATCTGTTCCATTGCTCAGTCACCTGCACAGTAAAGTTCTTCCTCATGTTCAGGTGGATCTTCCTGTGTTCCAGTTTCTGCCCATTGCCTCTTGTCCTATTGCTTGGCACCACTGAGAAGAGCCTGCCTCCATCCTCTGACACCCTCCCTTCAGATAAGGGGATACTGATAAGGTCCCCTCTCAGATCTCTCTCCTCCAGGCTGAAGAGACCCAGCTCCTTCAGTTTTTTTTCATAAGTGCGATGCTCCAGTCCCCTAATAATCTTTGTAGCCTTCTGCTGGATTCCCTTCAGGAGTTCCATGTTTCTCTCATACTGAGGAGCCCAAAACTGGACACAGCACTCCAGATGCGCCTCACTAGGGCTCAATAGAGGGGCAGGATCACCTCCCTTGACCTGCTGGCAATGCTCTTCCTAATACACCCCAGGATACCATTTGCCTTCTTGGCCACAAGGGCACTGCTGGCTCATGGACAGCTTGTTGTCCACCAGGTCCCTGAGGTCCTTCTCTGCAGAGCTGCTTTCCAGCAGGTCACCCTCAGCCTGTACCGGTGCCTGAAGTTATTCTTACCCAGATGCAGGACCCTGCATTTGCCTTGTTGAATTTCAGAAGGTTCCCCCCTGCCCATCTCTCCAACCTGTCGAGATCCTTCTGAAGGGCTGCACAGCCCTCTGAGGTATCAGCCACTCCTCCGAACTTTGTATCATCAGTGAACTTGCTGAGGAGGCATCTACCCCTTCATCTAAGTTATTGATGAACAAGTTAAACAATACTGAGCCCAGCATTGAATCTTAGGGGACACCAATAGTGACAGGCCTCCAACTAGACTGCAACTGATCACAACACTCTGAGACCTGCCTTTCAGCCATGTTCTCAATCTGCCTCACTGTCCACTATGATATGAGGATGTCACAGGAGACTGTTGAAAGCATTGCTGAAGTCCAGATGGGCAATATCCACTCCTCTCATCTACCCAGCCAGTTGTCCCATTGTAGAAGGCAATCAGGTTGGTTAAGCATAATTTCCCTTTAGTGAATCCATGCTGATTACTCCTGATCACCTTCTTGTCATCCATGGGGATAGACATGGTCTCCAGAGTGAGGTGCTCCATCACTTTTCCAGGGATTCAGGTGAAGCTGAGTGACCTGTAGTTCCCTGGGTCCTCCTTCAAAGATTATTGCGAGTGACCTAGCAGTGATGTTTGCCAGTTCCTTTAGCACGTGTGGATGCATCCCATCAGGGCCCATGGATTGTTGATGTTAAGTTTGACTATTATTCAATAGATATTGTTCTAATGAGCTACTCAACTTTATTATGTTTTTATTACTTCTGATGTGTTCCTTTAGGACTCTCTTTTTGTTGGTTCATTTATTTATCACACAGCAGAAACCACTACAGAGAAGAAAAAAAACCCCAACAGATTAGGTTTAGGGGCCACGTTGCACCTAATTTTGTGACTTTGAAGGTAGCTGAAAAAAACACTAGATTCTTCAAAACATGTCTGAAAAAGCAAAAGTTGGAACTCTGTTCCCTTCTCCTATCACTGTGACTGTTTAATTCAGGGTCACACAAAAGTTACTGGAACAAAATTACTAGAACAGAAGTCTTTTATCATCACCATGCCCTGAAAAATCAGCTCAGTCTTGTGAGGTCTACTTCCTTATTCCTTTTAGCTCTTTGCAGCTTAACTACTTTTTACAGGAGCAGATTTCTTTGGTAATACAAAATTAAATGGATTTAATCTCTCACACGCCCATTATCCCTGCCCAATCAATGCTTGTTTTGTGTCACATTAAGGAAATGAGTGAGTAGTCCTCATCTTGTTTTGAAACTGCATCCAGCTCCATTTGATAGGTGTTAAACCTAAGTCTAAAGAAATCACACACAGAAAAAAGTATATTTTAATCTGATAGTTGCAAAACTTGTATAGTTAGAAACTCTATTTGATGTGACATATATGCTTGTGTATTTCAGGATGAGATTGTTTCAGTGAAATGTCCACATAAAAAAATAAAAGCAGAAGAAAATGAAGAAAAGCCTGAGCCAGATATTGGTATAAAGATGGAAGCTGTGGAAAAAAGAGAGACAAGAGAAAAAGAAAATAAGAGGCATTTAAAAAGAGAGAAAAAAGAGGATAAGAAAGAGTTTAAAAATATTAAAGAAAAGAGAGAAAGCAAACTAAAAGAATCCACACAGAAAGAAAAAGAAGTAAAGGAAGAAAAGGTAACTAGGTTTATTTTTTCTTATATAGCACTAAAAAAGGCCCCAGGTTTTTGTGAATGATTTTGAGTTGAAAAGATATTTTAGATCAGTCATTTCATTGAAATTTTTTGCATCATGTGAAGTTTTATTTTTGCCACTTGTAAGTACAAGGACAGGCAAATGAAATGGGAAATTACCTTTTTAAAGATCTATAGCTTAGTGGGACTGAGAGTGCAAGTGGAAGAAACTTGTCCATTCTCCTTCTCCATCCCTCCGAGAGAGAAAATAAAAGGTACTATCACTGCATGACAGATTTTTTTTTTCTTTCTTTTTGTTATTATTGGAGAGAATGCAGTGATTGCCTAATTACAATATAATTTCAGCCCAAAAGTAAGGTTTGCTTATCAGATATATTTTCATGTTTTGTTCTTAGGCAAATGAACTCAAATCTGAAAATAAAGAAAAAAATAAAAAAGTTTCATTGTTGGATATTCCAGTTCATATTACTGCAACTAGTGAAACAGTTCCAATATCAGAAGAATCTGAAGAACTGGATCAGAGGACATTTGGTGTGGTAAGTCCCTTGTTAATAACTTAGTGTTTACACTTGATATACTAAATGAGCACAATTTCTGATGTTTTTGATTCTGCTATTAGGTATTATAATACACATATCTATTGCCAGTAAAATCTTAGATCACTGAAGGCTTATTGATGCTATACTAAATTCAGTTTTGTTTTCAGGTTAGCAGTTTTATTTTATTGCATTTATGCAGTATAGTGAAGAGTATTTGTCTAGTTGTGTGTGCTGTATAGTTTTAAAATACAGACTGTGAAGATCCATCCTCAAGAATAATTCATGGATACTGCTTCTTAAAGGACAGAAATTAATGAATTTTAATGCAGCTGCTGTAGTCTCTGACTTGGCCTTATCAAATACCCCTTTGTTCTTTGTAAGCTAACAAGAGAAAGTTGCACTTAAAGTATTACAGACTTCCTGCATTAGACAGAGGAAGGAACAAATCCTAAAGTCCTTAGAAATATCTTGCTGGAGTAATATCTGATACCAAAAGAATTTCAGTTATATCACTACTTTTGTCCACAACAGAAACAATATTAGAAGAACAAAAGGGAGATATGTAACATTTTATAGTTTGATTGGGGACTTTGGAAGGATGCTAAGAATTTACTTTGAGCAGCTACTTTGCTGCTGTAAAAGTTCTATCATTCTGCTTTCAACAGTTGTCCATTACTGCTAGACAGGTTTACTGGGTCTACTGTGGTGCTGGCTGTAAGAAGCAAATGATCTTGTTTTCTCATCAGTATGGTACTGACTAGCTTACCTATGTGGGGGTTGTTGTTTTGCGTTTTTTTTTGTTTGTTTGTTTTTTGGGGTTTTTTTTTATTCTAAATGATGTTATAAGTGATTAATCTATAATTTCCAGGATATCTTGTGAGTGGCTAGGTGACTGAAAATCACACAATTCCCATGTACAATTGCGCTTCTCTGTTCACCTCTACACTTAAGCAGTGTATTTTGTAAACTGTCTTTTAAAAAGTTCCTTAAGCTGTGGTTAGTGCAATAGGTAATGTAGCTGCTTAATTACTTAATGGCATGATCTGGTAATGAAACAGCTTCACTGATTTTTGAGTTGTCCCTAGATGTTGACACAGTGATTGTGATGTTTTCCAAAATCCCTCATATTTTTGATTCTGGATATATAGACTTGTCTTCCTTCCTTAGTGGGAGTAATTATAGGTTGGGTTTACATATAGAACATTTTTTTTGTCCAGGCCCTCTGTTCAGGAAGGTATATTTATCATTATGCCATGATCAGATGCAATCTAATTAGCATGTTTATCTTTTCAAATGGAAATTACTGCTGTGGGTTGTTGAGGCTAACTCATTTGACTTCTTGTCTATCTTGTGACAGGTAAAATATGCATTTCATCTACCTTGCCATTGTGATTGAATGGTATTTCCAAGCAAAGGTCTATAATTTAAAACATGCTAACTGATTTATCTGTATTTACTATTAACATGTTTAAATCAGTGTGAAAATTCAAGCATACACATATGAAATATACCTAGGAGTACATGTGTTGTCATCACTGTTACTAATTTAGGCACACCTAAACTAGCTTTATCCTAGTATCTGCATAGAACTCAGGCTTAAAAGCTGCACAGAGAAGGAATGCTGATCCTCTGTTGAATGCCAAGTTTAATTGTTGCAGAAAGTATCTACTTAAAATATATTAAACATTCTCATACCTAATCTTGGCACTGAGTTTGTATAGCTTTCAAGGCTCTAAAAAGTAAAATAACTCTTGTCCTATATACTTGTGCTGAAAGTTAAACCCATGATTGTAAAACCTAGTAATTCCTTTCCCTCAGAAAATCTTTTATATTAACTTAGTGCTTTCTTAAATCTTTAATATGGGTTACATACAATTTAATACTGTCATACATAAGTAAATTTTCAACTGGATTTAAAAAGCTACTTTTCCAAATGAAATTTTATAGTAAAACTAAAAGAGCTGCAAGCAAAGACTTGTTTTTCATTTGGCCTACAACAGTACTGTCTTTGCCTGTGTAAGGGTGAGTCATGTTTTATGATTTTTATATTTTTATTTTTGAATTAATGTATTCCTTTTTTAAAAATTTTACAGTGCAAAGAAAGAATGAGGCCTGTTAAAGCAGCATTGAAACAATTGGATAGACCAGAGAAAGGCCTTTCTGAAAGGGAACAGCTGGAGCATACTAGACAGTGCCTAATCAAAATTGGGGACCACATTACCGAATGTCTAAAAGAGTACGCAAATCCTGAACAAATTAAACAGTGGAGAAAGTAAGTTATTCTGCATGATTTTTCTTGAAAAAGGGAAATCCATAATAGCTTATATTAAGTAGAATAATTTTAAATTATTTCTCATTTATTATTCTCCATTTATTTAATTTTTCTGCTGTATTAAATAAGGGCTTATGAAAAGAAGATTAAAAGTGGTAGCAGCTTTTATTGGTTTCACTTTTTTATACTTGCATAGCAATGCATTTTGTCTAGTAGGTGGAGTCCTCTTACTTTTTAAAACCAAATGCAAAGAGAAAATAACTGTATTTAGAGTATATTTCATGTTTAGTGGAAAAGAGTTCTTATCATTAAAGAATCTACTTTTTTCAACATTGATGTTTGGTTTTGGTTTATTATTCATGCTTAAAACAGGCCATTATAAATGTGTGTGTTCAACTTTGAATGATTTTGAGTTGCAGAATCCTTTATTCTTTTTTAAAATATACTCTAAAATTAAATCATATTAATTGACTTGATAAAAAACATTTATCCTAACATACTCCGAAATGTATTTCAAAATGAAATAAGAGTTTTAAGTGTTCTTATGCATCTGTGAGGTGATAACTTTGGAAAAATTGAGGAAAATGTTGGTTTATAAACTTACTATATATTGTTGTTAAGTTATTAATGCAGTTAGATTTAGTTTTATCATAATGTGCACTTTAATCCTTTATGGTTGCAAATATAGTTGCACTTCCATATACGAAGCTCAGTCATTTCATTTTCTTGCAGACTGTTAACAGAATATTTCTGCTGTTTGTACTTGCTTTATTTTAAAATATTGGGGTGAACTGAAATACAAAAGCAATATCCATGTCTTAAAGACACTTTGGTAAATGTTATGTTTCTTTAAATGGAAATTCATAGTAAGATCATAGACTCATAGAATTGTTAAGGTTGGAAAAGACCTCTAAGATCATTGAGTCCAACTGTTAACCCAGCACTATCACTGTGTTCACCACTAAACCATGTCTCCAAGTGACACATCCATACATTTTTTGAACAGTTCCAGGGATGGTGATTCCACCACTTTCCTGAGCAGCCTGTTTCAATGCCTGACTACCCTTTCAGTGAAGAATGAGTATGGTAGAGCTACTATAATATAATTAATATTATAGTAATGCTACAGTACCATGCATAGATTATTAAAGTATGTGTTTTATCTATCTTTTATAAGACATAGAATTTAGTAAAGGTATTCATGCTATATTTCTTATACAGATGTCATTGGGCACACCATTTGCTGGTTTTGTCTAGTTTTGCAAAACTCTAGGCCAAAATTATAGTATTTAAATCATCACAGTAAAAGAGCAGATAGATGCTTCTTGAGCCTACACACTTGAGATGTTTCTCAACTAAAAACTAGTTAGAACAGTACTATTCTGTAGTCTTTTAAGCATTCCACCTGTAAACTTTGCTAAAAGAATTCTAGACTTAAATCTGGTGTCTGCAATCATAGAAGCAAATCTCGTCTTTAAGGTTTTGGCTTCTTGAAACCAAAAGTGTTGTTTTGTTTTGCTTTCTTCTTTCATAGCATAGATTAGGATCAAAGATTTTGGCATGCTGCTTCCATCCTCTTTCAGATTTCTCATTTGGTTTCAAAAGCTTTGACCAGGCTTTGGAATTTCATGGGAAAATCCCATCCCTGATATCTGTAGGAAATTAGTCATGTAGATCAAATTTTTTATACTGCAAGAGATTTAAAGTTCAGAAGAATCTTTACTGAGTAATAAATACTCCAGTTTTCTGACATATTTCAAATAATCTTTTAGAAGAATTGCACAACAAATTGAAAACTATATTTTTATGCAATTGCCAAATCATTCTATTGACAAAACTGCCATTAATACTATTTTTCATGCAGTTTGCATTCTTCAGTCATTGTGATAAATATTACAAAATGGCAAATTATTAAAGTAATTAATTTCTGAAAAGTTTAAAATACAGCTAAGTAATGTTTGCTGTGCAGCTAGACAATATTCTGTGTAACAGACTTTACAATTAATTCAGTTTACTGAAATACTGTTGAAATAATTTCATTTAAGTCCATGTTCTGTTGTATGACACAATAAAAATTAATATATGGAAGAATTATAACCTTTCTTTCTTTTTCCTCAGAAACTTGTGGATTTTTGTCTCTAAGTTTACAGAATTTGATGCCAGAAAGCTGCACAAGCTGTATAAACATGCAATCAAAAAACGCCAAGAATCTCAGGTAATACTTTCAGACTCTCTAAATATACAAAAATATATTCTAAGTTTTATAATTGTTATTATAAAGTATCAATTGCTTTCACTCAATACACTTTAAATGTATTTTACTGTTCATAGTAAACTAGTTTGTTTTCTTAGAATATTTTCTGAAGAATTCAGATGCAACTTTGGGATTTATCAATGACGGTTTTTGTACTTGTCTCTTTTAGCAGCACAGCGAACAGAATATTAGCAACAACATGAATACACATGTAATTAGAAATCCAGGTAAGAAATGTGGAACATATTATTGTGCTGGATATCTTAAATGATGGTATATAAAATGAAATAAACTTAAAACTGTCTCCTAGAACTCCCATACTGATGGATATCATAGGGATAGGCTGACAGCATAACTTCACTAGTTTGGTGATGAAATTCAACTGAGCATGGACTGAATTTGGCACTTAGAGGTTTTAGTAGCAAGTTATTTGGCCATTTTCTTAAAGTAAGTTAATTTTTAAAAACCCACACTTTTTTGTATTTAATTTTGAGAAGGGAGAGAGACCAACTCAACACTTGTAAACTTCTTGGAGGCTCTATACCTGTTTGTAGCACTTGTAATGTCACCATATCATAATAAAGATATTCCCTGAAGTTATGGTTAGCAATCAGTTATATGGGATGTCATTTACTATTGACAATAATACTGTTTTTCTATGCTCCCACAGTTGCCTTCTTGTAATACTTTTTTTTTATATCATGTTATATAAAACCTAGAGTATGTTATCATGGGTTTAAAATTTATATATAATAATAATAGTATGGTAATAATGAGTATAATGTATTTTAGGAATACTACTAAAAACCTTTCATTAAGAAGGTGTACCTCTAAAACTAGTGTTCTCACTAGGGCTGTCTCCTTAGAGAGGAACTTCCTACCATTCTGTTTCAAATTGCTCTACTAAAGGCACCTGGTTTCTACTCCCTGCTCAATTAGACCACACTGATCTTCTCTATTCAGTCTGTAAGGCTGAAAAATTTAGTTTCTTGGTCCTACATATCTATATTTCTAGCTTGCTTGCCTTCTATTTCCTTCTGAGGTCTCTCTCAGTTTGCTCACATTACTGCATTTATCTTTCAATCATTTAGATATTGTTTCTGTCAAACTATAATGCCATTTTCACATTGCTTTAAATCTGACAGATAGAAGAGCTATTTGAATGGATAAAGAAAATAATTTTTACTGTTTGAGGCTTCCTTATAACCTCTACTTTATTAAACAGGTGTTGAAAGACTGAAGGAGAATACAAACCATGATGACAGTAGCAGGGATAGTTCTTCTGATAGACATTTGTCACAGTACTATGATCATCATAAGGACAAGCATCAGGAAGATGCTTATAATAAAAATGACTCAAGGAAAAGGTCCTATTCAGCCTTCAGCAATGGAAAAGACCACAGAGACTGGGATCACTATAAACAAGACAGCAGGTAAATTGTTCTGTTAAAAATTCCTTTCCTGGTTTTTCAGTATGCTTGTAGTAAACAGCAGTGAATCTTTTCTAAGTAATGCAAAATTGCAAAGACATTTCTCTTATGCAGCTCTGTTGAATTGACATAATTGTAGTCCTTACTATGTGTTCAGTAATAAGTAAATTTTTTCAGATACTATAGTGATGGTAAACGTAGAAAGCTGGATGACCACAGGAGCAGAGATCACAGGTCAAACCAGGAAGGAAGTTTAAAAGACAGTCGACCTCATTCAAATCACCGTTCCCATTCAGACCACAGGATACATTCAGATCACCGTTCCACTTCAGAGTATATCCATCATAAATCTTCCAGAGATTATAGGTACCACTCAGACTGGCAAATAGACCACAGAGCTTCTGGTAGTGGCCCAAGGTCACCATTAGATCAGAGGTCTCCTTATGGGTCAAGATCTCCTATAGGACACAGATCTCCATTTGAACACTCATCAGATCACAAAAGTACACCTGAACATACATGGAGTAGCCGGAAAACATAACAAAGACTGACATTTTCTGGACCATCTTTTAGCCATATACAGTAAACTAACACAGTAATTGCCTTATGTGACTTGAAAGATATGGACTGGATATTGTTAGTCACAGTATTGTTACTTCTTTCCAGGATGCAAGGTCTATTATCCCAACAATAGAAAAATATTTTTGTATTTAAAATTTCGGCTGCACTGTGCTGCAAATGTTGGTGGCAGGTGTTTTCTGAGGTTTTTTTTCCCCTCTTTAAGAAATGAAAAATGTTTACTTCTACAGGGACCTCAACACTGCCCCATTCAGACTGAATCTCATAAAACTGGTTTCAGGGTGAACATAGTTTAAATTATGTTTGCAAATGAGATTTTAAACACAGACCTGTGATCATGTTTCAGGGAGAAATGAGGAGGAGTTTTTTTGTTTTCTTAGTAAAGAATTCTCAAGGACATTTGTTCACATTTCAAAGCTATTAATTTACATTGTATACTGCAGTCACCTTGCCACTTTGCATCACAAGCTTGAATATTTCTGTACCCATAACTGTAAAATAGCCAAGATTTCTCTTGTTTGTAGTCAGCTGTAATAATGCTTTTTTTCAAAATAAAAGAAATCGCTGAAAAATATTGCAAACTAATTAAATGAGATTTTTTTTTGCTTGTTCCTTTCCCTACCTACTCAGTCTTTCTTGTCACAGAGTCAATATACTAACACTTTTTAATAAAAATATTTTTATGAAATTACTGTTTAGAATGCAAAAATGGGGATGGGAACCTTTTTATTCCATTTAGTGCCCCTTTTTTATTGGATGCTTCAGATACATGTTTTGGTTTTGTTTTTCTATTAAACTGACAATATTGTGATTTGTTGTAATGAAATGGGAAATATTCAGCTAAACTGTGGTCTGAAAAGTTTTTGTGTACACAGGTTTTAAAGAAGGCATGTTCAATATCTGAACACTTTTGAATCCAAATCAGACAAAATTTATTGGAAATTTATTGTTTTCCCTCTTGAAATGGGCAATAATGTCAAATGTGCTATGCAGCCAGTTAATATTTTAGATTTGAATTACTTTCTATTACAAGAATTATTACAATACACACTGTATATAGATAACGTCTGTTTGACAAATTAAATTTGAAATTAAATGTGAGCTCTTGTTTCCTGCTGGTGTTTTTCTACAGCATACATCTTTCTCATGTAACCATAAAAATATTCAACTCTTAAGTACTAAATACACAACATAATTAGGGAAGATAAATGTCTACCCTGGCATCATGTGGTTGGTGCTAATATGTTGTTCCAATTTTTTTTCATCTTGCAATGTGTTGATGTCCTGGTTTAAGACAATTTAAGGTGTGGATACTCCAAAATTAGTTACCTCTCCTTTTAGTTTTAACCACTCCCCTTTCACCAATAAGGTGAGACAAATGCAAGATATAAGTGAAAAAATGGCAGTTTACTAAAAAACAAAACAGCAGAAGGCAAAAATAACAATAATAATCACTAGATACAAAGGTGCTGAATCTCGTGGACTCCCTAGGAACAAAGAAAACAAAATGGTGGAGAAACCACTCCCCCAAGATGGTGCCTTCTGTAGACAATGTCGTGGTCTGAGAGTTAAAGGCAGAAATGGTGGACAACAACCTCTCCCAACCACGTGTGAAGAGAGAGAACAAATAGAGAAAAACAGCACAGCAACTGAACCTCCGCGATAGCAAAAACTCCCTCTTCCCCCAAACAACAACTAACAGGGAACAAGGGCAAAATTTTAAAAAACCCTAAACTCCAAAAAACAGACAAATGCTCCTCTTATCTCTCTGACGGTGGCAGCTCTGTTGATTAAGGCAGCCAAAAACTGGCAGCTGGAACTGGATTTGCAGCTGGAACTCATGGAGGGACTATGCCTTCTCCTCAGCAAAAGCAGCAGGCAGCCAGCTAGGATTACTCGGACTCCATATCCTCCTGATTCAACCAGGCACTGCTGGTGGTCTGGGGCAACCATATGGAGCAGGGGCTGTTCTGTTTTTCTTGGCATGGCACCACAACTGGTTGTCCTGGGTGGTGTCAGCAAAAAAGAAAGGAAAAAAAATGGTCCAAAGACCTGCCTCAGCTTTCCTGGTGAGAACGAAAGAGAAAGGGCAAGAGAGCCTCTGCCTGAGTGACCCTGACCTGACCTTAAAAGGACCCCAGCATCTGCCAACCTCCATGGTTCTGTTTCTAGCCACCAGGTCTTGAAGAGAGAGTAACAATATTGGCATATGACATCGCACAGATAGATATGGAATACAATAACATTTTGGGTTACCCAGGACAGTTGAGCATTTTTTTCCAATTAACCAGGGTTACACAAAAGTATTAAAATTGAACCAAAACCTGTTCAGAGTACCTGTTTGTTATAATCTCACTATAGGCACAGCTGCTGCACATTCTAAGTTAATATCATCTAGCCAAGTACATTTAAGCTAATTTAATGTAGGCTGCAACTCAGATAATGCTTCTTCATTTATTAGCTGTCATTTTCCAAGGGTTTGGAGGGTTTTGAACTCTGCTTTTGAGCTTAATTACTGAAGCAGGGTTAAGCTAGTGGTGGCTAGTAAAGTTGTGCATGTGTGCTATGCATCTTCTAGTGGTGAAAATCTAGAAGTTGGAGCATCCACATCCACTGTCTAGTTCTTCCAGTTTGGGTAGTGAGCTGGAATCTTGGATCCATTCTAACGCATCAATAGAACAGTCCCACTAAGTCTACTTCACTATCAGTATAGCTAGACAGAACATAGTTGGTGTCTTTGGTTAGAATCTTTGCTAATTAGGATATTTAGGTTGGGTTAACTTTGATTATGTTATAGCTGTTTAAGACTTATCTGAATGCAGAGGGGAATGAAGTTTGATGGCAGAGGTGTTCTCCATGGCTTATGAAACTGACTGTTATGGGATTCTCCTAATTAGTAATATATGCACCATATCCTCTGCAAATAAACCATTTATCATTCATTTTCCATGCATGCAAATGTGGTGGCCAGACCTTGGCTGGATACCAGGTGCCCACCAAAGTTGCTCTATCACTCCCCTCCTCAAGTGGACAGGGGAGAGAAAATATAACAAAAGGCTCACGGGCTGAGATTAAGACAGGGTGAGATCACTCACCGATAGTACTGTTATGGGCAAAACAGACTTGACTTGGGGAAATTATTGGATTTTTTACCAAACCTTTAAAACACTGTCCCCCCCCACCCCTCCATTTTTCCTGGGCTTAGCTGTAGTCCTGATTCTCTACCTCCTTCCCCTAAGGGCTGGGAAATGGGTGTTGTGGTCAGTTCATCACATGTTGCCTCTGTTGCTTCTTCCTCCACAGAGGACAGACTCCTCACATTCTTCCTTTGCTCTGGCATGGTGTCCCTCCCATGGGAGACAGTCCTCCATGGACTTCTCCAATGTGAGTCCTTCCCACAGGCTACAGTTCTTCATTAACTGCTCCAGCATGGATCCCTTCCATGGGGTGCAGTCCTTCAGGCACAAACTGCTCCAGCATGGGTCTGTCATGGGGTCACAACTGCCAGCAAACTTGCTCCAGGATGGGCATGGTGGCCTAGGTTGGTAAGCAAAAGGTTCAGGGTGATGTGGACAAAACACACCTTGACACCAATAAAACAGGGCAGAAGAGGGCTGACTTTAAGTATACATGGACAAATAAGGACATGCTGAGAGGACAGCATGATGGGGGAAGCTCACACCCTTTCTGCAAAAATCAGCATGGTGGTGGGTCTCTCTTAAGTGTCTGTATGCTAATGTACACAACATAGGAAACAAGCAGGAAGAATTTGAGGCCTGTATGCACTTGGGGGTGTATAATCTCATTGGGATTGCAGCGAGCTGGTGTGATGGCTCACAGGACTGTAGTGCTGCAATGGCTGGATACTAGCTCTTCAGGAAGGACAGGCTGAAAAGGCAAAGAGCTGTGAGGAACGAGCAAGGTTGCCTGGAGCTCTGCCTAGGGATAGATGATAAGAGCTTTTGGATCAGGATTAGTGGACAGACCAACATGTGTAACATTGGGATGAGTATTGGCTACAGACTGCCCAATTAGGAAGTAATAGTAGATGAGGTCTTCTTCAGACAAAGGAAAGAAGCCTAATGGTTGCAAGCATTTGATATCTTGTAGAAGGGCAACTGTCCTGTTTAAAAGACAGGTGTCTGCCAAGGAAGGCAGGAGTAATTTCTTACCACCTTTTGAAAGAATTTGTCAGCCTTCACTGGGAACAAAAGATCAGTTAGCAATAAGGGCAAAAGCTAAATGGTTATTTTCCAACACCTGAAAACACTTTTCTTCCTGGACCTCCTGACAGCTGTCAAACAGTCCAGTTCAATCACTTTGCTGACTACAATGTACTGCTGAAAGACAGAGCAGGGAGCACAATGAGGCTAAAGAGAACAACTGTTCCTTTAGAAGTTATTTTTCCTTTTTTTTTTTTTGAAAGTGCCTGATAATTACATTATTGGTCCACAATCCTGAAAATGGTTAAGCAGGTGAAGAAACATGCTTCGATAATGATTTCGGAGTGATTTGTTTACAACTATAGTGAAATAACTTTCATGGGAAAAATTATTTTGCTTCTCTCAGTTTTCATGTACAGCATTTTGCTTCATGTTTGAAAAAACAGCTTAAGAAAGCTATAGCTATACTGATTTTGATTTAAAAGTGTCAAGCACAAAATGTACAGATCTAATAGACTGTCAAAAGCAAAGACCATGATCTAAAAAAGAGCCATATCCTAGGCAAATTGTACCATTTATACGGAGACGTATACAAGCCTAGGTGCCAGACCCCCATGATTAAACTGGGCAGCATGGTGACTAGTGAGTTCTGTACCAAATATAAAATTTTCCAGACAAAATCATCATTTTTTCTCTCTGTCAGGAAAATTAATCCACGAACACCAGAGGTTTATGTCCAAAAAGGAGGCAGAGGAGTCCTGTAACTATTCAAATAAAGGGAGAGGCCTTGGGGTATTTTCCCTGGGGTCTCTCGAATTTTTAGGGGACACAGCCTCCTTTTTATCCTAATTTTTCGGACGCATTTCCCTCTCTCTTTCCACATTGGCCGAGATACTTGAGAGGTACAGACTTCCCGAATCGCCTAATACCTAAGATCCCTTCTAATGTATCCCTCCCCCCATTTTTCTTTTTCCTTGTGTCTCTGTTCTTTTTCTCTAAGTCCAGAGATTTAGCACAGCCTTGGGTGAGCAACAATCTGTGTCAATTAGTGGAATTCCTATGGAATTAATGGTTCCCCCCCCCATTGCTTCTTTCACCTCTTCGTATCTGGCCTTATCTACCATCAGGCCCACAGTTTGTAAGGACACCTCCTTCTCATTCCTTTCAATCCCTCCTCATCTTATTTTCTCAATAATTGTCTTTAAAAACCTTAGTTATCATTGACTTAACTTTCTGTTCTTGTGGTTTTTTTGGTTTTGCAATTATTTGCAGTGATATAATTTTCTGTCTTTTTGTAGTAATTTCTGGATTAGTAGTCCTGGCTGCTACCTGTGTCTCCTTGATCACATGTTGAATAAGTTGCACTAAGCAAGGGATCACATATGGTAAAAAGATAAGAGTTGCTACAGTACATAAGAGGAAGAAAAGCATTTGTTTAACCCATATTACACGAGGTAACCATGAAAACATGTCCCATTCCCATCCTTTCCATGTTTGGACCAGTACATGAGCTAAATTTCTTATTCTTTTTGTTATTTGTTTTACCACTTTTCCATTGTCATCTATTTGCAAACAGCAGTTAGAGTAATTTAATTTTCCACACACTCCCCCTTTCTTCTGGTAATAGATAATCTAATACCATCTGATGTTGAAATATTGCATTCCTCATCTGAGTGGATTGGACAGCAAGAAGGTCAAGAGCTGTAGCTGTCTGGTTGATTATTATTTCAAAGACAGCTTGTAACCTAATTATCCAGTTTAAATTATAAATGGGTTCTCTGGCACCTGATATTAATTCATCAGGATTCCAAGTGGCTGGTCCATAGTGTTGTATGATTTGCTCAGGTGGCCATTCATCTTTTCCACATTTTGGGTGCTCCCTCCAGCCAGGGCTGCTGTATCTCTAATTAGATCATCATATACCTTGATTCCTAACTGATTTCCCTGAAGTTGTGGTAGAAGAAAGAACAAGGGTCTAATATACCCTACATAACATATCCCTGACCAGTTTGGAGGTAACTTGAGATAGGCATGTTGGCCACCCATGGCCAGCTGTCAGATCTTCCTGGACCTCCGCAGACCCAACAATTTCTAAGGTTAGAAGTGTTTGCTACTTCTTCTCCTAGGACTAAAAAAATTATTTGCCTACCTTTGGCCCAAATCTAACTGACAATATAAAGGTAAGATTATTAAGAAAAACCTTCTAAAAGTATAATCTAATTTCCTAAACTAATTTTCACGCTGTCTTCCGCACCACCTGTGATGAGTGAAGGCACAGAAACCACTTAACATAAAGAAAACAATGACAGTGAGGATTAGCCCCAGTGACTGGAGATTCTAAAGGAGGGATGCCCATACAGATTATTTTAGCAGTCTGTGGGTAAGCACACGAGGCTTCCCCCAATGCCAGTGGCCTGGTTGCTGCTCTGGTCCACTCCTGCAGTGTCAGTTGCTGCCTCCCGTCCTTCTCCAGCTGAGATGTCCAAACCTTTGAGGCTTCAGAGACCATGCCCCAAGTGTGATGGGTTCACCTGCATTCAGCTCTCTTGATGGCTGTTTCTGTGGTCAGTGACACTTAGAAAGGTCCACGCCACTTCATCACCAGTGGTGCTTCTTTCTACTCCTTAACTAGGACCCAATCTCCTGATTGGATGTTATGAACAGCAAAGTCCAAAGGCAGGGTCTGTGCCAGCTGAACTTCCTGTCGAAGAGATTTCACAAGAGAGTATTCTGGACACATATTGTTTTAAATATACATCACTTATCTCTACCCCCCCACTAAGTTGAGAATTACAAGGGTAAGGAATTCCAAACATCAATTCAAAGGGAGATAATTGAATATCTCCTCTGGGTCTGGCCCTTATTCTTGCCAAAGTCACTGGCAAAAGCCATATTCACAGCATCTTAGTTTCTATCACCAGTTCCAGAAGGTGTTTCTTTATTTCTCCATTCATTCTTTCAACCCGACCCAAGCTCTGGGGCTGCCAGGGGGCATGGAGGTTCCATTGTATCCCTAAAGCAGTCATAACCCCTTGAAGGATTTTTTCTGCTAAATTCGTTCTCCTATCTGAGTCTATTGCTTCTACAATCCCATACCTTGGAATTATTTATTCCAAAAATACTTTAATAACTGATCCTGTAGTTGCTGAAATGGCTGGAAATGCTTCTGGCCACCTTGTTAACTGACATACTATTACCAGAAGATATTTGAACCTTGCCACTCGGGGCATTTCAGTAAAATCCACCTGGCATCTTTGGAAGGGGCGTACAGCCCAAGGCCTCCCTCCCCTGGCAGTTTTCTTTGTAACCCTGTTATTTGTTTTAGCATAAATCAAGCAACCCTCAATAGCTCGCTTTGCCAGAGTAAAAAGACCTGCAGTAAGATACATTTTGAGGAACGCTTATGCCAGTCCTTGAGAGCCCCAATGACTCCTTTCATGAAGTTGTTTTAATATATTTAAGGCCAGAGCTTTTGGTATCCACTGCTTACTCTTTCTTGTAAACCAATTATCCCCTCTTTCCTCTGCCCCACTCTTTTTAATTATCTCAAGCTCCTCTGGTGGAAAAGACAGTTTCTCTGGCAGTGGTAGGGTTACTGGGTGCAAAGGGAGGATCTTAGAGATTTTTGGCAACAATGCAGCTTTCCGAGCTTCTTCATCAGCCAGTTGGTTACCTGTTGCCTCCTCTGAGCACCCTGCCTGGTGTCCCCTTAATGTGTATTACTGTCACCCCTTTTGGTAAATTTGCCTCCAATAGGTGAGAGATTAAACTCTCATAAGCTAATGTTTTTCCCCTGCAGGTTGATAAACCTCTTTCTTCCCATAATTTCCCAAACACATGTATCACCCCATATGCATATTTAGAATCAGTAAAAGCATTCACTATCTTGTCCTGATATAATTCACAGTCTCTCACAAACACAGTTCTGCCTTTTGAGCTGACCATGTGGGCAGAAATGTTTCCCCTTCCTTTAACTCCCTTCCATTAATGATAGTGTATCCTGTAAATCACTTCCCTTCTATCACCCTTGAAGACCCATCAATAAACACATTTTCTCTCTCAGGCCAGGAAGTGTCTCATAAATCTTCCCTAGCCCAGGTCTGGAGATCTATCACCTGAATGCAGTCATGGGTTTCTTCTTGGCCCCCCTCTTCAGGGCTGTTCACAGAGGCTGGGTTAAGTCCTTCCCCGCTTTTCAATTCTAAATCTTCCTGTTTCATTAAATAAGATTCATACTGTAATAACCAAGTGCTGGTCATCTACTTAGAGACTCTTACAGTTAACAAAGCTTTAACTTGTTGTGAAACTTTAACAATCAGATATCCTCCTGCTGTCAGTTTTCAGGCCTCAGTTACCATTAAAGCCATGGTTGCACAGTTCTGCAGATAATGAGGCCAGCCTCTGGACACCGGGTCTAACAGCTTAGAAAAATAAGCAACAGGTCGCTGTGTTCCCCCGTGTTCTTGTACTAAAACTCCTTTATCATGGCCCTGTTTAACATCTACGTATAACTCAAATTCATTTTCTGAGTCTGGCAGAGCTAAGACTGGGGCCTTAACCAATTTGTCTTTTAATTTTCTAAAGCTTTTGCTGTCTTTCTGGTGTCCATATCACAATATTAGGACTGTCTTGGGTTAAAAAGTTATATAAAGGTCTGGCCAAAACAGAAAAATCCTCAATCCATGCTCTGCAGTACCCCACCAACTCTAAAAACTGCCATAACTCCTTTTTTGTCTGGGGTAATGATACTTGCAAAATCCCTTGTATTCCTTCTGGATTGATACACCATAACCCTCCAGTCAAAATGTGTCCCAAATATTTAACCTTTTTCTCTACTGTTATAGATGGGTGGTGTGGTGATTGGCTCTCGCAGATGAGGAATGGATATTATGTCTATTAAAAAAAGCTTTGTTAAGGTTTAAAGTTCTTTTGAGGTGTGACCGTTGTTGTAAGTTGTTTTTGGACCCCTTTTTGTCCTCCCTTTAATCTTCTCTTCTTCCCTCTGTATTGTTGCCACCAGACAACCCTGGTTGGCGGGGTTGTCAGAGACATGTGGGGGGAGGGCGTATACACGTGCCCCTTGCATGAGGCTGCCAGGAGTGGGGGAAGCTTGTCACTGGGGGGACTTGGCATGCAACACCAATCGAGTTGCAAGAAGGTCTCCACCAATGGACAGCAAAGAAGAGTTAACTGGGAGACTTTGGGACAGGCCAGGGATATATAAGGAAGATGTTTGAATATGTATGACCGCTTATGAATATGTATTTGGCTGATGCAACACCAAGGGTATAAAAGGCAGAGCTGCCATTTTGTGGACATGCCTCTGGTGGTTGGCCACACTCCCAGTGCTGTCCCTTTTGCTTTGTGAATTTTTTATTAGTTCTCAATAAAACTTTTATAACTCATTTCCACTTGGGGTCTGAGTCATTTATAACATCTACCAACTGCGCCTTCTTTTTAGACACACTAAGTCCCTTTTTAGCAAGAAAATTAGGCAGCTTCACAGTAGCCTCTTCAACCACCTTTTCTTGTTCCCCTGATAGAACCAAGTCATCCACATACTGCAACAACCTAACTCCTGAGGGTGGAGTAAACTCTCTTAATATTTTCTGCAAGACTTGTCCAAACAAAACCGGTGACTCTGTATATCCCTGTGGGAGCACTGTCCTTGTCAATTGTTGTCCTACTATCTTCCCTGGAGCTGTCCACACTTCTGGGTTTATTTCAGCATAAGCCTTCTCAGATATTTTACAGAGTTACCACAGTGTTAGCCTCTGTATCATTTTTTACAATACTAATTTGCATTCCCACTTTAGCTATCAAATCCCTTCCCAGAAAATTACAAACCCTAACCCTATCCCCCATATCTACTAACAGCGGTTGAATAAAACACACTCACTCATCCTTTCCACTCACCCCTTGAATAATCAATGATCTTTTTGACAATTTTCCCCCTTTAGACATAAAATTCAAAGTGGATCGAGAGGCCTCTGTGTCTATCGGGAAACACACCTCTTCTCAATCTGGACCCACCTTAAAAGTTAGCAAGGGCTCCAGTGTGGTGGGTACTTGATATAATGGGAGCCCCTGACACCCCTAACAATCCATCTCCATTATTCTCTGAACTTCCTCCTCCTGAGGGTCCAGTTGTCTCTGTGGACATTCCAGCTTCCAGTGTCCCTTTGCCTTGCAGATAGCACACTGATTCCTCCCCAACCACTGTTTGGATTGGCTCTCCCCTGGTGAGGAGGGAATGCTTTTGGCACTTCCTTGTGGCTGACACTGTCCCTTCTATCCTGGGGGACCCCTTGGGTCCTGAGGTTTATCCCTCTGGGACTGTAAAAACTCTTTGCCTTTGCTTTCACCTTTTCCTCATCCCTTCTTACATACACTAGCTGTATCTTTCTAACCAGTTCATCCAGGGACTTATTCTGTTATTTCTCTAGTATCCCTTGCTACTGCCTGTGGATACGCATTTTCTCATAGCTCAAAACCATTCATTTTTCCAGTGAACCAAACAAAATCCTTAAAAGAAAATCTTAATCCTTCCATGTACAATCTGCATTTCCCAGATAGGTCTTCACCTCCTTCTTGTGCTCACTCTCTATCACACAACATATACCAGAGCCAGTCTCAGTCCTGCCACAGGGTCCAAACACACCTCCTCCCCCAGCTCTCCTGACAGGCACAGCTGGCAGCATTTCAGGTAGCCGGGATGTCCTGCAGCCTCATGGGGACCAACGGCCACTGCCGCCCCTGCCCCAGGGGTGGTGGGGTCAGGCACTGCCCGGTACTGAGCCCCAGCTGCCCCACAGCCCCCACAGGCCCCCAGCCCATGCTCCCGCTCCCACACTTCTCTGCCCAGTCATGCCACTCCTTGCCTTAACCATATCTCTCTACATTCCCCTTCAGCTAATCTTTTCTCAACATATCAACACTATTTGTCTATTTCCTGTTGTCAAGACTCCTTCTCAACTCTCCTTATTGCCCCCCTCGGGCATGGATTGTTGACACTCCTTCTCAACTTTCCCTTATTGCCCCCTTTGGGCATCTATGTCCTTAATTACCCCTGGGAGAATGCATAAACCAACTCCACATTCTTCCAAGGGATTCTTTGGAGATATTTTGGGGTCATCATCCCTTTTGCCAGGGCCCCTTCCTGGCTTTACCTTTGTAACCCTCCATGGGTGCCCTGTTTTACCTGTGCTACCCTCCATGGGTGCCCTCTCAGGTTAACTCCCTGAAGATCCCATTGTACTCACCAGTGAGATTTTCAGTGGTCATTCCCTGTGGACTCTTCACGGATCCCCCTGGTCCGCCACTCATCTGTCTTCTGGACAGTCTTGGGACCCCAATGTATTGCCTGGTGCCGGCCACCACCAAGGGGAGCTGATTACCCAAACTGGGTGAGGCGCGCCTTCAGCTCTGCTTGTTGCCTGCTGGCCCCGGATAGTGGAAATATCCTGCACAAGAGCCCCCAAATTGTCAGGAAAATTAATCCACAAACACCAGAGGTTTATGTCCAAAAAGGAGACAGAAGAGTCCTTTTACTTTATTCGAATAAAGGGAGAGGCCATGGGGCATTTCTTCTGGGGTCTCTCAGATTTTTAGGGGATGCAGCCTCCTTTTTATCCTAATTTCCCAGCCGCATTTCCCTTCTCTCTTTCCCCATTGGCTGAGGTACTTGAGAGGTACAGACTTCCCAAAACGCTTAATATCTAAGACCTCTTCTAATGTGCATCTCCCCCTCCCTTCTTTTTCTTTGTGTTTCTGGTCTTTTTCTCTAAATCCATAAATTTAGCACAGCCTTGGGTGAGTGTTATAAACAACAAATATAGTTATTGGCTTTCGCATTTATGTATTAACTTTTGTTTTGCAAGTTATTATTGATCACAAAGATCCTGATATAGTACAATTTGTAATTACTTTTAACTGCTTTTGATATAGCATAATCTGTCAGTTAACGTATGCACCATATAGCTTTTATAAATAGTAGTGCAATATATACTATCTTAGACCGTAGCATAATAGAGACTGTGGGATGTTAAAATGCTTTTTCATGTAACTAACTCAGAAAATGGTGTAAAATAATTAGGTGATTTCCAACATTCAGGGACTATCTTATCTGAAAGACAAGATAACAGACACAGAAACCAGAGCACCGAGAAAAGAAAAATTTATTGACCCTTGTTATCAGGGAGTAAAAATACAACAAGATGGAACCACAAAAAGAAATAAAATACATTGATCTAATCAACAAGATGGCATGTAGACAAGTCAAAGGTTAAAACCAAACAGGAAAATCCCTAAAACATCTAAAATCACAGGAATGTTTGAATAATGCATGAAACTCATAAGTATGCATATACCCCCTGTGAAAAACGCCAATCACTTGTGTTAAAATTTTAGAAGTTTAATAGTAATAAAATAGTAATAAAGATTAGGACAATAAGAATTTGGTCAATCAAAGTTAGGACAATAAAAGACAATAAAAGCAAAGAATTACGAACATCCGTATGCTTTTGCACTCTGCCACAAAAGCACGCTTCGCAAACAAAGGATTAACCCTTAAAAGCAATAGCCTGTTGCATTTTCATATATCTCATACATGAATCAAACATTCTTTTCAAATTAAGGGTGTCTTCTGCTTAATTTCTGCTCCCTCCCTCATCTTGTAAATCAATTTCTTGGCTCCTAGAAGTCTGGAAGAAGTCTGAATTGTCCTGATAAGGAGGTAATAATTCTTCTTTTAGAATCATGGGGTCTTGTTGCTGTTATCTTTAAGCAAAGAATTTCTTGGTTATCTTATCCATTCCTTGAGCTAGTTACAAAAAGTATCTTACATCACATCGTTTCTATTTTAATATTATGCTATAGCCTAAAAACTATATTTACCACTATACTTAAAAAGATTAATACAGCACTACTAAAATAATTAATACAGCATAACTTTCCAACATAACACATATAGTATTCAATTTAATATTTGCAAAGAGCCAATCATATAATATGCATTTTTCACACCTCTGTAATGTAACAGTATATAGAGAATATGGTTTTACGTTAATGTGTGCTTTTGCCAAATAGCCAAACATCCTAGCACGGGATTTTATCCCTTTTATCCTTTTTATCCCTTAATAAACTTTAAAAAATTCTAAAGAGTGAACTTTTTTTTCTCATTAAGCAATAGTCTGTGTCAATTAGTGGAATTCCTATGGAATTTATGGTTCCACTCAATGCTTCTTTCACCTGTCAGTATCTGGCTTTATCTACCAGCAGGCCCACAGTTTGTTTGTAAAGATACATCCCTCTCATTCCTTTCATCCAGAACAAAGAGAGACACAAAATGCTGGGGGACCCCCCAAGATGGCGCTCCGCAGCCCAGCGTGTAGTTCAAAGGACAAAGGAAAGATGTGGTGTCAACCTTCCCCCACCGTCCCCCCCGCTCTGCTCTGCTTATCTCCCCAACAGCTGGAGCTCTGAATGGTATTCTCCAGATCAAGGGCTAGAAACCCATGGAAGGATTTTGCCTTCCTCGCAGCAGGAGACAACAGGACAGGCAAGGCAAGAAAGCTGGGCTGGGGTGACTCCATAGTCATTCTCTTCTCAGCTGGACACTGTTAGCGAATTGGAGCTTTGCTGGAGCAGGGGCCACTCCACTCAGTGTGGCAGCAACAGACGGGCATCTGTGGAATTCGCCCCAAGGCAGTATCTCCAAGATGAAAAAAACCCCAAAACCCAAAAAGGGGATAAAAAGCCTCTGCCTAAGCAAAGACCAAAATGTCAGCAAGGCAAAAATCACTTGCCTAAAGAGTGTGAGATGCTTGCTAGAGTGGACTTTAAAACCATCCACGGTACCACCCTGTCTGTTTCCTGGCTGCAGGGTCTTAAAGAGACAATAACAATTTGGGGCACAGATACAGAATACAATAAGATTTTGGGTTACCCATGACAACTCCCCGTGGACCTGGATTTTCTAAGTGTTGCTAGCATCAGGAAAATTAATCCACAAACACCAGAGGTTTATGTCCAAAAAGGAAACAGAGGAGTCCTTTCTGGCTTTATTCGAATAAAGGGAGAGGCCATGGGGCATTCCCCTGGGATCTCTCGAATGTTTGGAGGATGCAGCCTCCTTTTTATCCTAATTTCCCGGCCGCATTTCCCTTCTCTCTTTCCCCATTGGCTGAGGTACTTGAGAGGTACAGACTCCTCGATACGCCTGATACCGAAGATTTCCTGAAGATTTCCCTCTAATGTATAAGCCTCCCTTTTAATTTTTAATTCTTACGGAATTTAGGGGTTTTTCTTCCCCATTGTTTCTTTAATCTTTCAATGTCTAATTTCCTTTATCAGCAAACCTAAAGTTTATTTGTAAAAGCAAATATCTTTTTTCCATTCATCAATCAGTGAAAGCCTTCCTATTGTTTCTTTTATCTCCCAGTGTTAGTTTTATCTACCAGCAGACCCACAGCTTGTTTGTAAAGACAAATCCGCTATTCCTCTCACTAGGAGACAATAACGACTGGATGCTTAAGAGAGACAGAAGAAGTCAGCTCAGGGGAGGAGTGCAGCTGGCTACTCCCTCTTTACCTGAGTTTTCCCGTGGAGGGTAGAGATACCGCGAGATATGGATAGGGGAAAAGGGGTTGGGTGCAGCCCCTAGCCCGCTTGTGCTCTCGGCATTCAGAGGGGAGAGAGGTTGCCGTTGATGTGGGGAGAATTCATCACCACTGCGGGGTTCCATCTCCTGCTGCCTTTCTTCCGCCGCGAGCTCTGCTCGCAAGAGCAGCCGTAGCACTGGGACTTTTTCACCATCTACTCGGGTACCTCAGGGAGAAAATCCTGGGATCCCGAGCTCGCCTTTCCCTGCTCTGCTCGGAGCCGGGGCGACGCTGCCCTGCCCCCGCCGCTTCTTCGGCACTGCTCTGAGCTTTTGCTACACTGTAGCTCTGCACCCCCTGCCTGCTGAGACGTCCTTCAGTTTCAGCTACAGCTGCAGAGCTTCTGATACATCTTGTCCACCACTCCGGGATTTTTGCTCATTTCTGCCCTTCCAGCTTGCTACTTCCAAGAGTCCTGCTGAGGCACCTGGATTGACTGCCCCAGGGGGTTTGTGAAGCAAGCTTTTCTTCCATCCCTTCCTGTCTCGGTCAAACTGCCATTACCACATGCTTCCCAAGCTCGCACCGGAGCGTCCCCTGCAGCCTTGGGAGAATCATCGCACCTGCCCTGCCCACCGAGAGTCACCAGCGCCCCTGTCGGCTGTGTCCATCACTACACCAAAGGGGAAAGTGCCCCTTTAATTTCAAAATTATACTAATTCACGGGGAAGAGGGTTACATTTTCCATTCCAAGGGAGGCTCCCGCCTTTCTTAGCAGGCACCTGTCTTTCAAACCAAGACAGGAGGTAAAATTACCTGCCCACATGAAGTTACTAATCACCTGCTGGGGTTTTCCATAGCTTCTAATGCTGGGGCTAATTGCCTGTCCTGATTACTGTAATTTGGGTTTTGTTCCAGGACATTCAAGTTTTTGCTAGTTATTAGTGCAAGAATACCTTTTTCAGCAACCTCTTTAGCTGTTTTGTTAGCTGATTCCCTGTATTAACTGGGGAGTCTTCAAACTGATGGGCTTTATAAGTGCATCACAGCCACTTTTTTCAGCTTTTGCACACTGTAGAGGTTGACTAGTTTCTTCTTTGTACTTAATAGGACACTTCTGTGCTGATAAGAATCCCCTTTCCTTCCATATGGCTCCATGTGCATGTATTATTCCAAAGACATATTTTCAATCAGTGCATATGTTTACCCTTTTACCCTTAGTGATTCCTAGTACTCAGTGTAAAGTTGTTAATTTTGCTTTTTGTGCTGATGTGTTAATAGGTAAAGCCTGGACTTCTATTACCTGGGTCAAGGTTACCACAGCTGCCCATCTTCCATTTAGTACCATGCTGCTCCTACCTGTGTGTAGGTCTAATTCTGGGTCCCAGATGGGATTGCTCTTGAGATCCGGTCTGCTAGAACACACTTGTTCAGTGGTTACCAGTCACTCATGGTAAAAAGGTCTCTGGACTTCTTCTGAAGCCTGGAGAAACATGGCTGGGTTCAAAGCAGTGGTTAGATTAAGTTCAAGAGTCCTGCTCCAACAGGGCAACCTGGTATTTCAGCATCCTGCTGGCCATGTCGAATGTATTCTTTTTTGTTCCAATCCAGCTATTACGATGTGGGGTCCATATCAGCTTTCGTTCTTCCTGGGTTAAAAGCTCTGCAGCTACCGCCATGTGGCAAGACTGCTTGGTATAATAACCATAGTTCTGACACTAATGTTTGGTACATGGATTCTATTCCAAATTTGCAAAATTGGATTTACCAAGATGTGTAAATCTGACAACAACCATTTTCTTTAAAGAGGTCCCAGAAGATCAGATTTAACTTTGTTTACATAGTATTAAAAATCTTAATTAATACTATTGAAGTACTAAAATGATTGATAGTTTTAATTGTTTTGTTAATATTTGTATATGTTTTGTAGCTTTCTGTAAATATTGCTTTGGAATGCTTGTGTCTTCACTCTGTCTGACAGTGGGTAGAAAAGACTTGTCCCTGAATGTAACTTGAATTTTCATATTATTATAGAATCAGTTTTATCTCCTTCCTGTCTTTTCAGGGTAAGGCATAAAATTCCCCACTGGACTAATATGCTAAATAGGTAGAAACAATTGAGTTTCATTACATCTTTGATTCCCCGTGACAATCAGACTATTATATAGTACATGAGTATTTGTTTGGGTTATTGTAAAGTTGTCTAACACTTGATATGTTAAGCAAGAATATGCAAAATACTGAATTTCACTGAAGGAGAACACTGAACTAAGAACCATGAATGGATGTGAAAGGAGTTGCTGACCATCTACTGAACCCATCCAACTACTACAACCAAGAAGATACTTCCATGAACTCTTCTTTGTTCCTGATTTGCATCTCATCCTCCTATGATTTTAAGACTCAGGGGGTGGGGAACATCCTGACCTAAACAGACTGGTAACCACACAAGTAAAGTGACTCATTGGATTGTCCCCAACTATCATGAACACACAGAATTTAATGCTGTCTTGTAATCACTTGGTTTATCACTAATAATTTTTAATATATCTGTGTCACATGATCTAATACATAAAATACATAAACTGAAACAACAGCAGGTGCTTCTCACCAATATCAATAACATGTTTAACACCTTTTAAAGAAATAGTGATGCTTAGGACAACAGTATGTAGAACAATGTGTATCAAAACACTCAGCAATGGCATACACATATGAAAGTGGATGCTTTTATAGCATGGAAGCAAGTGATACCTGTGCTACCACTCCATGAGGTAAAGTGACTGCAGTCAAAGGGGTGGAATGTGGAAGGACTTTCCCCCCTATCACAGAAGATCTTATCTATTCTGTCTATCAGCTCGTGCAATAGCTCCAGGCATTCTCCCCCTCACATGAATTGGTGAGATAACCCAGGGCCATAGTAGGGAGTTATCTCTAGCTAGTGAGATATCTCTGTCACAGAGGTGGAATTCCCAGCTGACAAAGATCTTGCCTCTAGAGCAACATGTAGGGATATAAACTGCTGGAACTTCTGACTGACAGACACTTCACTTTACAAACTATAAAAGCCACACAAACTTTCACAAAGTCAGAAGTCTCCTACACACACCCTGACAAAGTGTAGGGCTTCTCCCCCAAGTTTGGGTGCAAACTTGTGGTTACTTTCCTGGGAAGTGAGTGAAAGGACTCTATGTGTACTCCATCATCAATTTGGTGGTAAGCTACATTGACTCCTAACCTATACCATTTCTTCACAAGCTATAATATAGGTAGTGATGCCTTAAGTTTTAGCTTTCATATTATCCAGATTCTGTACTGCCTTAATGTGTAACTGAATTTCATATAAAGTGTTAGCAAGTTCTCCTCACAGTTTAGTTAGAGAAAAAAATCCTTTTCCAGCCTGAGAACCAAGGACACCATTGCAGCTTCAGGCCCAAAAAGTATAAACAGCAAATTGAGGAGAGCAATCTAGGAGGATGGGACTTCATAACCTAAAGCTGTAACCGGACAATTAACCCTAATATGTAAATGGACCAAAACTTACAGAAGTGTGAAAACATGTGATCCGTCACCCATCTTGGGTGTAGCCTCGGCCAGGCTCTTGTACTGCCCAAAGTGTATCCTTTGAAGGCCTTTTTAATAAATACCTACTCTATTCCTTTAACACTCTCTAGCCTCTGTTCTAGGTAGCCTCTCAAGGTATCAGTACCTTTTATCGTGCACTGTATTTTTATCTACTAGTTCTTTTTGTGTTATCCTGTATACTAAGTAAGTCTGTTTAGTCTTCTGTCTGTTAATCTTGTGTCTAGTCAATAAATAATTCATTTTATAATAGACTTAATCAGCCATTATTAAGAACTTGTGAACAAGAGACATTTGGGGTGCAGGCTGCCTGAAACAGAGCTACTGCCAGAAATCTGTGTCAAAGGCAGGACTTTTCTAAGTTCTCACTCCATTCATAACATACCACTCTCAAGCATCCGGGTCATTCTTTACTTGTACCTCACAGGCTGCTTCCATGACCCCAAATGCTGTGCCAATACCCCTAGTGCCATATGCATTCTTCCATGCACAAATAACTCAAATACTTTTGTTAAGTGTGGAAGTCCCAGTGCAGGGGTTGGCATTAAGACTCTTTTAAGGGCTTAAAGGCCCTCTGACTCTCAGGAGTCCATACCACATATTTTTTGGTGGAGGACCATACAAGTGTTCTGCCAGTACCCCATAACTGGTAATCCAGAACTGCCACCATCCAGCTATACCTAAGAAGGCTTGTAGTCCTTGGCTCTGGAACCTGGCAAATGGCTTCTTTTTTGTTGCTTCCCAAGTTTCATTTTCCCTGCAAGATCTCAAACCCAATATCTATTACTGTTTTTTTGCCTATTTTTTGCCATTTTCTTTGACACCCTGTATCCAGATTATCCCAAGAAATTTAACAGACTTACAGTAGCATCAAGGCAATTCCTTTCAGTCTTGGTTGCTGGCAGAATATCATCTACACATTATAGTAAAGTTCTGTCCAGATTTTTTTTTTCCAACTTTTCAATTTCTTTTGTCAACTGATTGCCAAATATAGTGGGGCTACTTTGAAGCCCTGGGGCAGCACAGTCCATGTCAGCCGTGCCTTCTGCCCCAGTGTTCAGATTCTTCCACTCAAAAGCAAACAATTTCTATCTGGGTCAAGACGAGTGTCTTCAGGGGTGGCTCATGGTGCTGGGGATATCCCATGGTCATTTGTGTCAGGAATTGTCACTGTTCCACTCCCCCCCCCCAATTCCAGATCCCTGCCGCTTGGGGGATATGGTGATATGGTGGGAGGTGTAAGTTTAAGTTCAGCCTGGGATCCTGCAGGGGGTGGGGCCAGGACTGCCCCTCTCTTCCAGTTCGGTGATCGAGGAGGGCTGCCACGTGGGTGACAGTGAGTGTATCTGGCCTGGGATACTGTTGCCCTGTGGTTTTTGGCACTGCAACCAAAACCTGCCTGATTGCTTCCCTGCCCCTCGGGAGCCTAGAGCCAACATGCGGGGTGCTGCCTGAGACCAGGACCATCCCCCACCAGACACCTTCCTGTGGTGTGGTGTCCACAGCTTCTTTTGTGTGTTAGGCGCCAGGATTTCAATATGCCACAGTCTCGGCACTGCAAGCCTGCTTGCTCTTCCCTGCTTCCCTGCTGCTCAGGAGCTCAGAGCCAATGGGTGGACTGCTGCCTAAGACCAGGACTATCCCCCACCAGAACCCTTTCTCCAACATCATCACCTACCCTGCCTCACTGGTGTCCGCTAGCGCCCTCTGCTGGCTTCAAGCAGGTCACCCCAGCCATCACTCCACTGCTGGTTGTGGTCATAACTACACCAAAGGGGAAAGTGGTGTTTAACAGGTGGGGAAACTTCTTATTGGGGTTTTTAGTTGTTTATTGTTTGTCCTGTTTTTTATATATATATATATTTGCTAGTAAAGAACTGTTATCCCTTTTTCCATATTTTTGCCTGGAAGTGGAAGCCCCATAATTTTGATGTTATAATAATTTGGAGGGAGAGGGTAATCTTTCCATTCCAAAAAGGTTCCTACCTTCCTTGGCAGACATTTGTCTTTTAAACCAAGACAAGGAAAAGGCATCCTTAAGATTGAGCACTGTGAACCAATTGTATTTCCCTTTCAGTGCTGTTAAGAGTGTATATGGATTAGCTGTCACAGCTGGTCTGTGTCTGGGCAATTAATTTGGCTATAAATAAGAAATCCAGCCCGGTTCCATAAACCGGTCCCTGGGTGAACAATGATAGGATACATTCAAACCCAAACAGGAACTTCACCCAATCATGTTCCATCCTAAGCTGCAGACATCTCACTGGTCAAAGAGCTGGGCAGTGTTAAAACCAGACCAATCAGTGGTTTAAACCCAGGAGTTTCAAACCCCCTATATAAGCAAGCTTCCGTAATAAATCATTGTTGTTGTTGTGTGGATTTCTGAGAGTTTGTGTCATCCCTATCTCTGACCACCAACCCCATGTAACACGTGGTGACCCGCAAAGTGATCCCACTCAGCCATTTCCTGTGGGCAGAATGGGGGAAGACAGGCCAGTGAGCTGGCAGAGCCATAGGAAAAAAAACAGCAAAAAAGCTGAGGAAATAATCAAAAGACATGGCAGGCAGAGCTGTCCAGAACATACAATGTGCAGAGCTGTCCTACAGTAAAAAAGCTGTTCAAATCTGGATTCCTTTGTATATACCCCTTTAAAATAGAAGAAAAACTCCACTGAAAACATGGGATGATCCATCTGCTTGGAGGAACACTCAGCAATGCAGGTATGGACCAATTTTCTAAGGGAATGAGATATAGATTATGAAGAAGAGACTTTAATAGATCTGATAATATGGATTAAAAATTGGGGGTTAGAACCGACCAAAGAGACTGCATTAGATATACATACTTGGATGCAAACTGGTAAATATATAATGGATGCAGCTTGCAAAGGCGACAAAAGCGCAGTTAAAATCCTAAGACCTTGGAAGCTTATACTGAACTTAATAATGCACATAAAAACTGAGATACGTGGTGAGGACTAGGTGCCAGGAGAAGCGGACGCGCTGTGCTGTGCTGAATGGGCACCACGTGCAAAATTATGCAACAGGCCAGACGCATGGTGGAGCCGGGAGGGACAGCCAAATGCCGGTGGGTGGTAAGAGCCCACGCAGTGCCGTTATCTCGGTGTGCACAGGCAGTGCCCTGGCCAGTGGCACAGCCCCAGAAAGGGGTAAAAATCCAGCAAACGGAGGGAACCCACACATTCCACATACTGCAGTGGCTGCTGGTGGCCACGCAGGCAGCATGCTAGATTGCGCAACTCAGCCACGTGACCCAGCCCCCAGGGGGCGTGGCTGCACCTCTGACCCAGCCTCCATGCGCGGGTCCAGGAAATGCATCACCAGGAGCTCCTGGAGATGTAATACCCAGAAGCGGCTTCCCTGTCCCAAGCACTCCGCCCCTGCCAGAGTTGGAATTTTCCTTGGACTATATACTGACAAGGGACACAAGGGATACCAGCAGAGAAAGCCAGAGCCATTGTCCCCCTGCAGAAAACCGCGATAACACCGCTGTCGCTTTGTTGCCAACAGCCCTGCCTGATTCTGTGAGTGTCTGGCAAAAGGTAAGGCTTGCAGCTATTGTGACTGGGGACTATGAGGGGGCAGAACTCATTGATGTACCCATGTCGGGGGGGCTGGGAGCCTGAGGATGGGACACTGGGAGTTTGTCCAGTAATAAGAGGCAACAGAACGACTTCTGACAAGTATACTCCTTTTCAATGGCCAGTTCTCTCCAAACTGCGTCAGCTTGTGGCCAAACACAGTTTAGGTTCCACTGCCGTTGCTAACATGCTACGATTCCTAACCACTGAGGAAGTAACTCCCTTTGATATAAAGCAACTAGCAAAATTAATGTTTACAACAGTTCAATATATGGTGTTCAAATCTGCATGGAAAAGCAGTGCTAAAAAACAGGAGTTAAAAAATCTAAAGGTTCCGTGAGAGAACCCATGTTATGAGGCAGGGGTCCCTCAACTTCTAGGTCTACAACCAGCAGGAGATCGAAGACTCCAGGCCAGGCTACATCCATTAATACTAGCACAGGTGAAGGAATTGGGACTGCAGGTACTGTTTAAAGTAACTAATATGGCAAACCCAACCCAAACATATTCTGAAATTGGACAAGGAGTTGAAGAACCGTATGTAGAGTTTATAGAGAGATAATAAGATGCTATGGAAAAACAAATTGTTAATGTTGAGGTCAGAAGTCATCTAATTTTACAGTTAGCAAAGGACAATGCCAATGAGGACTGCTGAAAGGTTATAGAACTGCTCCCTAATGAAAATCCATCACTAAATGAATTTATAAATGCCTGTGCTAAGGTTGGATCTAATTCTCATAACATGACCATGTTAGCAGAGTCTATAGGAGCTGCTATAAAGGTAACACCTCATTGCTACAAATGTGGACAACAAGGCCACCTGAATGTAAACTGTCCCTAAAAGTCCTTTCCACAGGGGATGTTTCAAGGACAGAAGGGAGCAAATGAAAGTTGCAACCGATGTGGCAGGATCGGACATGCAACCAAGGTATGCAGGTCCAAATTTCATGTTAATGGTTAATGTCTCAAGAATCAGGGAAACAGGAAACCGAGCACAAAAGGGAAATGCATGATGACACAAGTAATTTCCCACCCCCCAGTACAAACCTGTGTGACCAACTCACAGCAAGAACAAGAGACTCAGCTGGCATGGATGTTTCCACCTCAATCCCAGGAACCATAAACTCCTCAGTAGTACATAAGGTCCCTCTCAAGGCTCAGGGGCCTATTGGGAAAGGATTGAGTGCACTGTTAATTGGAAGGTCCAGTGCCACAATTCAAGGTATCATTGTGCACCCTGGTGTTGTTGATGCAGATTTTACTGGACAAATACATGCAATGGTTTCCACCCCTACTCCACCCATGACTATCCCTGAAAAAAACAGAATTACTCAACTTATCCCTTTTAAGTCTTCTGTCCCCAAAACAGATTCTAGGGAGCGAGGAGATCAAGGCTTCAGAGCAACAGGACAGCCCCAGGTGAACTGGACTGAGGTAGTAGGAGATCAAAGACCTAACATAGTTTGTATTGTTATGATGCCTAAAGCAAAGCCTTTGCAGATAGAGGTAAGTGGGATGATTCACGCAGGGGCAGATGCCACTATCATCTCTACCAACATGTGGCCTTCATTGTGGCATACTACACCTGCGGGATCTGCTGTTGCTGGCTTCGGAGGGACCACACAGAGCTGCTTGAGCAGCAATCCTGTGTTGATCAAAAATCCTGAGGGCCAAACAGTTACAATCTGGCCTTACATCACTGCTGCACCACTGAACCTGTGGGGGAGGGAGGTTTTGTCTGCATGGGAAGTCTGGGTGGGGACAGATTTTTAACAGGGGCCACTGTATTAAAGGGCATACACTATCCCACATTAGCTCTAAAATGGCTCAGTGTGGGTACCACAGTGGCCCCTCGAGAAAGAGAAGTTACACGTCCTTAAGTCTTTGGTACAGGAAGAACTGGTTCAAGGACACATAGAGCCATCTATGAGCCCTTGGAACACCCCAGTATTTGTTATAAAAAAGAAATCTGGTAAGTGGAGGTTACTCCATGACCTGAGAAAAATTAACTCTGTGATGGACAGCATGGGCACATTGCAGCCTGGTATGCCTTCTCCTACAATGATACCTCCCTCCTGGGACATCCTTATTGTGGACCTGAAAGATTGTTTTTTCACTATTCCATTGCACCCAGACAATACCCCAAAATTTGCTTTTACAGTACCTTCCATTAATAACGTGGCACCAGTTGAGCGTTATCAATTGAGAGTCCTTCCCCAAGGCATGGAAAACAGTCTGACAATCTGTCAATAGTACGTTGCACAGGCACTCTCATCAGTGACTGAACAATTTCCAGGGGCGTACTGTTATCATTACATGGACAACATTTTGACAGCAACCCAAACAAAAAAGGAACTCAGATTCGGCCAAGCCTGTTGCAAGCATTAAAAACATTTAGGCTGCAAGTAGCACCAGAAAAGGTACAGCAGCAAACTTGGAAGTACCTTGTGTTAGCGTTCAGGAACACATAATCACAGAATGATTATATGTAGGCTCTTTTATTGAAGAGCTCTGGGTGTCAGGGGTACAGACCCAAATCTGACTATGACATGGGTTCAGGATGAAGATGTTTTTATACCCCTATTGTTATATAACTACATAATAATTATTAAACTTATATTGTTCTAATGTATACGTTGATTTAATCCAAGCATGGATTTTTGTAATTTCCATCAAACCCCCCCAACATCGTTTCTCATGATTCTTGTTATGATTAAACAATAATTATATCCAATTACCAAACAATCATCACACCTAACAATCATATCATTTATCATAGTCATTAAATGATTATACAGCTGCAGCCTAACATTTTCCCAGGGCCTACCAGGCCTATCCTTCCTTTACTAACTCCCCTGAATATTCCATGATTTTAGAAACATTTTATCCCTATACTATCACTTGGACTCAAAATTATGGGTCAGACTATAAAGCCACAAGCAATCCAACTCTCAACCAAAATCCAAACACTAAAGGATGCACAAAACTTTTGGGTACCATCAACTGGGTCAGACCTTACCTAGGATTGACCAACTCACAATTAACACCTTTATTTGACCTCTTAAAAAGTGATCCTGAGTTAACTTCCCCCAGAAAATTAACCCCAGAGGCAAAAGCTGCTCTGGAAATAGTAGAGCAAGCTATCACAAACAGACAAGTCCACCAGATATGCCCAGAGGTGTGTATCACTGTATTTATTCTCATTGTTAATTTTTATCCTACTGGTACTATTATACAGTGGAATACACACTGGCCTGACCCTTTGCCCATTCTAGAGTGCATGTTTTTACCTCACCAACCAAGAAAGATGGCACCCACAGTGTTTGAGCTAATTGCACAATTAATTATCAAATGTCGTCACAGGTGTTTACAATTGAATGCTAGAGATCCTTCACAAATTATTATTCCTGTGACACAAGAGTAGTTTGAATGGTGTTTTGCTAATTGTACCACCTTGCAAAGTGCTTTGCAAAAGTTTTCTGGAGAAATCGCTTGCCATTTACCAAACCATAGATTGCTGAAGTGGGGAAACTGCACTATCTCTAAAACCTCTAAATAGCCAAACAACCTTAGAAGGTGTTACAGTGTTTACTGACAGCTCTGGGAAAAGAGGAAAGGCCATTGTAACATGGAACGAGGAAGGTGAGTGGCAAATGTTGGAGGGATATCAGAGTGGATCAATTAGTAGAGCTACGGGCTGTAGCTATGGCATTCCAACGTTTTCCCCACATTCCTCTAAATGATGTGACTGATTCTGCCTATGTTGCTGATATCACACAGACATTAGATCATGCATCGCTAAAGGAAATTGACAATATAAAACTATTTGACTTACTAAAAACTCTGTGCCATACCATCCAAGCCAGAACTTGCCCCTATTACATATTACACATCAGAAGTCACACAAATTTACCAGGTTTCATTACAGAGGGCAATGCTCGAGCAGATAAGCTAGCTGGCCCTGCCTGGACAGCACCGCAGCCAGATATGCTGGCACAAGCAAAGGGCATCACATGATTTCTTCCACCAAGGTGTTCAGGCATTACAACAGCAGTTCCAGCTGTCAAACACAAAGGCTCGTAATATTGTTAGCACCTGTGCTGACTGCCAAGGCCACACTGCACCACTGCAGATGGGGGTAAACCCTCGTGGACTGCGTGCTTTGCAAGTCTGGCAAACTGATGTCACTCACATCCCTGAATTCAGATGTCTAAAATATGTACATTTATCTATTGATACTTTTTCATCAGCAATAAGGATTACAGTACACACAGGAGAAAAAGGTCAGGATGCCATTGCACATTGGCGCTCCACCTTTGCTGCTTTAGGTATCCCCTGTACCATCAAAACAGACAATGGTCCTGCTTACATTTCACAGAAAACAAGACATTTCCTACAGCTCTGGGGTGTGTCATACCACACTGGTATTCCCAAATTAGCAACAGGACAAGCCATTGTGGAAAGAGCACATGGCACTTTAAAATGCAAACTTGAAAAACAAAAGGGAGGGATGTGTGGTGAATTCCCACAGAGCAGGATAGCTAAAGCTATCTATACATGAAATCATTTGAGAGTATTAGAAAAGTCCCAGAACCCAGTCATTTTAAATCACTTTCTATCACTACAATCATTTGTCAATGATCAGTTGCCCAGACCCAAGGTAATGATGCGAGACCTTATCACCAATAGGTGGGGAGTGGAGAGGCCCGTGGAATCTCATTACTGGTGGATGGGGATATGCGTGTGTTTCAACGGACACCGGAAGGCATTGGGTACCTGCCAGATGTGTCTGTCCTGCCTGGAACCACAAGCAGCATCCCTCTGATAGCTCCTCAACAGATGTGGTGGAGCCGTGTGTGGAACAGTGATTGAAACAACTTGTTTACCTACCTCATGGAAATCTGGGACTCTTGAAGTTCATATAAGGACTTTATTTGTTTACAAACTGTTTTTTCTGTTTACAAATTGTCTGGTTGTAAGAGACAGTCTGAAGTTTCCCTCATTTCCTTCACGATCATTGCAAGGACAGAGACTAAGACCCTGAAGACTCTGACTGGACTTCTGGCCTGGTTGAGGGTGGATGCTCGCCAAGTGATTGTTTGCAGGTGTGCTTGCTGTGCCACCACAGTACACTGCTTTGGGCAGGGACTGGCAATTAGTGGCTTGCTCTGTATGCTTAGATCTGCTTCATGATCACTACTCATCACAATAGCCCATGAATTTCCCCACCTCTTGGCCAAATGAACTTTCTGAGGTAACTCTGTTGATCCCCCCACGGAAGATTCCTCATCTGCCTCACAACCACTGTCAAGGATGGAGAATTGAAGCCCCCTACCAAGGACTGAGACTCTTACAATTCTAACACACGGGCGCTGGCCAGACTGAAGCGAGATGTCTGCCAAGTGTTGCCTGCAGATGTGTTTGCTAGACCAAGACTGGTTTCCCATAGAAACCAGTCCTGAAACAATGGGTCCCAAGCTGGACTGTCTGTACTTGTTCTCTACAGACTTATTCTCCATTGTTATTTACCTGTTCCCCCCTCGGTGGAGGACTATAATAGACCCCTGAGTTAACCAAGACTTTGAGATTCTCCCCAACGTGACAAGATGGATCTATTGGCCGGACCATGAGGATTTTGTCTCTCTGTTGGTAGCTATACCCTCTCCCCTCTTTCTCTCACTATCCTTTATCTCCTTTCTAAATCCTTCTATCGCATTTGCTGTGGGCACTCAATAAAAGGTGCATTTGTTTTGATTAATACTGAAATCCCCTCTGTGTTGCTTTTTGCACTCTGAGATCGGTAAAACGAACCATTGTGACTCCCGCTTGTACTAGCGGATCGTGACACTGGTAGTTGGGTTTTTTCTAACAGTTCTAAGGGTTAAATGGTTTCTTGTTTTTAGAGTTAAGTTGTAACTTGAAACTATAAGTAGTTAACCTGTGGCATGTTAGCCTGAAGGATTGTGATCTTGCCTAACAGCTCTTGGAAGTGAGTGCTGCAACTCCAGTGGTACATGGAACACATCACTAGCTAGGGAAGCTAGGTTTGTCAAATTAAATAGAAGGCCTCATGCAAATTAGACTCATGCTATTTGTGTCATCCTACCTGCAAAGAGCCCTTGCAGTTAAGGTAACAGAGAACATTTTGCATTTTTTAATAAAAAGGAAAAGGGGAATTGTTACAGCTGGTCTGTGGCTGGGCAATTAATTCGGCTATAAATAAGAAATCCAGCCCGGTTCCATAAACCGGTCCCTGGGTGAACAATGATAGGATACATTCAAACCCAAACAGGAACTTCACCCAATCATGTTCCGTCCTAAGCTGCAGACATCTCACTGGTCAAAGAGCTGGGCAGTGTTAAAACCAGACCAATCAGTGGTTTAAACCCAGGAGTTTCAAACCCCCTATATAAGCAAGCTTCCATAATAAACCATTGCTGTTGTTGCATGGATTTCTGAGAGTTTGTGTCATCCCTGTCTCTGAACAGTGACCCCTCGTAACAATTAGCTACTACTAGAGGAATATCAGGTACTATTTTATTAATGGCCCTTAAATCTTGTACTAATCTCTATTCCCCATTTTTCTTTTAACTGGTACTATTGGTGTGTTACATTCTGACTCACACTCTTTCCATAACCCATATTAAAAAAGTATTTATAAGCTTCTCCAACTTTTTCCTTGCCTCCCACTTAATAGAATACTGTATTTGCTTTACAGGTCTGGCTTCAGGTTTGAGAGTAATCCTCACCAGTTTGACCATCTTTGATCATCCAGGCATCTCAGTTGCCTGTACCAACAAGGTTCCAGCATTCTCTGCCTCCTCTGGGATTTCTTCTACCTCGTTTGATTCCTGTAACATAAAAATCTTTGCCTCTATGGCTTTTGATTCAAGTCTTTGAATTTGTATTTCCCCATCCAGGAAAATTATTTAAGCATCCAATTTTCCCCAACAAGGGGATTGGGCATTCAGGCATATATAAAAATTGATGTGTCCCCAAATGTTTTCTTAATTTAAATGGTAATGGTTGTAAAAACAGTCCTGTTTTTCCTCCCTGTCACACCCACAACGCTTACAGGTCCCAAGCTAAACTTTCTTCTGCACATATTCAATACAGAATAAGTTGCTCCTGTATCAAATAAAAAAGTTTACCTTTTAATTCCCCAGCAATAATGTAATCAGGGGCTCAGCTGAGGATGATTCTCCTGGTCCTCTTCAGGGGAATTCTTCATCTTCACTTAAAGTTTGATAGTTTGAAGAGCTGGGTTTAGGTTTCCCATCTGCTTTTCCCCAGCCTGGGGATACTTCCTTTTCCAGTATCCCCTTTATTTACAAATTGCCAATGTATACTTCAGCCACCAATTATTACAATATTCAACCAATTGTTTCTGAGTGAGGGGGTTGTCCCACAATTCTCCCCAATGCTTTAATATGCATCCTAGGGGGGATTTATTCAGAATCCCCCCTTTCCCTAGATGAGCCACTCCCCATTTAAACCATGTGGTATTCCAAACCAATTACCATTTAGGAGCTTCTAGAAGGGAATCTAACCTTTCCCTGTTCCCACCTTAAGTATCTTTAAACCCAACCCAGTGAAGCTTTTGCGGCATCTTATGGGCAGGTTAACACCTTTAAAATAAAGAATGCCTTTATCTTACCAGTGGTCTTGCTCCAATTTCCTTCAGTCTGGGATTTGCAGGTTCTCCCCAAGAATCCCTCAGTGTCAGCTGGAGGTCCCACAATCCCTCAGATCCATTGAAATTCAGGAGTGGGTCCTGTGGGGAAAATCACACTATGAAAAGCCAGGGTTCATAAAGGAAACACGAGTCCTGCAACTTTATTCGAATAAAGGAAGAGAGTCCTCTGGGGCATATGCCCGTGGGGTTTCTCTCTTGAGGTTTCAGAGGATATAGCCTCCTTTTATCCTTAACTCCTGGCTGCATGTTGCCCTCTTCTTTCCCTCTTGGCTGAGGTACTAGGAAGGTACAACTTTCCCAAACCGCCTACCTCACATTCCCCCCTTGAACCTATAATTTTCCCCTGTAGATATAACAGACTGGTCAGAGAGAGAGAAAGCTAGATAAACATTCCCACGAGTTGGTCTGGGAGGCTTTAGGGAGCTGGAGAGAAATAATGATAATCAAATGGAAACAATCCACAGGTGGTGTTTTGTAACAAACTGTTTTCCTCATAAAGAGGGTGTCTTCTTAATTAACCAATCATGTGAAATGTATTGATTAAATGACCAATCAGGTCCACCTGTAGCAACTAAGGTATTAAAAAAGGGAGAGGGTCAAATGAGGCTTTTACCATTTGCCTTCTAATACAACTCTGTGTCATCTCTGACTCAACACTGACATTCCCCCAAAGTTCAGAAGTTCAAACTATCTGGGTTTTGCACTAGACTTTGTACAGACACATTTGTCTATTACCCTAAAATTCAGGAGTTCAAACTGCAATCAAACTGTCCGGGTTCTGTAACAAACTTGCATCTTGAGGTTGGTAGAGACATTAAGACCCATTTCAAAGGCATAAACACCCATCTCTCCTAAAGACCCTCACGCATCCAGTTGTTTGTAAAGACATTAGCACCCATCTTTCCTATCAGTCCCATCTGGGTCGCCAAAATTGTTACTAAAAATTGGTAAAAATAAAAACTCCTTAACACTAATGTAGCATTAAGAAGCAGGCATTCTTTATTCAGCCAGATGCACAAGGGGATATCTCCTCCAAAATACTGTGCATGCTGAGTACCCAAAAAGTTCCCGATTATATACTATGTTTTACATACATTTTCACTGATTTTCCTGGACTAGGCATACATGTGATAATCATTTCCCCAAAATCATTAACATATGTTCCCTCCCCTTTATGCATGTGTTCTGTCCTGGAGGTCTCTTTGCTGGTCCCTGGTAGTCAGTGACCCGAAAGTCATACCTGACTGCCTGGTGAACTGGTAAAAGCACAGCTCGGCTGGCTTCTTTCCAGTTCTTCCTACAGAATAATCATATGGTTCCATAGGCCAGTGGCTTTTGAAGAATAAGCATTGCATTAACTCACCAGATGCAAATGATTTTTCATCTGGCAACAGTCCCAGGGGAGGTACCTGGGCATTCCCACCTGAACCTGAGTGAATATAAACCCAAGAGATTTTGTGTTCTGTGGACTTTCCCAGGGATTTCCCCCCACTACTTCTTTGGGACTTCCCCACCACCAGATAAATTATAGATGTTTGAGCTTGGCTGGGTGCCAGGTGTCCACTAAGCTGCTCTATCACTCTCCTTCCTAGTGGGACAGGGAAGAGAAAAAGATGGAAAACAACTCATAGGTTGAGATAAGGCAGTTTACTAAAGCAAAGAAAAAAAACCAAGCAAAAGTTTGCACATGCAAAAGAAAAAATTAATCTCTACTTCTGTTCTGGTTTGAAAGTAAAACCAGTGAGAGACTCCAAGTCAGAAATACTATTTATTAGGAAAAGGGAAAAAGAAAACCAAAATACATGCAATAATACAAAATAAAAACCACTGACAAAGTCAGAATACAACCTGACACCCTGTTGGTCTGGGTGTTGGTAGTAGTCCAGTTGGATTGGTGGCTGCAGTCCTCCTGGAGTAGCAGATGTGGTTCTGTTGGAGCAGTGATCCTGTATATATAAGGATATAGTCTCCCTCTAAAAATCCAGTGGAAAAGAAAAGATGGCCATTCCTCTGGGAATCCAGCAGAAAGACTGCTTGTTGTGTCCCCAAACCCCAGATTATATCCAGGTGGGGATGCTTAGCTCCTCCCCCCTGGGCGGAGCATCTCACAATGGGCTTTTCTCATTCTATAAATCATGTGGTGGGTCCATTAAACAGAAATAGCTCCTGGAGGTAGTTATTTCTGAGTCATGTGGCAAGGCATTGATGGGCCCATTAACAGGAGATAAGGAAAAAACAATGCCCCTCCTGGTTTCAATAGCTCTTGAGGATGGGAATAGAATATATCTTTATATTGTAACCTAGGACAACTTCCCATCAGTGAGCAATATTCAGATATTTCCCGGGAAGCAGGGCTTCAGCATGCACAGTGGTTTCTCCAGAAAGCAAACTTAGAATAGCAAATGGCCCCCTTCCTCCTCTCTCCCTTAGCTTTTATATCTGAGCTAAAAAGTTCCTAGGCACAGCAAAATAAAGAAATAAGTAGCACAGCAAAAAACAAGAGCCAAAAGCAGTCACTAAGATGTCCTGAAGACTAATAAACAGGAGAGAAAGCATAGTCCATGATCAGCACAGAAGCTTGACAATTAACAACTACAACAGTTATGTCACGGTCAGATCAAAACTGTTATCTGAAACTTCATGCTGAGTGCCAAAAAAGAACTGTGGTGAGTTGACTCCAGACAACAGCCAAACACCTATCCAGTCACCTGCTTATTTCCCTCACACATGAGATGGGGAGAAATCAGAAGGAAGGCAAGATGACTCAGAGATCAAGATAATTACAGTATAATAGGAAAAGCAAAAGGTGTTCATGCAAGCAAAACAAAAAGGAAATAATTCACAAAGCTTTTGTTCCTGAGCTCAATATCATACAGCATGGAATATCCCTTTGGTCAGTTTGGGTCAGCTGTCTTGGTTATGTCCCCTCTGAACTGTTGTTATAGAGCACAACACAGCAAAAAGTACCACGGCTCCATCAAAAGGGTGCAAGAGAGATTTATTATAGCAACATGTTGCTTTTATACTCTTTCAAGATATTTACATTCACTTAACATACACATTCACTGCCCAGTGGTTACAAGAAAGAAACAAAGTTCTCAGTAGGTGATCAGGGAGCCACGTCATTCTGTGAGCCAGCTAGAGTCCATATCTCTTTACTTTCTCTCCTTCATCATGTCTCCATGGTGATAACCTTGGTGTCTTCCTTGGGAGGAATATGGGGCTTTCCTTATCATCAGGAAGCCTTTGCTGGTTCACAGGAACAGCACAGAATGTCTTTCCTATAATTCCCCCTTTTTGTATTTGACCCGCAAATACAACTGCTAAGGACTTCTGCAGGGCCCTTGCAAAAATCCAAGCAGATGGAGGATCCATTCTTCATTCACTTACAGATAACCAACTTCTAGCAACTCCACAACACACACCCTCACAATCTTAAGGTTCATATACAAACAAAGCACATAAAAACAGATCTTCAAATACGGTTACAGACCTCTCAATTTCCAGATGACACGTTCGTAGCAGAATGACACCTTCACTTCTAATCAAATAACTTTCTCCCACACAGAGTCAGAGACCAAGTCATCTGCCTAGTCACCACTCAGAACTAAGTAGCATCCACTTAACCTTGGAACTGGTTGCTGTTATCATAACGGGCAATCAACCTAGTTGCTCAAAAAGTGTGGACTTCAGCTACTAATTCAACCCCTATGCAAAGGCAATACTTCTCCCTTAGGTGCATCAAATTCCCTTATTTTGGGACCGTCGGTGCCTTGCAAAAGGAAATGGTACAAGACATATTTCTCAGTACTACCAACCTCTCTATAAGAGAATTCAAGGAAATGAAGCAAAAGTAACATCCACTAACTTAACTTTTGGATTTTCAGTGTAAGCTTATAACTCCCTTTACTCTGTCTTGAATTACCATCTTTACCACACATTCCTTGAGGATCCATGCTTCCATCCACCTAATAACCAATGCAATTACCTACTCATTTTTCTTCTGCTGTAGAACCACCCATCCTGTCCTTTCCTGTGTGCTCCAAATAAGGTTTAACACAATGGGCAGAGACCCATCAAGGGCCATTTTCTGTTAAAACACATGCATATCCTCTTCCCCATGTTACTAATTCCAATGAGCCAGTCCACTTTCCTGTGATTAAATCTTTTACCCATACCTTAATACCTTTCTTAAAGTTTGGCTGTTTTGAATTCAAAGATGAAAAATGGTAGAATATAGGAGACACTGTAAGTCAGGTAAAGGACACAAAAAGTTTAAGACATAGACGGCTTTGTCTAATCTCACTTGAGGTGACTCCCTCTGCATTCCCCCTTTTTGTTTTTGTACCTGGTGCTTCAACACACCATGAGCACGTTCAATAATTGCTTGGCCTGTCGAAGCATGAGGGATACCAGTAGAATGATCAACACCCCAGGCACGAAGAAACATTTGCAATTTCTTTGAAACATATGCCGGGCCATTATCCATCTTTACATGTGATGGAACGCCTAAGATGGAGAAGGCGTGCCAAAAATGACGAATAACATCCTGAGCTGTTTCACCTGCCAATGCTGAGGCAACCATGGCACGAGAAAAGGTGTCAATTGTGACGTGAACATACTTTAGATGACCAAATTCAGGCATTTCTGTAGCATCTGTTTGCCATTCTTGCAAAGGGAGTAAGCCTCTAGGATTAGTACCGTAATATTGTGAAACATGAGACATATGACAATCAGGGCAAGAAGAAATAATTGACTTTGCTTCACTATGTGATAATTTAAATTGCTGCCGTAGTGCCTGAGCACCCTGATGAAAAAATTGGTGAGCTAGAACAGCTTGCTGTAACACATTAGGCACCGTTTTTACTGCTGAGGCAGCCACAAGGGAATCCACATAGGTGTTACCTTCAACAAAGAATCCAGGTAGCGATGTATGGCTACGAATATGCACAATAAAATAAGAATGCTTTTGATTACGAATAATGGTCCACAATTTCAACAACATAACAAATAATGGTTTTTCCTTTACATGATACAACACAGCTTGATCCAACTGCTTCACTAAATTAGTAACATAAACAGAGTCAGTAACTATATTTACGGAACTAGGAAATAAAGTAAAGGCCAAGAGTACGGCACAAAGTTCAATTAACTGAGGAGACCCTTGTTGAACCATTACTTCATATTCCCAGCGGTCATCTTTCTTCCAGGCTACAGAAGCTTTTCCAGTTCTTCCTGGTCCATCTGTAAAAACTGTTGCACCTTCCACTGGCACAGAAGAGCAAAGTTGTTTCTCCTGAAAAGGAATCCTCTTAGTGAAATTCAAAATAGGATGAGAAGGTAAATGATATGCTATTTGACCTGTAAAGGAAGATAAAGCAGATTGCAGCTCATGATTGTTTTGAAAACACCACTCAAAATACCATTGTTGTACCAGTATGACAATAGTTACAGGATCATGGCCTAAGATTGCATGGCAGCATCTGCAACCTTTGATAATGATGTCTGCAAAAAGCTCATACAGACCTGGAGCTGTTTTTCGTGACCTGAAAGACAAAAATATCCACTCCAAAATATGCAATTTATCTTCCCATTTATCATTCCATTGACACAACAATCCACATGGTATTTCATCATCTCTCAAAATAAATAATTGCACACCAACAGAAACATCTATCCTGGTAACAAATTTAGATGTCAAGGCCAATTCAATTTCTTCTACAGCCTTTTTTGCTGCAGCAGTCAAATGTCTCTCATTGGTAGAGGAAGTTATCCCGGAAAGTAAGTCATACAAAGGTTGCAGCTGATGATTGGTTATCCCCAAGTATGGCCAAAGTCAACCTATTGCACCAACCAATTTCTGTATGTCAACAGCGGTTTTAATATCAATGTCCAATTTTACAGGTTGAGGCATAATTGGCATAATTTGTGTATTGGTGACTATCAACCCCAAATATTTCCAAGGCATCTGTCTTTGAACTTTCATATTGCCTGCAAATCCAGGTTAGAGAACGGTCCATTGCCCAGCAAGGCATCAACTCCCACAGCGTGACGTGGATGGTGCTGAGGTAACTGCATATTGTCCAATGCTACTCTTTCAACCATTTGTTTCCAGGTAGCTTGAAACACACCATACTGCACTGGCTGAAACAGAATTGTAGCAAGGTGAACAATATCATAAGGTGCAAGTACATCAGCATTTAGAACACGAATCACTTGCATCACCTGCAAAGAGTTAACACCATACTGATCTACTTTTGACTGAAGGTCCTGTACAACCCTCCATGCAAAAACCTGATGGCTATCTTGTTGTCCTGTGTCACAGTGAGGGAAACTTGGACGCTCAATATGAGTGTTTAGCAAGCTTTGTTTATTGAAGAGAGCATCAGACTTTTATGCACAACAAGTAATAAGCTCATACATATTCTGCAAGCTAAGCAATCTATTGGCTATACTACGATATCAGCTCTTCCTCATACCTTAGGGGTTACATCTTTCTTTTCTCATGTCTCTCTCACTACTTCTTATTGTACCACAGCTATGCTCAAGGACACAGTGTTTTGCAGGTGCAGGGACCCAGATTAGCTGCATCCTCCCGATTCTTGGTCCAGAACGTGGCCCCTGTCACGTAGCCATTCTTCCACAATTCCCCTGTTTTCTTTTTGCACAAGCAATGTTTGATTAAATGCAGCAGATATCATCCTTTGCACCATATTTTGTAAGCATATGCAAAAGCAAGGTAAAACTAATACTACCAACAAAGCTATAATGCCTACTATAATGCCAGCCTTAACAATAGAGCGTAGCCATGATCCCAGGCCTAAAGATTTGAGCCATCCATCAATACCAAAGCCCGATTCTACCTGTAGGTTTCCGGTTAACCTCCGCAACTCAGAGAGCTGGGAGTGGATGGACTGAGAATGGTCAGAAAGGTTCATGCAACACATGCCTTCAAATTCTTCACAACCATGGCCTTGTGCAAGCAAAAGAAAATCAATTGCAGCTCTATTTTGAAGCGTTGCATGGCGAATAGAATCAACATCAAGCAAAAGGCTAGAAAGCGCCATAGAAGTGTCATTGGTTTGCTTCGCAAGCCAACATCCCAACTTATTTAGGGTGGCATGGGTGCCTGCTGCTGCCACCCCTGGAGCCAGAAAGGATGCTGCAATTATGGCCCCTGGGGACCAAAATTTTACATCATCTTTACAGTCAGCAGTAAATGCATGGGCCATTCTTTTACTTCGACGATGGTGGCGGCTCATGTTTAGTATCATGGAAGTGTTGGGTGTAAGTAGAGACAGCCATCCAATTGTACATGGCCCCCCTCGCATCATAGATGGGATACCAGGCCAGGCGCGGTCTCCACATATTAAAAAGTAACCTGCCGGGAATTGAATAGGGTCATTTGATGAGATTGATACTTTCTTTGTGGTATAATTGCACCAGGTTGTTGCATTTCAGTAGACAGCCATGCTGGAGGTTACAATAGTGGAATGGTTCTTGGCTGGCATCCGGCTTATATGGTTAAAATTGAGGCATGCATCTGCCATCAGTGAGCCTAACAGTTCCAATTCTTGGGGTTCCTGCGATGCTATGGGAAACCCATTGGTCCCAGTTATCTACACTTGCCCTAGCATCATTGGTCCTGCAGGTGGGTGTACTTGAAGGGCATGGCCAAGGATCCGCTGGTAGCCCAACCAAGCAGGTTGTAAATGGATTACCTGGAGAAGACAAGGACAAACAAATGGCCTCTTGATTTGTCAGGTTTGCAAGAGTGACCCAAATATTGGTCTTATGTTGAGTTGGGGCCATGCGGGGAATTCCTAGCCCTCCTCCTCCTGTTGCGCCTTCTACGTGGCTCATTGTCTCTACTAGGAGGAGGTAGAATACTAAGGCGATGACATAGCTCCTCCATCTGCCTTGGTTGAACCGTCCAATGTCCTGGCAGGTCAACATGTTTACCACAGATTTCCTGCAGGATGCTTTTCTTTGTTTGGCTCTTAATTCTGCTAACTTGCCACTGTACTTCCCACTTTAACCTAGCAATCTCCCTTTGCTCCCAACTCTCATATAGGGATAACCCCTGGATTCCAGGTAATCCGGTTTCCTCCTGTAATGCAGCAAGTACTGTTTTCCTTTTTCACTCACGACCACACTCAACACACCACAATCCTGTCAGCACACTCTGACGCACCCAGAGATCCCTTTCACAGCCACCACAGAAAATCTTTATCCAAGGGCAGCAACGCTTGTCCCCACAGTTTCTACAAATAGCGTACGCAAGGCCATGAGGTGCTATAATAGGCAAGGCAGCTATCAGCTGTGCCAGCTGGTCAAGAGTCCCCCAGTTGAGTAATTGAGGGTCAATCAGCTGTCTCGCTGGCCGGAGAAGCAGGTCGATCGCCAGGTGGAGCTGGAGCAACCGCCTCTTCTCCTCGTTGGCTGCTGGATCCAGGATGGCCGACGGCAAGTTTGGTCCACCGGCTCGGGACCCAGATGTTGCCTGTTGGGGTAAGCACACAAAGGTAACCCCTGCCCACAAAGACCACTTCTGCAGGCCCGTTCCACTGTCCTGGCTTGGGGTCTCTGTAAAAGACCCACATGGATGGCTGTTTGTGCTTTTCTGTAGGGCCAACTTGATGCCTAATTACAGGAAGCTCTTGGTGGTCACCAAACACACACAAATGATTCATTACAAACAGGCTCTTATTAACCCTTTCACGTGGGTCCCCTATGCTCTGGAATTTCTCAAGATACCTCTTCACAGTTCCATTAGCTCGTTCCACTATTGCCTGACCTGTAGGGGAATGAGCTATGCCAGTTACGTGCTTTATATCCCATGTTTGCATGAATTGCACAACTGTCTTGCTTTTGTAGGCAGGCCCATTGTCAGTTTTGATACAACGAGGCACCCCCATAACAGCGAAGCAACTTGTAAGGTGCTGTTTTATGTCCCTTGACTTTTCACCAGGCTGAGGGGTAGCCCAAATCATGTGGCTGTAAGTGTCAATGGTGGCATGCAGGTATTTTAACCGACCAAATGCAGGCACATGCGTGACATCCATCTGCCACACTTCATTGGCCTTCAACCCCCTTGGATTTACTCCTGCTCCAAGCCCTAAACCTTGATTATCATGGCTGCATATAGGACAGGCCTTTACAATGGCCCTAGCCTCTTCCAGGGAAAGACCATATGCTCGGTGGAGACCCCAAGCATTCTGGTGGAATATTGCATGAGTCTCTCTAGCTTGGCGATGAGGCGACAATGGGGCTTCTTTCGTCACAGTCACTATACGATCTGCCCTCGCATTGCCCTCTCCAAGTCCTTGGTCCCATTGATGACTGTGAATGTGCAAAACAGCATAGCCGGCAGTCCTTTGCCACGTGGCCCGCTGGAGCTGCATCAGGAGCTCTCCTAACCGTTTGTTGTTCATGTCCCTAATACTTGCATCCTCAATGCGATTTGCTACCCCTGCCACATATAGTGAATCTGTGACAATATTCAAGGGTTTGTGCAATAAATGTGACAGGGCCCATACTACTGCCAACAGCTCAAGGGTCTGCAGGGAATCGTTTTGCTCTGCCTGCAGGATTTGATGATGCCATCCATCAACGTCTCTCCAAGTGGCGGCGGCTGTTCGAGACCGCTTCCCAGCATCTGTAAAAACCGTAACAGCATGCAGCAGTGGTTGATCAGCCCGTTTCGGAATTGTTATCCAGCCCTGATTTGCCATCCATGCTAATACAGGTGATTTTAAAGGCTCAATGTGAATTGCAGCTCCATCTTCTAGCAATGCAGTCTGGAGGGCTGTGGAGTTGAGCAAATACCACTTTAGGTCTTCTTCATGCATGGGAACATGAATTTCACCCGGTCGCTCTCCTGTAATTTGCAGAATTCGGAGTCTGCCCTTCTTAATCAGCTCCGACAATATCCGTACTTTTTCCTGCACCGTTCTTCGGGGCTGTAGGGGAGGGGCAATCCACTCTAAAACGATCTGTTCGGCTGCCTGCTTCTCCCCCGTTTTCTTTTTGTGCTGCGTGATGGCCCCTAATAGGTGCCTGTCTCCTGCCAGGATGGTAAGATTCAATGGAAGGCCCTCCTGGCGGCGATGAGTAACGTGATGGGCAACCATGGAGGTAATGTCCTGCAGTACTCTTCTTTGTTGTGAAGTTAAGGATACTTTAGCCGCAGGGTCCGTACCCTTTAGAAGAGGTCGCAACTCCTCAAGATATTCGTTGGGAATGCCAATCACCGGGTGAATCCATTGCAGATCTCCTAATAGTCGCTGAGCATCATGGAGTGTTTGAAGATCAATCATAATAGTGAGTTTTTGAGGCTGAATATGTTGGTCAGTGATTCTCCACCCTAGGTATTTCCAAGGGCTCATTTCCTGCACCTTTTCTGTAGCAATCACCAGGCCTTGCTGTTGGAGCTGTTGAGCCAATTGTTGTTTTTGCTCTGGAGAGAACAGTGATGATTGAGCAAAAAGAATGTCGTCCATATAATGGTAAATCATAACTTTGGGCCACACCTTTCGAATTGGCTGCAAGGCTGCATCAACATACAGTTGACAAAGAGTGGGCAAGCAACGCATGCCCTGTGGGAATACCATCCACTCATATCTCTGGGCAGGCCCTTCTCGATTCAACACAGGCAGGGTAAAAACAAAGCGCTGCTTATCTGCCTCATGCAAGGCGATGGTGAAGAAACAGTTTTTAGATCAATAATGAGGAGGGACCATCCTTCAGGGAGCATTGCAGGATTAGGCAGTCCGGGCTGCAGGGCTCCCATACTATGCATCTGATCATTGACAGCACGTAGATCATGCAGGAGCCGATATTTGCCAGATTTCTTTTTGATCACAAAAATAGGAGTATTCCAAGGACTAACAGATAGCCGGAGATGTCTGTGGTCAAACTGCTCCTGTACCAGCTTGTGTGCCTGAATGAGACTTTCCCCTTTTAAAGGCCATTGCTCAACCCACACCGGGTCCTCTGTTTTCCATCGGGGTGGGATCGGGAAAGTCCATGCAATGGCCGTCCCTATAAAGGGAGATCTGTGGTAAGGACCATTCCCAACTGTGCCAACACATTGCGGCCCAGCAAGGCATGGACACCCTCAGGGAGCAGTATTACAGAAACTGCACAGGCAACAGTCTTTCCCTTTATAATAATTTTCAGCAGAGGGGATTTCCGTGCAAGCGTGAGTCCTCCTACTCCTGTGACTGTGGCATTTGCCGCCTGGGTGGGCCACTGGGGTGGCCATTTCTGCGTCCCTATGATGCTGACATCTGCACTGGTGTCTAGGAGTGCAACCAGGGTGATGGTTTGACCCTGATACTGGACGTCAATATGTTTTTTAGGACGATGCTTTAAGTCCACTGTTAACAATGCCATTGTTCCTGTGGAACCAAAACTACCTTCACCACATCGCTACTTGCCAAGTGGTACAGTCCCTCCGGTTAATTGAGGCAAGGGGATTAATTGAGCAATTCGCGATCCGGCCGGAATAAACAATGGTGGGAATAGTGTTTGTGCCATTATTTGTATTTCACCTGTATAATCAGCATCAATTAGTCCAACAAGAATAGTAAGTCCCGACATGCTGGCAGACGAGCGTCCAATCAACAAAGCTCCCACAGTTTGTCCACCGGCTGTAACAGGGCCCTTAATCCCCGTTGGGATACGCTGCGGTTTGCAGTCTATTAAGGTGCAGTCTATTGAGGTTGCCAGGTCCAAACCAAGGCTTCCGCTGGTTGCGGGGCAGAGGGAGGAGGCGCTTGTGCTGGGAAGGTGCTTGGGCTCTGGGCCGCCACTTGTGTCAGAGCGGGGCGACCCCTCCCACTGGGCTTCCCATTTCCCAAGACATGCCGGCAGGTTGACTCATTGTGTGCGTCGGACTTGCAGCACTGGCACCACACAGCTCCCATTGTACAATCCCGGCGCAGATGGCCAGCAGTTCCGCAGCAGAAGCATCGGAATTGTGATGGTCCTTTTCTTTGAAGCTGATTTACTGACGCTTGCAAGGGGTCAATGGCAGCCAACACCTGACTCTGCGTCGCCTGCGCCTGCTCCCTGAAACTACTTCCCAAATCTCTTACTGCTTCCACTAACATAGCCTGCGGCCCCACCGGCACCTGAGCCATTCGTTCTAAAGTCTCCTCAACAGTCCAGGTACCAGGGAGTGTGACAAGTATACCTCTAGTGGTGGGATTGCAATTCTGTAGGGCACATTGCTTTAGTAGTGCTCCGTGCATATATTCAGGGCCCCCTGCTGTCTGAATAGCATTCGCCACTCTGTCAATAAACAACCCAAATGGCTCTTCTCTTCCTTGTTTAATTCCCATGTATGAGGGAATACCCTCTGGGGATTTCACCCTATCGAGCCCCACCCGGGCTAATCTCATAGCCTCCCTCAGCTTCTCGGGTCCGATTAGTGCTTGCGCCTCCGTCCTTAGGTATGCCCCTAGCCCCATAAGTTCCTCTAAAGTAACTCCATATAGCGGATCTCCTGGCTGTCTCGGGGTAGCCACAGACTCTTGGCACGCAGCCTGCCAGTGAGCATTAAACAACAACTGTTGATGCTGGGTAAGCACTAGCCTCATGAGGCTTTTAATATCCGATGGCAACAGTATGTTTCCTCCCCACAAATAATTGAGCATCTGACGAGTTGGTTCTCCGTGGATACCACACTCACAGTGGCATGGAGCTGTGCCAGCCACTTCCAATCTAAGGTAGTGATAGTTGCTTGCAAGCCTCCGGCAGGATTTGGTGTGTAAACCACCGGACAAGCCACCTCAAGCAAGGCATCAGCAGCCTCTCGGTCGCCTGCAACTATCGCCTCTCCTGTAATCTCTCACCATGCCTTACGCCTTTCATTAGCAATTCGCACCGCCTCAGGGTCAAGCATTTCCTTTGTTCTTTCCCTGCCATCCTCTCTAGCTGGAGGGGGGGGGCAATCCCTCTCTGCCAGCGGAGGCGCAGAAGAAGCAGCTCAGGCGGCTGCCGCGGAGGCTGTCCCCGCCGGCAGATACACCGTGTTAGTTGCTGGGGGCAGGGAATAAGAGGACGTAGACGCTGAGGCCCCGCTATTCTCACTAGGAACAGGCATTCCCAATCGGGCGGAGGCTGCCTGAGCAGCCTTCTGCTCTGCCTGGTACTGTTTTAGTGCATTAGCAACTATCCGCCAAGTTTTAGACAACTTTTTTGCAGTTTTACACTCATCTAACACAGCTTCCCACAACTTATCCCCAAACCTACGCCACTCTAACTCCTCAAAGACCTGATTGGGATCTGCAAAGCCCCCTTTTGCAACTCCATATGCAAGCAATCCCGGGAGTTCTTTTCCCAGGTCAATACCCTGTAATCCCCGCTTTTGTAAAAAGCATTTAAAAAGGTCATACGCGGCTTGTCTCTACATTACCTTCTAATTTAGTCTTCAGCCCTGTTGCAGCCCTTGCAAGACATCGGCGGTGCTTAGTCGGCTGAGACCCTTCTCTAAGGTCGGTCGGGGATGCGGAGCCCGCTCTTTTGCCTCCCGTGCTGCGTCGGGACCGACACGGAATACTGCACCGGACTGTGGCTCGCAGGTTCAAGCCCTCTGTAGGGTCCGTGTTCGGGCGCCATTTGTTGCAGTGAGGGAAACTTGGACGCTCAATATGAGTGTTTAGCAAGCTTCGTTTATTGAAGAGAGCATCAGACTTTTATGCACAACAAGTAATAAGCTCATACATATTCTGCAAGCTAAGCAATCTATTGGCTATACTATGATATCAGCTCTTCCTCATACCTTAGGGGTTACATCTTTCTTTTCTCATGTCTCTCTCACTACTTCTTATTGTACCACAGCTATGCTCAAGGACACAGTGTTTTGCAGGTGCAGGGACCCAGATTAGCTGCATCCTCCCGATTCTTGGTCCAGAACGTGGCCCCTGTCACGTAGCCATTCTTCCACAGTCCTGAATTAGGAGCAGCTTTGAAAACAGGAAAAGCCACAGGCCCACTAGAAGAAGCAGCAGCAGCCATCTCCATCCTTTTAGGTGGACCTATTTTCTCTAACAAATTCCAATCTCCCACTTCAGCTGCTTTTATTCTCACATGCTCCCAAAATTGCAAAGGGTGTCGAGGAGTTGCAGCCACCTGGCAGGGAGGCAGAGTCCAAGAAACAGCAGGCCTGGATCTGCTACGAGGTCTAACAGCAACAGATTCCTGCGTCTTTTTAGGTGTACTTATAACCGGCAGTTCATCGTCAGAACTATCACTAGACAAGGAAGGACACAATGTTAAAGATTGCATTTGTTCAACCAGTTCAGGAGGGAGTCTGGGGGTAGACGGCTCAACTGGGGGTGGAGCAGAGGCAGACGACTCAAAGGAGGGCAGAGGAGGGGCAGATGCCTCAAGGGAAAGCGGGGGAGCAGCCGAACCACGGGAGGGTGGGGGAGGAGCAGCCCACCGAGGGACGGGTAAGGGAGGAGCAGCCGATCCGCGGGAGGGTGAGGAGGGGAGCAGCCGACCATGGGGAGGGGGAGGGGGGAGCAAACGGCCCAGGGAGAGACAGAAGGGCCGATGACCCAGCCTGTTTTTCACTTTGCTTCTTCTGTAACTTCATTTTTGCTAATTGCTGTGCAGGCGTAGAATACTTTGATTTAGTACTCAGTTCAACTAACTGCTGAGCAGGCGAAGTATACACAGGTTTAACATAGTCTTTTGGAGATAAATACCGAGGAACAGTCCCAGCCTGCCGTTTGATTCTCACAATAGCAAACCCTGGGGGAAGCTCCACAGCAGCTGCAGCAGCCTCCTCAGGGGGAGATACATAGACAAGTTCAGCCTCATCTTCCTCCTGTTCCTCTACTTCAGTTTCTTGTTCTAATTCTTCTTCCTCCAATTCCTCCCCTCTATCTTGTTCTGCTTTCCATTCCTTCAATGCCTCATACAACAATCTCCAGGTAGCAGCCAAATCAACAACCGTCTTATCCCCCTTGAATATCACTTCCCATAGTCTCTTCCCAACCTTTTTCCATGCCCAGAGACTGAAGGCAGTGTCGGCATGAGCTTAAAAGTCCTGTAATTTACACCATATCAGTAAGCTACAAAGAGCATAATCAGAAGTTTGAACATATTTTCTTTTCAGTAAAGTTTTAATAGTGGACAAAACAGTCTTTTCCTCATTTGATAAATTATTTCCCATTATTTTTCCCAATCCCTCACCTCGAATCAGACATCTGAATTAGGTCCAGACCTCCGCAGCGTCCTTGCTGCCTTCACTCATTTTTAGGGTACCCTTCAACTTTTTTCTCTCTTTTTCTCTTTTTCCCCCCTTTTTTACAGTCCAGTTGCAATCACGGCGGACGGCCACCAGATGTCGTTATAGAGCACCACACAGCACAAAGTACCACCACTCCATCAGAAGGGTGCAAGAGAGATTTATTATAGCAACATGTTGCTTTTATACTCTTTCAAGATATTTACATTCACTTAACATACACATTCACTGCCCAGTGGTTACAAGAAAGAAACAAAGTTCTCAGTGGGTGATCAAGGAGCCACGTCATTCTGTGAGCCAGCTAGAGTCCATATCTCTTTACTGTCTCTCCTTCATCATGTCTCCATGGTGATAACCTTGGTGTCTTCCTTGGGAGGAATATGGGGCTTTCCTTATCATCAGGAAGCCTTTGCTGGCTCACAAGAACAGCACAGAATGTCTTTCCTACACTCAAACTCTTGCCCACTCTCAGCTAACTCACTGTGTGAGAGTGAGCAGGGCACAGTGAGAAAGAAAGCCTTGCTGCTGTGCAAACACTCTCTAGAAATAGTCAAAACATTGGTGTGTTAGCATCAGAACTGTTTTTAGTCACAAATACAAACCACAGCACCATATGGGCTGCTATGAAGCAAGCTGACTCCATTCTGTAAGGGTATGTGGAAGGAGAGTGACTGCTCATTTAAGGGTTGCACTTTTAGGAGTTAGGGATCCACAATGCAGTTAATTTGAGTAGGCCCAGGTCTGTGTTGAGCTGCATAAATCCCTTGGCCACAGGATAACCTCAGCCAGCTCATTACAACAGAGAAGCCTGCAGGCAGCTCCTGCTTGGTATCAGTGATTACATCACCTGTATGGTTTCACTTTTATCTAACAGTGCAGCAAGAATTTTTAATGAGGATATATTTTAGAAATAGTTGGGGTTTTGAAGGAAATGAGCTCAAAGGACAAAAAAAGGAAGAGCTTCTTTCCATGGACAGGATCTGTTCTATGAAGCATGCCATGGGAAAATCCATCTGGTCTAAGTCAAATTACACATAAATGTGGAGTAACCAGCATCTGAAGGGATGCAAGATTTACTCACTATCTATATTCCTCTTCTTTTTCTGTCTTAAAGCAGTTATTAAGCCATTTGTTGTTGGGCTTTTCTTATAGAAATCTCTCCTTTGCTATTTCTCTTTCCCCCACACAAGGTGCAGAACACAATGATAAGACCGAACCTCGTCAGTCTCACTAATTGGTAAGGATATGTGGAGTGTGAGAATGTTTAATTTTTCAGTTGGGAGGATAAGGAAAGAGAGGGAGACAAACACAATACGACATAAACCCTGAGCAATTAGCATTAATAAAGACAATAACCATGACTGGTTCAGGCTCCAGAGGAGGTAAAGACCTGAGACGTAGCTGGGCCAAAAATTCTTCTAGTTCCAGTCTGATCTCTGAAAACCCACAAAGGAACAGAGTGACACAGTCAACATCAAGGCTTATGAGCTTACAACACCCATCATGTGATTAACACATGAATAGCAAGTGGCTTTTCCAAGGCCCATTTATTAAGGAACAAAGCAAACTGTGGGTGAAAGGAGTCTCATGCACATCCTTACCATTGCACACAATTTGACTATAAGCCAACTACTTTATTCTGTAAATATGACAGCCTTAGTGAGCCTTCTTTGAGTTCTCCCTGCTAGGCAGTGAGGAAATGTGATATGTACCTCAAGGAGATTTGATTTTTGGGTGAGAACAGTCTGTAATGTTGAGTTGTATAATATTGGTTCTGAATGACATTGCCACTTGTGACTGTGGTCACAAGGGTTTTCAGGATGAAGAAGAGACGAGAATGTTGACTCCATGATCAGAAGGCTTGATTTATTATTTTATGATATATGTTACATTAAGACTATACTAAAAAGCAATAGAAAGGAAAAGTTTCTTCAGCAGCTAGCTAAGCTAAGAATAGAAAAGAATGAATAACAAGGATCTGTGTCTCAGACAGAGCAAGAGCCAGCTCTGCCATGAGTGGTCAAGAAATCCAAACACCCACAGGAGACCAATCACCTGTTGCATTCCACAGCAGCAGATAACCATTGTTTACTTTGGTTGCTGAACTGCAGCTTGTCACAAGGAAAAATCCTAAGAAAGGATTTTTCATGAAAGATGTCTGCGACATGTCACCTTTTTTTATTTAGTTAAATTAAAAGGAAAAAGTGTTTGTAATTTTCTCTGCTGTACTCATGCCGAAGAAAAAGACAAACACTTGACAGGTTATCTGTTGCCAATCAAACTCCACTCAAGTGCTCCTGTGGAATGCACTGGGAATTTCTTCACCCGTAGAACATAAAATTCTATCATATTACTAAAACAATTCTATAATATAAGAAAATGCAAAAACAATGCAAAGAAAATTCAAGTCCAAGCAGCTGAGTTTCAGGAAAAGTCCATGGCTTGAAGATGTTCCTCTTTGCCATATCTGAAAGTTTCTTTTGGTCCTGAAACAGGCTTGCTACAGAAAAAGGTCCATCAATATTTATCAAAAGTCCATTGACAGTCTTCAAACAATTTTGAGAAAATTAGAAAATTTCTGAAATGTCTTGCCACAGCCCTTCATTGAACAACTTGGGCTGAAGCCAATCCCTGGCTCCTCAATGCCTCTGAGCTGCTGCCAGCTCTTTCACCCTTTTTTATTCAATTTATTTTTTTTTTTTTTTTTTTTTTTTGTCTTGTCGGAAAGAGCAGCAGCAGCAGCAGAGGAGTCAGAGAGAGGCCCTTGGGGGCCCTGGCCCATGTGGAAGGATCAGGAACCCCAGACCTGGCCCACTGAAAGGTGGCCCAGGACCAGAAGGGGGAAGCAAAGCCCCCAAACTCAACAGGAGGCTGGGAGGTGGCCCTGGCCCAAGCAACCAAGGCAGACAGCCCAGGCCCAGCCCCCGAGGCAGGCTCTGCATTGGCACAGACCCGCACCCTGCTGCCAGTACAATGGCAGAAGGGGTGACCAAACGCTTCCTTTCCCCAAAATCACCGAGGCATGCCGGCAATGGGAAGACAGAAGCTGTCCCGAGAAACTTCGTCTCGGGTCTGGGGATGTCCTTTCCCCACAGCAGACAAGCGATGCTCGCTTCCTGCTGTGCCCTCTGCCTCTGCCATGCAAATGCACCAGGTGTTCCTCCCATCTGCCTCACGGCACCACCTCCACCCCCTCTGGGCTGGGGACCAGGGGCAGAACTTTCGGGACCCACCTCCCCCTCGCCGCTGGGGCGCGCGAGGGGCGGCAGAGAGATTCGCATCCCCCAGGGGGAAAACCCGGACCAAACACCCCCCAACCCGCCAAGAATGCTGATCTTGAAAACAGGCAGTCGCGCTGCGCCCACAGCCAGCTGTCGGGCCATGCCTCCTCCACGGAAGGACAGGCTGACGCCCTCTTCCCCTGTCCCAGCTCCCCCCGTAGGGGCAGCCCCGGGACAACCCGAAAAACTCGGGGAGGAAGTCACACTGGATGCAGGAGGCGCCTCTGCTGCTGCCGCCGGCTCCAAGGCAGCCTCTGACGCGGACATGGAGAACGGAGTCCCCGCAGGGGCGGGCAGCGGGGCCGCCTGGGGAGGCGGCGGGGGCGGCGGGGGCGGCACGGGGTCGGCAGCTTCTTCTGCGCCGGACTCTGACATCGGCCGCGGAACCGCAGTCGCAGAAGGCGGCGGGACGGCCGGGGGGAGCGGTGGATCGCTGTTGCCCAGCAACATCGGCGCAGCCGCGGGAAGCGGTGTCTCTGAGATAGATGCAGGCAGGGAAGCCGGCGGAACCGCGGCCGGAGCGCCCACAGGCTCCCCCGGAGGGGCGGCCGCGGGACGGGCCGCGCGGGGAACCGCCCGCACCCGCGGGGCGGGTTGGGGCGGTGCCCGTGGCGCTGGCCGGGGCGGTGCCCGTGGCGCTGGCCGGGGCAGCGCCGCCCACTCCCATCCCCCCTGAGAGCAACGGGAGGGGGGAACAAACGGCTCCGTCTGAGCATGCTCCGAAGACGCAGTAAAAAAAACTTCGGCTGCGGGTGAAACTTCGCCCCCCCCGCTGTGGTTCGGGGGGGCTGGAAAGCAGCAGAGCGTCCCCCTCCAAAGGGTCTTCCCCCGGAATCGGGGGGAACGGGGCTTTCCCCTTGCAGTTAGCAATCCAGGGAAAAACAGCTGCTCTCCGTTTCAAGACTAGAAAGAGCTTCAAAAAGGTTGGATAAATCGAGGGGCATCCGAACCCCCGGTATAAAAAGAATTGGAAAATGGAGCCCATACACTCCCAGACAAACATATCGAGGGCATATAGCACATTCGTAAAAAAACCAAAGAGCTTTGCCCATCGAAAAACTCATAGAGATCTGCCTCCAACAGGAGAATTCTGTCCTCTTCACCCCATTTTTGCCAGAGGGCAATAAGTTTCTCCTCTGAAGGGGAGAATGGAACCTCATCCTCTAGGGGAGGAGTCCTCCAGATGAGCAGCCACAAACTGCGAATGGCCTCATCTTTAGGAGGGGAAAAACCAACAGTACCTTGTGACAGTGTCCAGGACTCTCTGGCTATCTGCATGGTTCTGCTGAGCTTTCCGAACATCTTCCTGGAGGCTTTTCAGAAGGTTCTCTTTGTGGTCAGCCTTGCTGTGAACTCTGTCCAAATTCGGATCTTCAGTTCTTCAGCTCCTGGCTAGAATCCACTTCTGTGGTCACTTGTGAAGCAACCATCAATGCCACACATTTGAGATTTACCCAGTGCAGCAATGCTCCTCTGGTGGTCTCACCAAGTGATGATTGTCCTCCTCAGTCGGGGGTCACCAATTGTGACTGTGGTCACAAGGGTTTTCAGGATGAAGAAGAGACGAGAATGTTGACTCCATGATCAGAAGGCTTGATTTATTATTTTATGATATATGTTACATTAAGACTATACTAAAAAGCAATAGAAAGGAAAAGTTTCTTCAGCAGCTAGCTAAGCTAAGAATAGAAAAGAATGAATAACAAGGATCTGTGTCTCAGACAGAGCAAGAGCCAGCTCTGCCATGAGCGGTCAAGAAATCCAAACACCCACAGGAGACCAATCACCTGTTGCATTCCACAGCAGCAGATAACCATTGTTTACTTTGGTTGCTGAACTGCAGCTTGTCACAAGGAAAAATCCTAAGAAAGGATTTTTCATGAAAGATGTCTGTGACAGCCACTGTGTGCCATAACTACTATGGACAATGAAGATAAACTGCTCCAGATACACTGGTTGTGAGCTCCTAATGCAGCTTGCAACGAGTTGACAGCACACCAGCCCTCCTGCCCTGGAAGACATCTAGAACAGATAGAACCCATAGTCATAGACTAAATGAACTCAACAGACATCTTGGAGGGATGGCCATTGACTATGGAAATTATACCTGTGCTTGTGCATATATATAGATGCATATATGCATATAAATGTACGTATATGTATATGTATATAGTTGGAAGGTGTAGGATTTTGGCAAGATGCAGATGGCATAGAATAAGGGGTGTATAATGTTCTGGTTCTGGCAAGGATAGGGTTCTTTTTTGCAGTAGCCAGGAAGGGGGCATGGCTAGGACCCGGAGGCTATTCTATAACATCTCATGTCATTTTCCAGGCATGGGTGAAGGGGTCCCTTCCAGTTGAGTAAGCATGGTGGAAGGAGTGGTTGGGTAGCACAAGTTCCCTCAGTTCTTAATATTATTGCTGTTACTGTTAACTTTCTTATTCCATTGCTGTTTCCAGTAAATTGTTCTTATTTCAGCTCATTACCTCTATCCTTTGTGCTCCCAATTTTCCTCTCCAGCCTGCCACAGGGGGAGGGGGGAATAAGCAAGTGGCACGTGGTTTGGAGTGTTTTTGTGGGAACACTAAACTGGGGAATACCATTCCTAAACCATGAAAATAAGGAAGATCCTCTCACATTGAGTCATGAGGTTCAGAGTTGACCCCCTTGATTTTTCAACTCCTGATGGAGCTCAGGTGTGGCTAGTTACAATTTTAGTCTCAGACTTGGATGGGTTTTGCTTAGTAGTAGTAGTATAGGGTAGTATATAATACAGTATAGCTTAATAAAGCAATTGATCAGCCTTTTGCAATCATGGAGACAATGCTCGTTATTCCCATGTTGGGGGCTCATTGCCACAATAGACATTTTTACAGCCAACTTCTCTGCCTGGGCAGTGATGTCTTTCCACAATTCAGCAGCCCAGATGGGTTTTCCTCCATGCTGCCAATTGGCCTTTTTCCATCAGTCTAGCCACCTGTCGAGGTTTAGGGCAAATTTGGAGGAGAATTTCAAAATTAGGGCTCCTCCAGTAAGCAAACCCACACAGCCCCTCCCCCCAACCGGTTCGGGAAGGATTTCTCGGAGAGGAGTGGAAAGAACCTGTTTATTTAACAAGCACAGCACCCCCCAGCACACAAAATGAACAATACTGGATGACACCACTCTGAAAAAAGATGACAAATTCAGAAAGTCTCTCTGGGGGTGGTCACTCTGTTCTCAGTCCCTCCGGCGCTGGGGCAGCTGCTGCAGGCCAGAAGGTGCAGGATCTTGGTGTTTCTCAGGTCCCAGTCCGGAGCAGGTTCGAAATGATCAGAAAAAGGAAAGGAGAAACCGTCCAGGAAGAAATTGGACAGTTTAGCTGAACTAGCTAAAGAGCAAAAGCAAGCAGAAGCGAAGCAAGCAAGAGCGAGAGAGCAAAAGCAAAAAGCAAAAGCAGCAAAAGCTGCAGTCTCTGTGTCCCGCCAGGCTGATAAGAAAACCAAAACAAAACTTTCCCTCTTCAGAGCCGGTCTTAAAGGTACAGAACATAATATCCAACATTAACAGAACACATGAATGGGGATACAAGCATCATAACGTCACCCTAGGACACCACCCTCACAGTGTTTGCTACCATCCATGAGTCAGTGTAGAGGCAAAGTGCTGGCCATTTCTCTCATTCAGCAATATCTAAAGCCAGCTGGATGGCTTTCAACTCTGCAACCTGACTTGATCCACCTTGTCCCTCAATAGCTTCTGCAACTCGCTGCATAGGACTCCATATGACAGCTTTCCATTTTCTATGTATCCCTATGATACAGCAGAGGCCATCAGTGAAGAGTGTGTTGCTGTTTTCATTTTCTGATGGCTGACTATATGGTGGGGCCTCCTCACCATGTAGCCTTTTCCTCCTCTGATGATGATAGTCTGAAATTTTTGCTTCAAACCAGTTCGGGATGACTTCAAAGATCCCATGGAGACTGGGATTTCCTATTTGAGCTTGCTATGTGATGAGCACAGTCCCCTTATTCCACACCACATCAGTGGCAGGATGTGTGGAAGGGACTTTCCCTTTGAACATCCAGCCCAGCACTGGCACTCAGGGTACTGAGAAGAGCTGTACTTCAGTGCCAATCACTTCTGAAGCCGCACAAACTCCCTCATAAGCTGCTAGTATCTCTTTTTCAGTTGGGGGTGTAACAGGCCTAGAGGCCTAGGATCCTTTGTATCCCCAACTTCAGAACCCCAGGGGTCATCCTCGAGTCTCCCTGGGTACTTTTTGCCAGAGACTCCAGGAAGGACCATTCTCCCCAGATGCAGTGTAGAGCAGATTTTTCACATTTTGTCCTGTCCTGACTGACCCGAGGGCTACTGCATAAACAATCTCCTGTTTAATTTGTTCAAAGCTTGTTGTTGTTCAGGATCCCACTTAAAACCATTCTTCTGTGTCACATGATAGGGTTTACAATCTGACTGTACTCTGGAATATGCATTCTCCAAAAACTCACAGCCCCCTAGGAAAGCCTGTGTTTCCTTCTTGCTGGTCAGTGGGGATATAGCTGCTATTTTATTGACCATGTCCTTTGGAATCTGACAATGTTGAAGATTGCAATGCAATATGTTTTCAATTACTATCTGTATGGCAGATTACCTTTGTTAAGTGGGCAGTTTGCTTTATCTCTCTCTTTTAGTGACCACATTCACACCTCCCTCAGGAGAGGACATCTGCTGATAACAGACTATTGAATGTCACTGCATGACTGATAAGAACTATAACATCCCATTGTGAGATGCTCCGCCCAGAGGGAGGAGCCAAGCATTGCTACCCAGATATAATCCAGAAGTTTTTGAGACACCAGCACGACTTTCTCCATGGGATTCCCCAGAGGAACAGCAGCTGTGTCTTCTTCCACTGGATCTTCAGAGGAAGAATACACCCTTCTCTACAGATCACCCTTGCTCCAACAGAACCACACCTGATACTTCAGGAGGACTGCAGCCACATTTCCAATTGGACTGCCACCAACATCCTGACCCACAGGGTGTCAGGTTGGGTTCTGACTCTGTCAGTGTTGTTCTAGTGTACTGCATTGTTTATTTTATCCTTTTATTTTTTTTCTTTTCCCTATTAAAGAACTGTTATTTCCTGCTTCCATATTTTTGCCTGAGAGCCCCTTTATTTAAAATGTATAGCAATTCAGAGGGGTGGGGAGGGTTTACATTCTCCATTTCAGGGGAGGCTCCTGCCTTCCTTAGCAGACTCCTGTCTTTCCAAATCAGGACAGACAATGTCTATCTTGCCATTTTACTCCTAAGAACTGATTTTCCTGGGTAGGTCCTTTCACCTTACTTTCTTTTATGGCAAAACTGGCCTTCAAGAAGATCTGGATTATCTTTTCCCCTTTCTCAAAAACTTCCTCTGCTGTGTTGCCCCATATGATGTCATCAATGTATTGCAAGTGTTCTGGAGCATGGCCCTTTTCCAAAGCAGTCTGAATAAGTCCATGGCAAATAGTGGGGTTGTGTTTCCACACCTGGGGCAGTCGGTTCCAGGTGTGCTGCACACCCTCCCAGTTGAAAGCAAACTATGGCCTGCACTCTGCTGCTAAAGGAATGGAGAAAAATGCATTGGCAACGTCAGTGGTGGCACCACTTTGCTGCCTTGGACTCCAGCTGGTACTAAAGTTCCAGTATATCTGTCACAGCAGCACTCAGTGATGGTGTGATTTTATTCAGGCCACCATAGTCCACTGTCAGTCTCCACTCTCCCTTGGACTTACACACAGGCTGTATGGGGCTATTGAAGGGTGAGCAAGTCTTGCTGACCACTCCCTGGCTCTCAGTTCATGAATCATCTCATGGATGAGGGTCAAGGAGTTCCGGTTGGTGTGGTATTGCCAACGATGTACTGTTGTGCCTCCACATTTCTCCTCACAGAGAAAAGCAAGGTACAATTCTTCCCAAGAGTATTTCTGGATTTCACATTCTCTGAACCTCAGAGAAAGGAAAAACAATTCTTATCATTTGCTGTGCCTGTGTTTGTGCAAAAGTAGAATGCAATATGGAGATTGTTTACCCTAAGTGATGGTGTTTTGTTTCCTTGGCCTGTCAGGGCCAAGAGTGTGTGTGTGTTGGGACTGTCGGCTGACAGTCACGAGATTCTGTGCAGTTGTGTGCAGAGTTGAGTGCTTGGCAGATTCAGTCTAGATGTAATGTAACATAGTGTAATATAGTATAGAATAATATAGTATAATAAAGTAATTAATTAGCCTTCTGATATCAATGGAGTCTTCCTCGTCATTCTCTCCCCTCATTCAGGGTTGCCTGCAAATTCTATACTGTTGTGATGGCAATTGGTTGTTACAAAGCAAAGCAATGCAGACTCCCCAGGCAGGTGCAAAAGAGAACTCCTTTATTGCAAACACCAGACTTTTTTAAGCAATTAGGCCGTTATCTGTTACATTCCATTTAAGCACAACAAATTTAATTCAACCAACCACCATAAACCACGATGAGAACACGTAATGGTTATATAACTCGTTTTTCTACTTCTAATTCAGCTGAGTCACTTCCCATAGTCCTTTTTTACTTAGCTGAAGTAACAGGCCTGAGCCATGGTTTTACAAGGGTAACAAGGCCCTTATTTTGTAAGGTTTTACTTATCCGCAACAATTGGTACCTGTTGTTCTTCAACCCTCACAGTCCCACAGCAGAAGGGTCCTCTGAGAGACCAGGCAAGGTATTAGGACATTTAATTTCCTCTGTCTCCACAACAGCTATCCCAAAAGCCCAACAATGCCCTTTTGGATCCTTGAAATATCCTCTCCTGATGTAATCTATGACAAGAATTCACAGGGCCTCAGGGCCAGTCATAATAGGGTGTTTTTGCTATTCAGTCTCTCAGGCTGCCCTGGGTTGATAAGGAAGTGAGTTTTTTGGGAAGTTGTGGTCAAACCAATCAGTGCTCAGATTTGAATATTGGCACCTGGTGTGGCCACTGAAGACGTGGATACGCCTCTGAGAACACAGGGGGTTAAAAAGCAGAGAACTTCCAGGGGAACTCTCTCTTGGTTCCAGTTGGTGAAAGAGGTCAGACCTTCCCCTGCCCAGCTGCGGGCTGAGTGGGAGAGGGGAAGCCATGTGAAGCCATGTGGCCTGGGGTGAGGTAGGCCAGAGCCCCTGCAGGACAGAGGGGTGGAGGAACACTAAGAGGCATCGAGCAGCTCCACCTTTCCCCCCTGGGAGAGAGAGAGCCTGAGAGCCTGTGCCTGTGACTGTGCTACCTTGAAATCTGATAACATGTGCCGGCAGCACTACCGAGAGGGAGAAGGGGGGGGGGGGGGGGTGCAGCGAGAAGGTGTCCGGCCTGTGGGAGTTCTGGGCGGGCAGAGCCTGAGATTTTAACCCTTTTCTTGGACAATGAAAACTTTGCAGAACATTAACCTTCCTAGAAGAGGGACAGACATGAAATAGAAGGAAATAGGCAAGTGTGGTGAAGGTTTGAGCAAATGAAAGATGTCAGAAGTTGAGAAGAATCCTAGGTGGGAGGAGATGATGGAGTGGCCTTTGGCTGGACTTTTCTTGTATAGCCATGGACAGAACCATTTTTCCTGTAACACAGAGACTGCATTTAGGGGGAGGCAATGGCTTGGAGCCAAGAGAGTTCAGTGATGTTATGTGAAGGAGTGGCATGAACAGAGGCAGGTGAGGAGGGTGTGGTGGTGCCCTCTGTCTTCAGTGAAGAAGAAGATCTCTGTTCTCGAGACCCCTCATCCCCAGGGGGTGAATTTGGGGGGGGCTGATGTCCTGAAAGTGAGAGATTGTTGCTTTTCTGGAACTGGGCAAAGCATCCTTAAAAGGGGGACCCTAGAAGCAGTTCTGGTCCACGCGCAATGGTGAGAGCACTGGACATGGAAGGAAGAGGTCACGAGGACAAATTTTCTCTGGATGGTGCCACGCGTGATGTGGAAACACAAGAGGTTTCAGCTGTGTTTCCTGGGGAAGCCTATGGTACAAGAGAGACTGAGAGTTGATTATCTGAGGGGTGGTGATGAACTGAGAGTTGATTATCTGAGGGGTGATAACTGGATTGAGAATCTAAGATTTTATCTCGTGCTGTGGTGGAAATTGGGGAGAGGAGGAGGAATGTTTTGAAAGGTTTTCATTCTGAAAGCTGTGTGTGTTCCTTTTTACATATTGTAAGTTAATAAAGTTTTTTCCTTTATTCCTAAGCTGGAGCTTGCTTTGCTCTATTTCTGGTCACATCTCACAGCAGCCACTGGGGATAATATATTTTCATTGCACTGGCATTGCACCAGCATCAAACCATGACACAAGCTCATTTGAGCTTCCGGTAGTCAGGTGTTGTGATCCCCCTGTCACCCAAGAAATTGAGGATTCTGCCCCTACATAGCTCAATGGCATCAGGGTACATTGTGCACCAGTGTCAACTAAAGCCTTATACTCTTGTGGGTCTGATGTGCCAGGCCATTGGAACCACACAGTCCAATAGATCTGATTGTCCTTTTCCTCCACCTAGTCACAGGCAGGGCTCCTCTAGCTCTGGTCATAGTACTCATTGCTCACTTCTTGTAAATATGACCTGGAGGTGCTTTCAAGAGGAACAGAAGTAACATCAGCCCTCCTATTCTGTCTGAGGACTTGCCTGCTGGAAACTGGAGCAGCCTTTATCCTTGAAGAATTTATTGCAGTGATTGTTCTTCCTCTCAACTCATATACCTGTGCTGCCAGGGCAGAGGTGGGGTTTCCATCCCACTTCCTCATGTCCTCTCCATGACCATGCAGGTAAAACCACAGGTTACCTCATGGTGTGTACCCTCTCTCTCAAGCAGGGAGCACTTGCTCCCAATAATGGGGACTCTGGTCCATGCTGGTGGGGTCATCCTGGGTTTTGTGTTGTTGAAATGGCTCCTGAGGTATTAAAGAGTCTTTTTTCCCAGCCCCGTGACCAAAGAAGAAGTTGAGATTCCTCGGCTCTGGTTTTCACGGTTGTTTATTTTTTCTTATCTATAACATTCTTTCTCCGACCTGCTGAGGTCTGTCTGGCAGGTCGGTTTGTGACACACTGACCGCCCTTGGGGCAATGTTAGTTTTTTATACTAAGAACTACGTGTACTTTATTTACAATAATTTTCCTGTTGTATTGAATACCTATCACCTATGTTAGACAGTCTGTCTCTACTCTAAACCAATCCAGAAGTGTCACCATCACAGCAGAAGATGGAGGACAAGAAGAAGAAGGACAGGACATGCCCAGATTCCTCCATCTTGCCTCTTGAACTCCCATTCTAAAACCCCAAAATTCTACTTTTTTACCCTGTGACAAATTAACTATTATTCTACTCAAACTCTTGTGGCTTGTAAATCCTCACACAAAGTTGGTAATTTTTTCCATGGGCTAAAATCAAAGGCACAGGTGTTTTTGACTCTGTGCCAAGGTCTCTGAACCCCTTGCCAGCGTCTCGAGTCATCCAGGGCAGTCAGAGGAATGTCCTGGGTTCCGACAGGGGCATGGGACATTTCCTCTCAAACTTGCTCAAATCTTTCGAGTCTGTCTGTAGTCTTGGATGGTCTTTCCACAGGCAAAGAACAGGTCAGTAGGGAGGAAAAAGGATGATCTTCATATTGTCTGAGTTTGGGAGTCAGCTAAAGCACTGTTTTCCTTCCTTCCTTCATTGACATCAATGCCGCTGATTTGGTGTACGACAATGGCGCGCAATGGCTGCAGTCCTCTTGAAGTGGTAGATGTGATTCTGTCACACGGACTGTGTGCGCTAGACCTCATCTGGGTCTCGTTATTTGAATGCCTAGAGATTACCTCTAACACAGCAAATTCTTTCAGGTACTGGATACCTTTCTCCATAGCATTCTGTCTGCTTGGGTGTACTACTAGAACATCCTTAAGAGAATACCTTTCCCTTTTGCTTGACAGGAGTCCCCTCCAGAGGCTGAGAGTTTCTGTCCTCTTCCTAATCCCCTTGTCAATGCCCACATCCTGGGACAGGGATTCCGGTTGCTTGGCTTCACTACCATCTAGTTTCATATTGTCAGCTGTGATATCCCAGCATTGGAGCAGCCGGGTCACCAGGGGGTCACCCAACTGGCTGCTGAAATATTTTTGCATATCTCGCATCTCACCCAGGGATGGGGATTGGGTGAGTGTCCCTGCCTCTTCCTTCTGTTATGAGGGTCCTACTTCCTCTTCATCCCTCACTAAGTGAACTGATTTGGCCTTAGATTTCTTCTTCTGTATAGGGGAGACTGCTACCAACACAGGTTGCTCCTCTGGTTCAGCTGCAGTTTAGGTGGCCACAGTGCCTGTTGGTCTTTTTTCCTCCTCGTCCCCATGAGGCTGCTGCCTAGTATACAGTAGTGCCCAATAAAGAGTATCCAGGGCCCAGCAAGTTGCATAACTTTGCACCTCTATGGAGCTGCCACAGCATTTTTCCATCACATATTTTATTACTTTAACAGGGTCCTGTTCAAGGGGTGAACTTCCAAACCATTGAAGAAGTCCTCCAAATACTGTCCCACATCCTCCCATATTCCATGCCATTCACGTCCTCCAAGATGCAGGTGCAGTGCCCTGTCACTGCAGCCGAACCTTGGTCCACTCGTAGTGCTCTCACCACGGGATGCAGGAGCAGAGGTAGGGGTTCCACAACTCACTTGTGACTTTGATCCAGAGGTGCAGGATCAGGGGCTTTCCCTCAGGCGGGCAGCATTGGGTCCGGGAGGCCTCAGAGTGTCTCGCAGCAGGTGATGGTGGTGGTGGCGGGGGAAGCTCAGGGATTCTGCCCTTCGCTTTCCCTTCCACATTTTGCACCTGTAATCCCCTCCTTTTTATGGGCCTCAAGGCAGGCTACTCACAGTCCATACTGCACATAGTTTTCAGGTGTTCAAGAGTGATTATGATAAGCAGACATAATGACGAAGCCCTTTTTGAAGCCATTCTCTTATTATCAGGCTCTTACAGATGCTGAGGGAATACACTTCCCCTATTACGTTTAAATGCCATGTGTTCCATGGGGTTGGTGGTCGGAGACAGGGACAACACATACACCTCAAAGCTCCATGCAACAAACAGCCTGTTTTATTGTTCAAACCTAGTATATATAGGGAGTTTGAAAACCCTGTCTCAACTGCTGATTCGTCTGATCCCCACACAGCCCAGCTCCTGACCAGTGAGATGTCTGCAGCTTAGAATGGAACGTAATTGGTTGAGGTTCCTGTCTGTCAGCCCGGGGGCTGGTTTATGGAAATGAGCTGGGTTTCTTATTTATCAATACAAACCAGCTTGTACAGTAATATTCCCCAGCTGATGGGAAACCCTGTCCCTGCCTCAAAGAGGGAGAGTCTGATGGTGCAGCAGTGGAACCCACAGATGTTACAACTGTCCAGGTTCCAGCTGAACTGCAAGGGCAGTCACAGCCAGCAGCAGTTGCCCCTGTGCAGAGGAGGAAGTATAAGACCAAATCAGTGCACCCAGTTAATGATGATGGGGAATCAGGGCCCTCACAACCAGCGGGGGACCCAGAGCCTGAAATCATCACTGAGTCCCACAACAGTCTCTGTAATCTGTGGAAAGACATTGTGCAACAGGGACGTGAGGCTTAAGCAACCTGGTTACTTCGGATTTGGGACCTTATGGGTACAGGCATGTAACTAGATAGTGGCAAAGCAAGGAATTTGGGATCCTAGACCCAGGACACAGATATTGATCAGGTGTTCTTGAGGGAGTCGGGGCCCCTTCCTCTCTGGAAGCAGCTTTTAATGAGTGTAAGAGAGAGGTTTGTTCAGAGACAGAATGCAGGATCACCATCATAGAATGCCTTGGAAGACCAATGAGAAAGGGATCTAATGCATGAGAGAAGTGGCAATACTGGAGATACCTTTTTGGAAGGGACGGACAGCACAATAATGACCCTGAGAAGGTCAGGTGCACAGGGCAAATCTTGTGGAGCTTTGCATATCTGGGGCCATCTGAATACTCCAACTTCATGGCAACAACACATTTCAAGGACAACTAAGAGAGAGTGGGTTCCATAGCCAGCAAACTCGGGAATTATGAGAGCATGGTCCATGTCCTGATGCAGACTCACATCTCTGCTGTGGTTGAGAGTTTCAAAGGGGAGATGAGGGAGGAGATAAGGGACAACAGTTTCCATGCAGCACCAGTGCAAACCAGAGGCCCCGACATCAGAGCTCAACGTCCCCTAGCTAGGGAGAGGGGGATACACCCCACTAGCTGGCCTGTGGTTCTTCCTGTGTGGCCATAGGGAAGATATGAGAAGGTGGGATGGAAAACCCACTTCTCTCCTGGCAGCATGGGTGCGTCAACTCAAGAAGGAAAACATAAACTGAGGAAGTTCCGCTAAAGTGAAGGTAGCCTCAGCCTCCCATGACTGAGCCTCTAGGTATAACAGAAGGGAGGATGATATGTCTGATCCCCTTGAAGGAACCTCTAGAACATATGCCCAGAGAGGGAATGATAACCAGGGCTAGAGGGACCCTGCCTCTATCCAGGAAGAGGCACAGGAGAATCAGGTCTTTTGGACAGTGTGGATCCGATGGCCTGGCACATCAGAGCCACAAAAATACGAAGTGTTGGGACATGTGGAGGCAGAACCTGTTTCTATTGCTGGGGTGACAGTGGAATCGCAGCAGTTGGAAACCACTGGGAAGGAGTGGCAGAAACATCCTATTGTGACTGGCCCAGAGACCCTGTGTATTCTGGGCATAGACTTCCTCTGGAATGGCTATTAAAAAGACCCAAAAGGACTCCTGTGGGCTTTTGGGATAGCTGCTGTGGAGGCTGAGGGCATTAGGCAATTTAATATGTTGCCTGGACTGTCAGAAAATCCTTCTTCCATCAGACTCCCGAAGGTGGACAAATTGCCACCTTGGCAGTGCACTGCCAGCAGTATCTGATGAATCCAGATGCTGTGATCTCCATCCACAATGTGATCCGTGAGCTGGAGAGCCAAGGGGTGGTCAACAAAACCCACTCACCCTTCAACAGCCCCATGTGGCCTATGCACAAGTTTGACAGGGAATGGAGATTGACTGTGGACTATCACAGCTTGAATGAAGTGACTCCACTGCTGAGTGGTGCTGTGCCGGATATGCTGGAACTCCAGTATGAGCTGGAGTCCAAAGAAGCAAAGTGGTATGACACTATAGACATTGCTAATGCATTTTTCTCCATTCCTCTGGCAGCAGAATGCAGGCCTCAGTTTGCTTTCACCTGGACGAGCGTGCAGTACATCTGGAACCGACTGCCCCAGGGGTGGAAACACAGCTCCACCATCTGCCATGGGCTGATCCAGGCTGCACTGGAGAAGGGTGAGGCTCTGGAACATCTGCAATACATTGACGACATCATTGTGTGGGGGAACACGGCAAAGCAAGTATTTGAGAAAGATCACCTAGATTCTCCTGGAAGCTGGCTTCGCGATGAAAGAGTACAGTCAAGGGACCTGCCTTAGAAATCCAGTTCCTGGGAGTGAAGTGGCAAGACAGACAGAGTCAGAGTCCTACTAGGTCGTCAATAAGATCACATCAATGTCTCCACCGACCAGCAAGAAGGAAACACAAGCTTTCCTAGGCACCATAGGTTTCTGGAGGATGCACATCCCTGAGTACAGCCAGAGTATGAGCCATCTCTACCTGGTTACCTGCAAAAAGAACCATTTCCACTGGGGGCCTGAACAGCAACAAGCCTTTGCCCCGCTCAAGCAGGAGATCGCTCATGCGGTAGCCCTTGGCTGAGTCAGGACAGGACCAGAGGTAAAGAATGAGCTTTACTCTGCAGCCGGGAACCATGGTTTGTCCTGGAGCCTTTGGCAGAAGGTGCCTGGGGAGACTCGAGGCCGACCAGTGGGATTTTGGAGCCAAATTTACAGAGGGTCTGAAGTTAACTACACCCCAACAGAGAAGGAAATCTTGGCCTCTTATGAAGGAATCCAAGCTGCCTCAGAAGTTATCAGCACAGAAGCATAAGTCCGCCTGGTACCCTGACTACTAGTACTGGGGTGGATGTTTAAAGGAAAGGTTCCCTCTACCCACCATGCTACCAATGCCACATGGAGCAAATGGACTACCCTCATCACACAGCACGCCCCTATTGGAAACCCAAATCACCCTGGGATTTTGGAAATAATAATGAATTAGCCTGAATGTGAGAGCTTTGGTCTGATGGATGAGGAGGAGCAGGAACAGGTGACACATGCAGAGGAAACTTCACTGTACAACTGCCAGCATGTCTTAGGTTACAATGTAAGATGTAACCAAAAGTATGTATTCTATTACCACCTATGTAAATCGTTAAGATAAGTGAGGCAGTGCGGATGTGGTGGTTTAGTCAGAAAGCGAAACAGATAACTTTCCCAGGCATCGTCCTGGGGAAAGTTGTGAGAATGCTCAGAGAAAGAATTAAAACAATTCTTATCTTAATCTCTGCATCTGGTGTTGGTGAACATGTGGAATGTTTGTACGTGATGTTTATGGAAAGATATTTTACCAGAAGGTCTTGTTCCTAATTAACCAAAGGTGTGAAGGGTGTTGTTAAGAACCAATCAGGTTCTGGGTGAATGATCCTGCCTATAAAATATGTGAAGTTCCTAAAAAATCTCACTTTATGCCTTCTGATCATTGGAGTCAATGTCACTTTCCTTCAGCGATTCCTAACTCAACGGCAACAAGGCAGTGTTCTTTATCTTCTCTTAGACTCATCCCTGATAACTCCCTCCAGGGGCTATCTCTGCTAATGGGCAATCAAGGTCTCCCAGCATGACTCATACAATTACATCATCCCATTGTGAGATGGTCTGCCCAGGGGGAGGAACCAAGCATTCCTACCTGGATGTAATCTGAGGCTTGGAACACCATGGGCAGCCTTACCTACTGGATTCTGAGAGGAAAAGAACTACATAACCACCACTGGACCTTCAGAGGAAGACCCGACCCTTCGACAGGATCACTACTTCAACAGAACCACATCTATCACTTCAACAGGAATGCAGCCACCATTTAATTGGAGTGCAACCACCACCCTGACCATCAGGGTGTCAGGTAGTATCCTGACTTTGTCAGTTTAAGCCAGTGTTTTCTGTCTTTATTTAAATTTCCCTGTTAAATTGTAGTTTTGACTTGGAATCTCTTACTGGTTTGTTTTCAAACTAGTACACAGCAGAAGAAACATGTTACGCTCTTTTGACTGATGATTGTTGTCGCATTGTAGGGACAAATCAAAAATGGAAAGCAGCCGTATGGAGTCCCATGCGACAGGTGGCAGAAGCTACTGAAGGAGGTGGATTGAGCCAATTTGCTGAACTCAAAGCCATCCAATTGGCCCTGGACATTGCTGAAAGAGAGAAATGGCCCGAACTCTACCTTTACACTGATTCGTGGGTGGTAACCAATGCTTTGTGGGGTTGACTAGAAAGGTGGAAAAAGTCCAACTGGCAGCATAGGAAAAAACCAATCTGGGCTACTGACAAATGTCAAGACATTGCCACTCGGGTAGAGAAGCTGACTGTGGAAGTCCATCATGTGGATGCCCATGTCCCCAAGAGTCAGGCTAAGAGAAGCACTGAAACAATGAACAGGTAGATCAGGCAGCAAAAATAGAGGTGTCAAAGATAGACTTGGATTGGCAACACAAGGGAGATTTGTTCCTAGCTTGATGGGCCCATGATGCCTCAGGCCATCAGGGCAGAGATGCCACCTATAAGTGGGCATGAGACCGAGGGGTGGATTTAACCATGGACAGTATCTCCCAGGTTATCCATGATTGTGAGATGTGCACTGAAATCAAGAAGGCCAAGCAGGTGAAGCCCCTGTGGTATGGGGGGCAGTGGTCCAAATATAAGTATGGGGAGGCCTGGCAGATTGGTTACATCACGCTGCCTCAAACCTGACAAGGCAAGCTCTACCTGCTCACAATGGTAGAAGCCACCACAGGATGGTTGGAGACTGTCCTGGTTCAGGGCAAATTTGGGAGAGAACCCCCAAAGGGGTTCCTCTCCAAAAGCAGATTCAATTGGCCCCTCCCCCAACCGGTCCGGGAGAAAATACCTCCTTGGAGAAAAGTGGAAAAAACTGTTTATTAAACAATAAAACCTAAGCAATATTAAGCAATAAAAGCTCTTGCTGCTCCAAAAGAGATGACAAACTCAGAAAAGTCCCCTGCCCGGGTTGCAGCTTGGCTCACTCAGTCTCTTATCAGTCCCTCCAGTGCTGGAAATGTCATGGCCCAGGCCCGGCCCGGTGAGCCACAGGTCCGAGCTGCCGGTGCTCTTCTGGGTGGTCAGTCCAGAGCAGATTTAAACAGGTCCAAAGAAAAGGGGAAAAAAAAACCCCAAAACAAAACCCCACAGTCCAGGGAACTTCTTTGCCTCAGCTATCTAAAACTAACTAAAACAAAGGAGAGCTCTGTCCCGCTGTCTGTCCATCTGCAGACAACAACAGTCCAAGATGAGGAATGTGGAGGAGTGAATGCAGTGTCTGAAAACAAACTGTGCACTTCTTCTCTCCCCCCTTCACGCTTTGGAACAAGTCTTAAAGGTGCAAAACTTATTATTCAGCATAAACAGAACAAGATGATTGGAGATAAAAGCATCATATAGTCAACCCAGGACAGTGACCTACCCTGTGCCTCATGCTACTGCCCATAACATCCTGGGCCTTGAAAAGCAGGTCCTTTGCAGGCATGGTACCCTCAAGAGAATTTCATCCAATAACCAGACTAATTTCAAGAACTGTAGCAATGAGACATGGACCTCCTTCTTGCTTGTTCCGAAGAAAATAATTTGTTGCAAAAAAACAGGCGTTTTTATGCTCTAAACTTAGGTAAAACAAGCACACATTGGCTGTCTGCCACTGCGGTGACACTGTTCATGCGTCCTTTTACCCAACCACCTTTTTGATCATGCAGTGTCCATGCATCTCCCCAACCAATCACTGCCCCACTCCAGTTATGCAATTTGTTCTTTGGTTGTATAACCTGCTTTTTGCCTCGCTGTTAGCTGAACCTTTCCCAGAGTGCTTTCTGGTGAGTAAGAGTGAACAGAAGTGAACAGGATTTAACAAAGGTGAAAAAGGCCCTTATTCTTGAAGGCTTTTCTTATCTTCCATGACCTCGGGGTCTCTAGCTGGTCAGAGTGACCCCGAGATATGTTAGAAAGTTCTTTTCCCAGCCCGGCGGTTGAAGAAGGAGTCAGAACTCTTCATTTCTCGGTCTCAAGGTTGTTTATTGTATCTTATCTATAAAATTCTTTCTCCTGTCCTGCCGAGGTCTGCTCAGCAAGACAGTCCAGGCACTCTGCCTATCCCCGGGGCGGTGTTATCTTTTTATACTAAAAACTATGTGTACAATATTTACAATTACTTTCCAATACCTATCATCTATGTTAGACAGTGAGCTTCTATTCTAAACCAATCTAAAAGTGCCAACATCACAGCAGAAGATGGAGGCCAAGAAGAAGGAGAAAGGCTGGACACGCTCAGATTCCTCCATCTTGCCTCCTGAACCCCCATTCAAAAAACCTCAAAAATCTATTTTTCACCCCATGATAAATTCACTATCATTCTACCTAAACTTTTGTGGCTAGTAATTCTTCATATAAAGGTTGGTAATTGTTTTTTTCCAAGGGCTAAATCAAAGGCACAGGGGTCTTGGGCTCTGTGCCAAGGTCTCTGAGCCCCCTGGGCAGGGGGTCAAGTCCTCCAGGGCAGCCAGAGGAATTTCCTGGGTTCCGACACCACGAAAAACAGCCTCATAAACACCTGGGCTAGGGAACATGGCATTGAGTGGGTGTACCACATTCCTTAACATGCACTAGCTGCTGGGAAACTTGAGCTGTGCAAAAGAATGCTAAAAATCACCTTGGAGGCATTGGGCAGGGGGACTTTCAAAAACTGGGAGCTGCATTTAGCAAAGGCCACCTGGTTAGTTAACACCAGAGGTTCCACAAATCAAGCTGGCCCTGCCCAGTCTGAACCCTTGCATAAATGAGAAAGAGATAAGATTCCAGTGGTACATATGAAAGGTATGTTAGGAAAATCTGTTTGGATTAATTCTGCCTCAAGTAAAGACAAACCCATCTGTGGGATTGTTTTTGCTCAGGGTCCTGGTTGCACATGGTGGGTGATGCAGAGGGATGGGGAAACACGTGACTCCAGGAGGACAAAGACAAGATTGTGGAGAGGCTCTCCTGGCTCAACCCTTCCCCTCTGGAGCAAAAAAAAAAAAAAAAAAAAAAAAAATCAAACCAGGATGGCAGGGACTTATGGAGCTATTCTGGTGCGAGATGGGGGATGCTAGCGCTGCCTGGGGCAGCTCCGGCCTTGCAGTGTCAGTTTGCCTGCTCCCTCTCTGTGACAGCATTGGTGTGTGCGTGTGAGGTAGGTCCTGACACTTGCTGCCTCTTCCTGCCACCTGCTGGACTCCTGTTTGGCTTGGTTGGAGTCTGTATTGGGGGGGGTGGAGGCAAGGAACGGTCCCACCAGGCAACAAAAACTGCTGCCCCATCCCCTGCTGGTCCAGGCTGTGGTTCTGAGCTGTCACACTACAGCTTGGGAGTGGCTCTGTTACTTCCCCTTAGCCCCCTTGTCTGGCAGAAGCGTCCTAGAGGGGTGGGAAATGGGAAGAGACCCACCAGGCATGCAGTACTGGGATCCTGGGATCTGCCTATCCCTTCACTCGAGTGAGCCAGACAAAATTTTGAGAAATTATACTCACTTCTAAAAATTTTAAAAGGTTTATTAAAACCTTATCAAAAATACAACAGAAGACTGAATAGACAAAATATTACAGTGCCAGGACCAAAGGATTTTTCCCACCATGTGCTCATCCACACAATGGAGGTTTTGCCTTTTAACCCTTTAGCCCCTCCCAAAGTTCTTTCCATCGACTCCTTCTTCGCTGTCTGTGGGATTCACATTCTCTGAACGTGAGAGAAGCAGTGAGAGAAGCAGAGAAAAGAATGATCAAAACAATTCTTATCTCATTTGCTGTGCCTGTGTTGTGCCAAAGTAGAATGCAATATGGAGATTGTTTACCCAAAGTGATGGCATTTCTTTTCCTTGGCCTATCAGGGCCAAGCATGTGTCCAGAATGTCGGTCAGGAGACAGTCACGAGATTTTATTGAGTGCTTGTGCAGTTTCAGTTTAGATGTAGTGTAATATAGTGTAATGAAGTATAGAATAATATAGTATAATAAAGCAATTAATTAGCCTTCTGATATCAATGGAGTCAGATGCATCATTCTTCCCTTCGACGGGGGCTCGCCTACTTTACAATAGCTGTCCAGTGGTGGAGTTCACTTCCTTACATCTTGATTGGAGGTCAGGTGCTGCCATAGTAACAAGCCGACCATCCCAAATGTCCCGACTACCCAGGTCACCCCATGATAACAATGCAAGGGAGGGGGGAGGTAAAACATAACTATAAAACTTCTCTTAACATATACATAACATCTGCCTTTTAATTGAGAGAGTCAACTACCACATTACTCATCTATCACAAAATGGACTCCCTTCTGGTTCCAGCCATGGCATCTTCCCTGCTGAAACCACACCCATGACTGTGATGTAAATGGTATTTGAACAAATAGCAGTGAAAACTCCACACCCTTGTCTCTGTATCTAGGACATTGAAATCAGAAATTAAGCCCAGCTGCACCCAACCCCTCTGATCTCTGTGGACTAGCTGGAATACAAGGGGCTTTATTTTCTGCCAAATTTCTATACTCTTAATGAAACATGACTGTATTATATTTTTATGCTACTTTTGTAGCTGATATCATTGAGGTCATGTAGTTACTGAAAAGCTTAATTCCATCCAAAGTAAAGTTCTTTCCTATATAACTGATGTATAAAAAATAAATGGTGTCTGGCTTAAAATAAACACTGGCACACACATAGATATAAATTAACATAATATAGTTATTTAAAGGAATTCTAAATGAGATGTAAAAAAGTGCATATTTACAAAGTAGCAGTTAACTGCCAAAATTATAGTGATCATAAACATATGCTTAATTTAAAGTATTCTGATGGTGTGCTGTGTTGTGCTGCTTTGAGTTGCAGTAAACTCTTGAATTTCTGTTCTGTCTTTAACTACTTAAAGTATAGCTACTGAGTAACTCAGGAAAGCAAAAACCAGGTGGTCTGATCTCCTGTGGCCTTGTGATTGAATTATTCTGAATTCAGCAGAGTGCAAGCCCCAAATGAAGCCTTCCCCCTGGGTGTTAATAGCATAACATCTCTTTGTTCCTAACACAGATACACTAGTCTGGGCCTTTCTTCTCTATCTAGCTGCCCATTTTCACAAATTTTAAGGGAACAGAATTATTATGTATGAGATCTTTATTACTTTGCCAATATAACTAGCCAACAACTTCAGAAGCTATTAGGGGAAGGACACACAAAAGAGCTAATTACATTAGATCTGTTCTCTTAGAAAAGCAAATTAAAAATCACTACTTTTTGATGCTGTTGAGTCAGAGATGGGAAGAAAAGACTCCAGTCTTCAGAAGGCGAAGCAGAAGGTGTTTAATGAAAGTAGCGTGTCTTTTTATAATGCGACTCACTAAGGTGAGACTTGATTGGTCTCAAAGTAAAAACCTCTCACACTATTGATGAACTATGAATAGCACACTCTGGAGAATCATATCTATAAACAACAGATACAGAAAGAGAGATAATAATTGTTTTAATTCTTTTTTCTAAGTTTCCCAGGCTTCGACTGAACTGAGAATATTCACAATTTTTTATTTCTTCCCTGCCACAATGAATCATGCACTTTTCTCTTCAAATCAATAAGACAGAGAAGAAATAGACAGATAGATGAGACTATTACCATTATGGAAAAGACTGGGACTGGAAATTAAATTTGCAGCATGTCTAAAGGTAGTGATATTAAGCAGCTTGTATATAGCAGTTGACTAAGGTCAGTGCTCATTTTGACATAGGACTCTGTATTGGATGTGGCTGAGCCGGAGTTCATTTTCCCATAGCAGCCCTCACAGTGCTGTGCTTTGCATTGGTAGCTAGAAAGGTGTTGATAACAGACCAGTGTTTTGGCTACTGCTGAGCAGCACTGCCATAGCATCAGCGCTGTCTCTCCAATATTCCGGCCCAAGTCAAGAGGCTGGAGGTAAACAAGATCCAGGGAGGGGACGCAGCCAGGACAGCTGATCCAAATTAACCAAAGGGATATTCCATACCATATGATGTCAGCTCAGATATAAAAGCTAAGAAGAAGAAGAAGAATGGAGGGCATTTGTTATTTACAATGTTTGCCTTCTGTGCTGTCACTACATGTGCTGAAGCCCTGCTTCTTGGGAACTGGCAAGACATTGCTCGCCCCTTTTACTATTAGGACTAATGAGAAGTAGAGAATGAAATTATTGTTTTTTCTCTTTGCTTGTGCATGCATGAACTTTCAACTTTGCTTTAGTAAACTCCCTTATTTCAACCTAGAAGTAATTTTCCTTCCTATTTTCTCTCCCTTGTCCAGCTGGGAAGGGGACAGATAGAGCAGCTTGGTGAGCACCTGGCATCCAGCCAAGGTCAACCTGTAGCAATGAGAAATGAAGACACCCTCTTGGTTCTTGATCCAAAGAAAATTGAGTTTATTGCCAACACAGAAGATCTTAAATACTGTACAAGTATGCTTAGGCTTTTATACTATGCTAAAAATACACTAGCTAAAATTATACTTGCTAGCATTTTTCCTAACCAAAACAAACATACATTGGTTGCATGCCAACACCTGTGTTGCTGTCCATGTTTTCCCTTAACCAATCAGCACTCTGGTTATGAGGAGGTTACACAACTTATTTTTTCTTCATGCCAGCTGCACATGTCAAAAAGTGCTTCTCATTGTGGAAACCCAGGGCACCGGGAATATTTCTCTGTCTGCTCTGGGGTGCCCTGACCCCCAGGGGAGCACTGACTTTGACCCTCATTCATGGAGAAAGTTTCCTAGACTTCAAGATAGACTAGAATACACAAAAGTGTGAAGTAGATTATAGAGAGTAGTGTAGGAGTATCACTTGCTGAGAAATTTAGGTTTTGGGATTTTTAGTATGTTGTGGATAGAAGCAAGATGGAGGGCACAGGGTGTCGTCCTGGGTTTCTTCTTCATGCTTCTTCTTCCTTCTTCTTCATGGGTTTGGGTGGCATTTTGTAATTGAGCAGAAAAGTCTGCATTGTGGGCTCTTTGGGATCAGTTAATGGGTTAAAAGGGAAAAAAATCTAGGTGTCAGTTCTTAATTGGATAGTTTAGTCTTAAAAGACCTTGTAATGAGAGATTGTTAGCCATTTTGTGCCTTCTAATGAAAAGCTGCCAAACTCACAGTAGTGAGACTGTTTTACTGATAAGAAATAATAAATACTTGAGTCTGAACATGAACTACCATCTCAAGCGCCTTCAATCCAAACCTAGAGAAACCAACAATTGGTACCCTGGCACTCATGAATGAATAGAAGTGATCAGAGACCTATAAGGCACTTATTCTATAAGATTTTTCTTATTTCCCACATCAACCCAACTGTGACAAGAACTTTCACCCCTAAAAGCAAAAGCTTATTTGTTTATCCCCCATGGCTCAGTCAAGGTGGGATAGCTTGCCTTGTGGTGAATTATCGCAGCTGAAAAACATTCTTAGCCAGCAATAAACATCCTGCCCTGAATGCATGGGAAAGGATAAGCAAAAATTCATGACTGACAGACACAGCACTTGTGCAAACTGTAGAAGATCACTATAATTTTTAATTTTCATAACATCAGTGTGAGAAACAACTGCTCACTTTTAAAAAATTTAAAGGTTTATTAAACCTTAAACAAAAAATATACAGCAAAAGACTGAATAAGGAGAAATTGTAGAAATTGTAGTGCTTGGAGCACCCCCCCCCATGACTATCAGCCACATGGTCACGTACAAAATAGATGCTCTGCCTTTTAACCCTTTAGCACTTCCCAAAGTTTTGTCAGTCAATTCCTTCTCTCCTGTCCATTGGTGAAGATTATTTTCTTACATTTTGATTGGAGGTCAGGTGTTGTTACACTGTGCCTCTTGGAAATAAGCCAGCCCTCTCTAAATGCCCTGACTACTGAGGCTATTACAAGGGGGAGGGGAAAGAGGACTATGGGGGACAGATTACAATAACATCACTATACATCTTAACATACACATGTCCTGGTTTAGGGCAAATTTGTGAGAGAATCTCCAAAGGGGGCCCCTCCAGAAAGCAAACCCACATGGCCCCTCCCCCCAACCGGTTCAGGAAGAATTCCTCGGAGAGAAGTGGAAAGAACCTGTTTATTTAACAGGCACAGCACCCCCCCAGCACACAAAATGAACAATACCCAATGACACCACTCTTTCACCGCTCTGAAAAAGATGACAAATTCAGAAAGTCTCTCTTGGGGGTGGTCGCTCTGTTATCAATCCCTCCGGGCAGCTGCTGCAGGCCACAGGGTGCAAACTCTCGGTGTTCCCAGGTCCCAGTCCGGAGCTGGTTCGAGTAGGTCCAAAAAAAGGAAAGGAGAAACAGTCCAGGAAGAAATTTGGACTGTTTAGTTAAACTAGCTAATGAGCAGAAGCAAGAGCAAGCAGAAGCAAAGCAGAAGCAAGAGCGAGAGGGCAAAGCGAAAAGCAAAAGCAGAAAAGCAAAAGCAGCACTATGTACTGCCCCATCTGTGTCCCGCCAGCCATGGGGGAGCAGCTGATAAGAAACTAAAACAAAACTTTCACTCTTCAGAGCCAGTCTTGAAGGCACAGAACATCATATCCAGAAGAAATAGCACACACAAATGGGGATACAAGCATCATAACATCACCCTAGGACATTCCACCCCTTATCCCCATATCGTCAACATACTACCACACATCATGCATTTATTCACATAAAACTTCCATCTGTTCCCCCCAAAATTACAAGCAATACCCATCATGCCCTCATCACATCCCCACACTGGACCACTGAATCCAGGCCCTATACTACAGAGCTGCAGGACTCCCCCCTTTCACTTTACTCACTCAAAGCTCCATCTTTCACTTGCTCAGACCTTCGACACACACATTTCCTTCTATCTCATGTCTGTATGGTTTAATGTACAGACAATGGCAGTAACATCCAGCAAACAGTGATATTTGGATATCATTCTCACCCCACAATCAGATCTCCCTGAGGTACACATGGTGTTGTTCCATCTCTTTGCCTTATCCACCATGTGCAACCTGACCCCTGAGCAAAGACAACCCCACGAATGGGTTTGTCTGTACTCGAGGCAGAATTGATCCACACAGTCTTCCCTAACAAACCTCTGACACATACCACTGGGACTTTATCTCCATCCATTATATTCAGGGACTCAGACTGGGCAGGAGCTGCTCGGTTGGTGGAACCTCGGGTGTTAACTAACCAGGTGGCCTTTGCTAAATGCTGCTCCCAATTTTTGAAAGATCCCGCACCCAAGGCTTTCAACTGGGTTTTTAGTAGTCCATTGTACCTCTCTACTTTGCCTGCAGCTGGTGCATGGTAGGGGATATGGTACACCCACTCAATGCCATGTTCCCTAGCCCAGGTGCTGATAAGGCTGTTCTTGAAATGAGTCCCATTGTCTGACTCAATCCTCTCAGGGGTACCATGCCTCCAAAGGACCTGCTTTTCAAGGCCCAGGATGGTGTTCCGGGCAGTAGCATGAGACACAGGGTAGGTTTCCAACCATCCAGTGGTGGCTTCCGCCATGGTCAGCACGTAGCGTTTGCCTTGGCATGTCTGGGGCAGTGTGATGGAGTCAATCTGCCAGGCCTCCCCATACTTGAACTTGGACCACTGCCCACCATACCACAGGGGCTTCACTCGTTTGGCCTGCTTGATGGCAGCACACGTCTCACAGTCATGGATAACCTGTGAAATACTGTCCATGGTTAAATCCACCCCTTGGTCTCGTGCCCACTTATAGGTGGCATCTCTGCCCTGATGGCCTGAGGCATCATGGGCCCATCAAGCTAGGAATAACTCTCCCTTGTGTTCCCAATCTAGGTCTATCTTGGACACCCCTGTCTTTGCAGCCTGGTCTACCTGCTAATTGTTTTGGTGCTCCTCATTAGCTCTACTCTTGGGGACATGGGCATCTACGTGGCAGACTTTCACAGGTAGCCTCCCTACCCTGGTAGCAATGTCTTTCCACTCATCAGCAGCCCAAATTGGTTTTCCTCTATGCTGCCAGTTAGCCTCTTTCCACCTCTCCTTCCATCCCCACAGAGCATTGGCTACCATCCATGAATCAGTGTAGAGGTAGAGCTTTGGCCATTTCTCTCTTTCTGCAATGTCCAGGGCCAGCTGAACAGCTTTAAGTTCCGCAAGTTGTCTTGATCCACCTTCTTCGGTAGCTTGTGCGACCTCTCATGTGGGGCTCCATACGGCTGCTTTCCACTTCCGGTTCATCCCTACAATGCGACAGGAACCATCAGTGAAAAGAGCGTAGCATGTTTCCTCTGGTGGCAGTTGGTTATATGGAGGAGCTTCTTCAGCCCGTGTCACTGGTTCTTGTTCTTCATCTGTGACACCAAAATTCTCACCTTCGGGCCAATTTGTAATTACCTCCAAAATCCCAGGGCGATTCAGTTTACCTATACGGGTGCGCTGAGTGATAAAGAGCAATCCACTTGCTCCTTGTAGCACTGGTGGCATGGTGAGTGGAAGGAACCTTGCCTTTGAACATCCACCCCGGCACCGGTAGTCGGGGTGCCAGGAGGAGTTGCGCTTCTGTACCAATCACCTCTGAGGTGGCTTGGACTCCTTCATAGGCATACAAGATTTCCTTCTCTGTTGGAGTGTAGTTGGCTTCAGAGCCTCTGTAGCTTTGACTCCAAAATCCCAGTGGTCGATCCCGAGTCTCCCCAGGCAACTTCTACCAAAGGCTCCAGGACAAACCATGGTTCCCAGCTGCAGAATAGAGCATGTTCTTCACATCTGGTCCCATCTTGACTGAGCCAAGGGCTACTGCATGAGTGATCTCCTGCTTAATCTGGGCAAAGGATTGTTGCTGCTCAGGGCCCCACTGGAAAGTGTTCTTCTTGCAGGTGACCAGGTAAAGAGGGCTCACGATCTGACTGTACTCAGGAATGTGCATTCTCCAAAAGCCTATGGCACCTAGGAAAGCTTGTGTCTCCTTCTTATTGGTTGGTGGAGACATTGATGTGATCTTGTTGATGACGTCTGTAGGAATCTGACGCCGTCCATCTTGCCACTTCACTCCCAGGAACTGAATCTCATGAGCTGGTCCCTTTACTTTGCTCTTTTTAATGGCGAAACCAGCTCCCAGGAGGATTTGGATGATTTTCTGTCCTTTCCCAAACACTTGCGCAGCTGTGTTCCCCCACACAATGGTGTCATCAATATACTGTAGGTGTTCTGGAGCCTCACCCTTTTCCAGTGCAGTCTGGATCAGTCCATGGCAGATGGTAGGACTGTGCTTCCATCCCTGGGGCAGTCGGTTCCAGGTATACTGCACTCCCCTCCATGTGAAAGCAAACTGAGGCCTGCATTCTGCTGCCAGAGGAATGGAGAAAAATGCATTGGCAATGTCTATAGTGGCATACCACCTTGCTGCCTTGGACTCAAGCTTGTACTGGAGATCTAATATGTCTGGCATGGCAGTGCTCAGTGGTGGAGTCACTTCATTCAATGCACGGTAGTCCACAGTCAATGCCCATTCTCCTCCAGATTTACGCACAGGCCAAATGGGGCTGTTGAAGGGTGAGTGGGTTTTGCTGACCACCCCTTGGCTCTCCAGCTCTCGGATCATCTTATGGATGGGAATCACAGCATCTCGAGTGGTTCTATACTGTCGTCAATGCACTATGGAAGTGGCAATTGGGACCTGTTGCTCTTCTCCCGTCAGGCGTCCTACTGCAGATGGATTCTCAGACAGCCCAGGCAAGGTGTTCAACTGCTGGATGCCCTCTGTCTCTACAGCAGCTATCCCAAATGCCCACTTGAGTCCTTTTGGGTCTTTGAAATACCCACTTCGAAGGTAGTCTATGCCCAAAATACATGGGGCCTCTGGGCCAGTCACAATAGGATGTTTCTTCCACTCATTCCCAGTCAGGCTCACATCAGCTTCCACCAAAGTGAAATCCTGGGATCCCCCTGTCACACCAGCAATAGAAACAGACTCTGTCCCCACGTCTCGACGGAATTAATGTACATTGCGCGCCAGTATCAACCAAAGCTTTATACTCTTGTGGTTCCGATGTGCCAGGCCAATGAATCCACACAGACCAGAAAACACGATTTTCCCTGGCCTCTACCTGGCTAGAGGCAGGGCCCCTCTAAGCCTGGTTATCCTTCTTTCCCTGGGCATATGTCTTGGATGTTCCTTCAAGGGGATCAGACATGGCATCATCAGCATCATACCTGGTGGTTCGGCTATGGGCAACTGGAGCTGCTTTCCTTTTGATGGAACTTCCTCTCTCAGCCCTGTATTCCTTCAATTCATGCACTTGTTTAACTAAACCAGCCAATGAGCAGAAGCAAGAGCAAGCAGAAGCAAAGCAGAAGCAAGAGCAAGAGCAAAGCAAAAAGCAAAAGTAAAAAAGGAAAAGCAGCACTATGTACTGCCCCATCTCTGTGTCCTGCCAGCTGTGGGGGAGCGGCTGATAAGAAACTGAAACAAAACCCTAAGGACACACATAATATCTATCTTTTAATTGTGAGAGTCAACTATTACACTACTCATCTATACGTTATAGATGAATATTATAATATTGGCTTTTCACAAATATTAAAATGGATTTTATATGGGTGATGTAAAGTAACTTTGTTATTAAGATATAGTGTAGCCACAGCTCTCTCCACAGAGAGCAGCAGGCACAACTTTCCCGGGCATTTTCCTGGAGAAGGCTGTGAGAAGATCAGAGAAAAGAATGAGAAACAATTCTTGTCTTCACTTGCTGCACCTGTTGTTGTGCACATGTGGAATGTGTTATGGAGATTTGTTTATCAAAGGGTGTTTTCTTGATTGGCCACTGGTGATGGTGTTTGGATTGAAGGACCAATTGGATCTGTCTGTATCGGACTGTCTACTAGCGTGAGGAGTTTTCTTAATAGTGTGAAAAATGTGTATTTTATGATTGGCTTTTTGCAAATATTAAAATGAATATTATATGTGTTATGTTAGAAAGTTATGCTGTATTAATTTTCTTAAGTAGTGTGTTAAATATAGTTTTAGGTTATAACATAATGTTAAAATAGAAACTATGTATGTGAGATATTTTTTAAGAAAGGAATGAGGTACTCGCACCAGATAGCAGCCATAGGACATCTAAATCTTTCAGAGAAAGAGAATTTATTGCTCCCTTATCAGAAGAAACTAACTTCTTCCCACCTTGCTCAGCCATGAAGATGGTGTCAGGATTAAGAGAAAGAAGCTGACACTGACCAGACCGAATCCTTTGTTTGAATGGAATTTATGCATCATGTATGAGTTGTATGATTATGTAACAGGCTATTGCTTATAAGGGTTAATCCTCTTTTAACATGTGTCCTTTTTCGGGCTTATTTTGCCCAGAAAGAGATACCCGGACTGTCCGTATCTCTTTGTTCTTATTGTCTCATATTGTCCTAATCTCCAATGTTCAAATTTTTATTACTCTAATTATATTACTATTTTTATAACCCTTTTATTACTATTAAACTTCTAAAATTTTAAAAACAAGTGATAGGCGTTTTTCACAATAGTATAGTATAGTATAGTATAGTACAGTATAGTATAGTACAATAAAGTGATTGATCAGCCTTCTGGAATCATGGAGTCAATGGTAATTATTACCCGGTGGGGACCAATGCTATGATAATATAGTTTGTATTTCTGCTGTTAATTAAGCTTAGACATAGTTGTGAAATAGTTATGCTTGTGTTAAAATGCCTGCTTGGATGGGATAACATCCAATGAACACAGGATGAGGACACCTACTACTGATATGCCAACTATCATCGCTCACTGTCTGAAGACAGTGTGGACCAAGGCCCAAACTGGAAGTGATAAAGAGAAGGAACCAAAACCACAGCCAAGAAACATGCATGCTCTAAAAAGGTGGACCCAGGGAGAGGCCATGTAAAATAGTTCCTGGAAAATGTAAACTAGTTTATGGATATGCATAAGGGTCTGTGAATATGCAACAGGTTGATGTAATGGAAAAGGTATTTAAGGGGTATCCCCAAAGGTGACAGTGTGGTCTTGGCTGAGTGCCAAGATGCATCCGGCTGTTGTTGGGAAGGATGAAAGATTGACAAGAAAGTCTCACAGAGATGTATGCTTAGCAGAAAGATTTTTGAATGTAGAGTCTGAGCTTCGTCACCCTTCAATAGAGATGGAAGCAAGTTTTGATACAGAAGAAAAGAATTGCTGAGCCAGTCTTACTGGATAACCAAGGAGGCAAAGGGTATGTTAGTTAGAAGGGGTTTTTATGACTTAGAGCAAAGGATAAACCCACCTCAAACAAGAAGATGTTTTTACCAAGCAGAAAGATAGCACAGGCAAACAAGCCTGCCAATGTTGCAAGTAGAAAAAAGGTCTCAGAATTTTCCACTGCAAGAAAACTGAAAAACAACTTCTAGCTTAAACTGTAATGTATTAACTTTTAGTGACTGGAGAATAGTAACATGAATATGGTAATTATAGTAGTTATGATAGGCTATAGATAATAGTTAAGGTATAGATTGGTTCTACGGTATTAAGATGCTCAGCAAAGAAAAGTATATAATGCAATGTAACCAAAACCAAAGGGTCTCCAGGCCTGCCTGCAGCTGGAGCTGACAGCTGTAGGCACAGGCTCTGTCACCCACGACCCTGGACTGCTGTAACGTCTTGGATGTAATAAACTGCATTTTGGAGAGCTGCCTGGAGTCCTGCATCTCTCATTTCGGCTCTTACAGGCCGTAATAACCTTTGCTCTATGGTCCCTTTCTCCTATTGCCCTTTATTAAACTTTTTAAATTTACACAGGAGTCTGAGCATGTTTTTCACATATAACATCAGATATCTCTACACACTCTCTGAGTGTGTAGGGATTTCTCCTCGAAGTGGACATGTCAGTATAGAGTTACTCTTCTGGAAGCTGAGTGAAAGGAGACTTCTGTGCAACACTATCATTTGTTGGTAAGTGACATTGGCTCCTAATCGATACTATTTCTTCCCTAGCTGTAACATAGGTACCTTTATTATCATGCACCATCTTATGCACCTACTAGTAGTTTCTTTTGTTTATCCTGTGTAGTAAGGTAAGCCTGTTAAAGTCTTGTCTGTTTTACCTTGTGTCTATTCAATAAATAATCCATTTTGTAATAGGCCTGATCGGTTATTATTAAGAACTTATGAGCGAGAGTGGGTTTTGAGGTGCTGGCCACCTCAACAAAGCTGCTGTCTCCTGCCAGAAACCTGAGCAAAGGCAGGGACTTGTCTAAGCTCTCCCCTCTCATTTGTAACACCACCACAGACATCCAAGCATCAAAACTATAACTTCTTCCCCTCTAGCCCAATACGCAATTTTACCAGAAATAGACTATACTTATGTAATAGCCCATCTACTTTTAAGGTGGCAACACAGCATACATAATGGTAATAAATACCTCAGAACTTTTATCTAAACGACAATAAATTTGGATTGCTATATTTTGCCTAGGTTTGCAAATTACAGATCAAACAGGGACCTGTCACCAAAACTGCAGGAAAAACAAACTCTCCAACAACTTTTCAGTGTTAGGGAATCAAGGCATTACTTTATTCCAGACAGGATGTGCAATAGAAATAATTTCATCCACACATGCCCAGGTTGTGCAGTGAGAATCATTCCAATACACATCATTCTTTACCAGACTTTCCCCATATTTATACAGACAAACCGCAAAGAAATTCTTGTTCATTGGTTCTAAATTTCACAGCTCTTAGTATTAGATCTCCTATTGGTTATTGATCCCTTCCCCTTCGATGCTAATTTGGTCCTCATTCTTCAGTTCTCTTATCAGTCTTTTCCCAAACCAGCTGTCTTCGATCCCTCCAGGAGGTGATTTTCAGGGGTAATGTTCCTTAATGATCTTTATCTCCTGTGTATCTTCTAGCTACTCCCAATCTGTGGTTGTTAAGCTCATCAGGCCTCTCACAGTGAACAGTCTTTTAAAGAGAAACTTCAATTCCCCTTCCCTTGGGTGAAGGAGAACAAACCCTTCACTGAAGTTACAAAAAAATTTTAGAAGTTGTAACATTTCCAACAGACCCATAACCTCTCCAAGAGTTTTAATACTTATGTAAATGGACAGCACATGTACAGAAATACTATTTTTAAAAGATCTTACAATGACCTGAACACTACAGGCAGGTTTTGAATAAGAATGCACAAGTAGCCTATAATAAAAGTTTGTACATAGCACAAAATTATATTCAATGTGTGAAAAATGTGTATTTTATGATTGGCTTTTTGCAAATATTAAAATGAATATTATATGTGTTATGTTAGAAAGTTATGCTGTATTAATTTTTTTAAGTAGTGTGCTAAATATAGTTTAAGTTATAACATAATATTAAAATAGAAACTATGTATGTGGGATATTTTTTTAAAGAGAGGAATGAGGTACTCGCACCAGATAGCAGCCACAGGACACCTAAATCTTTCAGAGAAAGAGAATTTATTGCTCCCTTATCAGAAGAAACTAACTTCCTCCCACCTTGCTCAGCCATGAAGATGGTGTCAGGATTAAGAGGAAGAAGTTGACACTGACCAGACAGAATCCTTTGAATGGGAGTTATGCATCGTGTATGAGATGCATGAATAAGCAATAGGCTATTGCTTATAAGGGTTAATCCTCTTTTAACATGTGTCCTTTTTCGGGCTTATTTTGCCCAGAAAGAGATACCCGGACTGTCCGTATCTCTTTGTTCTTATTGTCTCATATTATCCTAATCTCCAATGTCCAAATTTTTATTACTCTAATTATATTACTATTTTTATAACCCTTTTATTACTATTACTTTTAAAATTTTAAAAACAAGCGATTGGCGTTTTTCACAGAAGATATTCAATCTAAAACATTTTAGATTAGTTAGAACTCTTGTCAATGACTCTCCTCTGACAAAATTTTTTTTTTTGCCTTTCCATTGCCCTTTGAATTTTCAGAAAGACATGAGATATACAAAAGCAAAATGCCCTTATGGTATTTCCTGTCATGCTGCAGCTAAAAGAACTCCTGAATTGATCAATACGATTTAAGTGATTGCAGCATCTCATCTACTAAACAAAAATCCAATCTATGTTTAGCTTTGAAAGCATAATGTGAAAAACACCATTCACTTTTCTTAAAATTTTAGAAGTTTAATACCAATGAAAAACGTTATAAAAATTACAACAATAAGAGACAATAAAAAGCAAAGAATTACGGACATCCGAGTGCCTTGCACTCTGCCACAAAGCACACCTTGCTAACAAAGGATTACCCCTTAAAAGCAATAGCCTTTTGCGTATTCATATATCTCATACATGATTCAAACATTCCTTTCACACTAGGGTGTTTCTGCTTAATTTTAGTTTCTCCCCCTCATCTTGTAAATCAATTTTTTGGTTCCTCGAAGTCTGAGCTTTCCCAATAAGGAGGCAGTAATTCTTCTCTTGCGATCTTGGTGGCCTGTTGCTGTTATCGCTATCCAGATAAGGTAATGCAAAGAATTTCTTGATCATCTTTTTCATTCCTTGAGTTAGTTACAAAAAGTATTTTACATCACATAGTTTCTATTTTAATATTATGCTATAGCCTAAAAACTATATTTACCACACTACTTAAAATAGATTAATACAGCACTACTTAAAAGAGTTTAATACAGCATAACTTTCCAACATAACACATATAGTATTCATTTTAATATTTGTGAAAAGCCAATCATATAATATGCATTTTTCACAATAATGAAGAGTTTTCATTCACATCAGTTTATGCATGCACACATGTACTAAGGGAAAGCAAAAGGCTTGGTGCAATACACAAAGTGAAAACTCAAAGCCTAAGTATTCAATATGAGCAAATTAAGGCCTGTCACAGTCACTCAGACTATACTGTGATCAGCTGAGTATTTTTTTTGAGGTCAGTTCAATAGGGAGCAGTGCAACAACCAAAACTGATAGCAGTACGCAGTTTTTGCATGGCACTTTTACCCGACTTACAGGTTCTTTGTCCCGTTTTCCCAAGGATTTCACCTGTTCATCCCTGGCCTCTGTTCCCCTTCTCTAACCCACTCCTCCAACAGCTTAAATACCACCCACCCTTCACAGCACAGATAATCTGTCCTCTCCAACACTATAATGCAATCCACCTCCCTCCAGAAAATAAAGTTAAACTTTAAATCAACAATCCTTATTACGTATATGTTATAAATACATATTATAATATTGTCATTTCACAAATATTAAGATGGATGCTATATGTATGATGTTAAAATAACTTTGTTATAAGATATAGGGGTGTTTTTTTATTCCTGTTGTTAACTAAACTTAGACATAGAAGTGAAATGGCCGACATAGTATGCTTGTCTAAAAATGCCTGCTTGGTTGGGATAACATTCAATGAACATATGATGGAGACCCCTGCTACTTACATGCCAATTATCAGCACCCACCGTCTGTAGAAAATATGTACCAAAGCCCAAACTGGAGGTGATAAGAATGGACTAAAACCACAGCCAAGAAATGCACATCCTCTAAAAAGGCAGACTGAAGGAGGAGCCATGCTAAACAGTTCTTGGAACATGTAAACCATTTTGGAGAAAAGTTTAAATATGCATAATTGTTTATGAATATGCAATAGGCTGGTGCAATAGGAAAGGTATGTAAAGGGCATCTCCGAAATAGCAGGTGTGCTCTTGGCTGAATACCAAGCACCCGGCTGTAAATCTTTGCTTTGTCTTTGTCTCCTACTGTCCTTTATTAAACTTACATTTTTCAAGGAGAGTGAACCTTGTTTTTCACAACTGGGCACTTTGTCCGGGATGTAATACCTCGCCTCTGAAGACCCCGGGAGATCCCGAGCAGGGATGGCGTGCCCTGCTGGCTATTCTGGACCTGTGAAGTGATTGTAGAGTTTCTGAGGGCTTCGGTTCCATTCTTTTGTGAGAAAAACAGCCAGCGAGGAGAAAAAGCGAGAGATAAAAGGAGTGAGAAATTCCCTCGGAGTAACCAGGACTGGGTCTCAGCGAGGGGTTGGACCCCCCCAGAGAGAAGGAGCCAAGGGTTTCCTAGCACAATCCACTAGGAAATGGGACAAAAGTGGGGGCCTCCTAAAAAATTGCCAGATTGAGTGATTGGGACACACAAGAGGCTATGGGAAGTGTCAGATACAATACCCAAGAGAATCTGGGGTTGGCCAACAATATTTGAGATTTTACAATACCCGTGGGTGGATATCAACAAGTGACTTGAAAGTAAAGATACCTTATTTTGTGTTGTCCTATTGTGAGTGAGAATAAGTGAGAGAGACATATTAAAGAAATAAAAATGAGTGAGTATGAATGAATGAAAGTATATGTAACATAGATTGTTGATTTAAAGTTTACTTTCTGGAGCGAGGTGGATTGTATTATATTATTGAGAGGAAGGATTTTCTGTGCTGTGAAGGGTGGGAGGTGTTCAAGTTGTCAGAAGAGTGGGTTGGAGCAGGGAAACAGAGGTCAGGGACAAACAGGTAAAATCCTGGGAAAATGAGACAAGGAACCAATAAATCAGGTTCAAGGAAAAAGGGAGTAAAAAGGTGCCAGCAGACATACCCCAAGATAGTCTTTTCGGGATTAAGCTTGCTAACTGGGATAGTTTGGATTTGCCAAGCCTTAAACATATTTGTAAATTCAAAAGAACCATGTTATCCAGAAGAAAAAGAATATGCCTCTTGTTGGACAGGAGACACAGAACTCCTGGGGGTAAAAGTTTTTATGATATCAAAAACTGCCACGACAGAGCAAGGAGAGGAAAAGAAAGAAAAGGGCTGGGACCCCCTGGAAATATTGCCTCTCCCGCCTGTGGGTGGAGGTCCAGCTTCCCTGCCTGTCCCCAGAGCTCCCCCTCTCCCATCCATGCCCGGAGCTCTGCCTCCCCTGTCCATGCCCAGAGCTCCCCCTCCTCCTGTGCTGGGGGCCCCGCCTCCCCCGTCCGTACCAGGCGCCTTGCCTTCGTTCCCACCCCTGCCTCTGCCCTATTGTCAGTTCTGGCTTCACTGCTGACTCCCACCCCCACCTCTGTTCCCTTGGAGATTCTGGCTCCCACTGTCCAAATGAAACCCCTTCCTAGTGGAGGGGCACCATACCAAAATACTAGGAGCTCAGTTAAAACTCAAAAGCAGCTTGATAATTCTTCCCCTATCACTACTCCAAAACAAGGGAAAAGGGTTATAAAGAATGAAGAACAAAAAGGTTGGGATCAAGAAGTTAGTCTATTCCCATTACGAGAAGTACCTATGGGTGGAGTCCAAGGGGGGACAGGATTTGTAAATGCCCCCTTGACTTCTTCAGAAGTCAGAAATTTAAAGAAAGAGATTAAAGGATTATTGGAAGATCCCATAGGTACAGCTGAAAAATTAGATCAATTCTTAGGTCCCAACAATTTTACTTGGTAAGAAATTCAGTCAGTAATGAAAACAATATTCTCCCAAGAGGAGATGTAGATGATTAGAGCTGATGGAATAAGAATTTGGAAAAGGGAGAATCAACAAGGTCCACCAGAAAATGCCAATAGCACCTCCTAACTGGAACCAAAATGAAGAGATGGGGCGAGGACATATGAATGATTATCGTAATCTGATAATCAGAGGAATAAAAGAGGAGGCACCCCGAGGGCAAAAAGTCAGAAAAGCTTTTGAGGGGCAGCAAGGAAAGAAAGAAACTCCAACTGAATGGTTAGAGAGGCTCAGAAAGAATATGAAACAATACTCTGGAATAGACCCTGACCATAGCAGGGCAAGCCCTATCCATGGTTAATTTTGTCACTCCTGCCTAGCCAGGTATTAGAAAAAAGCTGGAAAAGATGGAGGACTGGCACGATAAATCACTAAATGATCTATTAAAAGAAGCTCAAAGGGTTTATGTACAGAGAGATGAAGAAAAAGCCAAAGCGGAAGCAAAAATTATGATAGCCACTATGCAACAGAGTAACTTCCAGAGGAATCTGAAGCCCCCAGGTGCCACTCCCAAATATTCAGGTTTTAGATACAGGGAAAAGGGAACAAACAGAACCCCAGCACAATCAAAATCCCAGGAGCAAACTAAAAATTCCTGTTTCTATTGTGGGGAAGAGGGACACTATAAGAGGGACTGCCCTCACTTAAAAAAGGATCTGAAAATATTCCAAGAGATACACCCAGAAGAATAGGGAGGTCATGGGCTTTATTTTCTGGGGGATAAATACCATCTAGAGCCTTTGACAACTTTGAAAGAAGGCCCCCAAGAGGAGGTATTAGAATTTCTAGTTGATCCTGGGGCAGAGAGAACTTGTATGGTAAATATCCCTAAGGGATGGGATGTCAGTAATGACACTGTGAAGGTAACAGGAGCAAAAGGAGAAAGGTTTAAAGTTCCTGCCATTAAAAATGTAGTAATTGAAGGGAAAACCAGAGTAGGGATGGGAGATGTCTTCTTAGTTCCTGGAGCAAGTAGCAACTTATTGGGGAGGGACTTACAGGTGCAACTAGGAACAAGGGTCATACCAGAAGGGGAGATGACAGCTAAAGTGTTAAAACTTGGACAAGATGAGGAAAAAATTAACAAAGACATTTAGGCTGGGGAGGGAAATAGGGAGGGACTGAATATTGACCCCATAAGGGTCATGATTGAGAGAGAAGAATGTCCCATACGAGTGCATCAGTACCCTATATCCTTAGAAGGAAGAGAAGGCTTAAAGCCGGTAATAGAAGAATTTATAAAGGATGGGACATTGGAATCTTGTATGTCTCCTCATAATATCCCTATTCTCCCAGTAAAGAACCCTGATAGGAATTATAGATTAGTACAAGACTTAAGGGAAGTTAACAAGAGAATTCAGACCTGTTAGGCAGTGGTACCCAATCCCTATGCTCTTAAGTCAAGTCCCACCCCAGCATCAGTGGTTTAGTGCAGTGGATCTTGAAGATGATTTTTGGGCTTGCCCATTAGAAGAGGAAAGCCGAAATATTTTTGCCTTTGAGTGGGAGGATCCAAATACTGGGAGAAAGCAGCAACTAAGATGGACAAAATTACCACAGGGATTTACTGAGTCTCCAAACCTATTTGGACAATCTTTAGAAGATATATTACAAACTTTGCCTAGTCCTCCTGGAATACAAATTACCCAATATGTGGATGATCTTTTATTATCAGAGGAAGCTGAAGTTATATAAAACTTTTGAAGTTTTCTGGGGGAAAAGCATTAAGAGTATCAAAAGGGAAACGACAATTTGTGGAATCAGAAGTAAAATATCTTGACCACTTAACGAGCAAAGATAGCCGAAAGCTAAATCCTGAGGGAATTTCAGGGATTTTATCTCTTCCCCCTCCCTCTACAAAGAAGGAAGTTAGAAGGCTGCTCAGATTATTGGGGTATTGTAGACTGTGGATTGAAGGGTATACGCAGGCAGTAAATTTTTTTATATGAAAAATTGACAGAGGGAGACGATATAAAGTGGACTTGGAAAAATGACAATAAATTAGAAGAATTGTAGTTGAAACTAGTCTCAGTACCAGCTTTGAGCTTACCCTTATTAGAAAAACCATTTCATCTGTGTGTGAATGTGGATGGTGGAGTAGCTCATGGAGTTTTAGTCCAGAAGTGGGAAGGAGTGAAGAGACCAGTAGCTTATTTATCAAAATTGTTGGATCCAGTGAGCCGTGGCTGGCCAGTATGTATTCAAGCTATAGCAGCTACTGCTATTTTGGTAGGAGAGGCTGAATTTGAATCTACAGAATTTAACAGACTCTTGTTATGGGCTAAAGACTGTGATACGATTCTAAATAGCACCAATGTTTTTGACCCTCAGAAATAGAATGCTTTAAGGCATGCTTTCATGGGACCAAGCTATGCGGGGCTACAGAGTGCTGGCAGAGCTTTTGTGCCCATGGCGGAAAGTATTCAAGGCACTCACGACACATGCAGCAAACGGGGACATGAAAAAAAGGACTTGTGCTACCGCAACAGCCATGCTGGCTCCTTCCATGCTCTAATCATAAGTTTGTTGGGGCTGTGGGAGGAGAACCTGATCCATTTGATCCTGTAAGGGAGCCAGATCCTTTTCCCACCAATTTGCATAACGGATGGGCAGCAGTGAGAAAAGAAGCTGCCTCAGAGGGGGATGCGGACTTATTGCATGCTTTTCCAGGCATTTACTAGGCCAACCAACCACCTAGATGGGAAGGTGTTATGGTTTGACATGAGAGACATTTAGAGAAGTAATATAAAACTTCTAGCTACTAAAAAACTAGTGACCATTTGCAAAGCCCAGGCAACATATTAATCTTTTCAGTGCTCCAATCCTCCCTTGAGTAAGAGAAAAAAAACAAGATGCAAACATATAAAAGAACAACATAAAAACATCAAAGTCAGTAAAGAAAAAGTCAAGTCCCAGATGGGAGGGATGGAGACATACCTTGATCTTGGAGCTGAAATCCTCTTGTGAGCTATAGAGAAAAAGACTCTTTTTCCCTATAATGCATGAAACTATGGGGAGATAAAACGTTCAAATTGATGTCGAGCAAAAGCCTCCATGTTAAAGTAAGCAGATGTTAAAATAACTGTGATCCCATGAGAAGTTTAAACAAATAAAGAGAGAAGAGTAATCTTGTGCTCCCAGAAGACGATCTCTGTTCCCAGGGATGAAGATGATTTTAGAAATAGATAATAAGAACTTTTACCTTTAAAAAGCTCATCTTTAAAACAATACCCCATAAGTCAACATAACCCATAGACAAACTATAAGAAAGCTTGTAAAAAATAAGAAGGACTTAATGATTGCAAATTTCCCCAGGCAGCTGCTAATCATAAAAATTGAGAACCATGAAAGAACTATTTTTTCCTCTTGTAGAAAAGTCTCCATAACATTAACAAGAAAAACTTGTCTCCCTAAGTAAAGTGAAGAAAGACTGTTTTAGAAGTAGTAAACTAACTAAAAATTTTACATTCTGTTTCTTTACATTATCAGTGAAAAAAAAGTTCTAAAAAATTTATTTTAATTCCTACTACTTTATTTTCCTTTTAATTACTATCAATAAAATTTTCTTTATACCCTTTTAAAATTTTAAACCTACTTTACCTTTCTCCTAATCCTATCTCACAACAAAAACCAAATACATTAATAATTAACCAACACCAAAACCTACCATACTCTTTAATACATTAACCAAGAAATCTTAAAATTAAATAAATCTTAAATTAACAAACAAAAACCACTGCAGAAGGCTTGCCTTACGGTATCATAAAAGAGCTGCGTTGCTCTGCCTTAGACAATGGCATTAGTGCCCCTTTTACTATTAGCCCTTTGGAAACTGTGGTGAACTCATATAATTTGGAAGTACAAGACTTAAATCACACAACTTGTGCTGATGGGTGTGCAATTCACTATCTGGCTGTCAGAATGGAGAGAGTTTTGCACTGTTTAAGCCATGGACAATTTACAGCAACTCCACGGGCATGTCTTGCAACCTATCAGTGCTGAAGCTTTTATTGTAGAGGGCCAAAATGCACCTACCTCTAGACAAGCTTGATTGCCTGAGGAAGCTCTTCAACAGTCAAAGAAGCTCACTTTATGGGCTTTTCGTAAAGTGCCAGACAACGGTGTCTCTACAACTTCATTTGTTAATATAAGACAGGGATCTGATGAACCTTTTATCAAGTTTCTAGATAAGCTAAAAGCCACCACACGAGAAAAATTACTGAAGGAGTTAGCAGTAGAAAACGCAAACTCTGACTGTCAAAAAGTTTTACGGCCCCTGCAAGCCCCCACTGTTGTAGAAATGCTTAAGGCTTGTCAGGGAATTGGCACTGCCAGTCATAACATGACCTTGCTTTCTGAGGATCTTGCTACAATGAACATTTGCTTGGGATCGAGTGTTTGTTTTTCATGCAGGAAGCTGGGTCACATGAGATGTGAATGCCCCCGGAACAAAAGTAGTTCCTGGGAACCAGGCGCATGCCCACATTGCTGGAAAGGATGGCATTATGCAAAACAATGCCGATCTAAATTTACTAAAGAAGGGGAGCCACTCCCATCTACATCAATGGGCCCTCCGGGAAACTGCTGGGGGGGAACGGCTCGTGGATAGCAAATCAAACCCCACTGTATTCATCCCCACAAATGCCTTGCGAGCCTGGATAGCAGGCAGCACCGGCATGGACCTGGCTTTCGCCATCACAATAACTCTCCAGCATAGCAGTGTGCACTGTTTGCCTTCAGGTGTCCAGGGACCACCGGGCCATGGGTACAGTGCACTTTTGATTGGTCCATCATCGGCCACAATGCAGGGCTTTTTTGCTCTCCCTGGACTCATAGATGCGGATTTTACAGGGGAGATTCAGATAATGGTTTGGACCCATGTACCCCCGTGTCAGATTTGTGAAGGGACACTGTTGAGTTTTTTGTGGGTCTTGGGTCTTCAAAGAGACAGGAGCAGTTGTTAGTTGTTGCAAAGTTGTTTATTGCATGAATACATCAGCCTTGAAGGTGAAGAGTTCAGAGTATTAAAGTCCGTGCTAAAAGCTTTCTGGCATAGAGTCCTGATGTTCTGAGCAGAAGTAGCAGAAGCAATAGAAGCAGTAGCAGCTAGCAGAAGCTACTACCATCTTCCTCTTGCACCCTAATACAGGGGGATTTTATTCATAAATCATCCAATCAGCTAAAAACAAGATTCTAAAACATTCTCCCTACACCTATCCGAGTTTAATTCTAATGTGCAAAAGTAGTGTTAGTTCTTACACAAAATTTACCCATATAGTTCTATCTGTTCACGAAAATAGTTCTATCTGTTTTATCTAGAAATGCAAGCAATGTTCTGCTATGTTTTTGTTATGTCTGGAGCTAAGTTAATTTTGTGAAAGGTAACACTACAGAACATTAAACTAGGCTTTAGAGCTTTTTACTAGCTAACACAGTCTCTTAAAGCACTTAAGATATATTTCTACTTATTTAAAACTAAAACTTACACTCCTACTTCATGTCTGCGTGGCTTAATATATTTCCGTTTCTCTAAAGGTTCCAATTCAATCCCTGCATTCCTTTCTCTCTCTGAGGGACTCAGAGAGGCTTCTATTTCATGCATTCCAACAGGACACTAATTGCTCTACTTGTTTATTTTCATGCTGATCCCCCTGGCAATCTTCCATGAGTTAGAGGTAATAGTGGCTTTGATTCCACTGTACAGCCACAGATCCTATGGCACAATCACTTTCCTGTCATAGACCCACTCTCAAATGTGCCCTTTGGCATCAAAACAGGAAGATAAAAATTGCAGGTATACTTTGTAGTGGTGCTGATTGTACTGTTATAGCCTTCTCAGCATGGCCCAGTCATTGGCCCCTGACTCAAGCTGCTAAAGGTCTACCTGGAGTTGCAGGCATTTCTCTTCCAAAGCAGTGTCAATTTTGTCAAAATCAAGGACCCTGAAGGTCATACTGCCGCCATGAAACCTTGCATACTTGTTGGGAAGGATGAAAGATTGACAAGAAAGTCTCACAGAGATGTATGCTCATCAGAAAGATTTTTGAATGTAGAATCTGAAGAAGGAATAGAGATGGAAGCAAATTTTGATATACAAGAAAAGAATTGCTGAGCCAGTCTTACTGGATAACCAAGGAGGCAAAGGGTATGTTAGTTAGAAGGGGTTTTTATGACTTAGAGCAAAGGATAAACCCACCTCAAACAAGAAGATGTTTTTACCAAGCAGAAAGATAGCACAGGCAAACAAGCCTGCCAATGTTGCAAGTAGAAAAAAGGTCTCAGAATTTTCCACTGCAAGAAAACTGAAAAACAACTTCTAGCTTAAACTGTAATGTACTAACTTTTAGTGACTGGAGAATAGTAACCTGAATATGGTAATTATAGTAGTTATGATAGGCTATAGGTAAAAGTTTAGGTATAGATTGGTTCTACTGTATTAAGATGCTCAGCAAAGAAAAGTATATAATGCATTGTAGCCAAAACTAAAGCATGTTCAGACTTGCCTGCAGCTAGAGCTGACAGCTGTAGGCACAGGCTCTGTCACCCACAACCCTGGACTGCTGTAATGTCTTGTGTTGCGGTGTTGTGAGGGTCCCCAGGACGAGGTGAGAGATGAGAATTGACTCCAAGTTCTCAGAAGGCTGATTTATTATGATATTATATTATAAGAAATTATATACTAAAACTATACTAACTATACTAAAGAAAGAGAAAGGAGACATCAGAAGGCTAAAACAGGAATGATACTAAAAACCCGTGACTGACCAGAGAGTCCAACACAGCTGGACTGGGATTGGTCATTAAGTAAAAACAATTCACATGGAACCAATCAAAGATGCACCTGTTGGTAAGCAACCTCCAGACCACATTCCAAGCAATCAGATAATTATTGTTTACATTTATTTTCTGAGGCTTCTCAGCTTCTCAGGAGAAAAATCCTGGCGAAGGGATTTTTCAGAAAATATCATGGTGACAGTCTTGGATGCAATAAACTCTATTTTGAAGAACCGCCTGGAGTCCCACATCTCTCATTCAGGCTCTTACTCATACTCTCACTCCTTGTTACTTTGTGGGGACAAAATTGCCTTAGTCAATGGGGTCTTATGTTGGGAACAAATTTATCATAGGGCCTGCTGCTGAGCAGCATGTCCTGGCCCTCACCTGGACAACAGATCGTCCTGTGCAAGTCAACCAGTGGCTCCTTCCTTGGGAGAAGCTGCAACATTTGCACCAGCTTGTGCAAGAGCAGTTGCAAGCTGGACATGTTGTTCCTTCAACCAGTCCATGGAACTCTCCTGTTTTTGTTATTCAGGAAAAGAGTAGAGCATGGCGATTGCTGCACGATCTTAGGAAAATCAATGATGTTATTGTGCCTATGGGAGCCCTCAGTCTCCTGAGATGTTGCCACAATCCTGGACCGTCACTGATCTCAAAGACTGTTTTTACCATACCACTTTGTGAACATGATGGCCCCCCGGTTTGCATTTTCTGTGCCTTCCATTAATGCTACCGAGCCACACCAAAGATATAATTGAAAAGTTTTACCTCAGAGGATGAAAAATAGTCCCACCATTTGCCAACTTTTTGTTGCTCAAGCGCCAGCTCCAGTACGCTTGAAAACCTCTAATGTTTTACTTTATCATTACATGGATGATATTTTGATTGCTGTTAGCACTCCTGCTGAAGCAGTAAGGGTAAAACAATTGGTTATTGAAGCAGTAAAATGAAAAGGTTTGAAAGTAGCAAATTAAAAGGTACAAGAAGAAGCCCCTTGGAAATATTTAGGGTGGAAAATTTTAAATCAAACTGTTTGATCTTTGCAGCTGCAATTGATATCTTGAGTATCCACCCACAATGATTTGCAAAAGTTCTTGGGAACGATTAATTGAGTACACCCTGTATTAGGTATTACCACTGAACAACTTGACCCCCTTTTCCAGTTATTGAAAGGAGACCCTGAACTTACTTCCCCTTGCACCCTCACACCCAGAACAACAAGAGCCTTAGAGCAGATCACACAGATGTTAAGTGCTCAACAGGCTCATAGAGAAGTTGATGGTATCCCTGTCAATTTTTATCTTATCAATGCCCCTTATCAGCCGTATGCCTTGTTAGCACTTCGGGATGATGCTCAAAATAACGCTCTTGTTATTTTAGAGTGGATTTTTTGCCACATCAATTTGGAAAAAACATTGTTTCCCACATAGAACTGATTTTGCTGTTAATACAGAGAGGTCGACAGCACCTGTTGCAACTTGATGGTGCTGATCTCTCTGTGATCTACTGTAGCCATGATATTTTCTGAAAAATCCTTTCCTTAGGATTTTTTTTCCTGAGAAGCCAAGAGGCCTCAGGAACAAAATGTAAACAATGATTATCTGCTGCTGTGGAATGCAACAGGTGCATCTGTGATTGGTCTCATGTGGTTGTTTCTCATTAATGGCCAATCACAGTCAGCTGGCTCAGACTCTGTCTGAGACACAAGCTTTTGTTATCATTCCATTTTTTTTTCTATTCTTAGCCAGCCTTCTGATGAAATCCTTTCTTCTATTCTTTTAGTATAGTTTTAATATAATATATATCATAAAATAATAAATCAAGCCTTCTGAAACATGGAGTCAGATCCTCATCTCTTCCCTCTTCCTCGGACCCCTGTGAACACCGTCACAATCTACTTACCCATGACCCAAGATTATTTAGATTGGCTGCAGCAACACTCACTGGCTTTTCATGTTGCCCTGAAAGGGTTTTCTGATCAATTAAACATTCATTTGCCTTCTCATACTTTGTTCAGCAGCCTATACAAGTTGAATTTTATTGAAAAATCTTATTGTTCCCTGTTGAGAGATTTTTGCAGGACAATGGAAAAATGCAACATATGCACAATCCATCCTTCATAGAAACTAAGGTCACTCTGCCCTTGAAGGACACGAAAGAAGAACACCCTCAGCAGACAGTTGAGGATGCAAAGGCAGACAAGAAAACTGCAGCAAGAGGCATGAAGAAGAAAGACTAACTAAAATTAACTGAAATATTAAAATGTGTGCGTAGAAGGATTTAACCAATCATGTATTAGCTTGAGGCATGAACAGTAGAACACAAAATAAATATAGCTTGCTTTTTGCAATAAAGCAGCTCCACTTGATCATATTGATCATGGTGTGATGTCCCATTACTGATCCTCTGCAGTTCCCCAGTTCCAATTGCCAATGCCTGCATGGTGTTTACAGATGGCTCTGGAAAGACTGCATGGTCTGTAATAGTGTGGCAAAATAATGGGCAGTGACTACAAGATATAGAAGTACTTTGTGGTTCTTCACAATAAGAACTAGCAGCTGTGGTTAGGTCTTTTGAAAAATTCCAGAATGAGCTTAACATTGTTACTAACTCTGCTTATGTTGCAGGTATAGTAACCATAATAGAAGCTTATATCAAAGAAGTAACTAACACATTGCTCTTTTCTTTATTATTATGCTTGCGTTTTGCAGTGCAGTCGTGTACGAAAAGGTATTATATCCTACATGTACGTTCCTATACTAGTCTTCCTGGCCCCATCTCCGAAGGTAATGTCCGTATAGACCAGTTAGCTGGAACTGATGTTGGTTTTTCTCAGGCATGTCTGTCACATGGGTTTTTTCATCAGAATGCAGCAGCTCTTCGAAAACAATTCCAGGTTACACACAAGCAAGCATGGCCAATTGTGCAAGCCTGTGCTGACTGTCAACAGGTTGTGCCCTTGCCTGTCCTCAGAGTCAGTCCCTGGGGACTTCAAGCTCTAGAAATCTGGCAAATCAATGTTACACATTTTCCCGAATTTGGTAAGATGTTCGGCATCATTTTTTGTCCGCTTTTGCAGCACTTGGAGTACCTGTCTCCATAAAGACTGATAATGGGCCAGCCTATACATCCAAACAGATGGCCAATTTTTTTCATTTTTGGGGGGGGTGCACCATGTCATGGGTATTCCACATTCCCTTACAGGTCAAGCGATTGTTGAACGAGCCCATAGCACTCTCAGGTCTATGTTGTTAAAACAAAAAGAGGGGAGTGTAGAGATGGGATATACCCCCCACCAAAGACTGCAATAAGCCTTATATGTTCTGAATTTTTTGAATTGCATTCAGAATGACCTAACTGTTACAGCTAACAGCTGGCCTGGAGGCCTCACAGTCATAAGTAACCCTGACCATAACTTGACCAGCCTATACCATTAAAGGAAAAGAAGCAAACATCTCTATGAAGAAGGCACCGAGAGGCCGAGACATTCAAATGCAAACAACAGACATCATCCAATCCCTGACAAGCATGTAGGCAGGGAGCTATTGGCCAGTGAGCTGGGTGGTAACAAACTTCTAGCCAATTGGGACTGAATGCGAAATTTTTTGAAAACCATATAAAAAAAAGCTGTTAACAATAAAATTTGCTGTTGCCACATGAACCTTGGAGTGTCAAATTGAGTCCATCTCAACTGTGACAATTGGTGACCCTGATGTGATTGGCAGCAGCCTGCCACATGGAGAGTGGGGAGATGGAGCCCAGCTGAGACAGCAGCCTGGAGAGCTGCTGGCAGGGTGCAGAGCTTCAAGAGTCTGGACCACTGTAAATAGAAAGCATATGCTGGGGACATGGGGACTTGAGTCCCAACAGAAGAAAAAGCTCTAGTGAGGGTATGGACCCTCTTTTTAAGTAAACGGGGGATAAAATATGCTGAATAGGCTCTGCAAACCTTAGTGTCATAGTGCAAGAGCCAAGGAAAAGATGCTACCACAGAAGCTGCTTTTAATATTCAAACATGGGAGCAGGCTGGTGAATTGATATTTGAGTCGGCCTCCCAAGGTGATGAAACCCCTAAAAATATCATGATGACCTGGCAGCTGGTGTTGGACACTTTAAAGCCAATAAGAGCCAAGTGGAGTGAGAAAGCCACAGCTGAGGCACCGTGGACACCACCTACTGAAGCGCCCAGTGATGACAGAGCAGGGGGGGGGAGTGGCTAGGGGAATAGGTGCCACACCGAGTTTGCAAGTGGCAAGGATGGGTGAGAAAACAGAACAGGAGTGATTGTCATCCAAGCTCTCTATCCCTGCAGTGCTGCCCTGCCGGCCTGCTGGAGGCCCCCTGGCACTGGGCATGCCTGTGCTGCGCATGAATCTGTCTATGCCATGGCCAGCCGCTCTGTGTGCACTTTGTTCTGTGCCCCCTGTTATCCTGGAGGAGAGCCAGAACGCATTTTGGAGGAGTTCGTGCCACTCCGTGACATGCCACATCATGGATGGAGCCAGGAAAGCCCTTCCCGACAGCGTATTCCCTCTCCGTTTGCCCTCCGCAAGGGTGTAGCGGCAGCAACAGAGGTGGCAGGGGGTGAGCGTGCAGAGCCACAGGGGCGTGGTGCTGTGGCGGCAGCAGCAAGTGCATGGTACCAAGCACATGGCGGCAAGCACATGGCTGTACCATGCTGGTGACCACATGGCCCAGCCACAGGACAACGGCCCGTGGGATGCCCGCAGCTCCCTGCATGTGGGCAGTAAGCAAGCAACCCAGGAAGCCTGGTGGCACCAGCAGGGGCAACACCATGTCCCTGCTCCCCACACATGGCAGGGTTTGCCCAGTGAGGCGTGGACGCCATATCGCGTGCCGGCGGAGCCCTGCAAGCCCCCCCAGCACGGCTCCTAACCTGCCCTGCTCCAGCTGCAGCCAGGGCTCCCATCTGCTGCCATCCTCTGCTGCCAAGCTAGCACCCCACCGCTGCCTCCTGCCTGGTCCCGGTGGCCCAGCCAGTGCTGCAGCCGCAGTCCCTGGTACTGGGGGTCCTGGCAGCTGCCACCGCCATTCTCATTCCCAGCAGCAGCAGGAAGAGGCAGTGGCACAGCCAGTTGGGTGCAGCTATGTTGGAGAGAGCCGGTGATCAGATCCATTGCTCAGTTTGGGTTCTGTTAAGTCCTGTTAAATGTTAACTTTACGTTTTCTTAGGTGTGCCTTTTGTTATATTCAAGTGACATTAAGTTTCGGTGAAATTAATTTTAAGTTCTGTCAAATATGCTTGTCTGAATTATAAAATGTAATTCCTTTGTTGTAGAGATGAGTGATGTGAAATTTGCATGGAGTTAACTTTTGTTGAGATCTGCTCATTTGAATTACAAGATACAGTTATTTTATTATAGAGTAAGATATTATTTGGGGTTGCACATGTTCATCGCTTAGTTGTTTGCAGGTTGTTCATGGTATGAGTAATTATTTAGCTAAGGATAAATGACAAAGCTGGTTGTTTTACAAACTTTCCTAATTGTCTTTACCGAGAAACTTGTTTTTAAAATATGTTAGGGAAACCCTTCCAGTCATGGTCTTGGCTCTGGCCAAGCCCTGGCCTGGAGCGGTGGCTGGTGGAAAGTAAAACGCCCAGGCTAGATAAGTGTCCAGCCAACCTCCAGCCAGGAAGGCACTTCCCCAACACGAAGTCAGGGCCCGGTGCCTAGCGATGACAGGCTTACGGACGAGTGGCCGCAGTAGTGAGCTCCGAAGTCGCAGGATGAAATGAAGAGGCAACTCTCAGTTTCTTCAGGGAGGGTGGTCTTATTGGTAGGGAAAAACGTGGAGAAGGAGCTGAGAGCCCTGAGGCAAGAAAACCTCGGGTTTTACAGAGGGTGGGGGGGGTCAAAGATAGCAAATCAGAGAAGGATACATTAAGGATTGGCATAATCGGAGAACCAATCAAACACAGTTGTGGGAGGGACCCTGGCCCCTAACCCAATCACCCGACACCCTGGCCCGAACTTTCTAGAAAAAGAGGCAGGGGTGTCGAGTAACAGGCAGGCAGCCAGGGGTGGGGAACAAGAAAGATACATTTAGTAACCAAGACAACTGGGGAGGGGTTTGGGGATTGACACAAACTGGTAACAGGGCAGGACCTTCTGAGAGAACAATGGGGGGAAAACTGAACAAACATAAAACACACCACAACATCTCCCCCTTTTTTGTTTAAAACAAAAGAACGGTAAGGGCAAACACTGTTCCATCGGGGGAAAACTAAAAACAAACAAGAGACAGACATAAGGAATGACTCTGAATCAGGTCCTGCCCGGGGCAGGGAGAGGGTTAAACTAGGAGTGGCTCCATCCCTGGGAGCTTCCGCCGCCGCCGCCAACATGCCTCTGTGACCTGTTCTACGTTTTCTGCTCTCAGAGTCTTCCCAGGGCGGAAGGGCTTGACCCACTTAGCGGGGATCCATCTCGGACCTGAGGGGGTGGACACGCAAGCGTATCCCCTTCCCCAGGTCACGAGATCGAAAGGCCCTTCCGTTTTCCAGGTCTCCGGATCCTTAATCAGGACAGGAGGCCTGGCCCTGGCCTGCAGCTGCTCATGTCTCCTGAAATGTCGCACGATAGGCGGATTGAGATTTTCGAACGAACAGTTTAGGAAATTAATGGTAAAAAGCGCCTTCGCGAGACGGATATGGGGGGACTCCACCTTCACGGCCACTCGTTGTTGTTCCAGAACTCTTTTTAGGCTCTGGTGGGTCCTTTCTACCACGGCTTGGCCTGTCGGGGAATAGGGGATGCCGGTCTTATGCTCTATTCCCCATTGTTGCAGGAAGCTTCGCAGCTCCCTGGATTTATACGCCGGGCCATTGTCTGTTTTCAGGACCTTGGGGATGCCCAGGACAGCGAACGCTTGAACTAGATGTTTTTCACAATCTGCTGCCTTTTCCCCTGTGTGGGCAGAGGCATAGACTGCGCCGGAGAAGGTATCCACTGAGACATGTACAAATTGCAGACGGCCAAAGGAAGGAATGTGGGTAACATCCATCTGCCACACCTCGCAACTAGATAGACCTCTGGGGTTAGCTCCCAAGGGTATTGTTGGGAGCTGGTGGGACTGGCATTGAGGACATGTAGCCACGATCGCCTTGGCCTGTTCGCGTGTAAGATGGAATTGTTGAACAAGGCCAGGGGCGTTCTGATGAAATTGCTGGTGGCTGATCTTGGCCTGACTGAACAGATCAGGGAGTGGGGCAGCTTGAACAGGAGTGGCAAGGGCATCAGCACGCCTATTGCCTTCCGCAATAAACCCAGGCAAATCGGTATGTGACCTGACATGCATCACATAAAAGGGTTGCTCTCGGTGGGAGACTAAGTTCACAAGCTTAGAGAGCAAGTTAAACAAAGGGATGTTTGATACCTCCTGTAAAATTGCATTTTCGGCTCTGGACACTACACCTGCTACGTAAGCTGAATCGGTAACAAGATTGAATGGTTCAGAGAACCTCTCAAAGGCTCTGACGACTGCGTCCAACTCAGCAACTTGAGGCGAGCCCTCCACCTCGGTGACATCTGCCTCCCACCGCTGAGTCTGAGGATCCTTCCAAGTCATCCCTGACTTATGGGATGCTCCAGACGCGTCCGTAAAGACTGTCAAAGCCTTCAGAGGGGTTCTACTCTGAACTGATTTTATAGACAATGTGAATTCCTGATTGAATAATTTGTGGGCCGGCCGATCTACTGCAATTTGGCCGGTGTAGCTGTCCAGAGCAAACTGAAGCATTTCATTTGTTTCAAGGAGGTGATCAAGCATTTTTCTTTTTAGATGGCCCAAAGTGAATTTTAAAGGAATGTGGATGCAGTCAAAGTCACAACCTGCCAACTCTCTGATCCGTGATCTAGCCTTTCTGATCAATTCTGCCACCAGCTCGGCTGGCTGCGTCATCCTTTTGGACCTGTGATGGCTGAGGAACACCCACTCTATGATTAAGAGGGGATCCCCCGAGCCCCGGTCCTTGCCCTTGATGGAATCGTCCCACTGGAAAATCACCCCATGGAGGTGTGGCAGCTTACCTAGAACAATGAATTTAAATGGCAGGCCCGGGTGATATCTGTGGGCCTGCCTGGCCGAGATGGAGTTTTGGATCTTCTCCAGCGCTGTCTGGGCCTCTGGGGTAAGGGACCTTGGAGAACTAAGCTCTTCTCCCCCTTTCAATAAATTGAAAAGGGGGGCTAGGTCTTCTGTTGGAATGCCTAGCCAAGGCCTTACCCAATTCAAGGACCCACACAGCTGGTGGACATCCGCCAGGTTTTTGATGTTAGTTTTAATAGCCAATTTTTGCGGAACAATGGTCCGCTTCGTTATTTCCAGGCCCAGGTACTTCCAGGGTGGCATCTGTTGAATCTTATCTTGCTGGAGCTCGAACCCTGCAACAACCAATGCATCGATTGTCAGGTCAAGCACGTGGGTAAGTAGGTCGTTGGTCGGAGCGCACACTAGGATGTCATCCATATAGTGGTAAATAATGTTGTCTTTGGTGGCTGCACGTACTGGGGACAGCAAGGAAGCGACGTACCATTGGCAGATCACTGGGCTGGCCTTTAGGCCTTGTGGAAGAACTCGCCAATGATAGCGCTTGCTTGGGGCTTCACGGTTGATGGCGGGAACCGTGAAGGCGAAACGCGGAGCATTGTCCGGGTGTAAGGGAATTTGGAAAAAGCAATCTTTTATGTCAATTACGGCCAAATTCCAATTTTGGGGGAGCATCGTTGGGGACGGCATCCCTGGTTGGACAGGCCCCATATCTTCAATGATGTTGTTAATTTGGCGGAGGTCGTGAAGGAGCCGCCACTTATCTTTGTTGGGCTTTTTGATAATGAACACTGGGGAGTTCCATTCGGACATGGTCTCCACCAGGTTGCCTTTAAGTAGCTGCTCTTTAATGAGCTCGTTGAGCGCCGCTAATTTTTGCTTGTTGAGCGGCCACTGCACTACCTGCACTGGTTTGTCTGATTTCCAATTCAGTTTCCAGGTAGGGCGCTCATCAGTGACCGCTGCCCGAAAAACCTGGGGAGCTGCTGGGAGGTCAATTCGGGCTCCCCACTGGGCCAAGAGGTCTCTCCCCCACAGGGGTTCCGTGTAATCTAATACGAATGGGCGCACTGAAGCCAATTGCCCATCCGGCCCCGTAATTTGTACGACGCTCTTAGATTGGCGTGCCAATTGTAAACCCCCGACACCTCGGACGTGGCCAGGCGCGTTTTGCAATTCCCAATGTGACGGCCATTCCCGGGAAGGAATGATCGTTACATCTGCCCCCGTGTCCAACAAGCCTTTAAGAGGCTTGCCCTCTCCCCCTTTCGAGATATGACAGGTGATATGAGGCCTTTCCCGCCCCAGGACTTGGGCCCAGGCTACTGTTGGATTTTGGAGTTCAGCCGGAGGAAACCCCAGGGCCCAAGTCATTTCGGGAACAGGGATCGCTTGTGCAATCACCTGTCCCTTGGGCAGGAAAGTGGGGGGTTGGACACAGTGCAGCCCCACGGCGAACAGTCCCAGGTCAGATGGCAGAAGACCCGGGATTATGTTCACCTCTAAAGGTGTGTGCTTAGTGTCTCCGACAACGACGTACTTACACCTTATCCGCCCCCAGTTTCCTGGGCATTCCGGGCTGACTGACACGAGTTGAAAATCGGAGTTCTTAAGATGTATCGGCTCCGTCAGCTGCAGCCGGAAGGGTCTGAAAGCAGAAAAGGTAGTTAGCACGGGTCTAGGTTGGAGACATGCAACATATGACAAGTCCGGTGAGAATCTGTCTTGTTTGGCAGGCGGCGGTCCCTGAGATCTCCCCTCCCTGCATGGTGTTGTGTTGGTTGTCCCGCCCTATTTTTATCATGGCGCAGGGGGAAACTGCGCTCAGATGTTAGTTTTTTGTCTGGGTCTTCCCCAGGAGTCCCTGCTCCTTTTTGAATTCATAAAATTCCCGCCGCAGCGGGCAGTCGGGCATCCAATGCCTGAGCTTTCCGCACAGATGGCAGGGTGATTTGGTGGTGGAAGGACCGGGTGCAGGCGAGCGGCAGGTGGCTTCAGAGAAGGTGTCTTCAGGTGTTTCTTCTGCGGCGCTGACTCGGGGCGGCAGCTGTTTTCTCTTCTCTCCCTCCCTAGATGGCATGATTAGGACCTTCCGGGTGCAGACCTCGAGCATATCGTGCAGCGAGGGGGGTGGGTGCACCGGGAGGCTGAGGATGGCGTCCCTACATGCAGAGTTTGCATTCGTGGACGCTACTTCCTTCAGGATATGTTCCCGGGCAACCTCATCCGCCACTTGCTGCTCGACAGCTTTTCGAAGACGCTCGACAAAATCGAGGAAAGATTCCTCGGCGCCCTGAAAGATCCTGGAAAAAGAAAGGAGAGGAGCCGCCCCCGGCAGCGCCAGGAACGCCTTCTCGGCTGCCCGCGCTGACTCCCGGAGCGCTTCCTGGGGGATGGCACTCGCCTGCAAGTGCCCATCTGCCCAGTTGCCGGTCCCAAGGAGTTGATCGACGGCCAGGACATTGCCCGTCAGGTCCAGCCCCGTGTGGGGCTGTTCCCACAGGCTCGGGAGGGCCTCTGTCACTCCCCTCTTCCAGGCTGCCTCCCACATAGCCCGCTCGGTGGGATTGAGCAGGCACGTGAAGAGGCGCCGGATGTCATAGGGGGTGACATCGGCTTCGGTAAGTGTTGCCTGCAACACTCCCCGAAAGTATTCGCTGTCCCGGCCGTAATCTTTCTGTGCCTTGCACAGCTCCTTGATCTGAGAATGGTGTAAGGGGACCCATTGGCGACGCACCCCACCATCTCCCTCTGGATGGTAAACAACCGGGGCTGCGGATGGTATCGCAGCAGACCCCGGTTCCTGGTTCCCAACTCCCCCCCCTCCCCCCCCCCCGGAACCCAAAGCGCGGGAGCCGGCAGGGAGAGCGTGGGAACTGGGAGAGGAGGAGGTAGGGGCGTGGCTGGGAACTTGAGCAGGGCGATCCGATATCGAGGGACCCTCCCAGGAGGCGGAGACAAGGGGTGGAACTTTTTGACTGGCAGGGGGTGGAGAGATGGGAGGTGGTATGGGAGGGACCGAAGGAGGAGCCATGGCGGGGACGTGGGAGGAGAAAGGGGAGGGACTACTGAAGGGGAGGTTTTGGGAAAGGAGGAGGGACCAGGAGGGGGGAAGGACGAGGGGGTAGAACATCGGGAGTGGCCGAATGGCAGGAAGGGGTTGGAGCTTGGGAAAAAGGGATTCTGGGGAGAAGAAGAGGGTTTTCCCGCCATTTCAGCCATGTGGCCGCCTCCATCTTGGGCTCCATAGGAGCCATTTTGGAGAATTGGAGGCGACTGGGAGCAAACTGGGGACTTAGAAATTAGGGTTTTGAATCTTGGGGTTTTAGAAACTGAGGACCTGGGGACGGGAACAGGGGAGGTAGGGGAAGACGAGGAGCCCCTAAGAGTCTGGCCAGGACTTTTAGGGCGGGGGGGGCCGAGTATTCTGAAGGGGGCCAGGGGACGAATGGTCACCCTGCTCGGGGCTGGAGCGAGCTGCACCCTTCAGAATCCCGGTTTTACGTTTGTGGGGACGGGGAGGAGGGTTAGGGGTAGAGGGAGAGGCAGAAGAACTGGGGCACGAACTAAAACTGACCGAAGGTTTTTCTGAGTTTCCTCCTGCTTTCAAGATAGATCGAATTTGTGAAATCCAAAAAGCTAATGGAGAAAGCGAGGTGTCCCCTGATCTAATCAAGTTTGATAACTTGGCATTTGCCCTCTGCCAAAAGGCAGGATCCTTGATTAGATCGGGGGAGACTTCGGGGAACTCAGAGAAAAGCCATCGGATTAATTTTTTAACTTCCTTTTTATCAACGGAACAACCCCCCCAATTAGGATACCCACAACTTGGTAAAACAGCCCCTTCTGAGCTGCCGAGAGCGAAAGCTTCGCACCCATCACTCGATGTTAGGTGGCAGCCGCGGTAAAGCCCCCCCCGTTCCAGTAAACGCGAAAGAAAGAAAGAAAGAAGGGTGCCCACCCCCGGCCCCTGTCTAGAGAAAAAGAAGAGTGGTGACGAAACACCAATAGGGGGGAAGGCGGCAGGGAGAGTAGCAGAATACTCACAAAGTCCGGAGGCGACAAACGAAAAGCTGGAACGAGGAGTTTCCTGCGACAGGACGACTCCAGGGTGCAAGGAGCTGCCATCCGAGGTCCCCGGGGAGCGCTACCTCTAGAGCGAGGTCTGCTCTACCTCGGGGTAGTTCCGCGACCGCTGGGATTCTCGAAATCCCGTCCGTGGGGTCCACAAGTCCAGGCTCTACTGACGTTGTCTGGTCAGGAGCAAATTCGAAAAGGGGGGGCCCCACGTGGGCGCCAGAACTGGAGCGGTGGCCGGTGGAAAGTAAAACGCCCAGGCTAGATAAGTGTCCAGCCAACCTCCAGCCAGTAAGGCACTTCCCCAACCCGAAGTCAGGGCCCGGTGCCTAGCGATGACAGGCTTACAGACGAGTGGCCGCAGTAGTGAGCTCCGAAGTCGCAGGATGAAATGAAGAGACGACTCTCAGTTTCTTCAGGGAGGGTGGTCTTATTGGTAGGGAAAAACGTGGAGAAGGAGCTGAGAGCCCCGAGGCAAGAAAACCTCAGGTTTTACAGAGGGTGGGGGGGGTCAAAGATAGCAAATCAGAGAAGGATACATTAAGGATTGGCATAATCGGAGAACCAATCAAACACAGTTGTGGGAGGGACCCTGACCCCTAACCCAATCACCCGACACCCTGGCCCGAACTTTCTAGAAAAAGAGGCAGGAGTGTCGAGTAACAGGCAGGCAGCCAGGGGTGGGGAACAAGAAAGATACATTTAGTAACCAAGACAACTGGGGAGGGGTTTGGGGATTGACACAAACTGGTAACAGGGCAGGACCTTCTGAGAGAACAATGGGGGGAAAACTGAACAAACATAAAACACACCACAACACTGGCCCTGGCTGGCAGGGAAAGTATGCCATCAGACCCAGGTGTTTCTGTGCTAAAAATTAAATCAAGTCACTTTGACTTGTAGATTTGGTCTTATAAAAGCTAGACCCCCTTTTGAGGTAAACTTGGAAGCCTTTCTTGGGAAAGGCATTTCAAGTCCTTGCTGTGAAATGGGGTTCCCCAGCTATGGCAGACCCTGGGTGATGGTAAAGCATTTTGGCAGTTGTAAGTATTACCTTGTTGATTTTTGTTCAGTAGTGCTTGTTGCTTTATTAGATGTTTTGTTTTACTGTTCATAATAAGAAAAGTGCTGAGCTATGGAAAGGACAACTACCACACTTTCCGCAGTGCCATCTTGCCAGGCATTTGGCATAGCTTCTGATGAAACCTTTGTTACCACCACAACAAATAGGAAGGAAATTACAGAAGATAACTTCAGCGAACTTGTTCAAGATTGAGTTACTTTATATCTGCTACAGTCAGTTGATCAAATGTTGCTTTTGACAATCAAGGAACAAATCAATTTTCTGCCCCACTATGATACACTTGTCAAAAGTGACATGTACAAGTACTATGCCAACGAGGGCCGAAATCCTTTGCCATTTTCCCTTGCTGAATTGATTGAAGATTGATACCATACACAAATGGGGAGGATTTTGACTGGTGCCCTCCTCCAAAGAGGAGAGGATTGGCACCAGTTGAATGCTACAACAGAATTTCTGGTGCATTGTTTACCAATGATAAGTTCCAGGTCAGCACAAACAAATTCACTTTCATGTATCTGGAGCTGAAGCTAAAGTATAAGAATACTCTGTTCACGAGAATCTTCAATGGACAGGAGCAGAGAATGAAAATTGACAGAGAATTTGCTCTGTGGCTCAAAGACTGTCATGAAAAATATGATGAACAGATGAAATTCACATTCTTTGAAGGAATAACTGTACGTACTGATATACTATCACAAAAATGCAGAGCCCTTGGACAATGTATGCTGCAATAGAGTGTGATGGAAAAAGTACAAAACTGGACAGCTGGTGAAAACTATTAAGACTCATCTGATATTCTATCGAAGCATTAAGAAATTTTACTTGTATGGGGACCATGATGGGGATATATTTGCCACTGGGGGAGAGGTTCAAGTTGCTTTGGAACCATAGGTATTGTACACTGAAATGAAAATTATTCCAATCTCAAAACTTGACAGAACAATGTCTGACAAAGTTGTTAATAATACATAGAGGAAGAAAGGCAAGATTTCCTGACAAATTATCAGTAACATGACCTAACAAACTGACAGTTTATAGGATACGAAATGTTATTTACAATTGTAAGACAATTCACCCATTACCTCATTTGAACCCCAAGAATCAAACATTTTAGAGATTCGGCTATAGATAAAAATAGTGTGTGGCATGCCACCCTGTGAAATCACGCTGTTATTGATATTCTTTTGTTAGCTCCTGGACATGGTTGTGAAAAATTTGATGGCATGTGTTGTGTGAAAAGATTTTCTGGGATAGATCAATGGCTGGAAAGGTTAGGCTTGTCAAGTTAGGTAAAGAGCCTCATTCGAACTGAGATTATAATTTGTGTATAATTGTTTTTCACATTGTGCCATATTTGCTATCCTTTCTGCAAGGGGCCCTGCAGAAGATGACAAAGACCACCTTTGTATTCAAAAAACAAAAAGGGAGAATGGATGCCAGCCAATCCCGGACAAGCATGTAGGCAGGGAGCTATTGGCCAGTGAGCTGGGTGGTAACAAATTTCTAGCCAATTGGGACTAAACACAAGGTTTTTTGAAAACCATATAAAATAAAATTATTAACAATAAAATTTGCTGTTGCCACATGAACCTTGGAGTGTCAAGTCCTGTCTGTCTCAACTGTGACACCTAGCCCCTGTCCAATGACATTTTAGTGGATTACAGGCTCACTTAGAAAAAGCACAAGTACTTATTAAGAATGTTGAAAGTGGAAAATGGGAAGGACCCTTTCCATTGATAACCTGGGGATAGGGATATGCTTGTGTTTCCACAGATTCCAGTCCATAATGGGTACCTGCAAGGGTGGTCTGACCAGCCTTGGTTGCTCCGGCTTCATCATCAGCTTGTTGGGAAACTGAGGGAACAAAATGAATGGGGTTTGTAGGGTTTGGGCCATGGGTCAAACATGTTCTAACATTGCAATTGTTTTGTTTCATGATTTTTGTTTGTATAGCTGATCAAGCACTGAAAAAAGTTATGGTAGTACAGTTTGAAAACAAAAAATGGGGAGATGTAGAGGGAGATTAGATGGAATTGAGCTACAGGCCATGGGACACTCCTGCAGCATGCCATGGCATCACAGAGAAGCTTGTCTCCACCTGACCTTAAAAGGTAGAAATACCACATGGCAGATTGAATCATTAAAACTGAAAATCACGGACAAAGACTCTCTAACTAGTCAAAGTTCAAAAGTGGTATGCTTATTATGCCAGCAGGTGGCACAGAGGGGTCATTCCCAAAATGCGTGACTGCACTGCACAAGGATTTTTGCCTTCTATTTACTTCCCAAAATAATACATATGCACAATCCCAGCACCTCCCATCCCTGCTTCATATTAAAATGAGATTATTAGTCCTTCATGTGTGCACAATTCTTCTCTTGAATTGGGTTGGTGGTCTCAAATTGGGTCAGTGGTCACAGGGATGAAGTCAGGAACGTCTTCATCAGGTCTCTGTGACCCTTTGGCACGATCCAAGGCCTCCTGCTTTGTGATGGATTGGCATAGAGTGCAGGTGCTGGGCAGTGTTCTACTGGTTTTTATATGTTCCTATAATGGTTCACTTGCTCCACTTCCTTGTATAAATGAGCTCATAATATAACAATTATCTTTAGCTTAAGCATCTAATAATCTTATCGTTGGTGTATCTAACTTCCATATGAATTGGTTCTAACCCTCAGCTAAAATCCTAAATTTTTAAAATCATGATTCAAGATGCCCTACAGAGAGGAGCCTACCAGAGCCTGTTGGATGAATGAACATAGTGTGATCACCCCATATAAGGACATTAATCTATGTTGCTGACATGGCAATGTGTCATAGGTTGCTTAGTGAAGAAATATCATATAAGGAAAGATGGTGTCTTGAAGAAGTGTATAAAAAGAGTTTGATTTTTGCAGTAAAAGTCCAAGTATCCCCACTGATCTGAGTCTGTGCAGTTGCCACACCCCACAAGTTTTAATGATGGCAAATCATATATATTTATGAAAGATTAATTAAGACAAATGAACAGACAGAAGATCTTAATCAGAATTATTTACTACACAGTATAAAATCTAAAAGCACTAGTTGACTATAACATAAAATGGTGAAGTGCACTATATTAAAGCAATAACATTAAAGCAATTATATATTAAAGTTAGCAAAAGAAACATTAAATAGAGGTTTGATGTATCTCACCACACTCTGTTTTGTGGAATGCTTCTTCCTCTTTCTCTCAGTCCCTGGGAAGTAACCATGAAGATGCATCCCAATCCACTGGAGAAGCTGTATATACATCCAGGAGTATACAGAAGAATATAACTATATGGAGAGTATACTGGACTTTTATAGCATAAAGAAGTTGACAGCAAGTCATATGCCTTCAGGGCAGTTTAGCAGCTTATCTGTCTAACCTTACTTCAAAGGGGAGATGCCTGTCTGAAGATGGTAGGCCAGAGTGGCTTTTTAGTATATCCAACACCAAAAAATACCACTGGTGCCTCCACAGATAGCTCACCATGGATAGTATGCATTGTTTTTATCTTCTGACTGTATTCCAGGCCAAGCAGATAAGTTTTATCAGGATGAAGTGATGCCTTAGGATTTTAGCTTGTATATTTTTCATATATTTGTAATCCTGTAATTCTTACATGTATAGCTCTAAACTCCATATACAGTGCTAGCTACTGTCTTCACATTTTGGTCAGACAAAACAATTCCTCTCTAGGCCTGGGAATCAAGAACACCTTCCTGTCTCAGGCCCTGATAAATGTAAACAGAAGGGAGTTGGAGGGGAACAAACTGGGGGCAAATTACTTCATTACCTGAAGCTGTAATTTAAAGATTAACCCCCCAATATGCAAATATACCAAACTTATAAAAGTGCAAAAACTCGTGACCCATTGTCCATTTTGGGTGTAGCCCCTGGGGGGTGCCCAAAATGTACCTGAAGGCCCTTCAATAAATATATCCGCTTTTTATTCCCTTAATTTTGTGTGGCCTCCATTTTTAGGTAGCCCCAGAAAAGGCATCAGTTTCTGGTGACAACTAAGGGACAAGAGAATCCTCTGGACCCAGTAAGACCCAGATATGACACCCCCCCCAGATGGCACTTCGGGGGGGGGCAGTGGCTGCAGTCCGGGCAGCATCGGAGACCAAGAATCCAGCACAGAAGCAGAAACGTGAGTGAGTTAAAAGCAGTGTTTTGAGGTTAGCCCTGTAGTATATGGTAGAGATAATTCATGCTATTAATGTATAAAATATTGTAAGATCCAAACTATGTCTTTTGACCACCCTGGCCGGGAGCAGTGCCTTATTCATATACATCTAGTTCCCGGACTACATTAAGATAACATCAGGTTCTTTAACGTAGGAATAGAAGCTTCCAGGGCCATAATCGCCGGCTTCCGGGTCCCTGGGACCACTCAAGAGTGATTATCGCCTCAAAGATGATCTACAGCCACCCTGATGCATGTGAATGCTGACTTCCCTGACAACATCTCAACACCTGGACTGGATCTTTGTCTAACTCTGCACATGTAAAGCCTCAGTTATGCATGTGAAGAGACACAAAGAACATTCGGTCATCTCTGCCTCGGGCAAAATAAACTGTATGAGAACTCGCTGCCCGAAGGAGCATTTGTGAACCGAGGGGGAGACTGACATTTTGGAGGTCAGATCCAGGTTCACCCAGCGCCGAACCCAGGCTCAAAGCTGACTCTTTGTCTGTGGTAGTTTTTGACGACCAAAATTCGGTCTCGCGGAAAAATTAATAAATATTTGCTAAATTTTCTTATAAGTTTGGCTCTCGATTTGATCATTTATAACACTAACCCAATCATCTCATTATCTGTCTATAGCAATCAGACTCTCAGAAGTAATTTGGCCAACTTATGAATTAGACAACGAGATGTGTCCTGAATTTGGCAGTTTAGATAAGGAATTAATATCAAATTTGATGTCTTGCATATACCAAGACCGGTATTTCAGAGAATTAGAGTATGCTAGGCTTTTTATGCTTTTATCACGTCAGGAAAAACTGCTAGGACCTAAGAAAGAACATCATGTGATGCTTTTAGGAAAGAAGGGGGAAAAGGATGAAACGAAAGAGCTCGCTCTCAGCCCACTGTGTGTGTGTGTGGGGGGGGGGGGGGGGCAGGGAGGAGGTGGAAACAGATTTGGTGGCTCCTGCTCCGAGGGCGGGGACACCTGCGGTTCCAGCCCCACCCCCACTGCCACCGCCGTCAGAGGCGGCCGGGGGCAAGAGTGTGGCTTTAGCGATACCCCCGCCGATAAAAGAGGAGGGGGAACGAAAGAGGGATTTTTATGGGCCACTGCCCCCCTCTCGGGAGACGGCGGTGCTAGCGAAAGCGGATCCACCGGCTTCGCTCTGGCTTCCTCTTCCCCCTTCCCCTCCTTCCCCACGTCCCGCGGTGCCTCTCGGGTTGCAGGGGAGGTGGAAGGGCAACTCCTGCGCCCAGAAATGGCGCCGACAGAAGCGGACGTGCGTGCGTTCTTCTGGCCGTTATACCCTTTTCCCCTTCCCCCCCTCTCCTCCGATTCTTCCCGAGTCGGGAAGAGCTAGGCAGGGGGGACAGCCATCCTACGCAGCCAACGGCACCGCCTCTAGAGGTGAAGCTGGAGGGCAGAGCCTCCGATCGAGAGGGCGGAGAGGGGACCTACCACCAAGGGGACGACACCTCTGCCACTCTCAGAGGTAACAATGTGTGCTCGAGTTTCTATGACAACACCGTTCACCTGGGAACAGGCTCAGGAGATGACGTCTCACCTGGCCCAGCCAGACCAGCTGAGGCTGACTGGTTTTCATGGCGTAGCAGGTCCTGTCCAGCGGAAACTGACAGTAGTATTAATTCAGGTAGCTCCTCTGGAGAGGAGGATGGGGGAACAGCTGTTTTGATCAGATGGACAAGGAGAAGAATAGCACGAAGGGCCATAAGAGAGCGAAGCCCTATAGCCAGTCGTACCAGATCTAAAAGGGAAGAACGAGTTTTACAAGCCCCTTTGAGACAGGCAGTTGGTAACCAGGAGCCTATATATATAAAAGTCCCATACTCTCTTGTAGAGTTGATCAGTGGAAGACCCCTGTTGGAAAATATAAAGAAAATACAGATAGAGTAGCCAATTTGGCTGCAAGGGCTATTAAGACACAGAACCCTGACTGAAGTGATTTGAAATCTATGATGGACACATTCCTTGATCAGACTGAGAGATGGTTAATAAAGCTATTATAGTTTCTGTAGAGGCACAAATTGCAGGTTGATCTGAATAATGATTTTAAAGGGTTAAGATTTTAGCTGAGGGTTAGAACCTATTCATATTGAAGTTAGATACACCGATAGGTTAATGATTATTAGATGCTTAAGCTAAAGATAATTGTTATATTATGAGCTCATTTATACAAGGAAGTGGAGCAAGTGAACCATTATAGGAACATATAAAAACCAGTAGAACACTGCCCAGCACCTGCACTCTATGCCAATCCATCACAAAGCAGGAGGCCTTGGATCGTGCCAAAGGGTCACAGAGACCTGATGAAGACGTTCCTGACTTCATCCCTGTGACCACTGACCCAATTTGAGACCACCAACCCAATTCAAGAGAAGAATTGTGCACACATGAAGGACTAATAATCTCATTTTAATATGAAGCAGGGATGGGAGGTGCTGGGATTGTGCATATGTATTATTTTGGGAAGTAAATAGAAGGCAAAAATCCTTGTGCAGTGCAGTCACGCATTTTGGGAATGACCCCTCTGTGCCACCTGCTGGCATAATAAGCATACCACTTTTGAACTTTGACTAGTTAGAGAGTCTTTGTCCGTGATTTTCAGTTTTAACGATTCAGTTGGAGAGCCAGGCCAGGAGGAGTCTCTGATCAGCTGTGAGACCAGCTCGGGACGTGGACCCCCTTGTGGCGTTCCCGGTATATTCCTGGAAGAGTGGGCTCCGCTGCCTGGCCCGGACTGTTCATACAGCAGCAGACAAGGACCCCTGACTACTAAAACTCCGGACAAAACGGTATGATTAAAAATTGAAACAGTTTTAAGTAGTGACTTGTAAGGCATACGTGTGGTCAAGAAAGTCCCTTGGTAAGTTGTGGGAGACTTCCCATGAGCAACTTGTGCCTCTGTAGGGTGTTTGCAAGCTGAAGTTGCAGTTGAAATCTGGTTTATCTGGTTGCCAGCAGAAAGAGTTGCTGAACTGTTGTACTGAGCTCGGGCTTTTGTTGCTGGCAGAAGAGGATTTTTGCCCTTTTTTTGCCGTAGAGGGCTCAGTTTGCTAGCAATTTGTAGCTAGCAGTCGTAAGGGCAAATCCTGGTCTAAAGTTGTGCTATTGTGAATCTGTCCGGACTGTGAAAATGCTTGTGAGAGCATTTGTTGAGACATCCTGTTAACACGACGCAAGTGGGAGTTTGGACCCGAAGTTCTGTTTTCGGGCGACTGAAACAGCTGGGGAAAGCCAAAGCAAGTGGGGTGCATGATCCTTAATAAAATCCCCTCCCTGCTGGGACCGTGTGTTAAAAACGCCAATCACTTGTTTTCAAAATTTTTAAAAGTTTAATAGTAATAAAATGGTTATAAAAATAGTAATACAATTAGGGTAATAATTTTTTGGACAAACTGAATTAGGACAATATGAGACAATAAAGACAAAGAGTTACGGACGTCCGGGTACCTTTTTCTGGGCAGCACGAGCCCGAAAAAGGACACCTGTTAACAAAGGATTAACCCTTAAAAACAATAGCCTGTTACATATTCATACACTTCATACATGATGCATAAATTCCATTCAAATACAGGATTCTGTCTGGTCATCAGTCAACTTCTTCCTCCAAATCCTAACAGTGCCTTCGAGGCTGGAAGAAGTTTGTTTCTTCTGATAAGAGGGCCATAAATTCTTCTTCTCTGAAAGATTTAGGTGTCCTGTGGCTGCTATCTCGCTGCGAGTCCTTTCTTTTTAAAAAAGTATCCTACATAGCATCGTTTCTATTTTAACAATTTTTATAACCTAAAACTATATTTAACACAGTACTTAAGAGAATTAAGACAGCATTACTTTCTAACACAACACATATAATATTCATTTTAATATTTGCGAAAAGCCAATCATAAAATACATGTATTTTTCACACCGTGTGTGTGTGTTTCGGTTATGGGGGACGGAATTTACTGTAACACCTGGTGTTCACGTTAAAAAGGTTCGGACTGTGAGAAGTTATAGGAGTGGCGCTTTGCTGTTCAGGTGTTTATGTTTGTGGAATTTAAAATATAGAAGTTGAGTGCTTTAGTGTAGTGTGTTTGTATATTGTTAGACTGCATGAAGTGTTTCCCGCGGGAATAAGATTGTGATGTTGTAATCGTGTTTGGAGCTGTGGTGTTTTTTTTGAGGCAACACTGCCATCTTGTCTCAAAAGTTGTAAGTGTAGCACACGTTGAGTGTAAAGTAGTAAAACTGGTGTTTGTTTGAAGCCTTTGATAAGAGTTTACTTGTGGTTTTAGGTACGGGGATTGTGTTTGTAGATGCTGATTGTTAGAATCAGAATAGGGATAGTTTTGGTCTGAGAATCCAATCTGGCCAGATGGATAGGAGGAACTCCTTTGCTTCAGTGGTTTGGGCTCGACTTGTGGGAGTTTGTGAATTCAGTAAACTGGTGGAGAGACAGGGGAAAGGAGAGGGTATATTTAGAAGGTTTATATGAGACGTCTGCTAGGAGAATGGTGGCTTTGGATTGGGAGCAACTGGCTGTGGAGAATTTAGAGAGTTGAGAAGGGGCGAATGGAATAGCTTGCATTTGTGGGAATTTTCCTGCAGCTTTTGGTGCATCTAGAGGTTGGCATTGTGCATGGGTGTTACTGCAGTGTAAGATTTGTGCAGGATGTTATTACTGTTCTTCTGCTAACTGGTACAGAAAGTGTGACCAGTGTCAACAGCTCCCTAATCAAGCTGATTTAGAATCGAGGATTTTAAAGCTGGTGTGCGGAAAGTCACATTTAATACCTGAGAGGTGGGCTGTGCCAGAAAAAGACTGGGAAAGACTGTATGAATCTGTGAAGCCAAGTTTGGGTGGAAGCGAGACAAGAAGCACAGGAGGAGGTGATAAGGATTGGAGTAGAGTGCTGGTTTTGTTAAGAAGGGGAATGATGGGAAGCAACCAGAGTAGAGAGATCCCCAAAAGTAGTCCTTTAAGGGTGTATTTTGGCACACTGGAAGGAACTAGTAGGGTATGGGGGGGGATAGAAAATAAAAGGACCCTCGTGAAATTTTCCATACAGTAGTGGCCACTTTATAGGCATGAAGAGGGGGTCAGGTGGCCCCCAACTGGAACCCTACATTATGAGACTTTGTTACAGCTTATGTTATTTTTGAGACGGGAACAGAAATGGGAAGAGGTCACGTATGCTGACATGTTTTTCTCCCTCCGAAATCACTCTGAGTGGCAGAGGGATTGTGGACTCAGAGCTCCCTCTGACCCCTTTGTATTGGCCCTGGAAAAAGATAATGAGGCTAGTAGGAGAATGCTGAAACTGTTGTAGTGCATGCTCCATAAATCAATGCTGCACACACCCAGACAAGGTATACCCAGCTGACTCACTGGAGCAAGAGTTGGGGGATCTGTTTGAACCACCCCCTATGCGAGAAATGGCTGCTCACTTTTCATAATTTTAGAAAAGTTTATTAAACCTTATCAAAAATACAACAGAAGACTGAATAGAGAAAATGTTACGGCAATGTGCTCGCCCACACAATGGAGGTTTTGCCTTTTAACCCTTTAACCCCTCCCAAAGTTCTGCCTATCGACCCCTTCTTCGCTGTCCAGTGGTGGAGATTCCCGAGGGACTCTGGAAAGTTATACAGGGTGACAACGAACTGAAATTAAAACATTCTCAGGAGAATAAATAGGGTGTGGGTGAAATGATAAGAATCATTTAAGAATAAAAATTTGTAGTTATAATGGATAATCAAGTGGGTGTAGCCTGGAGAGTTGTGGCATTTGTGATTATCACTATAGCCACTGCTAATGTAGTACCGCTTAGTATATAATGTGACTGGTATATATAAGTGCCAAGGGAAAGCCTATGACTCCAAATGCTGTAAGTCTCTAGATCAGATGCTAAAAGTTACAAGTGCAACTGTGTGGGAAGGAAGAAATATTTGGGGATGTGAATATGCGTTTGTCCAGGATGGGTTTAATAAATTTCATCAAAAACCCATGAAACTTATTGAAATTGGCCCTGAATGCTCTGACAAATGCTTAACCAATCAATTGTCCAGAGTTTAGAACCAAAATAGAAGGTTATGCAATCAAGGATTCTAAGATTGATTATAGTATAACTCAATTTTGTACTGCTTCCTAAATGGATAGGGTTAAAATAACTCAACCAGTACCAACACTGAGAGAAGCCACGACTACTCAAATCACTCTAGAACCCATGGTTCCCATAATTATCAAAATTGGACCATATGCTGTTAAGAAGACCGGAATTCAAAAATTGTTGATTAATCCAAAGTCGTCATTAAAACAGGTAGAGATGGCAATGCAAGTGAATGCCTCTGTCATTCAGCCCGAGTGTGCTCCATTTTTAAGGACCTTTTATGGACTGGACCACCTGGCTGCAGAAGCATATGCCTTATATGTCCAGACAGAAGAAAGACCTTACTGGATTATTTGGAATGGGACTAGGGGTTCTAAATACAATGGATTCAGAAGTATTAGTGAACAAATTGACAGCACTTGGTGGTGATATAGTTAAATTGCAACAACCTTTACCATCTTCCTTGTTGGCATTAGGTACCAGACAGTGGAAATTGTGTAAAATATTACCAGAATGGGAAAATATGGAAGAGTGAGATCATCAATTGATAATTGATACTTTAGGCACAACTAGTGGAAACATTTCTTTGGCTTTTGGGTGTACACAGGCAGAATTATGGATGCAATCAGTGGCAGCCTCAATCATTGGGGACGGGGAAGAAGGCATATTCCCTGACGAAATTCGTAAAGTTGTTTGGGATAATGCCTCGGATTCAGAAAAAGAGCATCAACCCTGGTGGGTTTTAGTTCATTTTGCTTATGATCACATGACAAGTATGGTAACAGCTTTTGTTTTAACCATATACAATGCATCAGTAAGCTTGATACATCCAATTGTTCCTTTAGGGCTAAATCACGAGGGTCCATACTATATCCTTTTGAACACAGAATGTGGGCAAGAAAGGTCGAAGGAATGTGGTGAACTATTAACTTAGAACCCTGCTCAATGAGAGAAAAATTGGGGTTTATATGTGAAGGCAACGTAAGTGATGAAAAAGATATTTGTTTAGATACAGAGCAAAGCATTTGTCACTTTGAAATGCATCCCATTAACCAGACAACCTTGCTTGTGTGTACAGGACAAGGTTGTGTCTGCCTCAGAACAGCATGCCCCACTATAATGGTGGATGAGATCACTGTGAATGAAACTCAATTTAACCTTGTGCATTTGTAACTTTGTCAAAATTGAGGGATGTGATTTTTCCTATCAGGCACCTGTCGTATCATACCAACATATAAAGGCAAATTTGATTACTGTCCAAGAAATATCACCTGTGCCTATAGGGATGAACTTAGCTTTAGTTGCCCAATTGTAGAAACATCATGAATTAAAGAGAATTCTTAAAGAAATTAAAGATGAAGGAAACAAAACTTTGGTTACAATACCCCATGATACAGAGACTATACGGAGAGTATTTAAAAGACTGGAAGAAAGCCCATCCCATATTGGTGGGAAGTGCTCTTTGGGTGGTCTCCAATGGCAAATGGCTTGCTCAATACCTTAGTTCAGCCAATTATTGTTTTGCTTATCTTAGTTGGTATAAGTTTGTCTATTATAGTACTTGTTTGGAATTGGAGACTGTTGCGGTGAGTCGCAGCTTTAACTTCAATATCAAGAGCATATGGTACAGTTCTAAGAGACACCTACCGTGCAGCTTTGCTAGATGAAGAAAAATCTGTATATTAAGTAAAAGAATTTACTAACTTTGAAGAAGGAGTGGGAAAGAATCATGATTCTAAAGGGTTAAGATTTTAGCTGAGGGTTAGAACCAATTCATATTGAAGTTAGATACACCAACGATAGGTTAATGATTATTAGATGCTTAAGCTAATTGTTATATTATGAGCTCATTTATACAAGGAAGTGGAGCAAGTGAACCATTATAGGAACATACTGAAACCAGCAGAACAATGCCCAGCACCTGGACTCTGTGTCAATCCATCATGAAGCAGGGGGCCTTGGATCGTGCCAGAGGGTCACAGAGACCTGGTGAAGACATTCCTGACTTCATCCCTGTGACCACTGACCCAATTCAAGAGAAGAACTGCGCGTGCATGAAAGACTAATAATCTCATTTTAATACAAAGCGAGGATAGGAGGTGCTGGGGTTGTGCATATTTATTATTTTGGGAAATAAATAGAAGGCCAAAATCCTTTGCAGTGCAGTCACGCATTTCGGGAACATTCCCCCCCCCCTTCCCCTGCCGTCCGCCGGTGTAATAAAAATATGTGGCGGTTTCAGCTTGAAATCGGGTGGAAACACTAATTCACTAATTTTTGTAGTGGTTTTGGTTTGCCAAATTAAGATTTCTCCAATTCTGACATTTTCTCGGCCAACGCACCAAAGAATGTGGCGGGTTCGGTGCTGGCTAATCACCAATACACTCACTTCTTGCTGTGAGATAGGATTAGGAGAAAGGCAAAGGAGGCTCAAAACTTCAAAAGGGTATAAGGAAGATTTTATTAAAAGTAACTAGAAGGAAAAAAAATAGTAAGAATCAAAACAAAATCTCCAGAACACTTCTCTTCCCCCACAACCTTTTCTTTCCCACTGACAATGTAAAGAAACTACAGCCAAGATTTCCAGTCAGTTTACCACTTCTAAAATAGCCTTTCTTCAGTTCACTGAGGGAGAGAAGTCCCTCCTGTTAAGGTTATGGAGACTTCTTCACAAGAGGAAAAAAACAGTTTTCTTGTGGCTCTCAATTTCGTCACAAATAGCAGCTGCCCGGGGAACGCTGCCATTGTGAAATTTTTTCTATTACCACAAGCCTTCCCACAGCTTGTCGATGGGCCACGTCGACTTATGGAGTACTGTTTTAAAGATGAGCTGTTCAAAGGCAGAAGTCCTCATTATCTATTTCTAAAATTATCTTCATCTCTGGGAACACAAATTTTCTTCTTCTTCTTCTCCTAGAAGCACAGTACTACTCTTCTCACTGTTTCTGTTCAAACTTCTCATGGGTTCACAGCCATTTCAACATCTGCTTATCTCAGCATGGAGGCTTTTGCTTGATATTAATTTGAACACTTTCAGCTCCCCATAGTTTCATGCATTATAAAGAAAAAGAGTCCTTTCTCCATAGCTAACAAGAAGATTTCAGTTCTAAAACAAGGTATCTCCTCTTCCCTCCCATCTGGGACTTAACTTCTTCTTCACTGACCTTAATGTCTGTCCTAAGGTGACGTTATGATGCTTGTATCCCCATTCATGTGTTCTGTTTATGCTGGAGATTATGTTCTGTCCCTTCAAGACTGGCTCTGAAGAGTGGATGTTTTGTTTTGGTTTCTTATCAGCCTGCTCCCCCACGGCTGGCGGGACACAGAGACAGGGCAGTACAAAGTGCTGCTTTTGCTTTTTTTTGCTTTTGCTTTTTGCTTTTGCTCTTGCTCTTGCTTCTGCTCATTAGCTAGTTTAACTAAACAGTCCAAATTTCTTCCTGGACTGTTTCTCATTTCCTTTTTTGGACCTACTCGAACCTGCTCCGGACTGGGACCTGGGACTGCACCCTGTGGCCTGCAGCAGCTGCCCCAGAACCGGAGGGACTGATAACAGAGAGACCACCCTCAAGAGAGACTTTCTGAATTTGTCATCTTTTTCAGAGTGGTGAAAGAGTGGTGTCATCCGGTATTGTTCATTTTGTGTGCTGGGGGGTGCTGTGCCTGTTAAATAAACAGGTTCTTTCCACTTCTCTCCGAGGAATTCTTCCCAAACCGGTTGGGGGGAGGGGCTGTGTGGGTTTGCTTTCTGGAGGGGCCCCCTTTGGAGATTCTCTCCCAAATTTGCCCTAAACCAGTGTGAAAAATGCATGTATTTTATGATTGGCTTTTCGCAAATATTAAAATGAATATTATATGTGTTGTGTTAGAAAGTAATGCTGTATTAATTAAGTACTGTGTTAAATATAGTTTTAGGTTATAAAAATTGTTAAAATAGAAACGATGCTATGTAGGATACTTTTTTTAAAAGAAAGGACTCGCAGCGAGATAGCAGCCACAGGACACCTAAATCTTTCAGAGAAGAAGAATTTATGGCCCTCTTATCAGAAGAAACGAACTTCTTCCCGCCTCGAAGGCACTGTTAGGATTTGGAGGAAGAAGTTGACTGATGACCAGACAGAATCCTGTATTTGAATGGAATTTATGCATCATGTATTAAGTGTATGAATATGCAACAGGCTATTGTTTTTAAGGGTTAATCCTTTGTTAACAGGTGTCCTTTTTCGGGCTCGTGCTGCCCAGAAAAAGGTACCCGGACGTCCGTAACTCTTTGTCTTTATTGTCTCATATTGTCCTAATTCAGTTTGTCCAAAAAATTATTACCCTAATTGTATTACTATTTTTATAACCATTTTATTACTATTAAACTTCAAAAAATTTTCAAAACAAGTGATTGGCGTTTTTAACAACCAGGACAATGTCTTTATACTGTTCTTTTACATGCTTGCATCCTCGAGAGAGGATTGAAGCTCTGAAAGAGTTAACATCATGTATAAGCTCTTCAAATAGTCACCTGACCCCGGTCGAGCTGAGCTGAGTGCTCTAGATGGCAGCTAGGAGAGGCGGCGATCTGAGATCTAATCAGCCAGGCCAGAACTCAGCAGCAGCACAGCAGCACGCCTGGATTGGAGGGGGGGAGGGAGGGTGGCCTTCTCCTTCCCCCTGCCTGATGGTTGCGGGCAACTTTCGCGAGAGTAAAATCTTGGCCCCGACCCGGGGCACAGTCTGTGCGGCTGGGCCCCGGGCTGAATAGTTGTAGACAGCAGCTAGATGTTAGCAAGGTCGCCTCCATCCTGCCTGCAGTACCCCCTCTCCCTGCCCGGTGGGTCCGGCCTGGCCCGGGACAGACCCCGCCCAGCGGTGTTACTTCGTTCCTGACCAGAAAAGAAAGAAAAAGTTACCGGGGTTTTTCGTCTTTAACGTGTGTTTCACAGAGGCATGTTCAGCTTTTCAGTAGTTCCACAAACTGTCAGTTACACAAAAAGCTTTGCATCACTTCCCTGAATTTCCTCCCATTCCAAACTAAGACAACATATCACTTTCTAACTTTGACTAGTTAGAGAGTCTTTGAACATGATTTTCGGTTTTAACAATTCAGATCTATTCAGGGCACAGTTAGGAAGGTTTTCCTATTCGATGATTCAGGGTGGGATGCTAATGTGCCCGAACAGATGGCAAGGCTAAAACATTACCAGAATTTCATAGTGTATGGGTTAAGACATGGTGTCCCTAAAGCTCTAAATTGGTCAAAGCTTTACAAAATAAAGCAAAATCAAGATGGATTTGCCACTGATTTTTTAAATAGGCTGAGAGAAGCTACAACCAAATATACAAACCTAGATCCTGATTCAACTGAAGGGAAATCTCATCTAACTCTCCTGTTCGCAGGTCAAGTTACAAATGATATAAGAAGAAAGCTGCAAAAATTAGACAGGGTTCAGGACATGAGTTGATTATTAGAGGTAGCCTGGAGGGTGTATCGGGACAGAGACCCGAGTGACAAAGCTAGTCGCCAACCTAGTAAAAAGGTTATTCAGGAGAAGTCACCCAAGAGAACTTCTTCCCTTCTGGACAAAGATCAGAGTGCCTTTTGCAAGAAAAAGGGACATTAGAAAAATGACTGGCCGATGTTGAAGAAATCCCCAGTCCCCCAACTCACTGTGGGACAGGACTCAGAGTGGTGGCGACCAAAGGCCTCTCCCCCAGCAGAGCCTTTGGTTATAGCTAAGCTGGGGAAAGACGACACTGAATTTGTGAAAGATACCGAAGCAGTGTATTTTGTGTTAAATACTTTAGAGAAGAAACTGAGTCAAGATACTGTACATGTTAGGGTGACAGGGGTGGGTGAAACATGGCCTTTCTTCCAACCTTTAAAATTCAAACTGGAGAAGCACTGGGTAACTCCTCATCAATTCCTTTATATGCCTAACTCCCCTAAGCAATTGTGGAGGAAGGATTTACTGGAGAAACTTAATTAAATTTAAAAAGGGAAAGGGTGTATGAGTTATAATTCCTGAATCTAAATTTGTCAAAGTTGCTGCACTTTTTATACAGGAAAAATGTGGTGAAACCCCCATTTTAAAATTCAGAAAATGCTGTCAACCCAATAGTGTGGGCCAGTGATGTTCCAGGAAGATCCAAACAAGCAAAACCAGTGAGTATTGCACTCAAACCAGGAGTCACACTGGTAAGGCAAAAGCAATACCCTTTGAAATTAAAAAGCCATAGGAGATTGGCATCTATAATTGAAAAATTCCCCCAACATGAGCTATTAGTGCAGTGTAAGTCTAGGTGTAAGACATACATCGTTTAAGACAGCTGATGGTAAGAGTTATTGATTAGTGCAAGATTTAAGAGTAATTAATAAAATTACAGAGGACATACACCCAGTTGTAGCAAACCCCTACAGCCTTTTGATCACACTGAGAGATGAATTAGGGTGGTTTACTGTCATAGACTTGAATGATGCCTTTTTCTGCATTCCTGTGCATAAAAACAGGCAAGAGCTCTTTGCTTTTGAAGGGAAAATCCCAAAACAGGGAGGAAAAGTCAGCTTGCTTGGACAGTCCTACCGCAGGGTTTCAATAATAGCCCAGCAATATTTGGAAACCATCTAGCAAAGGAATTGAAAGATTGGAGGAGACAAGAGCCATGAGGGGTTATTCTTGAACATGTTGATGACATCTTGATTGCAGCTAAAATGCGAGATGACTGCATCCAATGTACTGTAAGTTTGTTAAACTTTTTGGGACTGAGTGGGTACAGAGTTTCCAAAGACAAGGAACAGATTGCCAAGGAAGCAGTAGTTTATTTGGGGCTTGAGATCTTTCATGGACACTGACAGCTCAGCAAAGAACAGAAAGAAGCCATCTGTTGACACCCAGAGCCCCACACCATAAGAGAGATGCAAGCTTTCCTGGGAATGGTAGGTTGGTGTCATTTATGGTACTACACTTGTATATGTATACAATGATTACCAAGAAAATGAAAAATTCTTATTAGAAATATTATAACAACAGGGTATAATATTAAATTCAAAGTGTCCATGGTAGTTGGGAACAATCCAAATGAATCATCCTTTCATGATGTTACCAGCTTGTGTAGACCAGGATTTTTCCCTTTCCTTGAGTCTTAAAACTGTAGGAATGATGTGATGTAAACCAGGGTCCAGGAAAAAGGGTTCATGAAGCCTGTTTGTCTGTTGCAGTGATTGGAGGAGTTCAGCAGATTGGTCAGCAACTTCCTTCACTTTCAATCATACTTCTTAATACAATTCTTTAGTTAAGTTCAGTATTAACAAATATAGGAATTTTACTACACAATAACAATAGTCTGGTTGCCTCAGGGAGAATCAAAGGTAAAATGAAATCAAATTGTTCCTACCTACTCAGTATATTACTCCAGTCAGGGTCCTACGTTTGGACCAAATACCTTCCCAATTTTACCAAATCCTTCATTGGTTTCCAAACCCAAAGGTTCTTTCTTTCTCTCTTCCTTCAGTTCTTTCTCCCTTCCTCCAGGAGCCATCAGAAGTTTAGCATTCCTTGTTTTGTACGATCATGCTTCATACGTTGTTTCCCATTACTACATGCACTTCCTTCAATTATAGTAATTTTATACTTTGCTATGAAGAGGTATGCAAATCTGATTCCACAATTATATGAAATGTTGTGTGAGCTTCCAAGCTGAATTTAGGGAGGAATCTTCTCTGCCCACTGTTGCAACCACAGAAAAACCCCACAAACATTCCAAAGCAATGATTGCAGAAAATTCATAAATATACTGCAAAACTAAAACATATACAAATATTCATCAAAATAATTGAAAACTTCTCTTATTCAGATTATCTAGTACTCTAATAATGCTGATCAAGATTCCTAACACTATGTGAAAAGATTTAAGTTAGAGTAACCATCCATCCTTTTGAGACCTTTTTAGAAAAAATGTTTCTTGTCAGATCTACGCATCTTGTTCCATCCTATTTTTCAGATTTGGAATAGAATCTATACACAAAGCAATAATGTCAGAACTATTATCATTACGTCAATCAGTTTTCTTACAATCACATTTAAAGTTGGAATCCATGATGTTATCCAACCAAATATATCTTCCCCTAGATTTTTTTCTATTTTGTGAAAGATTCCAGTGTTCATTCTAATTTCTTTCAAATCTGTCTGTATTCTCAGTCTGATCTATGTATACACAGCAGTTAGTATTGATAACTGTGCACAACCCACCTTTGGAAGCCAAAAGCAAATCCAAAGACATTCGGTTTTGCTTGACTACCTTTGAGAGGCTGGTAACTTCTTGTTGCATTGATTGCATCGTTTGTCTGATTTTCTATTTGTTTGAATACTCCAGATATATTCACTATCGCCTTTTCTAATTCAGGCACTCCTAACCATGGTAGGAACCCTCTCACAAATCTGTGGAATCCAGAGGATCTCTCAACCAAGGGATTCAAATTTTGCTTTTATCTTGTTATAAAAGATCATAGGTGTCCTCTGGGGAGTTCTGATTTATCAGTTACATCTATCTCTGAGACTACATTTCCAATGGTGCATATTCCTTGCCATTTAGGGGGTAGAGCTTTTCTAGTTTGATTTCTACAAAGCCAATAGTATCCCATATTGTCTGGAATAGGCCATCAGTAAATATTTTAAATGCCTATTCCTGTTACATGCAAATATAAGTGACACTTGGGATAATCTCCTACCATTATTCCTTGGTTACACTCTGGTAATTCCATGCTTTGGTGTGAAGTCATCCCTGGTCCCTTTAGGCATCTGTGAACACAGGAGGTTTCAACAGCTATTATATCTATTGTCAGGATTTGTTGGTCTATGGAGGTTTGGACTGCCTTCCCTTCCAAAAAGAGCATCATTCCAGCGGGAGGAATACCATTGGAAAATGTTTGCTGTTGGAATTCCCATCATCTGAACACTTTCATCTGAATGAGTAGGAAACTGAGAACAAATCCAACAGTTACTGCAGTTTGTTATAAGTGTCACAGCTTGCATCAGCTTTAGGTGTGAATTTCTCTTCCAAGGGTCAGGTAGTATTTGTTCTATGTGTGTTATATTAGATTGGCCCTTAGGAAAAATGACATTGCTCTCCTTTCTTTTATAATCATTAGTTGCAAGGGTTTGTTGGATGGCTGACAAATCCAGGTGTGAACAGCCATGCTACAGTATTGAAAATATTGGCCGGTAAACATAAAAAGGTAAACTATACAATGATTGTACTTTTAGAGTTTCTGATTCTCTTGTAGCTTAAGCTACAGCAGATTTATTAGTTACTGTGCTGTCCAGTATGTTTCCTCTGTGTCTGGAACTGGCTTTATTCGCTTATAGGAGGTTTTTAGGAGTCTCTGCCCATAGTTCCCACAGCCATGTAGTCAATCAAAAGTCCTTTCCACTGCTGCTTGAACAGCTCCTTGTCTCATATCTGGATATACACTGTTTTCTGTCTGGTGAGGATATACTTGAACATCCAAGGTTATTAAAGAAGCTAAAAAAACGAACTTATACAATGATAAGAGTAGTTCAGAATGTGGGAAATATCCATCGGGAACTGATACTCTGTTGATGGCCATTAGAGTCAGTAGTCACCCAGGCTAATGGTCCTCAAGTGTTTGTTAGAGTCATAGGTACAATCCCAATTTGGGGTAATTTGACAATGACTGGTTGGCATGAGCTTTGACCCATCCTATCTGGATTTGTCAGGATTGAGCCTGTAACAACAGCCATTTCCAATGTTCTTTCTGCCAAACCTCTTTCTCTTCATTGCCAATTTAACACTTCCACTGACACAATCACTGTGTGGCACCAGCCCAGACTGCATAAAAATAAACATACACCATCCTTGCTTTCTCCTTTACTGCCAGCAACACAGCTTTTAACTGTCCCACCTGCACACGTCCTATTCCTTCTTCTACTAGTTCCACTCCTGTTTCAGCATTAAGAGCAACTGCCCTGTACTTCCATTTACCATCAGTGGGTTTGGCTGAGGCATCAGTGAATCAGACATCTTCAACTACAGAGTCTGAGGTAAATGCAGAGGTATCCAGTATAGGACTAGGTTTATATGGCTGCTTTAAAGCTACCGTCTCTTTTCTATCCCAAACTGCCATCCATTTGTTTGTAGGTGCCTGCAGTGTAGCAGTGAGGTTTGCAATATTTTCGACAGCTGCAGTGAAATGTCCCATGTAAGCATTAAGCCTTTGATAATCAATTGTTAAACATCAGCGCCTGTCTGGTTTTTTGTTTTTCACTAGCCAAACAGATTTTAGAACAGTAAGCAGAATGCATCTAAAATACAATGCCTTTTATTCTAAATTTTTAATTACATCAAAACAGATTTTAGCAGTGTAACAGATAATTCTTTTTCATAAAAGCCAGTTAAACAATTTCAATTTTTAAAACTTAGGTTTAGTTTTTCAGCTTCCCTAGGAGTAATTAAAGAGGTTTCAATGAATTTCAAAGATTGTCTTTCTGCTCCTACAGCCAGATAAACAGAGGGGCTATTCTTATCAGAAAACCATTATGCAGGAATGCACCAGCTGGGCCCCAAAGTTCAACCAGCACTTAAGGTTTGTTTTCTTTTTCCTGCTGTGTTGCAAAGTGTAAGAAATGACTGCTCACTTAAAAATTTTAAAGGTTTATTAAACCTTAACAAATACAACAAAGGACTGAATAAGGAAAAAGGACAGCATACTGTCTGTGACCAGCTGCCACAAGCTCATCTACAAAATGGCTGCTCCGCCTTTTATACACCTGGGGGGGGGGGGTTGCATTAGGCAACCCTGGCCCCTCCCAAAGTCTGTCAGTCAACTCTTCTTTGCCGTCCATTGGTGGAGACTACTTTCTTGCAACTTGATTGGAGGTCAGGTGTTGTCATGCCACACAACCCTAGCAACAAGCTTTCCCCATTCTCAACTGCCCCATGCAAGGGGCACGTGTACACGCCTTTCTTCTACATGCCTCAGACAACCCAGGCTGTCTGGTGGCAACAATACAGAGGGGGGGAAGGGGACTATGGGGAGAACAGAGGACATCTAAACAACAAACCACAATAACAGAACCATACATTAATAAAACTTCTTTTAACTTACACACAATATTCATTCCCTAATTGTGAGAGCCAAACATAATATTACCTATCTATAACACAAAGGAATTGGAAGCAGGTTTTTTTTCTCTCTGTAGAAGGTTTGAGCTTAAATCTGCCACTCTCCCCTCCCCCCTTTGCTTGCAAGACATTTCTCCGTATTCCCAAAGCCAAGGCAATTCTCCATAGTCCATTTCTCTTGGGTGGATTATGTTTAACAGTTCTCACCCATTTGTGGAGGGACGTTTTTTGGGTGGGGATTGTGGGGTGTTTTAGTTTTTTGTTGTTTTGGGTTTTTTTTAAGGCGGTTTCTATATTTCAACATTTGGGCTTCTTTCATGAAATTTCCAGCCCATTTCTGTTCTCATTTTAGGAAACAACGTTATTTCAAGGTTCCGTTGTGTAGCCATTTTCCTCCAGAATCTAGTTTATATTATGGCCACTATTTATGAAAATACTTCATCAAATTCTCCCTGGTAGCTGTTCCCCCAGGGGGCTCACCTTTTTTTTCCCCAGTGTCTCAAAATACAACCAAGTGGGGACTTCTTAGAATGTCCCCTTTAGATTGTCCTCTGACCATCGCTCTGACAGGGGACCAACCCCAAAATGTTACAATACAATACAAAACAGTTACACAAATACGAAACAATTATCAATCAATAATAACAAAATCAAATACCAAATTCTGGAGTACCAAATAATCCACCCACAGCACTGGAAAATCTGCACATCTTATGTGGGCAGGGTTCCTAGAAAGAATGCCTTATTAACAGGTGGGATCTTACCTGTGTCCCAGGCTGGACTGGGGATCTGTGGTCTCCTTCAGCAAAGTCCCAGTGCTGGCATGAAGATCCAGAGATCCCGGGATCCAGGGGAAATCAGTCAGATTGTCCCATCTGGGGTGCCAATTCTGATACCGAAATCGGCCAGATAGAAACTAACACAGTTTTGAGTATTAGAAAGCAGGCATTCTTTATTACAGCATCCTTGACATGAGGAATTTTTCCTTTAATCTCGTGTAACCTGAGACAGACAAGTAAGGCTTTTTATTATACATGTTGTTTACATATTCTTCAGGTATCCACACTTGCTTGATATATATTCATTGTCCTGTTTTGCATATTCCTATCCTTATCAAAAGTCCTTATTTGGTTCTTGGGGGTCTCTTTCGGGGTCTCTGGTAGTCTGTCCCCAAATTGTGGTGTCTTCTGGTTGACCTCTGGTTTTGAACATGCACAGTTTGTTTCTAGCAATTAGCAAGGTTGCTTTTATCTTATCTATGCCTCCAGAACTCAGTCTGCATTTCTCAGGACTTTCCAAGGCTGTTTTGTCATAGGATGTAGTAATGCATAATTTCTCTTATCAACTGTCTTCCCTTGATCAACTAGGTGGATAACCTTGTCATAACCATTTATCACTTTAGATTTAAGGACCAAATAACTAAAATCTAAAGTGTTCTGCACCTATATTCATATTCCTTTTGCCAAGGGATATGTACCACACTGTTTGCACTAAAATTTAAAGATCCATTTATCAGACTGTTCAGTACCCACTCTTACTTACCAGCCTTCCCTCTCTTTGAAACTTCAATGAGCCTCAATGGAATTAATGCTCCAGAATTATTATGAATAAAGCTTAGTTTTGAATACAGGCCTGTCAACAATTTACACATGATACAGTTAATGATTTTATAGAAAAATGAGAGATTTCTTGTTCCATACATTCCTCCTCAGATCTATTGAGTTAAAATAAAAAAGCCTTTGTGCAGATTAAAAAAGCAAATGAATGCAAGAGGGACCATCAGAATGACTAAGTACTAGTATCAGTATGGTTATCCTTCCTAAAATACTCTCACCCTGACAATATCACAAATCTGGATACATTCTCTCCAAATATCCAGTTCCAAGGTGCATTCACAAAACAAGCAAACAAAAAACCCATCCCCAAACTGAACAAGCTTTTTATGATGCAGTTGAGTTGATTTGACTTTAATACAAAAAGGTAGAAAACATATAACTTTGATGATTTAAAACAGCTCCACAATTTAAAAAAATAAAATTCATCCTAGCACATGAAAGCCCAGAACATGCCCTTGCTCCCTTAGCAGAAGCATATATAGTGGCAGTCGTAATTATTATGTATTAATCACCAGCAAAGATAGCTTCTTTCAAGTCAACATGTGCTGTGTGCTCTGTACTTTTGTTTTTCCTTGTGAAAGGTATGTATGGCATATATGACATTCATATTTGGATACAGACTCTGACAGCTCTGCCCAGGCCTTCTGATGAAGATTTTAACAAAACAATGCAGTCAGTACACTGGCTGTATTAGAACAGATCCACCAGAAATAACTTCTGTAGCCAAAAGGAGAAAAAAAACAACCCAAAACCCACAACAGAACAGAAACTTTTCAAGTTCACTACTAATATTTCCTTCATTCCCTTTTAAGCACATTGTTGTTTGCTGACATCTTTATTTGGTCATCAAGTAGTTACCTGTATTCCAGCTGTTCATGCTTTTCTGACCTCAACAAGTAATCTTAAAGAAGTCAGTATGTCAAAATAAGAAATAAGGAGGTTAGAATGGTTTAAGAAAAAAAAAATCTATAGTATTAGTTTTGTATCCCAACCGCCACAGGGCCACTTTTAAGTTACAGCAATAACTAAAACCAATGAACTATCACAAAAAGTATTTCCTTCTGTAAATGATTTTTTATTATTTACATAATACAGCAGCGCGTAGATGCTGGATAGAGTGATTATGTGCAATACCTAAGTATGAACTATCTGTACATGCTTGCATATCTGATAACTAAATTGAAAGAAAAAATTTAAAGCAAAAGCTTGATTTTTTAATAGTGATTTAAAAAACTAAGATTGAACGCTGCAATAAAAATCATAAGTAGCATCTTGTGTACATATACATGAAGAGGCATTACAACACTAGTCTACACTATACTTGATTATATAAAAAACCACCACAAGTTTCATACATCACAAAGCCCCCTTCCATTATAACACAGAAATTATTTTACCAGACAAGCATCAGTGAACTATACTGTCCTTTCTAGTTATTGTACAAAGCTGTAGATAACGGAGCCCATGCAATACACCCAAGAACACTGCAGTCCTACACCCAAATACAATTTAAAATGATAAAGCAGCCTTCCAAGAGTGGTTCCAGCTCCCACTTAAGTCTACAGGAGTCATGTTGAGTTTGATTCCCATACACAACAATTGTTACATTTAAAACTTTTTTTTTTAACTGAAAAAGCTCCTAATAATCTTTTGAACCCAGAATGTGCTGAATTTAAGAAGCACATGAATAATAAACTGCTCAAATACTTCTGCAACTTACACAGGTGCATGTGTCACTTGATAGCTGCTGTGGTATGTCTAAAAATACCACCCATAGTTTTTGATTTCTAAGTCAATCTTAGCACAATATTGTGCTACATAACATTATTAGCTATGCAAGGAAAAGCAGACAACTGTTGCAGAACAGTTCTTAAGTTTCTAACAGGACATTTCCTTTGGGAAATTATTATAATTTTCATTATTCTAAAGTTGTTATCTGTTCTAAAATAGTTTTCTTCTCATACATATCTGATTTTTTCCCATTTTTCTCATTGCAATTGCTAAATTACTTTTTATTAAATATGGCACCAACACTCATCTTACTGGATGGTAGAGCCCTCTACATGTCTTATATTCTGCTGGAATACAATGGAGCATGGAAACGAAAATAAAATAAGATTTCAAATGGATAGAAGTAGACCATCAGCCTTTCTGACATATCCTTCTCCCAAACAGGCACAGTCTTTGGCTAGTCATAAACACCTTGAACATCTCAAAAGGCAGATCTGCGGCAAACATTAAGTAAACATATATTTAGCACATGTGAACTAGAGCCTGTCTTCTGTGCATGTGTATTCCTGTGCAGGTTCTAGCCATCCAATCATATTCTGAGGAGAGCATATACATTTTCAAGGACTGTATCTATCCAATTCGGCCTGCAACAAACACCCAAACATTGTGAAAAAACATTAAGATAGACAAGGCTAAAATTAAAACTTTGGAGAACAAAGGAAAATGGCCATGCATCTGCTCTTTAATGCTTTCATAGGGCATATTAAAATAAAACAAAAGTCAGTCTTTTCACAAATAGACTAGCTTATATTCTCTGGATTTTTTCAGCCACCACAACTGGATTCTCTTTCCTGATTTTTGCTGCAGCTTCTGCTTTGTAATCATACGGACAGTTATGCTTGTCAGAATAACGGTGAAGTCCACAAAATAAGTTTCCACATCGGCAATCAAACCCTGTATAAAGAAAAGGAAAAACAACATCACTAGGAAGCTTCAGACTTAAGAAAGCTATAAATTAAGGGTTTACCCAGTTCAAAGGGGCTGTGTACATCTTCTGTATCAAACAGATTAAGTGGAATGAATATTTCCAAATATCAACTCTATTAAGGGATCTAACATTATGGATTTTGTGACAGCAAGCAACAGTTTAATGCCTACAGATTTCAACAAATTTAATTGATGTCCTGGATTGAAAGATAATGTGTGTATTCTATTTGCCATCTGTCAGAGGTAGGGCAGTTATCTTCTGTTAATTAGGCAGTTTTCTTTATCTCTTCCACAAACCAATCCTCTCTCCAGGAAATATCTTCTGTTAATATGCCATTGAGTGTCACTGCATGACTGATAAAATTACATCATCCCATTGTGAGATGCTCACCCAGGGGGAGGAGCCAAGCATTCTTTCCTGGATATAATCAGAGATTTTGGAATACCAGAGTAGCCTTTTCCCACTGCATTCCCAGAGGAGCAGCTTTCTTCTCCACTGGATTCCCAGAGGAAGACCAGGCCCATCTACACCACTACCACACCTTCAGAGGAAAACTACACCCTCCTACAGGATCACTGCTTCAACAGAACCACATCTGTCACTCCAAGAGGACTGCAGCCACCATTTAATTAGACTGCTACCAACACCCTGACCCACATGGTGTCAGGTTGTCAGGTTGTATTCTGACTCTGTCAGTAGTTTTGTTTTTTTTTGTTTGTACTATTACATTTGTATTTTTAGTTTTCCTAGTAAAGAACTGTTATTCCTATTCCCATATCTTTGCCTGAAAGCCTTTTAATTTCAAAATTATAATAATTCGGAAGGAGGGGGTTTACATTTTCCATTTTAGGGGAGGCTTCTGCCTTCCTTAGCTGACACCTGTCTTTTCAAACCAAGACAATCTAGTAAGAGGCAACTAATAATATAAATTTATTCAATATTAACAAAGTACTATCATACCCGTAAGGCCAACCTTCTTTCTGCATGTGAAACATCTGTTCTTCTTTGGTTTAGGCAGTTCAGAAGCTTTCTCTTCACTCTGTGAAGTACCAGGTTGAGAAACTGATGGGCTTGGTTGAGTAACAACTGTTAAAGCAAGCAAAAGAAATAAAGGTTATTTTTTCCTTTTCTTGACCTCACTAGCATGTTTGTATTTATTAACAGTAAAATCCCCTCTACTAAGACCCTGAAGCTTATTGTCTGAAGCGGTAAGTAGAATAGGTATTCTATTAACTTCCCTTTTATCTCTACAGAAAATTATCAAGTTTTCCCCACTGTTCCATCATCTAGAAAATACAGCATACCTAGTGTTATCACCTGTATACACCCATATAGGTCCTGTACACACAATATTAAAAGTAATATGATCCAGTTTAAATTAATCTAAAACAATAACAACACTGTCTAAGTTGTTGAACAGAGGGGATACTTGTGGAAAATAGTCAATAGGACCATATTTTAGAAATAAATGACATTTACAGTAATGCTTTTTTGTCATAGTACCAAGTTACTCTGCCATTATACTTGCAAAGTCAGATGATCTAAAACCTCAAACAGTATACCACCTAACATTCTTGAGCTTCAAACCACTGATTTTGTGATACACCAAGTATACTACTACAAGCCACACAGCTCAAAAAAGCCCTTATTTCAGACACTTTTCTTCAGTAATTTAAAGAAAAAACTACATATTTACATTGGATATCAGTATCCTTGTACTATATTCAACCATAATGATCAAGCAGTTTGAGTCAAAATGGTTTATTTTTCAATTGTCTTTGTCATGAACACTTTTGGTTACATTTCTCACTTTTTATCCAAGTTCTATGCAGGATAAAAATGGGTCCTTCTGTAGATCTGTTAGTTTTCTTTGAAAAATTAAATTTTTTATCAGTTGTTTTAAAAATCCTTTAAATACCCAAATTAGTGCAGAAGAAACACAAGGGAGATGTGTTTGTATACAAACTTTAATGCATACAACCCAGAGAGTCTGTCCCTGTTCAGTATTCCTGGACACTCAATTGTATGATTACATCTAATGCTTTAAAAAATAATGAGCAATCTGTAAAATATACTCCATAATTAATGATTGAGACTATAGGTTTAAAGGATTCACTTGTAACCAACTTTATGCTCACAAATATGATTTCTTAGTTGAGATCCTTTTAGATGAGTAAGCATGGCATTCTGAAAGTGGATTTTTTTCAACATCATGAACCCCTTATAGTTAACATTTTATTATCCTTACTATTAATACTTGCTCTTATAAGATTTTATTTGTATTATGTTCGTATGCCTATCACTACTAACACAAAGCCTCACAGATCCAAGCCCCATTGCACAATTCACTGTAGAAGTGAACAAAGAGAGCCTCCAGTCAGTTCATATTTCAGATTGTAAACAAGATTCAGTAGTGACAAACTTTTAGAGGCAACAAGGAACTTTCAGTGCTCATACCCAAAAAGTCTTATACAGGGAATCAGTATTTTCTTATACAATATTATAGCTGTAAGTCCTAGGGAACAACTCAAGCTCTTTACTGACTTTATTTTTGAATATTCTATAGATTCTTCTAGAAAGTGTGAAGAGTTCAGCATTAACACTATTTTGCTAATTCTGAGGACAACAATACTATCCAGTCTTGGATATATAATGTTTTTTCCATACTTAAGCATGCTATTAATAAAAAGCAAAGGTATGGCACTACAATCATAACTGCTATTAATACTTTTCAGAGTAATTTCAACAGCTGCTTTTTTTTTAAGTTAAGCAATTCCTTTGCCTTGACAATTAATATTTTCAAAATTAACAGATATAACCTTTTGAACTTGTCTTTAAACCCCAAGGAAAGTAGTGTTCAGTATTAGATATTCTAGTTGAAAGCCTATGACCAAAAACATCAGGTTAAAAACACTGACACCACAATGTAAACCTGTTGGATACCACACACCTTAGCTGACAGGAATTAAGAAATTGATTAAACATCTCCCAAATCAAGCAGCATGATCAAGCTCCTTTTTGATTTTTTGTATTACCAGTCTGTTTAAAATGAAATGCTAGTTATAAGCTATGGCAGGTGGAAAAAGGGAACCTTCCAATTCTCTCGTGGAGTGAGCAAGTGAGCAGCTGTGTGTGCTTAGCTGCCTACCAGGGTTAAACCACAACAGACTTGACTGGAATGTGCTAGGTCAAATTTATAGCTGTTAGTGCTGTTTAACTAGTAATCAGCAGGCTCCTGGGCTTGCCATGGGCTTGCTTGCCTGACTGCAAAATAAACTCTAGTGCTCATTAGTGGCTGCTTTTTGCTTTCACTGCTTATTGTCTTATTCTGCTGTGCCTGGGAACATTCTGATAACAGCAATGACCATGCATGCACATGGGCTGGCAAATGGCCAGTGCATTGCTGCTGTGCTGGACAGGCTGGAACTCTGTGTGAACTCAAGTCAAAGGGACTGTGACCTGTGGATGAGTCCCCATGGAAACAGGACACCCTGAAGCATCTGTGGCCATGGTTACATCTGTGCCAGAGCAGGTACACCTCTAAAGGGATTGTGGCTCAAGAAGTCCACACTGGAGGAGGCAATACCTTGAAGCATCTGTGGCTGTGGATAAGTCTGTAACACAGCAGGTACGCTCCTGAAGGGACTGTTGCTGTGGGTAAAGCCACACTGGAGCAGGTACATCTCTGAAAGAATTGTGGCCCATGAAAAAGGCCATGCTGGATGGAACAGGTGCACCTCAAAGCAACTGTGGCTATGGATAAGTCTGTGCAGCAGAAGGTATACCCTAAAGAGACTGTGGCTTGTAGATAAAGCTCCACTTGGAGCAGGCACACTCCTAAGGGACTGCAGTCCGTGAATAAATCCAAGTCAGACCAGGGGCAAGGGGAGGAGTTCATTGCAATGTTAAACCCTATGGCCTGGTACAAAGGGATCAAGGGTAGAGATTGTAATGGATATGCCTTTAAACTGTTGTAATCTGGGTTTGGAGTTACATGTTATAGGATGCACTTATAGTAAGAATCACCTGAACCAATGGAGAACAAACCTCACAAGAAGCAGTACAAGTGCAGCAGTGACCAGATTTGAGCTCACTGATCCATCAAGACAAAGAGATAGTGTATTAGATAATTTTGTGTCACAATACAAAGATTAAAAACAAATCCATCTAAGTCAAAATGTTACCAACTACTACAAATAAACTTACTTCCTCCTCTACATAAATATACTGACCCTGAGATTTGCTGAGTTGGTAAGAGCATGGTGCTAGTAACACCAAGGTAACAGGTTTGCTTCCTCTGTGGGCCATTCACTTAAGATCTGGACTTGAAATCCTTGTGGGTCCCTTCCAACTCATAATATTCTGTGAACTCTGTGAAACTGACAGGTGTTCACCGCCACAACCAGCAACCTGGGAACTAGGAAGCAATGATGATAATCCAAAGTGAAAAGGCCCATTTCCGAAAAGAGGTGCCAAACAGGATCCTTCCTCCACAACTAAAAACATATTCCAAAAACAAAAAGCAGGTAACATGCAGAAATGGGCAACTAAAAGGTCCCAACACAAGGAGATTTCACAGGTTCCCCAAAATCAGAATTGTTCAATTTATTACTTGACACAGATAACACCTGCAAAAAGTAGGCATCCACCCACTTTTATGCCAGCAGTTAGATCTAATAATGGGTTTCAATAATGAAGTCCTCCAAGTAGCTTTGCATAACAGCTAGAACAGGGACAACACCCTTTAACTAAAGCTCACACATAAAAACAACCCCCCATTTTTTCATCAAACTGTATCTCAAATGAAATATAAGTTTTAGTTCTTCTGACATGACATTAATAGCCACATTCATCAGATACTATCCTGACAACTGCTTCTCACAAAAAGCTCCCTCTACTACACATTAAACAAATTTTACGCCAGAAATCATACTGTGTTAATCATCAGGCAAAGTACTCAAAGTGCCATGGAATAAATCCCTAGACAAAAGCTGAAACGATGGTAGGAAAATGGTTGTTACTGTCACCTGCAGACCTGCCTCCTCAGTACCAATAACCCTATTCATATGGAGCAAAGCCTTTTATCACCAGAACATGATTTATTGCCTTAACAGAGGTCCTGTTGGTATGTAGCTCTCTTCACCACCAAAGTTATTTCTCTTGCCAACTACCAGCTCAGATTACCAGATGAGGTTTGTTTCACTTCAATTTTAGGAGACCAGATCTCCTGCTACAAGGTTGAAGAACTTGGGAGCAAAAAGAAGTTTGCAGAAATAGACATGATTTTTTAATTTTATTAAGTAATATAACAATAAGTTAATCACAGGCAGTGTAAAATGCAGTGCCATCAGGAACAACAAAACAGGCACAGGGGATGCCATTCAGAGGGACCAGGACAAGCTCAAGAAGTAGGCCCATGTGAATCTCCTGAGGTTCAACAAGGCAAAGTGCAAAGTCCTGCATTTGGGTCAGGACAACCCCCAATATCAATACAGGCTGGGGGATGCAGGGATTGAGATCATCCCTGTATAAGAGGACTTAGGGGTAGTGGTGGATGAAGACCTGGATGGCAAAGGCATGGACTGGGAGAACAAAGAAGCACCCACTGTAGGAAAAGATCAGGTTTGAAAGCACCTAAGGAACCTGCAGGTGCACAAGTCCATGGAACCTGATGAGATATATCTGCAGGTCCTGAGAGAACTAGTGGATGAAGTGGCTAAGTCACTATCCATCATATTGAGAAGTCATGGCAGTCTCCAGCGAAGTTCCCATTGACTGGAAAAGGGGAAACATAACCCCCATTTTTATAAACAGAAATAAGGAAGACCCAGGAAACTACAGGCCAGTCCATCTCACCTCAGTGCCTGGCAAAATCATGGAGCAGGTCCTCCTGGAGACTATGCTAAGGTACATAGGAAATAAGGAGGGGATTGGTGACAACCAACGTGGCTTCACTAAGGGCAAATCATGGAGATCTTTATGAAAGGGTTACAGGATTGGCAAATATGGGAAGAGTGACAAAAAAAAAATCTACCTGGGCTCATGCAAAGCATTTGGTATTGCCACACACAACATACTTGTCCCTAAAGTGGAGAGATGCAGAGTTGACAGATGGACCACTTGGTAGATAGGAAATTGGCTGGATGGTTACACTCAAAGAGTTGTGGTCAACAACTCAATGTCCAAGCGGAGACCAGTGCACACTGGCATGGACCTGTTCATACAAGTCCAGAGAAGGGCCACTGAAAGGCTTCAGGAAGGAGGGCTGGAGCACTTCTCCCATTAAGACAGGCTGAAAGAGTTGGGGCTGTTTAGCTTGGAAAAGAGAAGGTTCAGGGAAGACCTTAGAGCAGCTTTCCAGTACCTAGAGGGCCTAGAGGTAGGCTGGAGCAAGACTTTTTACAATGGCATGTAGTCATAAAACAAGGGGGAATGGCTTTAAATTGAAAGAGGGTAGGTTCAGATTAGATATTAAAAAGAAATTCTTTACTGTGAGGCTGGGGAGGTCATGGCACAGGGTGCCCAGAGAAGCGGTGGCTGCCCCATCCCTGGAAGTATCCAAGGCAAGGTTGAATGGGGCTTTGAACAACCTGGGATAGTGGAAGGTTCCCTGCCCATGGCAAGGGGGTTGGAACTATATGATCTTTAAGGTCCCTTTCAACTCAAACAATTCTACAATTCTATTATCATAAATCTGCTAGGATAAGGAACCAACCTAATCCTAGTACAAAAAGTGCCTGAAAAATAAAAAGACAAACAAAACCCCCACAAATACAACTGTTGCACTGTATATTTGGGAACATTTACGTCATTCAGTCAGAAAGTAAGATGCATCTTCAAAGCAGACAGGGAGAACAGCAAGATTACTTATGATTAGAAGTAAACCACAAGCCACAGCATGACAACTGTTCAACTGACACAAAGAAAGGTCCTGCAAATAGGAAGACTAATGCTTCTCTGACCCCAAAATATTAAACCCACAGTGACTCTGAGACTTCTGAAAAAGCAATAATCACTGTACTAACAGGCTCAAGAACAATGCATCCCAATGAGCAAGGAATCAGGCAAAGGGGACAAGAAACCTGCATGGATGAATAAAAAACTCCTGTAATTACTCAAACATAAGCAGGAAACACACAGGAGGTGGAAGCAGGATCAGGCCACTTGGAACTAATATAAAGAGGTTGTCAGAGTAAGTAGAAATGAGATGAAGAAGACCAAAGCCCATCAAGAATTAAATCTGGCCAAGGATGTCAAGGACAACAAGAAGGACTTCTTCAAATACATCAGTGATAAAAGGAAAACTAAGGATAATGTGGGACCATTTCTAAATGGAAGGGGGACCCCAGTGATAGAGGACTCAGAGAAGGCAGAGTTACTGAATGCCTTCTTTGCATCAGTCTGCACTGACAAGATCAGTGCTCAGGGATCTTTGACCCAGGAGACCAAGGTAAAGCTATGTTAGAAGGAAGACTCCCTTGGTCGAGGAGGACTGGGTCCATGAGCCTGCAGTGCCCTTGTGGCCAAGAAGGCCAACAGAATCCTGGGATGCATTAGGAAGAGCATTGCCAGCAGGTTGAGGGAGGGGATCCTGCTCTTTTACTCAGCCCTGATGAGGCCACATCTGGAGTAGTGTCTAATTCTGGGCTCCTCAGTAAAAGAGAGACATGGAGCTCCTCTCTTATGAGGAAAGACTGAGGGAGCTGGGCCTGTTCAGCCTCAAGAAGGAATGACTGAGAGGGGACCTCATCAATGTCTATAAGTATCTGAAGGGAGGGTGTCAAGAGGATGGAGTCAGGCTCTTCTCGGTGGTGACAACCAATAGGACAAGAGGCATTGGGCAGAAACTGGAACACAGGAAGATCCACCTGAACATGAGGAAGAACTTCTTTACTGTGCAGGTGACTGAGCACAGGGACAGTTTGCCCAGAGAGGTTGTAGAGTCTCCCTCACTGGAAATATTCAGGAACTGCCTGGACACAATCCTGTGCCATGTGCTCCAGGATGACCCTGCTTGAAGAGGGAGGTCAGATCAGATGGCCCACTAGGCCCTTCCAACCTGACCCATTCTGTGGTTCTGTAACTAGACTGTCAGAACTGACAGTGGTTTTCCTTACACAAACCAATACAGCTGGAGCAGTTCATAAAGGACTGTATCCTGTGTGAGGGACCCATGCTGGAGCAGGTAAAATGTGCAAGAAGGAAGGAACAGCAGAGACCAGTTATGAACTGACTGCAACCATTTCCTCCTGCATTACTCAGAATATAGGGAGAGGAGGTAGAAGAGTCTGGAAGTAAAGATGGGTCTAGGATGAAAGGGGTGAAGGGAAGGCATTTTTAGTTTTCTTTGTTTCTTACTATCATGCTCTATTTTTTTAAATTGGCAATAAATTAAATTAATCCAGAAAGGTCTACTAAAGTAAAAGCAAGGTTTTAAAAGCTTCCTGTATACTCAAACAAATTAGCCAAAATAGTACCTTACCAGTTAAAAAAAATGCATTAACTTCCACAGTAATAGGAAGCAGTAAGCATGCCAGTGAAGAGTGAAATGCCTGAAAGCATTAAAAAAAAAAAAAAGCTTTAAGCATTCTAACTACTTTTACATGAAGGTAAACCCCAACTCCTACCACAGAAAGGCTGGGAAAAATAAAACAGAAGAAGGGATAAAGGTAATAGACAAAGAGCACCCAAAAGTCATCAGAAAAACATACAGCACTTCCACAGCACCAGAACTGAAGACTATACAACAAATTACATAATTCTTGTGCTGCACATTAACACAAGTGACTTGTATATAAAGTTTGAGTCAATAAGATGGACAGTATTTATTATGCTTTATCAAACTTGAGAATAAATATTTTATTATTTAGAAACTGCAACTGCTATGCTGATCTACCTGTCCATGATAAAATGCTGAAGAATAAACTGTATATTCAATTTGATGCCAAAGAACTGGGATAAAATTATTCTGCAGCATGAAACTAATCTCTCACATGCTCAACAGGCACACTGAATATTTTTACTCTTACATCAATATAACAGATCCCCCTGTTAAGTATCACACTAAACTATGGTTTAGATTGGCTGCCATCAAGATTTGATGCCTTTTGCACATCTCTCAAAAAGATACGATAGCACGTTATTTGCAACAAGCACAGGACAAGCAGTTTGGTCTCCAGACGTATTCTTCAAGATAGATGGCTTCAAGACTTCAAGATTATTAGCTCCATTTCAGAATTGTTTCAATTGAGGGCATCTACTTGAGCTACAGCAGACATGGGAAATGGGAAGGTAATTTTGAACACAAGACAAAGTTGATATATCTGATGATTTTATTGACAGCCACAAAGGAGCTGTCTACAGATAGCACCCACATTTAAATAGTATAGCCATGTTTGAAAACAAATCAGAATCAGATATTAAAACAAGAAGCAAGCAATATAATCTATCATCTTGAACATTCAATAGCTCATAAGATATTCAGCATATTACTCAGAATATTCTCTGTAACACACTGTAAATTTCATAGCTACTGGTTTTATCTGTAACATAAGTGAGGGCATCCCTTAACAGCATGTAAGATAGCTGTGGTGTTGAACATTAAAATAACACATCATATTGGCTTGGTATGGAGCCAAAAGAAAAATGAGCTAACCATCATCTCAATAATTTCATTATATGACAACATTCAGGAATGGGAAGAGCAACCTACAACATGGATGGAATAAGACTCTAAGTTATCAGTGTTTGTGGAAGAATTTTAACACTTATTTTACAGAAGACCATATACATTTCAAGTTCCAGTTCACCTTCTTCATAGGCAGCACTATTGCACAGCTGTGGCTTCAGTGATAACTCACCACATTGCTCTGTAAAACAAAGCTATTACTGGATTCAGAAAAATAAGGTTTTTTTTATGCACACTAGACTAATTAAGTCTGGAAACACTAACAGCCCTGAGAGATTTATTCAGAAAGTTAGTGACCCACAAAAATCCTAGAAATATGCTATGACTTGATACAATATGATTATTTAAACATATTTGTTTTCACAACAGTTGAGTTTTAGTGCTCAATATGCAAGTCAGCTCTCTTGTATGAATCGTTTATTGCCATTTAAAAATCTGCTTAAACAAAACAGGTTTCTTCGAGGCCTCTACTATGCCTCACCAACTTAGTAATAGTATTGCTCTGATGCAATAATCAACACAAGGAAAGTAAATTAGTTATATAAGGGGTTTTTGGCATTTAATTCCTGTAAGTTAATATGGGGAAAAAAACCCACAAATATGAACAATATCTCTAGAATATTTTGGGTATATTCTGACTATGGTCAAAACTGAACAAAATTAAATCCTTAGTTAAGAAGTGCAGAAGCAGATCAAAAGCCTATAAAATGCATTATATAATTAATGTCCAATTATGGAATTTTGATAGAAAGGTATTTATATTTCACTGACTTCTACACAATTCATCAGATAAGCAACTGAACACATGCCACAATTCAATTACAAAACTACAACAAGCAACAAAGTTGAACTAAGAAACTAGAAGTTAAAATATAGTATGTTAGACATTTAAATTATAACCAACTAGGCCAGTTATATCTGTTATGCCTTTCTTCCTTCAAATGCTAAGATATGATTCATTGCCTTCAGACCTGATTTGTTCTAAATGAGAATCCAGATTACAACCTCAACCTGAGAAAAACAAAAGAAAATACAAGCCTGTTAAGATTAATTTTATTCAACTTCAGAACCCTCTGGAATCAGATGCTTAAAATCCAAACAGCATGAGAGTATTCTTTTAGCCCACAGACTTAAAGACAATTGTGCAGACCTAACTATTTAGAACTTTGACTTGGAGAATAAGTCTTCATAATGCTTAAGAAAAGAAAAAGCCAAACCTACTTTGCTTGAAGGCTACATTGTTTGTTCCAGACCTACCATCTAATAGACAGTTATGAAATTCAATTGCCAAGGTGAGACTACAGATAAAACTAAAGTATTTTCATTACCACCATCATGACAGGCATTAGCTTAGAGAATTACATCTCATAGAAAGTATTAGCTTTGTTTTACAAGGTGACATTAATTATCTACTATTGTTTCAGCTCCTCCTCAAGAGAGACCAACACATATTGGATGCTGCAGAAAAAGAGAAAGGAAAAAAAAGAAACTAACCCAAACACAATAGGGATTTATAAAAAGTTGAGGCCAGCTTTTTTTGACTGCAAGACACAGGATCAATATACTAGTAAATACAGCAAACACTTGCTGTATCTTAAATATCTGATAAACCCTTAGTAATCTAAAAACAGCAGACAAAGGCACTATTCTGTGCTGTCTAAAATCTGCTTCCAAGTTAACTTTTAGATCAGCTGAAGACTGTTTCAAGAATTTAATTATATGTACTAAGGAAGACAATTTTGTTATAGAAGTTTGTTTTCCAAACTTTTAAATTCTATAGTCATTTTCCCTATTATCTCTACGCAAGCTTTAACAGAGCTTTGACTGGTTTCAACTCCGAGTTTAAAGCTGCAAGATTATTATCTTGAGTTGCTTTTAGGGATTTTTTTCTTCCTCCTATTCTAATCAACAGAGTGTTGTGTGTGACACTACCATTTAGTTGCCCTGTTATAAAAAAATGAATATTGAGTCAACATAAATAGAAGACTGGCCTTTATAGTTAGCAAAATGACAAATCCCTATTGGCAGTTTTAGTAAGAAAATTCAGATTTTACTTGACCACTGCTACCAATTTATGTTTTCCTTTCCTGCTTATCACTTTTTCAGGTACCAATACATAACAGGACAATATGGGTTTATAAATATTGTAACAAAGTATAAATTTCTAAGTTACATACAATAACTCTTCAGATAACACAAGTTACAGGAAGCTGAAACGTGCAAAAATCTCCTCAGTCTGTACATAACCAAAAAAGAATATAGTAAAAGCAACTGTAATTTATTTCATGTCACAATTCTAACTTAACATGACAACTAAAATTGTAAAAACCTGTGAACAAAACCCGAGCAATTAACTAGTGGCTGTAACAGCAGTCCTAAACAAAGATGCATGTATACAGTGCTGAGTGGTACATTCTGGAATTTTCAACACAAAAGAAGTAGAAGTAATTTTATCTTCAGTTGTAGCAAACACATTTTCCTGTTAAAAATCAGCTTTCAATGTTTTAAGACTTTCAGAACTATTAAAATTAACAAGTATCAATATCTATAGATATCAAACAGGTACATTAAGATATCTATTTGAATAAACTGCCATATAATAAGCATGAATTCGCTTGCTTTTTAAAATTGAACATTCTTACTAAGCAATTAATGCTGCAAGTACTCCATATTCACACAACAGCATTTCAGTTATATCTACTGATTACTCACTTAGTCCAAGACCCTTTAGCAGTCTTTGTTAGTATTTTAAATCAAGTATTCCCTTCTGCCCTATTCTCATCCTTCTGTAAAATGGAATTAAGAACCCTGTTCTTCAAATGCAACAAACCATTTTGATAGCCACAAGTCAGCAGAAACTGTACTGCTAGGCTTTATAAAGAAATCAACACTGACTTCAAAATTGAACATCTTGCACCCAGATACAATTTCAGTGTCTTACTTTTAAAAATGAAGGTTTGATAGCCAAAATGCTCCTCAAATGTCAAAAGTTATGTACTAAAATTGAACATGTCTGAAAACTATGTTCTGGCACTAGTAAGTTTTCTTGATTCTGAGAGTATTAATACTCAAGAAGCATTCATAATTAACATTTCCTCAAGACAATCACCACAGAGATGCCTACTTAAGAGAAAGTAAATAAATTGTCAGCTTCTGTTAAGCCAGTTGTATCCAGTGTTACTCTGCAAACATACCTGGCTCGATGTCTGTTTTTGGTGATACTTTCTCCTCTCTTGAAATGCTCATTTCTGTCATTTGCTGCATTACAGGCAAAGCGGCAACAGGCACATTTCTGTTTACATACAGTGAAATGGGTGATTACATTAGTTTAGAGTACATAAGAGCTTAAATTGTCAAAATCCATCAGACTACCCAATCAGTTATTACTGATACACATTCTTGACCTGTACTTCTATGTCTCTTCCCTAGAAGAAACTAGGCAAACTGTAGCAAATATTTCCCCAGATAAACCAGAAATGTCCTTGTAAATGTAGTAGTCCAATACCAAACACTAATTAGTCCTAATTTATAAAGATTCATAAAGCACTGTAAAATGCACTGTCACTTTTTCCTCTGCAGAAACTCTCTGTAATAAGGCAATATCACTTTAACTTGCTATATACTCACAGTTCATTCAAACCGCAAAATAATACCTTCATCTGGTAAAGGGTCTAGAAAGGAAGTCTTATGAGGAGCAGCTGAGGGGGCTGGGGGTGTTTGGCCTGGAGAAAAGGAGGCTATGGGGAGACCTTATTGCTCTCTGCGACTACCTGAAAGGAGGCTGTAGCGAGGTGGGAGTTGATCTCTTCTCTCAAGTAACAAGGGATAGGACAAGAGGAAATGGCCTCAAGTTGTGCCAGGAGAGGTTTAGATTGGATATTAGAAAAAAATTATTCACTGAAAGGGTGGTCAAGCATTGGAAGAGGCTGCCCAGGGAAGTGGTTGAGTCCCCATCCCTGGAGGTATTTAAAAGCCATGTGGATGTGGCACTTAAGGACATGGTTTAGTGGTGGACTGGGCAGTGTCAGGTTAATGGTTGGACTTGATTATCTTAAGGGTCTTTTCCAACCTAAATGATTCTATAATCTTACCTTGATTTTCCAGATGTGCTACTAGCAGTACCTTCACAGTTGCTTAAGCTAGCATCTGCTCTCTGTACAGATGGAGAGTCTGAGGTAGGACTGTTTGAACCACTAGCTGTCCCTATATAACAGAAATTTGAGAAGTTAATTATAAGCAAAGCATAGAATACAAGTTAGTCAAGCAGATTTTAATACAGTTATGAACCATTTCAAATCCTTCCTCATTCTACTGCATCTTCTTAATATAGGCTATATTGTTAATGACCAAAACACAAGGATTGTATAAAAACACAACTGTAGCAGAGAGTAAGTAAAAATTCAACTTAAGGTTCAACACCAAGTGGGCCAGAATACATTACAGAAAAAAGCATTTTTATTGTGATTTAAAGTATTATCTCCTTTGATATTCATAGCTTTAATATGCAGCTATCAGAAGATCCCCTGAATACATCTCATCACCTATACATTATGTTTTCAAGTCACACACAAAAAAAACACTTCTCAAACCTTTACCCATTGGGCTGATTCTACCACTATTCTGCTGTCGCTGAAGATGTTCTTTGTAGCAAACAGAACACATGCCATTTGTTCTAGGATTTCCATAAAATCCACATCCTGTACTACACAGCATGGGCCCTGGGGTCTGGTTTGTCTCCTGAGCCATTTCAATTCTGTAAATAGAACCAAGAACTGCATTAAGAACTGGCATTTCACCAAAATCGATTACAGGGTTATAGAATTAAAGTAGGTCTGCTTACCTTGCCCACAAAAAGTGATATCAGCATTTTTAAAGATGGCTATATGGATGTTAATATATAATTCAATACTTCAATTGTATTGATAAGTAACATTGTCAGGAACATCTAAGAGAGGTAAAAAACATTATCATAGTTTAGTGGGTTGACCTTGGCTGGATGCCAGGTGTGCACCAAGCTGCCCTATCACTCCCCCTCCTTAACTGGACAGGTGGAGAAAAAGACAATGAAAGGCTCATGAGTTGATATAAGGAGAGGGGAGATCATTCACCAATTACCATCATAAACAAAACAGATTCAACTTGGGAAAAATTAATTTATTACCAATTAAACCTGAGTGGGATAATGAGAAAACAAAATCAAATGTTAAAACACCTTCCCTACACACTTCCCTTCTTCCTGGGCTAAACTTTACTCACAATTTTTCTATTCCCCTACCCCTCCACCCCCCAGCATCACAAGGAATGGGGGTAGTAGTCAGTTCATTACATGTCTCTCCTGTTCCTTCCTCCTCACATTCTTCCCCTGCTCCAATGTGGGGTCCCTCCCACAGGGAACAGTCTTCCATGAATGTCTCTGATGTGGGTCCTTCCCACATGCTGCAGTTCTTCACAAACTGCTTCAGTGTGGGTCCCTTCCGCTTTTTCTTTCCATGAGGTGCAGTCCTTCAGGAACAGACTGCTCCAGCGTGGATCCTTCACGGGGTCACAAGTCCTACCAGCAAACCTGCTCCATCATGGGCTTCCCTCAGGGTCACAGCCCCCTCTCCATCACCTGGAGCACCTCTTCCACTGATCTTGGAGCCTGCAGAGTTGTTTCTCTCACACATTCTCACTCCTCTCTTCCAGCTGCTGCTGTGCAGCAGTTTTCCCCCCCTTCTTAAATATGTTATCACAGAGGTGCTATCACCATTGCTGATTGGCCAGCAGCAGGTCCATCTTAAAGCCAGCTGGCATTGACTCAGACATAGCAGAAGCTTCTGGCAGCTTCTCACAGAAGCCACTCCATGGCCCCCTGCTACCAAAACCCTGCCACACAAACCCAATACACACAGTAATACTGATAAGCAATATACTTATCAGAAACCAAACTATGTGTGCAGATTACGACCAAATTTAATTAACTGGCCAACAAAAAAATTATTAACCTCTGAGCACTTACAGGGTAGAAAAAAACCCAAACAAACCACAGCTAGATGGGTAAAACAAGCAAGACCAAGTTTGGGTCTACTAAATAGTTTTGGTAATTAGCACAGTTTATCTTTGCAGACTCCAGAAGAACTGCTCCACTTTTTCAGTAATGGTGATCTTGTATCATTCTGATGCTAATAACATTGTTAGCAGTTTGTACTTTCAAAATACATTTGTTAAACAGAACAAAAATCACTGAAGGATGGGCAACAGTAATTTTAAAATTGGATTTTATATCTTTAGGAGATGTTTCTATAACAAGACGTTTACCTTTGCTTAAGTTGCATACAAAGCCCAATACTGAATATTAACTAGCAAGAACATACATACAGTAAGCCCTCAAAACAGATGATCCAAAAGCATTACTGAAATATGCTTAAACCAAATTTTGCTCTTCCAAGAAAAATAAAACTATTTTAGACTGTTGCATACATTCATTTGCATACTATATGCATTTCCAAAGAGCCAGTTAAATCTTTTCTCTTTAAAATATAGGCAGACTTCTGCATCTTTCAAAGATAGATAATTCTAACCCTCATCTCTGCCATCAACTGCAAAAGTTAGGAATAAAAATACTTCACCTTTGCTGGCAGTTGACCTCTGCAAAACAAGGCTAGTAGAAAAACTGATACAGCAACCAAATCCTAGTTTTATTGCCACTGGGATCTACAACTATAATAATCAAGCAATCTACTACAAATTGAGGACACACTTGTCCTCCAAAAATTTAGATTTAGTGCCTATAGCACTTAGACATTTTAGTGAAAACTCCAGATTACAGCCTTCCTCTTAAAGGGCAGCCACAAAACAGGATATTTGTCTGCTGATGCTCATGAAAACTCAAGCATACCAAACATTAATTAACTCTAGTGTATAAAGAAATACTTTTCATAACTTTAAAAAGCCATACTACAAGCTATAACCATATATCTCAACAGTATGACAACTGCAATTGACAGTAGTATTTGTCTAGTTAATCTAAACTTCTGGGATCAAAGTAATTCAACAACAGGAGAAAAGAGTAAAATCAATCTGCTTGCCTGCTGGTGGTCACAGAATTTCAACAATTTATAACTTCGTTTCAGTACTACAAAGCAAACTTGCACTTATTCTGATATATCACTTAAGAGTTTGCAGTTTTACAGCCATACACCAAATCAGTGGACACAACAGAAAATCTAAGACGTTAAAAAATATTTGCATCTTTATTGTAGCTCTATGTTATTATAACACAAATGAAGACTGTACTTCTGGCCTTATTACACGCAGGTACACTCAAAGCACTATCAAAAGCGCTACCACACACTATCATCATCAATCTCATTTGACTTGCTCCACTCTCAAATTAGAATCTTTCAGCACTTACTAATTTTAGCTTTAGGTATTAATGATGATATGAGCATATTACAAATGAGTCTTTATAGCTCTTTTTCAACACAGTCCTTCACTACCTGAAATACATGCTGCTTATTAAAAAAAATTATTAAGTTGTTATTCAACGCTTAAGAAATTTTGCTTTTTCACTCTTTAAGGTCTAGATATCACCTGTCTAGGTTATAATACACTTTCCAGAGTTTAATCTAATAATCAGAACACTAAAACATGCCATTTAATATTTTGAACCAACAGCAAAAGTAAAGTTTTCTGAAAAGACAGATTACAGACTTCTGCAATTCTTCCTTACTAACTTTTATAAGATCAGTAGGTACCTAAGGCCTTACAAATGCAGTTCTGTTACCCTGAAAAACAAGTGAATACCATTATGTATCTGCTTTCCTGAACTTTTCCCAGAAACTTGGTGTGAGAGACTGAAATGTTATGGTTAATAGCTTCAACATTGTTATGAAAAACTTTTTGCCCATTATGGCAAAACTGTATAAAGAAGCTGTGACCACCAAAGCCCACCCCTCCCTGAATATGCTTCCTGACTGGAACCTTGGACTGTGAGTTAAGCTGCCTAATGGAACCTGAGATAATATAAAGATGACACTACTGTCCAATTATCTCAGGTCTAGGGAGAAGTAAAGAAGGCTGAGGGAGAAGAATGTATCCACAAGAAAGCCAAACCTAACAGCTGTCCTGAAAATCAGCTCTGGCTGGGTTTGGGGGGGAAGAAGGCCATAGCCCACAGGCTCATCTGCTGAGGCCAGGTTTGCACACACTCCCCCAACCAAGGGGGAAGGAGGAGAGTTTTTGGGTGTGTGGCATAACCTCTGGTCAGAGGGAGTGAACATCCATCCTCTTTTACACTAACTGTGTCAGTTGTAAATGCCTCCCACCCTGGGCAGGCCAAATACACACGGGACATTCATGTGAGAAGCAGCTGAGAAGGTGTCATAAGCCATCAAAGACCCCCGAAGTGCCCCCCAGACTGGTTCCTGAGGCCTTACAACAGACGACTGCACATGATGCAAAGCGATGCAACAGATCCAGAGTCTGTTGCAAGAGACAGTGTCAAACTTGCCCTCCCCAGGGGAGGCACCTAGGCATTCTCACCTGGCCCAAACATATGTTAATCCATTGAACTCTGTTTTGCTGGACCCTCACCACTGAGAAGACAAGAAGAGGATCAACAGGACACCGTCAGGATCCAGAGTGAAGTTTTCTACTTAATCTGTCACTCTCTCTCCCCCCCCCACCTTTTTATATTTCTTTCTAGCTCTCTCTCTCACATTTACTATTAAATAAAATCCATACTATTGACTTCAGCCTATGCTCTCGTTTGCACCTTAATTTGGGCAGAGGCACCTCTCTAAAAATTCTTAATAGTTGGATCATAACACTTGGATCACATGGTTGAGCACATTAGCTTCTGCCTGTCACAAGGCTGCAGTGTGACAGACTAATCTAAAGGCTCAGACACAAAACCTTGTCAACAGGGGCCTCTGAAATCAGCTTCTATTTATATCTCTGAAAGCTGCCAACTCCTACAACCCCACAGAACTGAAGCAGCCAAGCATACACCCACTATAAGAGGAAAACATGAAATTCAATTTACACAAATACAGCTTCTTTTCTAGAGGAAAAGGGAGTGCAGATACTTCAATCAAGAAAATGCAGCATCATGAGGCATTCACCTCAGACATTTTCATCTCTATTTCAACAGCAAGAACAAAAAACTGGCTATGATCAGACCTAACATATTACACTCTCACAACCTTACATTCCCCAATCTTTTGGTTGACTGGTTGCAACCAAACCTTTACAAAAAATATAATGATCTCTCTTACCTCCAAAAAGAGTCTTAACACTTAAGAGATGTCCCTGTTTAACCCTGACCTCCCAATAAAAAGGAGCTTTTTAATTCAGTGTGTTAACTCAAACAGTAATTTACACCACTGACATTCACAGTTACTGGCAAATTTACCCAGACAAACTAAAAGGTGAACATAAATACTTTGTTACTATTAAAGTTAACAGAGTCTCATAACTAAGACATCTTTTAATTCCAAATTACAGCTAAACTGAGGCAAAAGTCAATTCTAATAACAGCAGATATTTAGATTGAGTGGCAAATATAATTAAGCTTTTGTGCACACCAAGTGCACTTCCAAGAAACTACAACTTATGAACTACGTGAAATACATAATAAAAGCATTTCAAGTTACCCTACTACTTCACAGACTCCTGGAATAGTTTGGGTTGGAAAGGACCTTAAAAATCATCTAGTTGCAACCCTCTGCCACAGGCAGGGAATCTTTCATTAGATCAGGTTGCTCAGGGCCCCATCCAGCCTGGACTTGAACACTTCCAGGGATTGGGAATCCACAACTTCTCTGGGCAACCTGTTCCAGTGTCACACCACCCTTATAGAAAAGAATTTCTTCCTAATATCTAATCCTACCCTCTTTTAGTTAAAAGACATTCCCCCTTTTCTTATCACTACACACCCTTGTAAAAAATCCCTCTCCTACTTTATTGTAGGCCCCCTTTAGGTACTAGATTAACTTAATTACTTAATATAATAAAGGGAATACAAATACTAACTAATGTTAAATCAATAATAAAACCTAAACTAGCTGGTTAAATAAATATTTATTTACCTGAATATCCTCATCTAGAAAATGGACCATAAAAAAACCAAACTCAAAACAAAAAACCCCAGCAAGGATATTTCAGGCATACACCTCTCTAACAGTAATCTAGGTGAAGCAAAAAGACGAAGTATATGCGAAGAACGCGAATCAAACCCAGGCATTTCCCAATGACAATTAAATGCAGCTCGATAATCCAGACAAAAAGGGCGACACCACCAAGTGCTCAAAGCGTAGTATGTTTTAGTCGCCATCGCCTCCACACACCCGCCTCGCCCCACCCCCTCCCGACACCAAAACACAAAAGACGTGGAGGCTACCGGTCTAAGGAGAAAAAACAAACAAACAAACAAACCCAGCTCCTCTCCCAGCGAGGACTGAGGAAGCCTCATTGTCTCGCTCCCTGTCTGCCCCAACTAAGGAGGGAGTACTAGTGTGTGTGCCATCATAGCCCCCGGCCTCCCGCCGCATCAGAGTGAAAGAGTCCGCCGGGGAAAACGACAGACGCCCTGCCAGCCCTCGCCTCTAGGAAGGCAGCAAAAGCGCCCCGGGGAGGCCCAAGCACCCCCCGCGGCGCTCCTCTGCGCACAACGCCATCGTGCTAATAGCTCTCAAAAATCAAATCCGCATTCTCCCGCAGCCACCCTTCAGCGCCCGCGTACCTGCTCCTGGAAGGGGGCGGAGCAGAAACCCCACTGCCGATGCCGGAGGCGCTGCAGATGGCTTCAGACTGTTTCTGGGAGAGCGAAGGGCAAGAAGCTGGCAGTGCCACCACCACTTTCCTTCTGCGGCAGCAGCACGGAATGAGACACGCAGCGCACAGGAGAAAGACGAAAAGAAGACGCAAAAAAGAGAAAGAATTGAGGAAGAAGGGTGGATGAAGGAGGGATCTGAACCAGCTGGTCCGCTCGCGTCAGCTCCGCCTCCTCCTGGCTGTTGCTGAGGCCTACACGCCAGCGCGGTCCTACACAAGGGGAAAGAGAGCACGAAACACACGTGAAGCGGCTCACAGTACCATCGCCTTTGCCTGCGGAGTCACCAACCTCCCCCTCCCTGAGACTAGGGACTATACAGGCAGTGCCACGTGTGACAAAAAAAACACAAGATGTCTCAACTGCGTTTCCAAAAAAAGCCTATAGTACAAGAAAAACTCCTGTCTCCTTGATAAACTGAGAATTAATTATCTAAAAGGTAGTAATAGACTAAGAGTTAGTGATCTGAAAGGCAGATGTATTAGAAATTTAGTAGAGAGAGAAGGAATGTTTTTTAAAAAGTTTTCATTCTGAGTTCTGTGTGTGTTTCTTTTTATATATAGTTGTAAGTTAATAAAGTTTTTCTTTTTTATTCCTAAGTTAGAGCCTTCTTTGCTCTATTCTTAGTCACATCTCACAGCAGACACCAGAGAACATATATTTTCATAGAAGCACTAACACTGCGCCAACGTCAAACCATGACACCGTGCCTGCTCTCTGTAGCCAGAGAGCTGCTGCCACGGGTTTGTCTGTACTCAAGGTAGAATTTATTTAAATTGTTTTTTCTAATAAACCTTTGATATGTACTACTGGGATTTTGTTTTTGTTTACTGTATGCAGGGGTTCAGATTTGATAGGGTTCTCTTGGTTGGTAGAGCTTTGGGTGTTAATTAACTAGGTGGTTTTTGTTAGATGCTGCTCTTAATTTTTGAAAGATCTCTCACTCAATGTTTTAAGGTGGTTTTTAATAGTCTATTGTTTTTTTTTTTACTTTGTTTGTAGCTGGTGTATGGTAGGGGATATGGTACACCCGCTCAATGCCATGTTCTTAAGCCTAGGTGTCAATAAGGTTGTTTTTGAAATTAGTTCCGTTGTTCAATTCAATTTTTAAGGGGTACCACACCTCCAAAGAATTTGTTTTTAAGGCCTAGGATGGTGTTATGGGTTGTAGTCTGAGGTATAGGGTAGGTCTCTATCTAGTGGTCTTTATTATTCTGAGTACATAGTGTTTACTTTGGTGTATTTGGGGTAGTGTGATGTAATTAATCTGTCAGGTTTTTCTATGCTTATATTTGGACTATTGCCTACCATATCAGAGGGGTTTTAGCCACTTGGTTTGTTTGATCATAGTACATGTTTCACAGTCATGAATAACTTGAGAAATACTGTTCATGGTTAGATCTACTCCTCGGTTTTGTGTCTACTTATAGGTGGTATCTTTGTTCTGATGACTTGAGACATCATGAATCTATCTAGTTAGGAACAACTTGTTTTTGTGTTGTTAATCTATTTTTGATACTTTTATTTTTGTAGCTTGATTTACTTGCTGATTGTTTTGGTGTTTCTTATTGGTTCTATTCTTGGGGATATGGGTATTTATATGGTGAATTTTCACAGACAGTTTCTGTATCCTGGTAGTGATTTTTTTTCACTCATCAACAGCTTAAATTGGTTTTCTTTTATCCTGTTAATTAGTCTTTTTTTGTTTTTTTAGTTAACTTTACAGAGTATTGGTTATTATCTATGAATCAGTGTAGAGGTAGAGTTTTGGCCACTTCTCTCTTTCAGTAATGTTTAGAGTTAGTTGAATGGTTTTGAGTTTAGTAAGTTGACTTGATCTACCTTCTCCTTTGGTAGTTTGTGTAACTTGTTGTGTGGGGTTTCATATGGTTGTTTTCTACTTCTGGTTTATCTTTACAATGTGGTAAGAATTATTAGGAAAAAGAGTGTAGTGTGTTTCTTCTGCTGGTAGTTGGTTATATAGTGGAGATTTTTCAGTACGTGTTACTTGTTTTTGTTCTTCTTTGTTAGTGAGACTAAAAGTTTTTTTTCTGGTCAGTTTGTAATTATTTTTAAAATTTTAGAGTGATTCAGTTTTCTAATACGGGCGCGCTGTGTGATGAGGGTAATCTATTTGTTCTATGTGGTACTGGTGATATGGTGGATAGAGGGAATCTTTGTTTTGAACATCTACCCCAGCACTGGTAGTCGGGGTGCCAGGAGGAGTTGTGTTTCAGTGCTGATTACCTCTGAGGTAGCTTGGACTCCTTTATAGACTGCTAATTTTTAATTTTTTTTTTTTTTTTTGTTGGAGTGTAGTTGGTTTTAGACCTTCTGTAGTTTTGGCTTCAAAATCCTAGTGGTCAGTCTTGAGTTTTAATGTTCTAGGACAGACCATGGCTCCCGGCTGTAGAGTATATGTCGCAGACATCTTTCATGAAAAATCCTTTCTTAGGATTTTTCCTTGTGACAAGCTGCAGTTGCAGCAACCAAAAGTAAACAATGGTTATCTGCTGCTGTGGAATGCAACAGGTAGACCCGTGATTGGTCTCCTGTGGGTGTTTGGATTTACTGACCACTCATGGCAGAGCTGGCTCTTGCTCTCTGTCTGAGACACAGATCTTTGTTATTCATTCTTTTCTATTCTTAGCTTAGCTAGCTTCTGAAGAAACCTTTTCCTTTCTATTTCTTTTTAGTATAGTCTTAATGTAACATATATCATAAAATAATAAATCAAGCCTTCTGATCATGGAGTCAACATTCTCGTCTCCTCTTCATCCTGAAAACCCTTGTGACCATGGTCACAATTGGTGACCCCTCGACTGAGGAGGACAATCATCACTTGGTGAGACCACCAGAGGAGAATTGCTGCACTGGGTGAGACCCAAATGTGTGGCATTGATGGTTGCTTCACAAGTGACCACAGAAGGGGATTCTAGCCAGGAGCTGAAGAACTGAAGATCCGAATTTGGACAGAGTTCTCAGCAAGGCTGACCACAAAGAGAACCTTCTGAAAAGCCTCCAGGAAGATGTTCAGAAAGCCTAGCAGCACCATGCAGATAGCCAGAGAGTCCTGGACACTGTCACAAGGTACTGTTGGTTTTTCCCCTCCTAAAGATGAGGCCATTCGCAGTTTGTGGCTGCTAATCTGGAGGACTTCTCCCATAGAGGATGAGGTTCCATTCTCCCCTTCAGAGGAGAAACTTATTGCCCTCTGGCAAAAATGGGGTGAAGAGGACGGAATTCTTCTGTTGGAGACAGATTTCTATGAGTTTCTTCAATGGGCAAAGCTCTTTGGGTTTTTTACGAATGTGCTATATGCCCTCGATATGTTTGTCTGGGAGTGTATGGGCTCCATTTTCCAATTCTTTTTATACCGTGGGTTCAGATGCCCCTCTATTTATCCAACCTTTTTGATGCTCTTTCTAGTCTTGAAACGGAGAGCAGCTGTTTTTCCCTGGATTGCTAACTGCAAGGGGAAAGCCCCGTTCCCCCCAATTCTCACGGGAGAAGACCCTTTGGAGGGGGACGATCTGCTGCTTTCCAGCCCCCCTGAACCACAGCGGGGGGGGCGAAGTTTCGCCCACAGCCAAAGTTTTTTATACTGCGTCTTCGGAGCATGCTCAGACGGAGCCGTTTTTTCCCCCCTCCCGTTGCTCTCAGGGGGGATGGGAGTGGGCGGTGCCGCCCCAGCTGGCGCCGCGAGCGCCGCCCTGGCCAGCGCCGCGAGCACCGCGAGCACCGCCCCAACCCGCCCCGCGCGTGCAGGCGCTTCCCCGCGTGGCCCCTCCCGCGGCCGTCCCTCTGGCAGAGCCTGTGGGCGCTCCGGCCGTGGTTCCACCGGCTTCCCCGCCTGCATCTGAGACCTCAGAAACACCGCTTCACGCGGCTGCGCCGATGTTGCTGGGCAACAGCGATCCACCGCTCCCCCCGGCCGTCCCGCTGCCTCCCGTGCGGACTCCGCCGCCTTCTGCGACTGCGCTTCCGCGGCCGATGTCAGAGCCCGGCGCAGAAGATGCTGCCGACCCCGTGCTGCCCCCACAGCCCCTGCCGCCTCCCCAGGCGGCCCCACTGCCCGCCCCGGCAGTTCTGCCGCCTGCAGGGACTCCGTCCTCCGTGTCTGCGTCAGAGGCTGCCTTGGAGCCGGCGGCAGCAGCAGAGGCGCCTCCTGCATCCAGTGTGACTTCCTCCCCGAGTTTTTCGGGTTGTCCCGGGGCTGCCCCTACGGGAGGAGCTGGGACAGGGGAAGAGGGCGTCAGCCTGTCCTTCCGTGGAGGAGGCATGGCCCGACAGCTGGCTGTGGGCGCAGCCCGGCTGCCTGTTTTCAAGATCAGCATTTTTGGCGTGTTGGGGGGTGTTTGGTCCCGGGTTTCCCCCTGGGGGATGCGAATCTCTCTGCCGCCCCTCGCGCGCCCCAGCGGCGAGGGGGAGGTGGGTCCCGAAAGTTCTGCCTCTGGTCCCCAGCCCAGAGGGGGTGGAGGTGGTGCCGTGAGGCAGATGGGAGGAACACCTGGTGCATTTGCATTGCAGAGGCAGAGGGCACAGCAGGAAGCGAGCATCGCTTGTCTGCTGTGGGGAAAGGACATCCCCAGACCCGAGACGAAGTTTCTCGGGACAGCTTCTGTCTTCCCATTGCCGGCATGCCTCGGCGATTTTGGGGAAAGGAAGCGTTTGGTCAGCCCTTCTGCCATTGTACTGGCAGCAGGGTGCGGGTCTGTGCCAATGCAGAGCCTGCCTCGGGGGCTGGGCCTGGGCTGTCTGCCTTGGTTGCTTGGGCCGGGGCCACCTCCCAGTCTCCTGTTGGGTTTGGGGGCTTTGCTTCCCCCTTCTGGTCTTGGGCCACCTTTCTGTGGGCCAGGTCTGGGGTTCCTGATCCTTCCACATGGGCCGGGGCCCCCAAGGGCCTCTCTCTGGCTCCTCTGCTGCTGCTGCTCTTTCCAACAAAAACAAAAACAAAAACAAAAACAAAAACAAAAAATTAAATTAAATAAAAAAGGGTGAAAGAGCTGGCAGCAGCTCAGAGGCATTGAGGAGCCAGGGATTGGCTTCAGCCCAAGTTGTTCAATAAAGGGCTGTGGCAAGACATTTCAGAAATTTTCTCAAAATTGTTTGAAGACTGTCAATGGACTTTTGATAACTATTGATGGACTTTTCTGTAGCAAGCCTGTTTCAGGACCAAAAGAAACTTTCAGATATGGCAAAGAGGAACATCTTCAAGCCATGGACTTTTCCTGAAACTCAGCTGCTTGGACTTGAATTTTCTTTGCATTGTTTTTGCATTTTCTTATATTGTACAATTGTTTTAGTGATATGATAGAATTTTATGTTCTACGGGTGAAGAAATTCCCAGTTCGTTCCACAGGAGCGCTTGAGTGGAGTTTGATTGGCAACAGATAACCTGTCAAGTGTTTGTCTTTTCCTCGGCATGAGTACAGCAGAGAAAATTACAAACACTTTTTCCTTTTAATTTAACTAAATAAAAAAAGGTGGCATGTCGCAGACATCTTTCATGAAAAATCCTTTCTTAGGATTTTTCCTTGTGAGAAGCTGCAGTTGCAGCAACCAAAAGTAAACAATGGTTATTAGCTACTGTGGAATGCAACAGGTAGACCCGTGATTGGTCTCCTGTGGATGTTTGGATTTACTGACCACTCATGGCAGAGCTGGCTCTTGCTCTCTGTCTGAGACATAGATCTTTGTTATTAATTCTTTTCTATTCTTTAGCTTAGCTAGCTTCTGAAGAAACCTTTTCCTTTCTATTTCTTTTTAGTATAGTCTTAATGTAGCATATATCATAAAATAATAAATCAAGCCTTCTGATCATGGAGTCAACATTCTCGTCTCTTCTTCATCCTGAAAACCTTTGTGACCACGGTCACAGGATCCCCACAAGGCAAGTGGACATCGGGTCAGACACAGAAGAGGTTGACAGGCAAATGTGATCTTGGTTGAGGACTCTGGCAAGGGTGGTCCATACGTTTGCCCGAGGCTGAGAAACAATCCACATCTGACCTGGATGGATGGCTGTCAACAGGAGCAGCAGAAGGATAGGGCTCATTCTGATGGTACAGGGGCTGAGTTCAGATCAAGGGGAAACACTGAAAAGACATGGTTTTTCAGGAAACTGAGTCAGGAAAAGGTTTCTTCACCAGGGGCTGTTTCTTTGTCTCCTGTGGTAAAGTGGTCGGCTGTGATAGACTCTGCACAAGGCAGTGTGGGTGGTGGTGTGCCTGTTGGAAACTCCAAATAGAAATCATTAGTTTATGAAAAGGATGGTTACTTTAGGGAAACTTTCTTTTCTTTCCCTCCTAATCATGCTCCCTCTGGTATTCTAAAGGAACTCTGGGGATAGGGATTAGTGGAGGGAGACCATGGGAGAGGGGAAAGGGTGGTAGGAATTTGTGGGAACATAAAAAAGGGGTAATAGGACAATGGAAAGGAGAAGGGGAAAGTGGGAGGGGGTAGGAAGGCCACAGGAATTGGGGAAGGGTATTAGAAGTGGGACTTATCGAACTGGAAGGTTCTTTCATTATTGACATGGGCTTTTGAATGCAGGGCAGCTCGCCCATGTTCTGTGCTCTTCTTGCTTTTAGGCTGTTGCTGGGGCTTGATGGTTGTTGGTTTTGGGTTCTATTTCCTTGGTAGACGTGTGGAGGACTTCTATGATGTAGATAATATTTTACAGGTTTGTAGTCTGGTGCATATTTACTACCTTGTACTGGAACTCCACCAGGTCCTGTCACATCGGCTGCTTGGGGGCCTTTTCTTCCTTGTACTATATTGAATTCCACAATTTCTCCATCTCCTAAACTGGGGAGATATTTCCTGGGGTTATTCTTTTTTATAGCAGTCTGATGAACAAACACATCTTCTTTGTTATCATTCCGGGTTATGAAACCATATTTGTTTTTTACATTGAACCATTTTACTGTCCCCAAAATGTTCATGGCAAGGACTTTTTTACCTTTGCCAGTGGGTTTGTGTTGGTGTTGCTGGTGCGCTGCTGTATGACATGCATTCCGCTCCCGGCGCTGATGGCCGCACTCAGGCTTGGCCCCCTCCTGTGCTGGAATTGAACCTACCCTATTTTTGTCATAGCGCTGGGAAAAAGAGCGCTCTTTATTCAGTTTTTTGAAAGGCTGTCTTTTGGGGAATTCTGATCTTCAAGGTTATTGTATTTAAAATCTAAAAACTGCTTTTTCAGAGGGCAGTCAGGCATCCAATGCCCTAACTTCCCACAAAGATGGCAAGGTCGATTAGAGTTGGAGGTTCTCTCTTGTGGCATTGTGACGCGCTGAAGCTGGCTGGTGGATGGTGGATCAGGGGCGTCCACAGCTGCAATCTTTCTCTGTGGTTTTGGTCTCTCGTCCTGGTCAGCAAGGGTGATGGTAACTTTCCTCTCACACACTTCTAGCATTGACTGTAGTGTTGGTGTTGGCTCGAGAGGCAGGCTCAGGATGGCAGCTTTACACTTCTCATTGGCATTTTCTTTAGCAATCTCGGTGAGGATTTCCATCCTGGCTCCTTCGTTCTGAACTTGCAATTCGACAGCTTTTCTCAACCTTTCCACAAAACTCAAAAAGGACTCAGATGAAGATTGTGTTATTTTCAAATAATTTTCAAGCGGAACACCAGGACGGAGTCCAAAGAAAGCTTTCTCAGCTGCTCTAGCACATTCTTTGAAAACCTTTCTGGGAATGCCCTCTGCTTGACTTGCTCCTTCCTCCCACTCCCCTTGTCCACAGAGATGGTCGAGAGATATCAATTTACCGTAAACATCATGGGCAGTAGCTTCATCAGCCCACAGGGCTGGTAAAATTTCTCTCAATCCTTTTTTCCATGCTGCATCCCACAAGAGATATTCAGATGAGGATAACAGGCAGGTAAAAAGGTGTTTGATATCAGCCGGGGTTAAGGTATTAGCAGAAAGTGTAGCTTTAAGGAGTCTTCTAAAATATTCACTTGATCTGTCAAAATCTTTTTGGGCTCTGGCAAGTTCTTTGACAGAATCAACGGAAAGAGGGGTATAATGTGGCTGAATCCCCCCGTTTAAATCTGAAATATATGACACAGGTGCTGCAGAAAGAACCAGTGATGTTTCCGGCTTCTGGCTGCCGAACTCAGCATCTCTGGTTTCTCTGACCTGGGAGCTGGAGGGCGGGCTGCGGGAGGGGCGGAGGGAGGGGCGGAGGGAGGCGGCGGCTGGTGGGCAAAGCCCTGAGGGGGTGGAGGGGGGCGGGGCCGGGGTAGGAGGAGGGGGTGGGGGGAGGGTGCTGGGAGGGAGGGTTTCAGGGGCGGGGTTTTCCGACCAGAATGGGTTGTTGGGAGAGTGAAAAGGATTGTGGGAAGAAGGAGCAGGCACGGCCATGTAGTATCCACCATCATGGTCTGGGGAAGTTACCTGAAGCGGATCGGGGGTACAAGAGCGGGCACGAGAATTCCGGGATGGGGTTTCACAACTTGGGGAAGCAGGGAAAAGGGTAGGGTCCCGGGGAATTTGGCCAGAACTGTCCGGGTTGGAGACAGGGAGCTTCTGAGGGAAGCTAGGGAGTGTAACTTTCTTCAGAATGTCCTGTGTCGGGGCTGAGGGTGAGGAAAGAGGGCTAGGAAAGGGAAAACATAACTTGGAGGGGGGTAAATCGGGTTTCTGGGAAGCAGAGGTGTTGAAACTGTTCCCGGATGGCTGTTCCTGCCTTTTTAATTTGGGTTTTACAACATTTCTTATCTGCATAGCTAGAAAAGCAAACTTTGACAAAGATTTGTCACCTGACTTTCCTGCTCTCAATAACTCATTGCCAATTTTGTCCCAGAAAGCCAAATCATTAATATTTTCAGTTGATACATCGGGGAAATGGAGGAACAACCATCTAACAAATTGTTTAACATCTGTTTTTGAAAATCGGATTTCTTCACTCTTAAGAAAGTTCAAAAATGGTAATAGACACCTTTGTGAGATACAGAAAGCTTTGCACCCATTGTAGCTGTGATTTTAAATTTTGTATCTCAAATTTCACCAACCCAGGTGGGGGGGGGGGGGGAAGAAAAACCTGCAGCTGGCAGACTGCCAAAAATAAGAGAAAAAACCTCGGATCTCCACGTCGAGCCTGAAAACAAAGGCAGGGAAACACCCCCCCCTCCGGAAGAGGGGAGAAACAGGAAAAAGGTAAAACTTACCAATCCAGCTGTAGGACAGGAAAACAGGAGGTCCTGGGATAGTGACTTCTACCTGAAACTGACTCTTGAGGGCACTTCAAAAGTTACTAGTTTCCTGCATAGAAGAGCAACTCATTAAAACGGAGTGTGTTCTTCTGAGGTAGCTTGCCAGCCAAAGGCTTTACGAACAGTCTAAAAGAATGTCCAAGCCCCGTCCGTGAGCTCCGGGGATGGTCTCAGAGCCGTACGTTGGTCGCCAAAATGTCTCAGTCCCTCTGCGAGCCTCTCAGGAACCCTCGGCCAGTCCCGAGTCGGCAGACACCAGGGGGCAGCCCCGACATGGCTGACAGCGGGGAGACACTCTCTGTACCCCAAGGGTACTGAGGGCATCTGGGCTGGTCGCCTTTGCAGCAGAAGAGACACCAGAAACATCAGTAGAAGAGAAAGGGCCGACTCTTAGCAGGGGTTAATCCAAGTGTGAAAAATGCATGTATTTTATGATTGGCTTTTCGCAAATATTAAAATGAATATTATATGTGTTGTGTTAGAAAGTAATGCTGTATTAGTTTTCTTAAGTACTGTGTTAAATATAGTTTTAGGTTATAAAAATTGCTAAAATAGAAACGATGCTATGTAGGATACTTTTTTAAAAAGAAAGGACTCGCAGCGAGATAGCAGCCACAGGACACCTAAATCTTTCAGAGAAGAATTTATGGCCCTCTTATCAGAAGAAACAAACTTCTTCCAGCCTCGAAGGCGCTGTTAAGATTTGGAGGAAGAAGTTGATGATGACCAGACAGAATCCTGTATTTGAATGGAATTTATGCATCATGTATTAAGTGTATGAATATGCAACAGGCTATTGTTTTTAAGGGTTAATCCTTTGTTAACGGGTGTCCTTTTTCGGGCGTGCTGCCCAGAAAAAGGTAACCAGACGTCCGTAACTCTTTGTCTTTATTGTCTCATATTGTCCTAATTCAAATTGTCCAAATTATTATTACTCTAATTGTATTACTATTTTTATAACCATTTTATTACTATTAAACTTTTAAAATTTTGAAAACAAGTGATTGGCGTTTTTAACAATTTGGTAGCAGAGGATGGTTAACACCTCGCTGCCGGTGCTTTAGGAGAGTCAGAGTGGGGAAGGCGTTCCCTGCCCTCTTTGGCAGCCTCGCTCTGTCTCCTCTGAAGTGACTGACAGATGCAGGTTACTGCAGGTTACGATCTGTGGACAAAAGGAGGCAATAAAACAAAGAGAAGGGAAAAAGGCTCCCTCCAACCGCGGTAATTGGCCCCCTAAGACTAGTAGTGCGCACGAAGAACCCGGGAAGGAAAAAGGATTGGTAAGTATTTCTCGGGGGGGCAGGTACGGGGGGATGAATGTGTGTGAATGAGAGGCAGGCTGGTTGTCCCCGACCTGCCAAGTGAGTGCGGAAGTCTCCCATGCTGCGTTTCTGTCTTTTAGTGAGAAAAGCGGCCAGTAAAGAGACGAAGCGAGTGATAAGAGAGTGAAAGAATCCCCCGGGGTAACTGGGACTGGGTCTCAGGGAGGGGTTGGACCCCTCGGAGGAAGGGAGCAAGGTTTCCTAGCCCAATCCACTAGGAAACAGGACAGGAGGGGCCCCTAAAAACCTGCTGGGTTGAGGGATTTATATTCCAAGAGCATCCAAGAGCAGGGTTGAGCAGAATTCTGTCGGAGTGAGGTTCTGCCTGAGAACACTCAGGGTGGGACAACACAGCTGGTTTGAGGGATATCCAATAGCACCGGGACTGGCCAGTAACACCTAAACTTGTAATAGGTGATGTGAAAGTAAAAGGTACCTTATTGTTGTTTTGTGGTGTGTGAGAGTGAGTCACACACAAAGTCAGCCTCAACTTCCCGGGTGGGTGGGAAGGGGGAGGCAGTGGAAAGAAGAGTGAGTGACCTGCACATCAGGCTATTGTTCCCGGGTAGGTGGGAACTTTTAGGCCGAAGAGAGTGAGTGACCTGCAAACCAAGCTAGTGTTCCCCGGGCGTGTGAGGGGGCCATAGCTGAAGAGTGTGAGTGATGCACAGACAGACTCACAGGTGAACGGGCACCAGAGGTGACCAGTCAGGGCCCTTCCAGGAGGCCCGGAGATACTGAGACCTAGAGGCCAACCCCAGGGCGAGGGGTGCCACAGGGACCCGTGATTTTCTGGCGACAGGGATCCACTTTGTGTCTTGAGGGTGTGAAGGAATGTGTAAAAGTGAATGAGAAATAGAAGTGAGTGAATGTAGATGAATGAAAGTATAGGTAATGTGGATTGTGCATTTTAAGCCTTACCATATCTCCTTGGAGGGAGGTGTATTGTATTGAAAAGCAGTGTTAGAAAAAGTTGGGGTTTTTTTGAGTGTAAGTAGTTGAAAGAAAAGTGGTATTTAAGTTGTTAGTAAAAAGTGGAAAACAGAAGCAGGGGATGAATAGATAGAATATGGAAAAATGAGACAGAAATCCAGTAAGGTGGATACAGGAAAGAAAAGCGGGAAAAAATTACCAACAGAAATACCCCAAGATAGCCCTTTGGGAGTTATGTTAGCAAACAGAAATACAACTCCTTGCAAAATACAGGGTATGTAGATGTTGATGAGAAAAAACATGCAAACTTGTGAATTACATACTCTAAAAAGAGCATTAGAATATTTAACACAAAAGAAAGGAGTTATATATTGATTCAAGGTATGCCTTTAGAGTAGCACATACCTTAAGAAAAATTTTAAAAGGGAGATTACTTAATTCAAGAGGAAAAGGATTAGTACATGAGAAACTTATCTTAGAGGTTTTAGAGGCATTAAAATTACCTAAGAGAGATAGCTATAGTACATATTAAGGGACACCAAAAGGTAAAGACCCCAGAAATAAGGGGAATTAATTTGGCAGATCAAGAAGCTAAAGATGCAGCAGAAAATGGAGCTGAAAGAGTTAATATTAAATCCAAATGAGGAAAAAATTGGAAATTCCAAATTTTAGGGAAGCAAGAAAGGGGAATTAAAACTAGACAGGTGGGGAACAAGATAAATCGGGGAAATAGAAACCTCTTGATGAAAGACAATTAGATAATAAAATGCTTACTAGGGAATAGCAGAGGACATGTGTCAAAAAGCCCAGTGGGATACTCAGGCTTTGTGTGATCGTTTTTTTTAAAGAACTATGGGTGCATTGGGATTTTTGGAGTAGAAAAGCAAGTAACTGAAAGATGTATAATTTGCCAAAGGATAAATAAAAGGGTGATGAGAAAAACAACATGAGAAGGCCGTGACTTAGCTCGTCGACCATTTCAAAGTAACCAAGCAGAAGTTTGGATTTGTTAAGCTCTGGATTTATTTGTAAAAACCGTTTAATCCAGAAGAAAAAGAGTACACCACATGCCGGGGAGGGGGGAGGTTGTAAGAAAATAACATTTTTGAAAAGCAATAAAAGAAAAAAAAAAAACCAGGGAAAGTATAAAGCTAAGAACAAAAATATTACCTCATCCATTCCCGTTTGTTCCCCCACTCGTTCGCAGCTGCACCACCCCCCCAGCCCCTGTGCCGGCTCCGGCACAGTCCGTCTGTCCCAGTCCGTCTGTCCCAGTCCGGCCGCCTGGCCTGCGGCCGCTCCGCTGGCCGTGCCGGCGGGGGTGGGGGTCTGTCCTGCCGTGTAGACCGTGGTCACCGCGCCGACCGCACCGAGGGGGGTCCCGTCTGTCCCGTCTGTCCCATCCCCGGCTGCCCTGACTCTGGTCGGCTACCACCGCTGCAGCCGGGGTCTGTCGCCGGCTTTGTCTCTGCCGTATCAGCCATGTGGGGGCTATCCACGCTCCAGCTCGGTCTGCACCGGAACAGCCCCTCGGGCGATCCCGGCTGCAGACCCCGCCTTTGGAGGATCCAGACCCTGAGCTGTGCCGAGTCCCCCGTCCTGCCCTGAGCTCCGTTCCCTTGGTAACCACAGCTACAGCTGGTCAGGGGAACTCTCTAAAGGAATCACCTTATCGAAACACTAAAAGTTCAGTTAAAAGAAAGCCCTCTCCTGATTCTTCCTAAAAATATGGGAGAAAAGCTATAGAAGATAAAATGCCAAAAAGAATGGGATAAAGGGATTGGTCTATTTCCATTAAGAGAGGTTCTCGTAGGAAGGGACAGACAAGAGTTTGTAAACGCTCCTTTGACTTCGTCTGAGGTCTGAAATTTTAAGAAATAAATAAAAGGGATATTTAGAGGATTCCATAGGCATAGCTGAACAATTAGACCAATTTTTAGGTCCAAACATTTATACTTGAGAAGAGATGCCGTCTGTAATGAAAATAATATTTTTCTCAAGAAGAAAGGTAATTAATCAGAGCAACTGAAATAAAAGCTTAGGAAAAAGATAATCCACGGGGACCCCCAGAGAAGACAAAATGTCACTTGTACCTCCTAAATAAAGTTAAAATATTGAGGAGGGGAATAAACACATGAATAATTCTCGTAACTACATAACCAAGGGAATAAATAAGACAACATATCAAAGGCGAAATGCAAAAACAAAAGGTTTTTGAGGGACAGCTTTTAGAGGAGAAAGAAGAAACTCCAACTAAATAGATAAACAAACTTAAAAGAAATAGGAAAATGGTCCTAAGTAAGCGGAAGATCTGAAAATCTTTAAAGAGATGGGCACATAGGAGGAATAGGGAGGTCATAGGCTCTAATTTTTTTTGGGGGGACAAATACCATCTGGAGCCTGTGATAACTTTACAAGTGGGTGCCCAAGAAGAAGAATTAGAATTTGTAATAGACACAGGGGCAGAGAGAACCTGCCTGTTATATGTTCCAAAAGTTATAGTGTGAGCAAACATATAGTGAATGTAACAGAGGCAAAAAGAGAAAGTTTTACATTTCTGGTCATTAAAGATGTAGTAATTGAGAGAAGAAACTAGAATTTGGATGAGAGATGTCTTATTGGTCCCAGGGGCAGGTAGTAATTTATTGGGAAGAGTCTTACAAGTGCAATTAAGAATAGAAGTTATATCAGAAAATGAGAAAATGACAGCTAGGATTTTAAAATTAGGCCAAGAAGATGAAGAAAAAAAATCAACAAAGAAGTTTGGGCTAGAGAAGGAAATAGGAGAAGATTAAATATCAACCCCATAAGGGTTACAATTGAGAGAGAAGATTGTCCCATACGTGTACGTCAGTATCCTGAATCTTTAGAGGGACAGGAAGGTTTGAAGCCAGTAATAAAAGGACTAATAAAGGATGGAGCATTAGAACCTTGTATGTCTCCTCATAATATCCCTATTCCCCCAGTAAAGTGTGATGGGAGTTATAGACTAGTACAAGATTTAAGGGAGGTTAATAAAAGAATTCAGACTCACTACCCAGTGGTAAAATATCTTAGACACTTAATAAATAAAAGTAGCTGGAAACTCAACCATGAGAAAATTGCAAGAATTTTATTCCTTCTCCCTCCCTCTTCAAAGAGGGAGATCTGAAAATTACCTAGATTATTGAAATATTATAGATTATAGATTGAGGGGTACACACAGGTAGCAAAATTTGTGTATGAAAAAAAATTGACAGAAGGAGATGATATAAAAGAGACCAAAGAAGATATTGTTAAATTAAAAGAGTTAGGTTAAAACTAGCCTAAGTACTAGCTTTAAGCTTACCCTTGTTTGAAAAATCCTTTATCATTTATACATAAATACAGAAAATGGAGTAGCTCATAAAATTTTAATTCAGGAGGGAAGAAGAGTAAAAAATATCTAGTAGCTTATATATCAAAAGATGTTAGACCCAGTAAGCCACAGCTAGCCAGTACATATTTAAGTTATAACAGCTACAGCAATCCTAGTAAAAGAAAGTTGTAAGCTTACTTTTAGAAGTAAATTAGTTAAGTTCACCTCGTACCGTCTGAGGTGTGTTGAATCAAAAAAAAAACAAAAACAAAAAACAACAAAAAACAGGTAAGAAGGAAAGAAAGAGAGAAGTTGAAGTAGGGGGGTGGTTAGCAAACTCTGAGATGTTGGAATGTGGAGTGATGACATCTTGGTGCTAGAAGAGAGCAGAAGTGTGAATGCGGGATTTTTGCATGAAAGGCAGGGAAGTGTCTTTACACATGGTTGTTCGGAGGTTATTCAATGCCGAACTGGGGTCCAGAAAGGGTTTAGCAGAACGGGCCCTCCTTGAAGAGAAAAGAGGATAAGTTGACTAGAGAAAGAAAAAGAATGTCAGGAGCACTTGAGGACTCCAAGTTTGGGGTTGTCAAGGTTGGGAGGAGTCTGACCACTCCCTACAAGCGGCAGGGTCTCGGGGGCTGCGGCAGGGACCGATTCATGGAGGTGACCCAGCGGCGGCGCTCGGAGCAGAGGACACAGGTTTGCCGGGCAGGAGCGGGCTGGCTCCGTGGCGGAACTGCCAGGGTGGCTCCCAGACTGCCGGGGTCCCGAGTCGAAGATGGCAGAGTCGGCCCCGGTAAGTAGGCCGAGAGAGAGAGAGAAGGAAAGAGAAAGAGAGAGGAGAGAGAGAGGGGGCAAAAGAGCCCCAAGGCATGCCCCCAGGGTCCCCATGCCCGTGGCTGTTCTCCCCTGCTCCAGCCCTGCAGCGAAGTGGCAGCACCGGGGGAAGGGCGAAGAACTGCATTGACAGCAAGGCTGTGAAGAGAGGGGGAGGGGGGCTAGCACTGAAAGATAGAATCAAAGCAGAGATTGATGACTCTCCAAACCTCACAAAGTGGGTTGTTTTTCTTATGCAAGAAGTTTTTTTGGGGGTTTTTTTCTTTTGTGTGTTTTGTTTGCTGTTAAAAAGAAGTTGTTTGGTTTTTTGTTTTTTTTTTTTTTTTTCCTGAAGAATGGGTTTGTAAGGCTAATACAATTAAATGCTGCCCAAAAAGTAAAAAGCAATAGATGTGATGCATCTCGTGTTGAAATTGGTCAGGCTTTTCTTATTTAACTAACTGTAATTCACAGAAAGAAGAATTTGCCTCTGCAGCTATTAGCACAGCTGGATAGAAGAAGAAGAGGCTGCTGTGGAGAAAGCTTTTAGCTAAACCCAGAAAGTTTAGAAGAAAAGTGAATGGTAGAAGTTAATGCAGTATTGTCTTTCTTTTATTACTATGCTATTAAGAAGTCCTTTCCAGGTACTACTGAAGCAACAATCGGAATCATGGAAAGAGGGTGAATTAATGCCAACAGAATCAAAAGACTTGTGAAGAAACCTGAAGAATAGACTATCACATTTAAACCGGGTGATACCGAACTGATTTTCCAATGGGGACTGAATGGTAATAGTTTAGAAAAACCCAAATGATCCAAGAAATGTACAAAGAATAACACTGAAGTAAGAAGTAAGACAATGCTTATATCACTGGTTTCAAGCACTGCCTGAATAAAACATCTCCTTTGGGGAGGAATACTTCAGATAAAAAGATCAAGACTGTTTTTGCATTCTGACCTTAGCCTGTGAATTGTACAGGGGAGAAGGGGAATTACCATTTCCATTAGTAAACTTTATTTGATTCATTCCAATACTGGACATGCTAGCTGGGTTATAAGTAAATGCTTGAATTGTGGGAATAATTAGTATTGTGGTTCACAAAATTTATGCTCTTCTTGCAAGAAGTGTTAAAGTAATAACTTGGTTTTGTGGATGGGAATTATTAGTGCCTGTTGAATGAGAGATACCTGAGGAACGGTAAGAGACCACAGTTAAAGAGTGTCAAAAACAATTTGCCTAGAAACTAGTTAAGAGAAAGTGACAAGGAAATAGAGGGCAAGACCAGATTGGCCTCTGTATTTTGCCACCGAGAAGATCAAACACACCTGCTGTGGGTTGCAACCTCACAGGCATGGGAGGTGGGAGTATAAGCCATACTGGACCTCTGTTATTCCTGTTTCTGGCACTTATTTGTTGTCTTTTCCCTTTCGGGATAACAGCAAGATCATGTCACAAATGCTATAGAAAGCATCACATGGAAAGAAACCAAAGTTCCTCTTTTATTACACACACCTATGTCAACAGCCACTGTTATAACCCATCCTAATTAAGAACCTGTAGGCAAAAAGGAGAAAATTATTGGATTACAAGAAATTTAGGAAAAAGTGGTAATAGATTTGGAATTGAATGTCCAAAAGGAGATAGATGGATTTGTTTTACATTTAATCTTGAAGAGACAGTTCAAGATTTGGTAAAAAAACAAATAGTAAATGAAAAGGTAAAACCAGGACAGCAATTTAACTCTGTATTGACCCCAAATTATCTATTGAGTCGTATTACAAGACTCCAAGCAGTTATAGAAATGATAGCAAATAATAATAATAAATAATAAATAATAATAATAATAATGCCCAGGCATTAGAGTTAATATCAAGTCAGCTAAGCCAAACAAAACCTGTAGTGTATCAGAATAGGTTGGCTTTAGACTATTTATTGGCAAAAGAAGGGGGTGTTTGTGGAAAGTTTAATATATCATATTGTTGAAGATTGATGACCACAGAAAAGTCATTCTAGCAAAAGCAAAAGAAATCAAAGAAGAAAAAAAAATATATGCATATAATAACCCAGGTACCGGTCCAAAATAATTAGAAAACAATGTTAAAACCTAGCTGGTGGGGTAATGTATTGGAAGAAATTAAGATCTTTCCTTTTATGCGTTACAACTGTTTTTATATCTCTTCCTTGTGTAATCCCCTGTTATATTTTGCCAGCATAGTCCAGAAGATGCAAGTAGATAAGAAATATTGCTCAAGCAAAATGATTTACAAAGAATAAGAGTGGGAATTGTGAAAAATGCATGTATTTTATGATTGGCTTTTCGCAAATATTAAAATGAATATTATATGTGTTGTGTTAGAAAGTAATGCTGTATTAGTTTTCTTAAGTACTGTGTTAAATATAGTTTTAGATTATAAAAATTGCTAAAATAGAAACGATGCTATGTAGGATACTTTTTTAAAAAGAAAGGACTCGCAGCGAGATAGCAGCCACAGGACACCTAAATCTTTCAGAGAAGAAGAATTTATGGCCCTCTTATCAGAAGAAACAAACTTCTTCCAGCCTCGAAGGCGCTGTTAAGATTTGGAGGAAGAAGTTGATGATGACCAGACAGAATCCTGTATTTGAATGGAATTTATGCATCATGTATGAAGTGTATGAATATGCAACAGGCTATTGTTTTTAAGGGTTAATCCTTTGTTAACAGGTGTCCTTTTTCGGGCTTGTGCTGCCCAGAAAAAGGTAACCGGACATCCGTAACTCTTTGTCTTTATTGTCTCATATTGTCCTAATTCAAATTGTCCAAATTATTATTACTCTAATTGTATTACTATTTTTATAACCATTTTATTACTATTAAACTTTTAAAATTTTGAAAACAAGTGATTGGCGTTTTTAACACAAGGTTTTATTAGGAGTCCCAAAGGAGCTCCTGCACCTCAGGGGGCCTCCTGCCGAGAGCCCCGGGAGATGTGCCAAGGTTACATTTAAAGGGAGGTGGAAACCAAAAGTAGATAACATTTTGCCAACCAATAAGTGACCCTAAGGGATGGGTACTAGGGGATAGATATTTAGGACAGCATATGGGGCAAGGCTTGGGGGGCTGACTCCTAGCCTCTGGCTAATCACTCGACGACTTGGACCGAAACTTCTAGATGGAGGGATGGGATGCTGAGTGACTTACAGAGAGCCAGGGTGGGGGTTTGGGGATGATCTCATCCCGGGAGAGGGATAACACAGGTAAAGGGAGGGTGTAGTAAACCCCACTGATTTAGGAAAAGCACCATGGAGGATATGAACAATAGGAATGCTGAAACAGCAAAAGAAAATTCCTGTTTTCCTGTCCTCCACCCCTTAACCTATCTCTGTAACCCTATAAGGCAATGTCATGTTAACCCCTTACCCATTGGTCAAGCTTGGATCCTTTCCAACCCTATAAAAGAAGCATACTGTACCCCATTAGGGGAGAAAGAAGAAGAGCAGAGACCCTTCACGGACCTCCCCAAATAAAGCCATCTTCGTGGAACAGCCTGCGCCTTCTCCTTCTCCTCTCTCTCCGTCTGCTGCAGCCTCCAGCCCAGGGCACCACTACCTAGCAAGCAGAGCTGAAATCCTGAGAGCTTGCTAATCACTATAGAGCTGATAATCACCATGCTTGCTAGATGGTAGCCCTGTGACCTTGGCATGAGCGAGCTAGCTTCGGGCACCCGGTCCCTACCCAGGGACTGAGCTCCTGAGCCCTATTGCTCTGCTTTATAATAACGCCATTAAGAGGCTTTATTAGGAGGGGGATACAGTTTGGGATAAACCATTTGGGAAAAATATGGGGATACAAAACAAAACTACTTCAAAGTATTACAAAATATAAAAACACACTACAACACTCCAGTGCTGGAAATGCTGCCGCCCAGGCCTGGCCCGATGGGCTACAGGTGCGAGCTGCTGGTGCTTTTCTGGGTGTTCAGTCTAGAGCAGGTTTAAAGACGTCTAAAGAAAAAGAAAAACCAGAGTCCAGGGAACTTGTCTGCTTCAGCTAGCTAAAAACTAACTAAAAGCAAAGGAGAGCTCTGTCCAGCTGTATGTCTGTCTGCAGACAACACAGTCCAGGAGCAGGATGCGGGGGAGCAAGTGCAGTTTCTGATAACAGACTCCGTGCTTCTTCTCTCCCCACTTCGCTCTCAGAACAAGTCTTAAAGGGGCAAAACTTATTATCCCGCATAAACAGAACAGATGATTGGGGATACAAGCATCGTATAGACAACCCAGGACACATGTATCTTAGGAATAGAAGATCTGTAAAATTCAAAGCTGTTTTAGACAAATGGTCTAGATAATTCAACTTTGCCTAAATGCAGTTTCTACCATATTCTACTGTTTTTCTGAGGCTACAATATATTTGGGCATATATTTCTGGGCCTCTTTAAACCATATAATCTGAAAAAAAATCCAGCTAGAATGAGAAGGTGTGGTTTTACAGGAAGCATGCCACTGAAATTATTAGAAAAAAAACGTTTTTGTCTGACATGTCTTCTAAAGCTGATCTCTTTCCTTGTTTGTCAGAGGGGTGGCTCCTGAGACCCAAAAACTTTTATCAGAGATAGATGAAACTTTCAGGTAAATGTTATTATACTGTGCTGAAGGACTGCTAGCTCTGCAAAAGTACAGGGCACTAATTCGGCCTCCTGCTGGATGCAGATTTGCCCCCAAGCAGGCTGCACAGGCCGGGCCGGATAGCTCAGTCCTATAGGGGGACTGACTGCCTGAGAACCCAAGCTCTTAGCCGCTGGCAACCTTAGCAAGCTTAAGGGATATCAGCTCTTTTAGTGATTAACAGCTCTTTGTGATTCCAGCTCTTAGCTTGCTAAGTGCCTAGGCAGGCCAGCAGACACAAGGCGAGAGAGGAGAAGGCCATTCTGAGGTTCCGCAGTGATGTCTTTATTGGGTGGTCTGCGAAGGGTTCCAGCAACAGCTCTTCTACAGAACCGGGCTAAAACAGCCCATTATATAGGGTATAGGGGGATCAGAAATTGTCCAGTAGCAGGGGTTAAGGAGAAGTGACCTATGGGCTTACAGAGAGATAAGCAGGGGTCTGAAAGGTGGAAGACAGGGGCTTCTAGCTATTCACCATGACTTGGCATTTCCTATCTTTAGGCCTCTGCTCTCCACGGGGCCTTTGCAGTCCCTGTGCCTGCTACAGGGCAATAATAATGAACCTCCAACACATAAAAGCAGCATGCAGAAGATGAAAGCAGAGACAGGCTACAAAGGAGGAACTAAGAAACATTGCCCAGGCATATAGGGATGCCTAGATCAAGAAATCAGTAGATGGATGGTGATGACATAAAATACTTTTTTGTCTGTGTGTGTTAAGTAATGATTGGCCAAATCATGTTGTATCTGGATGTTTGAAAGGTATAAGAATTGTGTAAAACCACATTCGGGGTGCCCAGATTTGAATGGGACACCTCATACACATGAATAAAGAATTTACTCTTACAATTCTATACTTTGTGCCCTAGCCTCTCTTCTCAGTTTACATGGAACAGTTATGAAATTTTTGTGACTGTGTGGGAACCCAGAACATACCTCTGGCTGTCCAGGACCCCTGCCAGGGGACTCAAAAGCCCTGGCACAAAGCCCAAAACACCTGTGGTTTTGATTATGACCCGTGGAGCAAATTACCAACCTTATATGAAGATCAGCAAGCCACAATAGTTTAAGTAGAATATTAGTGAAGTTATCACGGGGTGGAAAAGTAGATTTTAGGGTTTTTGGTATGGGGGTTCAGGAGGCAAGATGGAGGGAACTGGGCGTGTCCAGCCTTTCTCCTTCTTCTTCTTGGCCTCCATCTTCTGCTGTGATGTTGGCACTTACAGATTGGTTTAGAGTAGAAGCTCACTGTCTAACATAGGTGATAGGTATTGGAAAGTAATTGTAAACATTGTATACGTAGTTTTTAGTATAAAGACATAACACCGCCCCGGGGGCAGGCAGAGTGCCTGGAACTGTCCTGCTGTATGGACCTCAGCAGGGCAGGAGAAAATTTTTTGTAGATAAGATGCAATAAACAACCTTGAGACCAAGAACTGAAGATCTCCGACTCATTCATTCAAGCGCTCGGGCTGGGAAAAGAGACTTTTAACAATCTCGGGGTCGCAGCGACCCAGAAAAACCCCGAGACTTTGGCATCCCTAGGTGGGCTTGTGGGCCTGATAACAAGGCACCCAGGTGGACTTTTGGCAAGCAGCCACGCCACCGGCCATCAGCCGTTGGAAACTCAGCCCGAGAGAGAGCAGGCACACTCAAGGAAGAATCCAGAGAGAACATCTCGACCTCTGACAAGAAGATTCGTCTCAAGCCCGACCCGGAAAGGAGGGGGACCAAGGCGCCTGGAAACCCTCACCTGTGAGCTGCTGGACGGTGACCAGGGCAACTTCTGGATCGACCTTGCTGGCAACTCAGATTTTGGTAAGAGGGTCAAAATTAAGAACATGGGGAGTACATGCTCCCAGGAACAGCTTAACATTTTGTCAGCCCTACAGGGCCTGGCAGCCACACACCCTATGGAAATTCCGGAAAAAGAGCTAAAAGATCTCTTGTTGTGGGTGCGCTGTAATTACCCGCACTCAGAGACGCGTCTGTTGTTTGAAATAAGCTTTTGGCAGGAGATCAACAGACACCTTTATCACTTAGCTACAAGACGAGATAAGACAGCTACAAAGTTGCTGCCGTCCGCAAGGGTGATGTTGGAGGCAACCACAAAAAAAAGCGGGACGGCTGCCAGCCAGCAGCAGGCAGCCGGTTCTCCCACAGGGGTCGGGGGGAGGGAGCTGCCCAGCCAGCAGCAGGCTGCACTTGTCCCTACCAGCCCAGGGGAGACAGAAATTGCTCCCACCGAAGGGGAGCAGGAGGAAACGTCATCACCTCCTAGGTCCCAGGGGTCCCCAAAGCGACCAGAATCCCCAGAACACTGAGTCCTCGGATGCGTACTCAGACACACCCCTGCCAGCCCCGGGAAAGCTTAAGCTAGAGATTTTCCCAAGCGAATTGGAAGATTTGGACTTTGTCTTCTTTGAGGCGTGTCCTCCCGATTCGCCAAAGCCAAAACATAGCCACACTGCGGGGACAGTAGCGAAATCGGCGGATGGGGAGACAGTGACGGGACCCGAGGGGGAGGGGGAACAGCCCTCTGGTATCGGGCACAGCCGCGTGGGGGCGGCACCAGGCAGCCAGCGGCAGTCTGGGGCGGCGGCGGGGACGACCGGGGGGGGCCATGGAGGCGGTGGGAGGCTCAGGAACTGCGGGGGTTCGCGCGTGCGCGGTGCCGACGGCAGCGTCGCTTTCGGGAGAAACGGTGCAAAAAACACGCGCAAAGGGAAAAAAACGTGCGACTGTTGTGACGGGCGAGCAGCAGTCACCCGGGGAAAGCTCACGGGTCGCAGCAGCTACGTCGGGCGGGAGTAAGCCAGCCAGGACGGCTGCAGGGCCCATGGCAGCTACCGCGGTGAAACGCAGCAGACGCGCGATGATGACGCAAAACCCGGAAATCGGAATGGGGAAATCTTCCCGGTTTGCCGGCGTGTCACAGGCACCGTCAGAGCGGGGATCGCGCGCGTCGGTTGTGGGTGCGGACACGGGGTCAGAGGAGGAGAAGGATTCCGAAGGAAATCGGGATAGAGAGGAAATATCGGAGTCGAAATGGGACCGGGACAGCGGGAATGTCAGTCTCGGGGAGGAGGGGGGCGTTCCCGAGATCACGCCTGCGCAGAGACAGGCGCGGGGCAAGCGCGGTCGGGGCGGCGATGTCCGCACTCCCGTGACGGCACAGGCAGAGACGGGGCGTGGTCAGGGTGCAGAGGTTTCCCAGGGTACCGCCCTGTGATAAACGAGTCCACTGGATTTAAGGATCATATAATTATTTTTATTATTATGCAAGTGAGAATAAGCAAAGTTCAGCGCTGGGCGGCCGGGAGTCTCCGCTCCTCTAGGCTCGCGCCGTTCCTATCCCCAAAGTTCACCTTTTATTGCTTTCTTCTCCCGGGTCCAGGGATGACGTGGTCTGTCTTTTGCGCTTGTTCGTTCAGTTGCTAGGGGGTCTTTTTCTGCCTTCTGGTGGTCGTGGGATGAAGGCTCCAAGTCTTCCTCTTTAACCGCTGAGTGAACTTTCCCTTATAAGGCATATCTATACAGTGGAATTTTCAGAACACTATACGATTCCTGCAAGCCTAAGCAATTCTTGCGAGTTTAAGGATTGTTGTTACAGCCTTCCTCTGTGACCTCTGGGTGAACTTTTCCTTATAAGGTATATCTTTACCATGGAATTCCCAAAGCACTATACGATTCCTGCAAGCCAAGCAACCATATGTGGCTGCACATTTAAGAATCAAGCGGTTTTAGCTATTTAGTTATTGCTTTTATATTGTATAATTATTTAGCTATTGATTTAATTAATGAACAAACGTATTGCTACTTATTACAATCCCCCATTTTTTTTTTTACCAATTTTGTTCATTAAATCTTTTTAGTTCCTTCCTAGCAAGTGTTAAATGAGTTGCCTCCTCAGTTAAGCTATGTGCACTAATTATAGATGCTAATTTCCTTAGCTTTTTCATCATATTCCAATCCATAACGAATAGAACTGCTGACAAAATAAAACCAAGCACAATCAGAATCAAAAGAACAACAATGGGATGGCATATACTGTTTAGGACACCTGTGGTAGTAGGAGACCACCCAAACAGGGTATCCCACCACCTATGCTCGCCATCTTGCTTTACCCTCTCTATAACCCGGTGTATTTTTCCTACGTCATGATGATGAACAGTCACTAAGGTTTTCTGTCCGCTTTCCTTGATTTTCTCGAGGATTCTGATCAGGTCTTGATGGAGCATCAGTTGTCTCACTAGAGTGAAGTTCATCCCAATTGGGGTGGGCATTAGCTTGTGAAGCAGTGTGTAGTTGGATTGTAATAGGTGGTGAGAGGTGACTTTAGCTTCATAAGCGATATCACACCCTGTAATCTTAGTGAAGTTACAAGCACAGAAGTTTGAGTGATTCTTTGTATCCACCACAATATTATCTACAAGCACAGAATCACAAATAGTTCTAAAACACGCACATCCATTGCCTGTGTATATAAGAACTCTTTTAGAAGTCTCGTTAGGACGAATCTCAAAATGACAAATGTTTTGCTCCGTGTCTAAACAGATATCTTGAGCTATAATTCCATTGCCTTCACAGATGAACCCCAGTTGTTCTCGGATAATGCAAGATTCCAAATCAACAGTTTGCCATTTGTCATCAAACTGACGGGCCCATCCCCTATGTTCTATAGGATAGAGAACAGCTCCGTCATGGTTTATTCCTAATGCAATAACAGGAAAAACTAGATGTACAGAGGCATTGCGTATGGTCAAGACAAAAGCAGTAGCTGTATTTGAAATAGCATTATAGGTAAAATTTACCAGTTTCCACCAGGATTGGAATTCTCTTTCAAAATCGGTGGCATTGTCCCAGATTATTTTCCGAATTTCTCTGGGGAAAGTGCCTTCCTCGCCTTCTCTTATAATCGAGGCAGAAACTGACTGCATCTACAATTGTGCCTGGATACAGCTGAGGGCTAAGGAAACATTATTTTGTGCAGCACTGAGTGCATCAATCACCAATTTGTGATTGTTCACATTTACTCTTTCCCAATATGGCAAAATGTTTGACAGCATCCACTGGTGTGTCCCCAAGGCTAACAGAGATGACTTCAGTGGTTGCTGTAATTTGGACAGATCTCTAGTCGTAGCAGCCAATTTGTTCATTAGTACTTCCGAATCAATGCTATTCAGGATTCCCAATCCTGTACCTAGAACACCGGTCACATCTCTAAGTTTCCTTGGTTTAAAAGAGCTGCGTTTCTGGAGCCAAATGGTCCAGCCTTCAAAGGATGTTTGCAAAAACGGAGAACAAGCTGGCTGGATGTCTGAAACATTGGTCTGCATCAGCAGTTCGACCTGTTTGAGAGACCATGCTGGATTGAATAATATTTGTTGTTGACCAGTTTTCCTGATTATATAAGGTCCAATTTTGAAAATTTTTGGGGTGAGTATAACTGGTGGTGTGGGTGGAGTGGTGATATTGTGAGGTTCAGCAGTGGTAGAGTGCGTTTTAGTATCTATTATAAATTTAAAAGAAAGGCCCTGTGTATCTTTTGACCAGAGACAGACTACCTCTGCAGTGTGAGTTAATGTGAAGATTTGCCAGCAGTCTCTTGTTATTGGGTATGCACAATCTGCTATTTGTTTATCCTCCTGACCCATGGAAACACTGATAGCAATTGCGTTAGTATGGTCAGACCCATTAACCATTCGACATCCAATATTAATTTGTTCTCCCACTACTCCTTGAAGCTGCCAGGTTTTCTGCTTCTTCCATTCGTGTCTAGTGTACGGCAGGCTGTCATGCAGTACTAATGTTAGTAAACTTAAACCTGTGGTATTCCCCATAGATCTGGTAGATTGCAAAAAGGCCTGAGACCAGTCAGGGATCAGGGTCCATTTATTTAGGGGGATCATGTTCTCTTTGTAAGGCTGATGAGGGTTTCCCCAGGCAGCCAGGAGACTCAGGGTTATAATGATTAAGGTAGCTCACCAAGCAGGGCAGGGTCCTAGCAACAAATTTCTTTCTCCTTTTGTAATCATATCTCTTTTACCTGGGGCTTTCCTGTGCTCTGTTCCTGTTCCTGTGGTCCGTTGCTCTCCCCCACTACTCCTTACCTCTCTGCCTCGCCTGCCAGCCCGGGTGCGTTGCTCTGCAGGGATCATTATCTTCTCGGCAGTAGGGGTAGTCTTCAGGGGGTGCATTATTTGGGCTATCTCCTTAACTCCTGCCCCCACTCCTAAGGGCAGGCTGTCAGGCCTCCAGGCAAAGGGTCTCTTGCAAAGGATTTCTTTGATTTTACGACGGACCCTCTGCCGTCCCTAGCGAGCTTTACAGGGCCTGAGTCCCACACCTATTTAGGTTCCACCCTCTGCCTTTTATTCCCTTTCTCCTGTCTTCCTAGAGTTACGTCGTTCTTCCCTACGTTCTCTACGTTTTTGTTGTTTATAAACTCGGGAATAGCGGCGAATTGTGCTATTCCACTTGTCAGGCCTCACTTGCCACCCCAGAGGAACGTGGATTCCCTTCTTACACAAGGTAGTTAATATGACTGTCTGGTTTTGGTGTGTGATCCTATGCAATTGGTGTTGGAATTCCCATGCCAGGGCCCAATCTCTTCTCTGTTCTAGATTTTCAACTAGTGACGCTGCTTCTCTGTCAGGGATCTCCCGCTCTCCAGGGATCCTTATAAATTCTCTTAAGGCTCTTAATGGATTTGCTGTTCTCCAATCCCAATCACAAGTAAGACACCATGCACTCCCCACCAAATGTGACTGAAGAATTCACCATTTGTCTTTACAGCCCCCGCAAAAAATTTTTACCCACGCCCGACAAGAAGATTCCCGACATTTAAGACACTCGGTGTAATTGAATAATTCTCACCTCACTTCAGCCACTACTGAAAGAGCAAGTGTCAGTTCATTCCAGGTTTTCCACGGCAGAGGGCACTTTAACTCCTGTTCCAGTTCCTGTAGGGGTTTTCTTACCAAGAGTCTCAATCGGTATAGTTCTCTGTCCCCTAATTCAGTCATTCACGTTCCCAGCTGGCGCAGGTTCCTGTGCCTTCCGAAGGGTTGGCTGTAGATCTCCAGGGCGACTGGTCACCTCCCAAGGGGTGTCTGCAGTGATGGTCCTTTCGCTCGACTGGCATGTGTCCAGCCTTTTTCAGCAGTTCGGATGGCTGTTTCTGTGGTAAACAGGACAATATAGGGACCTTCCCATTGGGGTGTTAGGGATGTCTCTTTCCAAGTCTTAATTAGGACCCTATCTCCGGGTTTAAGCTTATGCATTATTATATCCAAAGGGGGTCTTTGTACCAATAGCCCTTTTCGTTTTAATTCCTCCCTCCGTTTCATTAACTGTTGTATGTAACCCTGAATTTGACTATCTTGGATGCAAGGATGGTTCCCCGGAAGTTCTAAGTCGTAAGGCATTCCATAAAGCATTTAAAGGGAGAGATTCCCACATCCGTCCTAGGTTGGGTTCTAATGTTTAGCAATGCCATGGGTAAACATCTGACCCAAGACATTTTAGTTTCTACCATGAGCTTGGTGAGTTGTTTCTTGATTTCTCCATTTGCCCTTTCCACCCTCCCTGAGCTTTGAGGGTGCCAAGGGGTGTGATATTGCCATTTAGTGCCTAAGGCCATGGTTACCTCTTTCAGTACTTTGTTTGCAAAATGGGGACCTCTATCAGAGTCTAATATTTCTACTAGTCCATACCTAGGGATTATTTCTTCCAGCAGGGTTTTAATCACCACATTTGCAGTAGCCCGCGATGTAGGATATGCTTCTACAAAGTGGGTTAGATGATCTACCAGTACCAATAAGTACTTGTATCTCCCTACTTTGGGTAGCTCGGTGAAATCTATTTGTACATGTGAAAAAGGTTGTTGCCTTCTTGTGAAGGCCGCGGTGACCTGGTTTCGGAGTCCAGCACGGCGATCCCCTCCTTGGGATCCCTCGGGGCCAATAACGGACGCTGACACCAATGTGGTGGACGGTTAAAGGCGTTTATTGAGGGGTCTCGAGGGTATTTATGGACTAAGGGGCTTCTCTACGTCAGACGGGGGTCTGGCTATGCTTTCTAGGGTTAGTATGGAGTGGAAAGTTACTGGCATGCATAGGTTAGGGGGGCTACACGTCTGGCTACATTCCAAGGGTGATCCTTATCTATGGGGAGAGGGGTAGAAGGATTCCTGTAATTTTCCGTCACAGCCCGAAATCTTCCAAACGCCTGTCCCTATGCCTACTACAAAAGGTCGGTGTGCTAATTTCCTTCTTCCTGGAATCCTTTCTCGAGCTTGATGTCTGTTAACTCTTTGGCATGTTATACATCCCCTAACTACTTGTTTTGCTATATCGTAAATTCCTATACACATATACTTAATAGTAAACTGATCTACTAAGGCTTGGGTTCCCCAATGAGTCTGGTCATGCAGCTGCTGCACTATTCTTTGGGCCATAGATTTTGGCAGTACCTCCCTATCGTCTGGCAATTTTCAAATACCCCCATTCTCTCTTATTCCCATTTTGTCTAATTTCTCCTTTTCCTGGGCTGTGAAGCTCAGGACTCGAACTTTCTCATCATCTCGCGTTCTCCTTATCCCCTGATCCTGGAATTTTCTGAGAGCAGATTCCTTTGCCTCTCTGTCTGCTGTGTTGTTTCCTCTGATCAAATGGGAGAGACCCTTTTGATGTCCTTTAACATGTACTATTGCTATTTTCCTTGGGCCTCTTAAAGCTTGTAGTACCTGAGTAATTAGTTCCTGATGTATTAATTCTCTTCCTCGGGAGTTTATTAACGCTCTTTCTTCCCAAATTTTCCCAAAAGTATGTACCACTCCAAAGGCGTATTTTGAGTCCGTGTAGATGGTCCCAACCTTAGCTTCCAAGAATTTTAGAGCCCGCAATACTGCATATAGCTCACAGGCCTGGGCTGACTAACTAGGACTCAAAGGTCCAGATTCTATTATTTCCAAATTTTCACCTCCCACAATCGCATATCCAGAGATTCGCTTTCCCTCAACAACTCTAGAGGACCCATCCACAAATAACCTTTTTCCCCCTTCCAGTTCTTCCTCTTCAAGGTCCGGCCTAATTTTTGTTTGTTTTTTTTATGCTATGTAAGCAGTCATGAGTTAAATTCTCCTGTGGATCTCCAAACAAGAATTCAGCGGGGTTTTGCAGAGAGGTGGTTTCAAGTATCAACCGAGGGGATGACAGTAAAATGCCCTCGTATTTCAAAAGTGTTGAGTCTGTTATCCATTTTTCTGCCTTTTGTTGCAATACTGCCTGTATGTTATGGGGGGTAAAGACTTTCAGTTCTCCTCCATAGGTAATTTTGAGAGCTTCTTCCACTAAGAGGGCTGTTGCCACTATAATCTGCAAATATGTTGGCCATCCTCTACTTACGGGGTCTAGTATTTTAGAAATAAATGCTACTGGTTTTCGACTGCCGGCCCAGTCCTGAGCCAGTACCCCAAATGCTACTCCTGCCTCAGTGTTAACGAACAAATAAAAGGGTCTCCTAACATCCGGGAGGCTTAGCACCGGAGCATTAGCCAATTACTCTTTTAATCATTTTAATGATTCATCATCCTTCTCAGTCCATTTCATCAAACCTTCAGCAGTTAGTTTTTCATACAAAAATTTTACTTTACCACTAAAGTTTTCAATCCATTGTCTGCAGTATTCTACAAGACCCAATAGCTGCCTGATTTGTCTCTTATTTCTTGAGGGAGGAAGGGAGAGGATTCCCTTAACCCTCCCTGGGTCTAGTGTTTTAGTTCCTTTACTAAGTCGGTGTCCTAGGTACTTCACTTCTTCTACGAATTGCAATTTACTTTTGGACACCTTCAGCCCCTGGATGCTTAGAAAGTTCAGAAGCTTAATGCTTTCTTCTCTAACTGATTCCTCACTTTTTCCAGCAATTAAAAGGTCATCTACATATTGAACAATGGTTATTCCTTGGTTCGGGGTATAGGATTTCATTATTTGCTCTAGTGCCTGCCCAAACAAATTTGGGGATTCTGTGAATCCCTGTGGGAGCACTGTCCACCTTAGTTGTTGCTTTCGGTGGGTATCGGGATCTTCCCATTCAAATGCAAAATAATCTCTACATTCTTCTTTCAAGGGGCATGCCCAAAAGGCGTCTTTCAAATCTATAACACTATACCAGTGATCATCTGGTTTCAATTGACTGGGCAATGTATGGGGGTTTGCTACTACAGGGAACCGGGCAATGGTTCTCTTATTTATTTCCCTTAGATCATGTACTAATCGGTATTTTCCGTCTGGTTTCTTTACAGGTAAGATGGGGGTGTTGAAGGGAGACATGCAGGGTTCCAAGAGCCCTTGTTGTATTAACCGTTCTACCTCTGGTTTTGGTCCCCTTCGCCCCTCATCTGACATGGGATATTGTTTTATCCTTACTGGGATTTCTGGGTTTTGAATGTTGACTGTGAAGGGCTCTATATTCAATCTTCCTGCTGTATCAGGGGTATACCAGACTTCTGGGTTGATTTTCTCTTCGTCAGTGACCCGTAAGGGGCACAACCTGACTTTCAGCAGTTTTTCTTCAATATTTATATTTATCCCTAATTCCACCATTAAATCTCTTCCTAATAAATTGTAATCAGCTTCGGGGACCAGTAGCAGTGATCCTACCCCTATTTTCTTCTCTGATTCTATTAAGACATCTTTAATTACAGGAACCTTGACGGGTTCTCCTTTTGCCTCAATACCCTGTACTGTGGAAGGTGAAATCTTACATCCCGGGGGTAAAGACTGAACTGTTGATCTCTCAGCCCCTGTATCTACAAGGAAGGTTATGGGGGTTTGCTGGGGACCCACCTTAAGTTTTACCAAGGGCTCCAATGACATTTGGGTCCCCAATAGATAGAGCCCTTGACCCCCCTAATCCTCTTTGAACATTTTCTCATCCCTAAGCCTCTTTCGACATTCCCTCTTCACGTGTCCTTTTCCACCACAATAGTAGCACACTACTCCTTCTCTCCCTCCAGTTGGAGGTCCTCCTAAATCCCGGGGACTCTCCTCATGCCACTTCTTTCTCGTGGTGGAGGATTGTTTCGCTGTCCCTCCCTGACTGCCGCCACCATCATCCGAACTTGTCTTTTGTGTGCCTCGTCCTCCCGTCTAACATACACCTTCTGAGCCTCCCTGAGCAATTCATCAAGTCCTCTGTCCTGCCAATCCTCTAACTTTTCTAATTTCTTTCGAATATCCTCCCATGATTTGGCTACAAACTGTGTTTTAAGGAGTGCTTGCCCCATTAGCGTCTCTGGGTCCACCCCTGAGTATAACTGAAAATTCTCCCTTAATCTTTCCAACTATTCAGTGGGGGTCTCATCTTTTCCTTGGCACTCTTTGAATGCCTTGCTTATATTTTGTCCCCGGGGCACAGCCTCTCGTATGCCCTGGATTATGATGGTTCTTAAGTCCTGCATATGACCACGATGGTTGGGGTCCTGATTGTTCCAGTTGGGATTTTGCAAGGGCCATTTCACATCAGCCGTGGGACCTTGAACATGTTGGGTGTCCCAAATCCTCATTCCTGCCCTTCTAATCATCCCTCTCTCCTCTGTTGTAAATAGGATTCCTAGAATGGATTGCATCTCCACCCAAGTATATATGTTTGGCCCTAGGAACTGATCCACTCTTTCTGCTACTCCTATAGGGTCTTCTAATAATTTTCCCATCTCTTTCTTAAACTCGCGGACATCTCCTGAGTTCAAGGGGACAGTGACAAACCCCATCCCAGCTTGAGGTCCTCCTAATGCTATTTCTCTGAGAGGGAACAACCCACTGCTCTCTCCTTCCTCAATTACTGTCCTCATCTGACTCCAAGTACGCCTTCTGCAATCCAGGGAGTCCGTGACCTGCTGTCTATTAGGGGCCCATACCGGGGGTGCGTTTGGGGGGGGGTTCAGGGGGAGCTGGTGGTATATACGGGGGAGGATAAATAGGAACATATTCCTCCGGTTGAGACTTTTTCTTTTTGTCTTCCTCCCCTTGACTTCCCTTAAGGGGGAACAGCCTAGCTGTTTGCTCATTACTTCCTACCAACCATAATTTAGCATATGCACTCTCCTCCGGGTTCACTGGTTCTTGAGAATTCACATAAATGTTCAGGGCTTGACAGACCCAATCCTCGAAGGATACGAAAACGGGCCAGTATATACTTCCTGAATCCAGATTCTTACCTCCCCATACTACCATGCAATAATTGATCATTTTTGCCTTATCCTTCCGCTTTCTGGAGGGAAAGTCATCCCAATACTTGATCATTAATCCTAACGGACTGTCCTTAGGTATTGGGGGTAACTGGGGACCCTCCCCCATGGGATCAGAAGGCTTGCTTTTCTTCTGCCCCATCTTCCAAGGCACATCCACACACACACACACACACACACAAAACCCTCGGTCGTGGCTCGCTCCCTCGCGGGCTACGAGAACCGCACTTCTAGAGGGTCCCTCTCACGTCGTCCGCAGGTGGACGTCTCATTCACCGTGCCCTGGGATCCCAACCCCAACCGAGCGGTTCACCTCGTATACTCACGCGTCCTGCGTCGTCGCTCGGATCTTCGTGCACAAAGTTTACAGGGTTACCAGTGTTTTCCTTGCTTATTCCCGAATTTAGGTTCGTCAGTCCAGATGAGGGGTCGGGTGAGAAGGCCAGGGCCACCAGGTGGTGGGGCGCCCCCCAGGATTCTTGAACCAACCCCGTTTTCTGGATCCAAGTCACGGCACCAAATAGTGATAAACGAGTCCACTGGATTTAAGGATCATATAATTATCTTTATTATTATGCAAGCGAGAATAAGCAAAGTTCAGCGCTGGGCGGCCGGGAGTCTCCCCTCCTCTAGGCTCGCGCCGTTCCTATCCCCAAGGTTCGCCTTTTATTGCCTTCTTCTCCCGGGTCCAGGGATTATGTGGTCTGTCTTTTGCGCTTGCTCATTCAGTTGCTAGGGGGTCTTTTTCTGCCTTCTGGTGGCCGTGGGATGAAGGCTCCAAGTCTTCCTCTTTAACCACTGAGTGAACTTTCCCTTATAAGGCATATCTATACAGTGGAATTTTCAGAACACTATACGATTCCTGCAAGCCTAAGCAATTCTTGCGAGTTTAAGGATTGTTGTTACAGCCTTCCTCTGTGACCTCTAGGTGAACTTTTCCTTATAAGGTATATCTTTACCATGGAATTCCCAAAGCACTATACGATTCCTGCAAGCCAAGCAACCATATGTGGCTGCACATTTAAGAATCAAGCGGTTTTAGCTATTTAGTTATTGCTTTTATATTGTATAATTATTTAGCTATTGATTTAATTAATGAACAAACGTATTGCTACTTATTACAACCCCCTCTCCAGTCCCATGGCAACAGGCACGTAGCCAGCCCCGGCAGTCAGCCCAGGACCAAGCTCAAGCTCAGCAAATTGTGCAGTTTCAGCCTCGATCAAAAAGTCAGATGGGAGAGTTAGTCAGAGATACAGCAGATATTGCTTGAGGCAGTCAACGACCCGTCAGAAACAGAAACAAGGGACATTAGTGAAAATGTACGAGTGTTATAGCCGGTAGCCATGTCAGATCCAACCGGGCAGGCGACAGCGCCACCTTGTGGTGGGACCGTCACATTGCAGGAGACGCTGCCAGACCCAGTCGGTCGAGTCACAACGCCACCTAGTGGCGGGACTGAAACATTGCAACATTATTTTCCAGTGTCTTGTAAAAAGAAAGCCAGGTCAAAGAAGACAGCTTCGACACAACGAACAGACCTTCCATCAGCTCCGGAACGTCATGAGGCTCAGGACATTCCTCCTGAAGCACAGCAACAGGATGACACAGTATGTATTACTGCTTCAGAGGGTGTTCCAGCCTGGATGCTTTCAGCAATGGCAACCACTAGCTCATCCCGCCAGGGGCTGACGGTCACAATACCAAAGAATGTAGCCAAAATTCTTTTGCGGTATTTGGGCACAGCTTTGGGCACATCAGCACAGGAATTTCAAATCCCTGTTCCTAATTTAGGTTCAAGGGCCAAGGCTTCAGCCTGGCAGGGGATGCGGATTCCAGTAACATCGATGAGCTCCAAGATGGTAGAAGCTGCAGCATGGCTGCAGCCTCCACAGACTACTTCATTGTACATGCAAGTACCCATGGAAAAACAGGTATCCAAAGCACAGGCAATTCAAGCTGTAGATTGAACAAATATTAGAAAGGAATTAAAGAAAGAAAAATGCCTATTGCAAGCTTCAGGGGACATCACAATGTCCATGACTTACGATGCACAGGGCCAGAAGCCAAGATGGGAGAGAATAGACCATGAAGTAGTCAAAGATTTAGCCAAGGTCATCAGGGACAATGGACTGGGTTCTCCATATTTTAAGCAGCTTCTGAGGGGCACTTTCAACATATATGACCTAACACCTTATGATCTTAGATGCCTTGTGTCAATGATTCTTACAGACACCCAGAATCTCTTGTGGGACACGAGATGGAGAAGAGCTCTAGGTGAGCTGAGAGCCAGATACCAGGGTGGACCAAATGCGAACCTCACCATGGCACAGTTGGCAGGTGATCCAGCAGACGACAATCCAGTGCAACTAGCAGCGAAGCTTCCACGAGAAGTGCTGAGTGACATCAAGGAAGCTGCACAGAGGGCAATTCTACAGATCGCGCCAGCAGGAGTCCAGGACACCATCTACACGGACATCAGGCAAGGTCCCACCGAGCCTTTTTCTTCATTCACAGATTGCCTCACACAAGCAGTGGTGCAACAGGTGACTGATAAGGGAGCAAGACCACACCTCATCAAGAGCCTTGCCTTCGCCAATGCCAACCCGGATTGCAGGCGAGTCATCAGCGCGATGCCCAACACACAACCCTCTTTGGCAGAGATGGTGGAAGCGTGCAGCAAGGTGGGAACACCTCAGCATGTTGCATCCATCGTGAAGCAAGACCTGCAAGGACAACTGGAACAACAACTGGAAGGACGAATGGACAAACGGATGGACAGAATGTTTCAAGCACAAAATGAAAGTATTGATAAGGTCCTTGCGAACTTTGAAAAGAAAAACAGTCCTCCTGCAGGACAATGCTACAAGTGTGAGGCATTTGGACACTTTAAGAGAAATTGCCCACAAATGCCAAGGACTGAAAAGCCATTGGACCTCTGTCCAAGGTGCAGGAGAGGAAGACACCTCGCAAGTGAATGCCGCTCTCAGATGGATGTGGATGGGAAACCTCTACCGCATCCAGGAAACGCAAAAAAGAGCGCGCACCATCGTCAGTGTGTGTCGACACAAGTGATGGCGATGACACAAGAAAAAACAGGACAGGCATCGGGGAACGTCAAGCAGATCTCCTCAGCAAAGCCATCAGCAGAATCCCCAGCGACCCAGAGTTACTCCCACCAGGGGCACAATGCGTCCTGGCAGCTTCAAAATTGACGTGCGTCATGGATGAAAGCCATGCAGTGATACCCACAGGCATCACTGGAACATCGCCCAAGAGACAAGACTTTTTAATAATTGGTAAGGACAGAAGCAGCATCCTTGGACTTGTCATTTACCCTTCGATCGTTTCGGCAAATCAGAATGAAGAGCTGACAGTTCTAGCCAAAGCTCTTTGACCACCACTGACTGTTCCAGAGAACACCCCGCTAGCCAAAGCTATCGCTTTGCCACCACATGCAGTGGAACAGGTCATGCCGGTGTTTGATCAGCAGGATTTTCCCTCTGGAGACCATGTGGAAGTACACACTTCCTGGATAAAACACATAGGTGGGGACTGACCCACTGTCACTTGTCAATTGACTTGTGGCAAAAGGTCGATCACCATCAGAGGGATGCTTGACATGGGGGCCGACATCACAGTCATATCATACATCTTTTGGCTCTGGGAGTGGAAGTTGGTTGCTCCCTTGGGTTCTCTCACAGGCATAGGGGGGAGTTCCCTATGTCTGCAGAGTGAGAACGCAGTTGTTGTCACAGGACCAGGAGACAAAACAGCTATCATACTTCCTTTTGTTGTGCAAAAACCCATCACTGTATGGGGAAGGGACCTTTTAGCACAATGGGGCACAAAATTAGAAGTGGATTTTTAGTGGGGGTCACTGTGGCACTCACCACTCTGAAGTTAACTTGGAAAACAGAAGATCCTGTCTGGGTGGATCAATGGCCTCTTGAACGAAAGAAATTGAGTGCTCTGAAGAGCCTGGTCCAAGAACAGCTGCAAAAGGGACATATCAAGCCAACAAACAGTCCATGCAATTCTCCAGTGTTTGTCATCCAGAAGAAAACTTCAGGCTCATGGAGACTGCTGCATGACCTCAGGAAGATCAACGAAGTCCTCAAGGTCATGGGACCGCTTCAACAGGGACTTCCTTCTCTCTCAGTGATTCCCAGAGATTTGCCACTTGTGATCATTGATCGCAAAGACTGTTTCTTCAGCATTCTGCTTCATCCAGATGATACTCCTCGACTTGCTTTCTCCATCCCAAGCATCAACAGGGAGAAGCCTCTGCAAAGGTACCATTGGGTGGTTCTTCCACAGGGCCTGAAAAACTCACCGACTATCTGCCAATGGTACGTGGCGCAAGCTTTGTCTCCAGCTCAGAAGAAATATCCGAAGGTAAAAATCATTCATTACGTGGATGATTTGCTCATTGCAGCACCAACACAACAGGAGCTGCAAGAAGCTCATGACTGTGTGATTGCAGAAGTGCAGAGGGCAGGACTGGAAATCAGTGTTTCCAAGATTCAGGAGATCACACCATGGAAATACCTCGGGTGGAAGATCTCAGAGTGAACAATAAGACCACAGAAGATGGAAGTCAGCTCCAAAGTCAGCAATTTGCATGACTTGCAACAGCTTCTAGGACAAATCAACTGGATGAGACCAATTTTGGGAATCACAAATGATGATATTCCATCATTGCTTGATTTTTGGAGAGGGGACAGTGACATCAGATCTCCCAGAACTCTCACACCTAAAGCGTGGAAAGAAGTCGAGAAAGTTACAGAGGTCATTCAAGAGAAACAGGCACATCGTTTTGTAGAGTCACTGCCCTTCCAATTGTCAGTGCTGTAATAAAGCCTCTGATCGGCCTTATCATAAAGCAGAGCAATAGGGCTCAGGAGCTCAGTCCCTGAGTAGGGACTGGGTGCCCAAAGCTAGCTTGCTCATGCCAACGCCGCGGGGCTACCATCTAGCAAGCATGGTGATTATCAGCTCTATAGTGATTGCAAGCTCTCAGGATTTCAGCTTTGCTTGCTAGGTAGTGGTGCCCTGGGCTGGAGGCTGCAGCAGACGGAGCGAGAGTAGAAGGAGAAGGCGCAGGCTGTTCCATGGAGATGGCTTTATTTGGGGAGGTCCATGAAGGGTCTCTGGTCTTCTTCTTCCCCAACTAATGGGGTACAGTATGCTTCTTTTATAGGGTTGGAAAGGATCCAAGCTTGACCAATGGTAAGGGGTTAACATAACATTGCCTTATAGGTTTACAGAGATAGGTTAAGGGGTGGAGGACAGGAAAACAGGAATTTTCTTTTGCTGTTTCAGCATTCCTATTGTTCATATTCTCCATGGTGCTTTTCCCAAACTTATGGGATTTACTACAACTCCACTTTCTGTTTTTACAAAAAAGGCGTTCACTATAGTTCTTTTGAAACAGTGAACAAGGCATGAGAACATAGCTAACACAATAACAACTACAAGGAGAATCAACAACATTCCCTTAATCAAGGATGCAGCCCATCCTGTTAATCCCCATTGCCCAAAAAGTTCATTGACCCAGTCTGGGATTCTTTCTACTTTCAAGTCCTTCACGAGATCTTTCAGTTTCTGGATGTTCGCATGGATGGATTCCGAGCGTGAAGAGAGGTTGAAGCAGCACATCCCTTCGAAGTCTTCACAGCCGTGTCCATGGGCAAGCAGCAGGAAGTCGATTGCTGCTCGATTTTGGAGCGAAGCCTGTCTTGTGGTTTCTTCTTCCTTTAAGAGATCACTCAAGGCTGCAGATGTAGCGTTAGCTTGTTTACTGAGCCAGCACCCAAGGTGATTGATTTCACCGAGGGCTTTAGCTGCAGCTACCCAGGGTAAGAACAGGGAGACAGCAATCTTTTTTGGTTTGTTCCAATCGTATAATTTAGGATCACAATTTTCATCAAATTCAGTGTAGGACCTTTTTTGTCGTTTTGATTCGCTTTCTTTTTTCCAATTATGTAACAGGGTGATGTTTGGTGTAAGGGTAGAAAGTTTTCCAAGGGTACAGGGACCTCCCTGGAGTCGGGAGGGGATCCCAGCCCATACTCTGTCACCACAGATGAGAAACATTCCCTTGGGTAATACTATGGGATGGAGAGAGGACACAGAAATCACACGAGCTGTGTAATTGCACCAATCGTGAGAGTTATAGGCTTTGTTAATTGGTGATATCTCTTTTCGATATGTGTTTTTGTTCTGGTCAATTTCTGGCCAATTGTTTTTTGGACGTCTAAAGTAAAATTTGACACAGTATGTGGCCTTGGAGGACCCCAACAGATCTAATTCTTGGGGTTCCTCTCGAGCATCTGGCAGAATTTTTGTTCACTCATCCCAAGTATCAACCACATTGGGTCTCTTACCTGTGGTGCGGAGAAGCTCTGAGTTATAGACAGGCCAGTCATCTGCTACAAAGGGAATTCCTACTAGACATGTGGAAAGTGGGTTATCAATGCTTCCCATGGACAAGCACATGTTGTTTTGTTTTAATGTTTTTGCTAAGGTTACCCAAACATTATGGCTAGGCTGTGGGCTAATCCAGCTGAAGGCACGCGGTACGGTGAAGAACATCCAGGCAGCAGTGAGGACAGCAGCAACGGAGATATTTTTCATCTTTGGGCAGGAATAGGGCTTCTGATAGGGAATATAAGCAGAATTTGTTATCTTTATGATGAGAGGGTTTTCTGCCTTGTTCTTTTCTGTGTTCCCCTCCTCCCCCCTTTTTTCTTTTAATTTCTAAGCTACACTAAGGGAGGAGGAGTGGGTAGAAGGTTAAGGGGTTTTAAAAGGTTAGGGAGAGGGAATAACAGGTTTGTTTTTTTTTTCCTTTTTTTTTTTAATACAAAAAAACAGTGTAACAATACATAATTCAGAGAACACTTTTGTGTTAAGGCTATCTATGGCCTGATGCAGCAGACTGTTGTTTAGCTTTCAGTTTTGTCTGCTGTCTTGTAATGGGGTGGTCTGTTCTTGTGTTTGTGGGTATCCGGCGACATCTTCGTCTTCAGGAAGAGCTGGTTTGGTTTTGAGGTGGTCTTGTGTTTGCCTCAGGAGCATTCTTGTCCCCGTTTGCAGGAGTAGTGTTTGCAGTGCCTAAGTATGGCTTTATGTTTTTTCCTGGGTACCACCTTGGACCGGATGGTAGTAGCACGCACCCATATCCTCTACCCCAGGTAATCAACTGGTGAGGCCCAGAAATTTGGTGTGTTTCAGGGTCCTTCATGAGCACAGGTGGCTTCTCAGTGAGCTTTGCTTGGGTGGTATTTGCAAAGTGGCGAAGTATTGGTGGGTCAGGCTCTGATGCTGTACAGTTCAGGAAGTTGATGATGTAGAGAGCCTTGCAGAGTCTTTCCACTGGAGATGTGATTCTCATGTCTCTGTTCTGTTGATCGAGGACTCTTTTGAGGGTTTGATGTGTCCTTTCCACGATGGATTGTCCTGTGGGGTTTACAGGTATGCCGGTCTTGTGTGCTATTCCCCATTCATTGAAGAACTCCTTTAACTTGCGGGAAGTGTAGGCTGGTCCATTATCTGTTTTAATCTCTTTTGGTACACCCAGGGCGGCAAAAGCGAGGAGAAAGTGTTTTATTGTGTGCAGTGTGTTTTCTCCTGCATGTGATGATGCAAATACTGCTCCTGAAAACGTGTCGACCGATACATGCACGTATTTTGACCTTCCAAAAGGTGCAAAGTGAGTTACATCTGTCTGCCACAGTTGGCAGCTATTCAGACCTCGGGGATTGACTCCCATCCCCATAGATGGTATCTGATAGTTCTGACAGTTCGGACATGTAGCTACAATAGCCTTTGCCTGATCCTTTGAGAGCTTAAACATTCTCATAGGGGCAGGTATATTTTGATGAAAAAACGCGTGTGACAACTTTGCCTGGGCAAAGATGTTAGGAACATTAGCAGTTTCTGCTGCCATTGCTAATGCATCCGCTTTCCTGTTGCCTTCTGCAACAAAACCTGGGAGGTCCGTGTGTGACCTCACATGCATTATATGGTAAGGTTGCTTTCTGTGGGAGATTAGGTGTATTAATTTAGAGAGCAGTTGGTACAACTTTGGATTAGAGACCTCTTTGAGAAGAGCATGTTCTGCTCTCATCGCTATCCCAGCGACATAAGCTGAATCTGTAACCAGATTGAAAGGCTCGTTTTTAAACTTTTCAAAGGCTCTGACAACAGCTGCTAATTCTGCGTTCTGTGGAGATCCCTCCACTATTTGTATGTCAGAGTGCCAATCTTGTGTTTTGGGGTCTCTCCATGTAACCACCGACTTGTGGGAAGACCCTGAGCCATCTGTAAAGAGTGTTAGAGCCTTGAGAGGTTTTCTACTTTGGATTCGTTTTGGAATCAAATGGAAGGTTACATCAGGGTTAAAAAGTTTGTGTTTTGGGATCCTAACTGAAATTTGGCCCGTGTAGCTATCCAGGGCAAACTGGAGGCTTTCATTGGTCTGGATCAAATCCTCAAAGTCTGTAAGAGTTATTGGTAAGTATATGCATTCGAACTCACAACCTGAGAGAGAGTGAAGGCGAGTCCTAGCCTTTTTTATTAAATGTGCTATGACCTCCTGGTAGGTGGTGAGTGTCTTTGTGGGCTGGCTACTTGTAAAGACCCATTCCAGTATCAACAAAGGGTCTTGAAGCTGGGAGTCCCATTGGAAAATCAGTCCATGGAATCGAGGTGCTTTTCCCAGGATGATGAACTGGAAATGCAGGCTGGGCTCGAAGCGATGGGCTTTGCGTGAAGACAGGGCTTCCTGGACTTTGGTGATGGCACCTCTGGCTTCTTCTGTGAGTGTGCAGGGAGAGTCCAGGTCCTTAGGTCCACGAAGAAGTTTGAACAAGAGAGCAAGGTCCTCTGTTGTAATTCCTAGCAGTGGACGTACCCAGTTGATGGATCCACACAGGCTGTGTAAGTCCCTGAGGGTTTTGGGGTCGTCACTTATGGTGATCTGCTGAGGTACGATGGTCCTTTCCCGGATCTGGACTCCAAGGTAAGTCCATGGCTTGGTGTACTGGATTTTGTCCTCATGACTCTCCATTCCTACCTTTTCTATGGTTTCAATAGTCTTTTTAACTGTATTGTCCAAGTAAGCTTTATCTGAAGCACACACCAGGATGTCATCCATATAGCGATGGATGATAGCATTGGGGAATGATTTCCGAATGGGAGACAGGATGTGAGCCACGTACCACTGGCAAATAGTGGGCGAGTTTTTCAGACCTTGAGGAAGATAACGCCAATGATATCTTTTGAGCGGGGCCTCCTTGTTAAGAGAGGGAACGGAAAAAGCAAACCGTGGAGCATCCTCAGGGTGCAGAGGAATGCTGAAGAAACAGTCCTTAATGTCTATGATAGCAAGTGTCCAGTCTCTAGGCAGCATCGATGGGGAGGGCAGGCCAGGCTGGAGGGGGCCCATGTCCTCGATGACCTCGTTGATTCTGCGAAGGTCGTGGAGAAGCCTCCACCTGTTTGTCCCAGGCTTTAGTAGAATGAAGACTGGAGAGTTCCAAGGGCTGTCAGACTCTACTATGTGGCCTTTTGCGAGCTGTTCTTCCACAAGGGTGTTTAGGGCGCGCAGTTTGGCTTTATTGAGGGGCCACTGTTCAATCCAGATTGGCTTGTGACTTTTCCAGGTGAGACGAGGTGTTTCTGGCAGCGCGCTTAGCTCAGTGGCCCCAATTAGAAATCCTGAGTGGGAATATGTAGGGAAGCTCCCCACTGGGATAGAACATCTCTGCCCCAAAGGGTGATGGGGGCCCTTACCACGAATGGACGGATGGTTGCCAGCTTGCCTTCAGGCCCTTCCACGAGGATGTTGTTCTTGCTTCTCATGGACACTGTGGCTCCACCAATCCCTGAAATCATGCCTGCAACAGGTTGTAGATCCCAGTGTGCTGGCCATTCTGAGCGGGCGATGATGGTCACATCAGCACCGGTGTCCAACATCCCTGGTAAGTGGGTCTTCTCGCCTTTGCAGGTGAGGCCGCACTCGATGGTAGGCTTGGATGGTCCCACGACTTGTGCCCACATAGCTGTAGGGTTGAGAGGAATCTGTTCCCTGTGATCCTTTGGGAGTAAAAAGGCTTGTGCTATTGAAGTTCCCTTTGAAAGAAAAAATGGTGAGTCTATGCAGTATACCTGGACGAGAATCTCTTGTCCTGGCTGCACTGTCAGCACTTCTGGAACAACAAAGATCTCCTTTGGGCTATTAAGAGAGTCACCTATAATTAAAATGTGCGAAGGACCGCCTTTTGGCCCATATTTGCCTGTGGGAACACGGTGAACATTCTCATTATTAAAGTCAATGGACAAAGCAGTTACCAGTTGCCGGCGGGTTCCCATCTGGGTTGCCCCGTGGGTTGGATCCTCTTCTTGTGGTCCGGAACGTCCTGGGATGGTGCGTGGTTTGGTCTGGGTGGCCTTTGATTTGTTGTCAGCACCCGGGGCTTGACCGGGCGGCGCAAGGAGTTTAACGGACGCTGCTGGTAGCGCTGCTGATTCTGGGGTCTTTGGTAATTGTTGCGGTGGTATTGGGGGGGTGATCTCTCTGGGCAATCCTTTATATAATGTCCAAGATCCCCACAGTGATAGCATTTAGCTTGGTCTTTAGAAGCCATTACTGCATATGCCCCAGAAACTCCTTCAGCAATACCCTTAACAACTGCTTGTGCCACTGTATTTTCAGTGGACATGTGACGTGTATAGCATTCCAGCATCTGCTCTATGGTGGGGTCTGTATCCACGGGTAGAGACCTCAAAATGCCTTTGCATTTTTCATTTGAGTTACTCAAGGCAAGTTTACATGAGAGTTCCTTCCTTGCCTCTGTGCTCTCTATCTGTTTCTCCAGAGCATCTCTAAGTCTGTCCACAAATTTGATACAACTTTCATCTAGCCCTTGTTTAATAGTAGAAAAATGCATTGTTGGCATTGACTCATCATGCACGAGAAGTAAAGAGGTTTTTGCTGCGAGAGCGATGTCCTGCAGTGCCTCTTTATTCAAGGTTTCCAATTGGTCTGCTGGTTTCTGTAAGTCACCTTCACCAGCTAGTTGGACTACCGTAAAATTCGTCTTATTAGCATCTCCAGAATATGAATCTGATAATGTTTTTAATTGTCTTTTCCAATGCCTGTCCCATAACATATATTCTGCTGGGGACAGGAGGCAGTGTGAAATATTTTTTATATCATGGGGAAGTAAGACATGTGCTGAGAACATGGCTTCTAAGTAATTTCTAAAAATATGTGAGCTTCGCCCATGTTCTTTGGCTATATTTCTTAATTGCACTAGTTCCTTATTCGAGTTAGCTTTCCACGTCTTTATAGCGGACTCGCCACCATTCCGTCCTTGCTTATATTCTACCGGGAAAGCATTAATTTTCTGTGCCAGCTCCCAATCCCCAGCCTTGGTTGCCTCTATCTTAATAAGACCCCATGGATCCATGTGGATCGTATCAGAATCAGATTCACTGCAAGAGCTCTGGTCCTCTGAGGAGGACTGGGGGGGGGTTGCTATCCGTGACTTGCGCTTTTTTCGTTTAGAAGCGTTTTTCAAAGGTTTCAGTGGCTGGGGGGGGAGACATGGCATGACCTGGCCAGGGGGAGGTGCCACTGGAGCTGGGATGGCAGCACAGCACGCACAGGACCGGGTGGGGGGGGTAGCACCGTGGGGGGTGTCTGGGATTCCGTTCGGGTGGCATTGAGGGTGGGCGGGAGGTTGGGGGGACGCGTGGTGGGGGCAGGGGGGCTGGGCGCGGTGGGGGTGCGGGCATGGGGGGGGTGGGGGTGAGCAGGCAGTGGTACCGGTCTGGGGTGCCGCGGTTACGGGGTGGTGTGGTGGGACTGCACATGTATGAGGTCTCCCAGCTGTGGCAGGCAGGGAGCAGGGGGAGGCGGCGGGGATGGACACGGGCTCAGGACCGGCAGGGGTGTGGCTCGGGGAGCCGTCGGGAGGGGCCGGGCCGGTCGGAGCCGGGGCGGGGGGAGCGGGGGCGGCGGGTGCAGCGACGGGAGGAGTCGAAGTCACCGTGGGGGTGGGAGGGGCGCGGAGCACAGCGGTGGCGAGAACGGGGGCGGGGGGCATTGCAGCAGGAGGGATGGTGGGGGACACCAGCACGGGGGTGGGTGGGTACGCAGCGGAGGGGGGCAGAGCCGACGCCGGGGTGGAGGGGGCGGCCGAGGCAGGAAAAGGGACCCCCCGGGACCGGAAGCAAGGAAGAAGCCGAGCCGGGGGTAGGGGGGATGTGTGGAGTTACAGATAAGACAGGATCCGCGGAGTTAGGCCGCGCAGGTCCCGCAGTAGTGGAGGATGTGGGGGGGGAACCGTGGTGAGCAGCGTAACCTCTGCTTTAGGAGTAACGGAGGCGAGAGGGACTTTAGGACCTAAGGGGTGATGTGAGGTATGCAAGTGACATTCCTCTGAGTTCTTATCAATCTCATTAGTATTTGAAGAGGAAGTGTCTGTTACCTGCAAGATTTTTTCTCTGTTAAAACTTTCAACGGTTTTAGTTATTATATGGAATAAAGGCAAATAATTAGTTACAGAGAAATCCTGGTTTGTTTGGGAGATATATATTGTGTTCCCGATCATATCCCAAAATGAATTTTCAATGACTGCTTTCTTATCAGTATCAGGGTATTGCGAAATAATCCAAGTTACAAATTTTTTAAGGTTAGTTTTTGAGAGCTTGCCTTTAGAAAAGGAGAAGTTGTTAGCAGATAAGATTTCTAAAATAGTTAAATATCTCTCTCTCTCGGTTTTACTTAATGTACTAAAAATTGTACCCATGTTAATGGTTAGCCCTTCCAGCAGAAAAAACGAGAAAAAAAAAAAGGAAAAAAAACTAAAAAAGTTTTAGAGCCTTGAAGTTATGCGCGCAATATTAGCTAATACTTACAGTTCCTGGGGTCCAAGATCTGTGGAAGGGGTCTGCTGACATCCATTCTCCTCTGAACTTTCTCTCGTTCAGATGTAAGTTTTGAGTGTTGAACTGACCCTCCTGGGGATAGGATTTTCTAAAACGAAAAGTCCCTTCACAGAAGGAGCGGCTTCCCGAACAGGCAATCACAGAAAACCCCGGGGGGGCTTTGTTGCTCAGCCGATGGATATCGCCTCTGGGGGGGGTCCGTAGTCGTTGGGCCGCCACTTTAATAAAGCCTCTGATCAGCCTTATTGTTAGCGTTCAAAAAACACATAATCACATAAGCGATTATATGCGGTGCTTTTTATTTAAGAGCTCTGGGAATCGGGGTAGTTTCTACCCAAATCTGATTCCGACCATACATTCGAGGTGAATGTGTTTTATACTCTATCATTACATAACTTTCATGTTAATTATTAAACTTATATTGTTCTATTGTATACACAGATTTCAGCTAAACATAGCCCCCTTTAAATTTCCAACATAGTTTCTCACGATTCTTCTTATGGTTATATAATAATTATATTTAATTACTAAACAATCATCACATCTAACAATTCTATTATCATACTGCTTATGCAGGTGCAGTGATCTGAGAAAACACAAGGCCTAATATTTTCAAAGACTATTTTTAACATTTTCCAAGGCTCCACTATCATTCTCCCCCTTTGAAAGCATTTTCACTTTACTATAGGTGTAAATGTTTTCACTTGATACAGTCCTTTATTCCTCAATTTATACTTGGCGTTCTTCAAATCCATGGTTGATGTGGATGCTATCAGGAACTGGAGAACCAGAAGATGGTGGGGGTGGATATCGTGTCAGTGTCTTTATTATTTTCTGGTTCCAGGACGTTTTCTTCTGTATCTCTCCCTTTAAGATGCTGTACACTAACCAAATTGCTAAGAATACAATTAGTAAGATTATCACACTCCCAATGATAGATTTGATCCATGAACTCACATTCCACCCTAACCCTTTAAAGATTTTTTTTTCCTAACCAGCTTGTAGTCAAGTCCTTTTGCTCTTCTTTTGCTTCATGCTCTATTTGTTTCAACTGATTGATGTCATATTCTACATCTGCAGTTACATTTGGGATGTGGACGCAGCAATGATCAACTTGTCCCTTTAAAAATCCACATACTCCATGCTCTTTCAGGAGTAACAAATCTAAGGCTAATTGATTTTGTAAAGTCATTTTTGTGGTGGCTTGTAATTGTAGGTTTAATTCTTTAAATCCTTCCTGGGTGACTCTTGCCAGTCTATCTACCTGACCTGTAAGTTTGTACAGCATCTCCCTACTCTGATAGTTTGCTATAGGACCAAGTAATGACTCTAGGCCCCACCCAAATTTCACTCCACCAGAGGGTTCTTGCAAAGTGTTATCTGGATTTTTATTGTCTAGAACTTCTCATCTTGCTCTTATCTGCAGAAGTTCATGTTTTCTGTTAAATGGGGACTTTTCCAAATTGGACATGAGGTTGGAAGGCCTAAAGTAATCTCCTTTACTTTCCCATCTACAGGCAGATGTGTTGTTCCAGGTGCCATCGCTTCTTGCCCATACAAATTGTCCTGGACTTCAGACTGTACTCCTGGTACATCCCACAACTACTTTATAATTCACTCTGCCTTGTTTATGTTTGATCCCTCTGCAAGCACAACCAATTTGTAGGGCTATTGCCAGGGGAGGTATCTGTTTTATCTCTGCATCATCAGAAGTGCAGTCATAAGTTTTGTTACATGCCCACCAACTTACTTTGTCTGCCCTCGTTTTGCTACTAGTGGCAGTGTTTGTTACTGCTGGATCTGTTTCATTCTCGGAGCCTTCCCACTTAATACACCAAGGGGTGTTTGCCATATATTGGAATCTTTGAAGAATACTCACAGACCACACACTGTCCCAAGGCTCTCTGTGATCTTTCTGATCCTTGGCCTCACACTTCCATACCAGAGTGGTTTCTGTAACATTTTCTATAACCTTTTTATAGTGTGGTAAATAGCATTGCCATTGTGTGATGCCTCCTGATTCTCCCATAGGGGTTCCTAGTATGCCATCACTTAGAATACAGTCTTTCTGGTCCATGGGTCTCATCCATGTTCATATTTTCTCCCAAGTTTCCTTGATTACTTGCCTCGATTCGGGTACCTGTTTACATGCAATTGTTTTGTTCTTTTGTATTTCAGGTAGTTTTGATGTTATGATTCCCCAATTTACTGGATGTCCTGCTGCCTTTGGTATTGGCAGACAAGCAGTTATTCTACTGGTGTTTTGCATTTTGGCAAAATCTTTGACTAATCTGATCATTACATTCTCAGCCCAAACTGCATTAGAAACCTTTATCACCTGTGTTTCTGCTTGTACCTCTCTCTTCATTCTAGAATGAAGAGTAGTTAGTTGATCATTTTGCATTCCACATCCCAAAGACGTTAATGACCATAACGTTAGCACAATTACTGATAGCATTCTCAAAGTAATTAAACACATCTTATCTGCAGCCTTGTTGGTTCCACAGTTTACACAGTCCGTGATTCAGGATGGATTTTCTTCACTCGGGTGTAATGAATCCAGGGGTCCACGCCGGCTACTTTGACTGCTGTAAAGGTGGTCAGTAGTACCTGATGGGGTCCACTCTACTTTTCTTTCAGCGGTTCTTCATTCCAGTTCTTGATGTACACCTCGTCTCCTGCATGTATGTTATGAACAGGATTCTCGAGAGTCAACGGTCTATTCCACACGAGGATCCTCTGGAGCCGAGCTAAAGTTTTCCCAAGAGACAGAACATAATTATACACTTCCTGCTTTCCTGTGACGTGTACATTAGGGTTAGGCTCAGGAGATTCATATGGTTTCCCATACAATATCTCATAAGGACTGACTGACATCCCACTCCTAGGCTTTATCCGAATCCTCAACAGTGCTATTGGCAAAGCCTGGGGCCACTGCAATTTGGCTTCTTGGCATATTTTACTGATTTGCCTTTTAGTGTCTGATTCATCCTCTCAACCTGTCCACTTGACTGGGGTCTCCATGGTGTGTGGAGGTCCCAAGTTATCCCCAGCAATCTACTTACCTCTCTTACTACTGTAGCTATGAAATGGGGCCCCCTATCTGATGATACCCCTAGGGGCACCCCGAACCTGGGAATAATCTCCTGTACAAACCACTTAACTGTTTCCTTTGCTTGGTTTGTGCAACAGGGAAGGGCTTCTGGCCACCCAGAGAATGTGTCAACCCCCACTAACAGGTATTTGTATCCTCGAGTTCCTGGCAATTCTACAAAATCTACCTGCCAATAGTCTCCTGGCTCTATTCCTATCCGAATTCTTCCTAGCTGTGCCTGTTGCCTAGCCACTGGGTTGTTTTCAATCAGATATCACATTTTGACATTACTGATTTTGCCATTGTTAACATCTGTACTGAAATTAAACTCTGCTTTAGCAATTTTACCAATGCCTCTGCACCCCAATGACGTTCGCTATGTTTAATTTGTAGAACTTCTCTCATTATCAAGGGGGGTACCACTATTTGTCCTTGTGCAGTCACATACCATCCCTCTGAATTCTTTTGTGCATTTAGCAAACGTGCCAGTCTCTCATCTTCTACTGAATATTTTTGTTTTGGAGGCAAATTGAATTGGGATACATTAAGCTTTAAAGGTATCAATGCCATTGTTGTTTGCACCCTTCGAGCAACCTGTCGGGCTGCCCAGTCTGCTTTTCGATTTCCCTCACAGATTTTGGAGTTTCCTGATTGGTGTGCTTTTCAGTGTATAATTGCCACTTGTTCAGGTTTTTGTACTGCTTTTATCAATTGCAGGACTGCATCCTGATGTTTAATGTGCGTACCTCGAGAAGATAGCAATCCTCTTTCTTTCCACAGTGCTCCGTGTACATGCACCACTCCAAAAGCATATTTTGAGTCAGTCCAGATATTTACCTTTTCCCCTTCACTTAATTCTAGTGCCCTGGTTAAAGCAACCAGTTCTGCCTTCTGGGCAGATGCATTTGGTGGTAATGCCTTTGCCTCCACTACTGTACTGACTGTTGTTACCGCATATCCAGCGTATCTGGTTCAGTTTCCCACGAAGCTGCTCCCATCTGTAAACAGCTCCCACTCCGGTTGCTCTAGTGGGACATCTTTCAGGTCTTCTCTTGCTGAATAGGTCTACTCTATTACCTCTACACAGTCATGCTCTAATGGGCCTTCTTCAGCTGTGGTACCTAGGAACAAAGCTGGATTCAAAAGGTTAGTTGTTTTTAATGTGACATCATCCTGCTCAGTCAGGACTATCTGGAATTTCATCATCCTGCTTGGGGATAGCCAATGGCCCCCCTTCTGTTCTAAGACAGTTGTTACCATGTGTGGTACATAGACATCTATGTGTCTTCCCACAGTAAGCTTCCTGGCTTTTTGTATCAGCATCACAGTAGCTGTGACTGCCCGCAGACATGAAGGCCACCCGGCACTTATGTTGTCAAGTTGTTTGGAAAAGTAGCCCACCGGCCTTTTCCAGCTTCCCAGACATTGGGTCAGGACTCCTAGTGCTAGGCGCAGCCTTTCATGTACAAACAGCTGAAAATCTTCAGACAAATCAGGTAACCCTAATGCTGGAGCAGTTGTCAGTGCTTCCTTTAATTTAGGAAGGCTTCTTTCTGTGACTTGCCCCAGGTGAATGGCTGCGTCTTCTGAGCTTCATACAGGAGCTTCACAGTCAGTCCATAGTCCATGATCCACAGGCAACACCATCCTGCCATCCTGAGGAAGACTCGCAGCTCATGTAAATTCTGGGGCTCTGGAATAGCACAAATAGCTTGGATACAGTTAGTACCTAGTTTTTGTTGCCCTTGTGAAATTTCACATCCCAAGTAGATCACAGTCTGTTGGGCAATTTGTGCCTTTCTTCTGGATACTTTATAACCTCCCATTCCCAGTGAATTTAAAATCTCAATGGTTACCTTTATACAGGTTGCTTTTCCTTCTGTAGCTATTAGTATATCATCAACATACTGCAACAACAGGTATTGGTGTCTTGGTACTTGCCCATTTTTGGTCCAAATCTCCAGCTCCTTTGCCAGTTGGTTTCCGAATAGGGTCGGCGAGTTCTTATATCGTGTCTAGGTGAGCTGGGTCTTTCTCCCATTCCCTGGGTTTTCCCACTCACAGGCAAACAGTTTCCTTCTTTCTTTGTCAAGGGGGATGCAGAAAAAGACATCTTTTAAATCAATTACAGTAAACCACTTAGATATCTCCTTTATGGATGTCAGCAATGTGTAAGGATTTGTTACCACTGGATAAATGTCCTTTGTTATTTTATTTATTGCTCTCAAATCCTGCACTAATCTATATTCACCATTTGGTTTCTTTACTGGAAATATTGGTGTATGAAATTCTGATTCACATTCTTCTAAAATTCGGTATTTCAAGAATTTCTCAATAATCTTTACTATTCCTTGCTGTGATTCTGGTTTTATAGCATACTGTTTGACTTGTACAGCCCTCGCCCCTTCCTGTAATTCTACATGCACTGGTTGTGCCAATTTAGATTTCCCTGCTATATCTGTCTCCCATACAGAGGGAATCACTGCATCTTCTACCTCCCTAGGGATAGAGGGAACAGGTTTTTCTTTGATCATTAATATCTGTCCCCTCCTTGAATCAGGTATTTTCATTATAAGCTCTCCATTTTCAAAGGTATCTATTAGAAATTTGACCTCTTTATGTCCTAATTGTATATTTATAACAGGTTCCTTAACTCGTTCTACCGGTTCTATGTCTAGTCAGCTGGTATACTCCCCCAAAACCATCCCCTTGGTAACCTGCCGGAACTGATTGTCCTGGTGAAACTGGTTGTTCAAGTCTGGACATTGTCTCTTCCAATGGCCCTCCCGCTTGCAATACGCACATTGATTTAGGTTTAACCCCTGCATAACTGGTCTCCTACCTTGACCATTCCTGTTATGTCCCCTGAAATTTGGGTTCCCTTTTCCTTGTATTACTGCCAACAGATTCTGCTGCTGCCTTTTACTAGCTTCTCTTTCGCGATTGTAATATACCTTCCAGGCTACCTCAAGTAGCTTATCCAAATTCCTTAGTTCTTCTCCTAATTCTTGCAATTTTCTACGAATATCGTCCTGTGACTGGCCCAAGAATATGAGAGCGAGCTGAACCTTTGCTTGTTCTGTGTCCATTTGGAGATCTGTATATTTTCTTGCTACCTCCTTAAGCCTCTCCAAAATCGCAGCGGGAGATTCCTTCTTTTCCTGCTGAACTTCATATAGTTTAGACCAATTTATAGTTTTGGGCACACCATTCTGAACTCCTATTTGGATCCACTCTCGATATTTCCATAGTCTCCCCATATCGCAAAATAAATTAGGGTCCCAATTTGGATCCTCAATTGGGAAATTCTCATCTAAATTCCCTGTTACGAGTCCGTTTCTGATGTCCTCTCTTACCCTTTCTTTGGCTGCCTTAAGTACCATCTCTTTCTCAGTAGAATCCATCAAAGTATCTAATATTACTTGTATGTCATCCCAGTCAGGATTTTGAGATTTTATAACCATTTTTACTACTCATGCCATTTTATCAGGATTTTCTCTATAAGAAGTTCTGGCTGATTGTTTCCAAATAACTCAATCTGCAGGAGAGAAAGGCACTTTTATAAATACTGGCCCTTCCACTCCTACACTTTGTCGCAAGGGGGCAATTACAGTCCATTTTTGTCTGCCTATGTCTTTTCTATCCATAACTGGGGCAAGGTTAGACCGACTCCTGGTTCTGTGGGCTACTGGGGTTGTTGATTCTCTCTCTCTCCTTTCTACCACAGTTAGGTTTTGCTCATCTTCCGAGGAAGAGGGATCAGGTGACGATGGGAGAGGAGGATAAAGAGGAAAAGGTGTACTAGATGAGACAGGTTCAGGACTAGGTGGGGTAGGAGCAGGCAGTGGGATAGGGACAGATGAAACAGGTGGGATAGGGTTAGGTTCTCTTGTTCCTATTGGAGCTACCTGTAAATCAATATCTGTATATTTTTCCCTGCTCAGGCTTGCTTTCAACGCCAACAACGTTCCTCACAAACCCCACACTTATTGCTTGCAGATGTATTAACCATCATTAATCCACATTCATTCTGCCATTCTGGCTTTCCCCGTAAATAGAAAAACAAATCAACATACGGAACCTCATCCCATTTTCCTTCTTGTTTACAAAACAACATTAACTGCGAAATAGTGTTATATTGCAGAGTACCGTATTTTGGCCATTTTTCACGATTCTCCAAGGCACATTCTGGCCACCATGTATTACAATAATCAATCAACTTAGCTTTAAGTAATTCTTCCCCAAAATTACCCTGTTTCCAATGTGCTAATAAGCACCCCAAAGGAGAACTTTGCGGGATAGAGGTGTTGCCGCCCAAAATCCCTTTAAGTTTCTCCATTCCAAATATACCACAAATTGCCGAACCCGCAACGCTTTCGCGATTGTCTTATGGAACGGCGCCTAGGCTTGTACCACCAGGAATTCCTTTAGCCCAACCAAGAGTAGCTTTCTCTGCGTCTTATTGGCAGGCACCCAAACCAAAGTAAAAAGCACCTTACCTTTCTCCTGGGGACGTTGCAAGCGGCAGAAGCGGTCGCGGCCGATCGAGCTCCCCAAGAATCCCTCACTGCTGGCTGGAGCGTGGTCGAGTTGCAGAACTCGCTTCAGCAGCACCCGCAGGGTCCCATCTGGGGTCGCGAAAATGTTAGTGTTCAAAAAACACATAATCACATAAGCGATTATATGCAGTGCTTTTTATTTAAGAGCTCTGGGAATCAGGATAGTTTCCACCCAAATCTGATTCCAACCATACATTCGAGGTGAAGGTGTTTTATACTCTATCATTACATAACTTTCATGTTAATTATTAAACTTATATTGTTCTATTGTATACACAGATTTCAGCTAAACATAGCCCCCTTTAAATTTCCAACATAGTTTCTCACGATTCTTCTTATGGTTATATAATAATTATATTTAATTACTAAACAATCATCACATCTAACAATTCTATCTTTTATCATACTGCTTACGCAGGTGCAGTGATCTGAGAAAACACAAGGCCTAATATTTTCAAAGACTATTTTTAACATTTTCCAGGGCTCCACTATCATTTTCATAAAGCAGAGCAATAGGGCTCAGGAGCTCAGTCCCTGAGTAGGGACTGGGTGCCCGAAGCTAGCTTGCTCATGCCAACGCCGCGGGGCTACCATCTAGCAAGCATGGTGATTATCAGCTCTATAGTGATTAGCAAGCTCTCAGGATTTCAGCTTTGCTTGCTAGGTAGTGGTGCCCCGGGCTTGAGGCTGCAGCAGACGGAGAGAGAGAGGAGAAGGAGAAGGCGCAGGCTGTTCCACGGAGATGGCTTTATTTGGGGAGATCCGTGAAGGGTCTCTGCTCTTCTTCTTCCCCAACTAATGGGGTAAAGTATGCTTCTTTTATAGGGTTGGAAAGGATCCAAGCTTGACCAATGGTAAGGGGTTAACATAACATTGCCTTATAGGGTTACAGAGATAGGTTAAGGGTGGAGGACAGGGAAACAGGAATTTTCTTTTGCTGTGTCAGCATTCCTATTGTTCATATTCTCCATGGTGCTTTTCCCAAACTTATGGGGTTTACTACAGTGCTGGGGGAAAAAGTACAGTTTCATGGTCTGATTTTTCAGTGCGATTCATCTCAAAGAGACCCTCTCTTAATCATAGAGTGGATTTTTTGTCTTACAGGTCTCCAAAGACAATTCTCACTGATTTGGAAATGGCAGCACAAATTATCATAAAAGGGAGAACAAGTTTGCTGACAATGTCAGGCAGGGATTTTTCCACAATCTATTTACCTCTGAAAAAAGATTATTTTGACAGGGCGATGCTAAAATCAAAAGATTTGTTAATTGCGTTGTTAGGCTTTCCAGGTGTTTGCACGATTCACTTTCCAGGTGACACACTGCTGAAATCAAAATTTTGTTTCCGGGAAAAACCAAGAGTAAGTGAGGAACCATTGGACAGGATAACAGGATTCACTGATGGTTCAGGGAAAACTCACAAATCAGTAATCACGTGGCAGGATTCAATCAGAGGGGAATGGGATTCAGACATAAAAATAGTCCAAGGTTCACCACAAATTGTGGAATTGGCAGCAGTGGTCAAGGTCTTTCAATTGTTCCAGCAACCTCTCAATCTGATCACAGATTCAGAATATGTTGCAAATGTGGTCAAACAATTGGAAGGTTCACTTTTGAAAGAAACAAGCAATGACATTTTATATTCATACTTATCATGTATGAAAACACTGCTGGAAAACAGGGAACATAAATATTTCATTACTCACATCAGAGCACACTCGTACCTCCCAGGATTTTTAGCAGAAGGGAATGCCCAGGCAGACAAGTTAACCATGCCCATTTCTCAGACTTTACCGGATATTTTTGAGCAGGCAAGGTTGAACCATGCATTTTTTCATCAAAATGCAGAGGCGCTGGTGGAATCCTTTTGCATCTCAAAAAGCCAGGCGAGGGAAATAATTAGTGCTTGCCCAGACTGTCAGCTTGTGCAGCCACCTGCATCCACAGGAGCAGTCAATCCAAGAGGATTGCAAAACCTCCAGCTGTGGCAAGCTGATGTCACAAAATATCCATCTTTTGGGAAGCTTAAAAATATCCACGTTTCAGTTGATACGTTCTCAGGAGCAATTTTCGCATCATTACACACAGGAGAAACTGCACAACGTGCCTGTCGACACTTTTTGCAAGCATTTGCATCATTGGGGGTGCCTCAAGAAATAAAAACATACAATGGTCCAACATATACAGGGAAGGTGCTTGACAAATTTCTGAAAAAGTGGGGTGTCAGACATACATTCAGTATTCCCCACACTCCCACAGGTCAAGCAATCATTGAAAGAACACATCACACCCTGAAATCCTTTTTGGATAAACAAAAAAGGGGGGAGCCAGAGACAATGCCTCACATGAGGTTGAACAAGGCATTGGATGTGTTGAATTTTCTCAACAGCTCCTTTTCAGAACCCAATCCACCAATTCTCAGGCATTTTTCCAACAGTACCCAGGCAAAACTAAGGGACAATCCTTTAGTTTTGATCAGAAATCCAGAAACAGGACAGATTGAAGGTCCTTTCAAGCTAATCACGTGGAGCAAGGGTTTCGCTTGTATTTCCACAGGGCGAGGACCGAAGTGGGTGTCAGTAAGACACGTGAAGCCCTACCAGACTTGGACACAGGAAGACACGGATCCCGGAACCCAAGAAGCGAGCACGCAGACAGAGGGAGAAGACAAGACCGTGGCCATCACCTCGAACAGCACATAAAGGGTTCAAGGACTTGAGGTTTTTCTCAGGGGCTTGGGTGTCACGGCATGACAAAGCTTCTCACAAGGGGTGAAGCCATGAGCTTGAAATTCGATCAGGTACTGCTCATGTGCCTCATTCTTCCATCTCTTGCCTTAGGCAATGGAGCAGATTTGCCCATGGTCCAGCCAAAACAAAATGTTTGGGAAGCTTTGGCCAATGCAGCAGGTTTAGACAGCATCTGCTTGACACATTCAAGGCCAGGGAGACCATTCTCAACATGTCTGGTGGGTTTGCCAGTGAATGAATGGCCAATTCCAAAAAATAGTCCTACAAAGATTTCACAGGTCATTTTGAATCCTGTGAATGAGTGGCGTCTTTGGACACAGTTCCTCCCTGTGGCTCCTTTTGAACCTGAGGAACTGGAAATTCTTGGATCAACAAAAATGAATTTTTGTATAAAATTCGAACTTTCGGAGGTGACACAAACAGAAAATAAGACAATCGATGTCACTCCAAATCATCCTTTTTATAGAAATGCATCTGCTTGGTGCAAATACACCAAGATGACAGCCAAAGCATCACTCCAGGTTCCAGCACAATTACCGCAGGGAATCTTTTTCATTTGTGGGGACAGAATTTGGCCTGGTATCCCTGCAAATGTCAAAGGTGGTCCATGCAGCATTGGGAGGATTTCATTGCTAACACCCGATTTGAGAATTTTGAAAGAACAAACACATAAGGAGAAAAGATCAGTGGAACAATACAGTCCAAATTGTGATGATGATGTACACACATGGGACAAGGCTCGGAGAATTGCAGTTGCAATTTTCTCTCCACAGGCAGCATCAGGGGTGGCCTTGACTCAATTGGATCATATGGGTTGCTGGCTGAGCAAGCATGCTCGGGCTGTTTCTCTTACACTGAGTGAAATGTTAACAGACATCAACAGTGTAAGACAAGCAACTCTCCAAAACAGAGCAGCAATTGACTATCTGCTGCTGGCACATGGACACGGGTGTGAAGAATTTGAAGGGATGTGCTGCATGAACATGTCAGATCATTCAAAATCAATTCGTGAAAACATCAAAAAGTTACAAGAAAGCATTAACAAACTTGGGGAGGTCACTGGATCCTGGATGTATGATGTGGTTGGATTTTTTAACCTTTCACCATTGTGGAAGGGACTTTTAAAGGTAGGTTGTTACATTTTTATAGGGCTTGTAGTTCTTCTGCTCATTTTACCATGCATCTTTGTGTGCATGTGGCGGCCCTTGGACAAAGTTGCAAAAGAGGTGGTTTTGGTGCAAACAGAAGGGGGAGATGTGGGAACCCAGAACATCCCTCTGGCTGTCCAGGATGGCCAAAACCTCTGCCAGGGGGCTCAGAAGCCCTGGCACAAAGCCCAAAACACCTGTGGTTTTGATTATGACCCGTGGAGCAAATTACCAACCTTATATGAAGATCAGCAAGCCACAATAGTTTAAGTAGAATATTAGTGAAGTTATCACGGGGTGGAAAAGTAGATTTTAGGGTTTTTGGTATGGGGGTTCAGGAGGCAAGATGGAGGGAACTGAGTATGTCCAGCCTTTCTCCTTCTTCTTGGCCTCCATCTTCTGCTGTGATGTTGGCACTTTTAGATTGGTTTAGAGTAGAAGCTCACTGTCTAACATAGGTGATAGGTATTGGAAAGTAATTGTAAACATTGTATACATAGTTTTTAGTATAAAGACATAACACCGCCCTGGGGGCAGGCAGTGTGCCTGGAACTGTCCTGCTGGACGGACCTCAGCAGGGCAGGAGAAAATTTTTTGTAGATAAGACGCAATAAACAACCTTGAGACCGAGAACTGAACAGCTCCGACTCATTCTTCAAGCGCTCGGGCTGGGAAAAGAGACTTTTAACAATCTTGGGGTCGCAGCGACCCAGAAAGACCCCGAGATGACTGTATAGATAACATATATAGTTATTGGCTTTTGCATTTATGTATTAACTTTTGATTTGCAAGTTATTATTGATCACAAGAATCCTGATATAGTACAATTTGTGATTACTTTTAACTGCTTTTGATATAGTATAATCTGTCAGTTTATGTATGCACCGTATCGCTTTTATAAATAGTAGTATAATATGTATTATCTTAGACCCTAGCATCCTAGCATAATAGAGACTGTGGGATGTTAAATTGCTTTTTCATGTGACTAGCTCAGAAAATGGTATAAAATAATTAGGTGATTTCGCATATTCAGGGACTATCTTATCTGAAAGACAAGATAACATAAACAGAAACCAGAGCACTGAAAAAAGAAGCATTTATTGACCCTCATTATCAGGAAATGAAAATACAACAGGATGGAACCACAAAAAGAAATAAAATATATTAGTTTAATCTACAAGATGGCATGAAGACAAGTCAAAGGTTTGTGAAAAATGTCTATTATGTGATTGGCTTTTCGCAAATATTAAAATGAATGTTATATGTGTTATGGTAGAAAGTTATGCTGTATTGATTTTCTTAAGTAGTGTGTTAAACATAGTTTTAGGTTATAACATAATGTTAAAATAGAAACTATGCTAAATAAGATACTTTTTACTAGCTCAAGAAAGAGATGAGATAATCAAGACATTCTTCGCACAGAGATAACAGTAATAAGACCCTAAAATCCCAAAGAGAAAGAATTATTACCTCCTTATTGTGAAGAACTAGTCTCCTTGCAGACTCCATGGAGTCTGACCATGATTTACAAGATGAAGGGGGGGGAAGTTGACAATAACCAAATAAATCCCTAGTTTGAAAGGAATGTATGCATCATGTATGAGATATATGAATATGCAACAGGCTATTGCTTTTAAGGGTTAATCCTTTGTTAGCAAGCCATGCTTTTTCTTAGAAAGCATCTGAACATTAGTATTCTTTGCTTTTATTGTCCTTTATTGTCAAAATTGCTCTAATTTGTATTACTATTTTTATAACCATTTTATTACTATTAAACTTTTAAAATTTTAAAAACTAGTGATTGGCGTATTTCACAATTTGGTGCCATGACTCGGATTTAACACCTCGTTGCCAGCGCTCTAGGGGATTCTGAGTGGGGAAGGCACGCCCTGCCCAGTTTGGCAGCCTCATTCTGTTTCTCCAGGGTGGCCAACAGATGCTGGTTGCAGCTGGTGGACAAAAAGAGACAATATAACAAAGAAAAGGGGAAAAAGCTCCCTAAAACCACGGTAATTGGCCCCCTAAGACTAGTAGTGCACACGAAGAACCCGGAAAGAAAAAAAGGATTGGTAAGTACTTTTCAGGGGGGCAGGTACGGGGGAATGAATGTGTGTGAATGAGAGGTGGGCTGCTTATCACAGACTTGCTACCTGAGTGCAGAGTCTCCCATGCTGCGTTTTTTACTTTTCATGAGAAAAACGGCCAGTAAAGATACAAAGTGAGTGATAAAAGGAGTGAGCGAATCCCCCGGGGTTACTGGGACTGGGTCTCAGGAAGGGGTTGGATGCCTCAGAGGAAGGGAGCAGCAGAGTTTCCTAGCCCAATCCACTAGGAAACAGGACAAAAGAGAGGGGCCCCTAAAAATTCTGCTAGGTTGAGGGATGAGAATGCCCGAGAGCATCCAGGGTTGAGCAAAATTCTGCCGGATTGAGGATATGCCCAACAGCATCTGGAGTTGGACAACACAGCTGGGTTGAGGGATATCCAAGAGTACTGGAGCTGGCCAGTAACATCTGAAATTGTAACAGGTGATTTGAAAGTAAAAGGTACCTTATTGTTGTCTTGTTGTGTGTGAGAGTGAGTCACACACAAAATCAGCCTCAGCTTCTCAGGTGGATGGGAAGGGGGGGGACTGTGGAAAAAGGTGTAAGTGACCCACAAACAAGCCATTGTTCCCCCGGGTGGGTGGGGGCTGTGGCATAAGGTGTAGGTGACCTGCAAACAGGCCATTGTTCTCCCAGGCATGTGGAGGGGGCTGTGGCTTAAGAGTGTGAGTGATACGCAGACAGCCTCACAGGTGAACTGGCACCAGAGGCAACCAGAGTCAGGGACCTTCCAGGAGGCCCAGTGATACTGAAACCAGGAGGCCAACCCCAAGGCAAGGGGGGCCACAGGGACCCGCGATTCTCTGGCAACAGGGGTCTGCTTTGGGTCCTGAGGGTGTGAAAGAATGTGTGGAAGTGAATGAGAAGCAAAAGTGAGTGCATGTAGACAAATGAAAGTATATGAAATGTAGATTGTTTATTTTAAGCTTCATTAAATCTCCTTGGAGGGAGGTGTATTGTATTGAAGAGTAGTGTGTGAAAAAGTGTTTGTTATTTTTTCATGTGTGTGTAGTCGAAAGAAAGTGGTATTCAGGTTGCTAGTGAAAGTGAGAAACAGAGGCAGGGGATGAACAGATAAGGTCTGGAAAAATGGGTCAGAAAACCAGTAAGTTCGATACAGGAAAGAAAAAAGGGGGAATAAAAGCGTACTAGCAGAGATACCCCAAAATAGCCCTTTGGGAGTTATGTTACTTAACAGAGATACAACTCCTTGCAAAAGGAGAAAATATAGGGTATGCAGTAGTTGATGGGAAAAACATGCAAACTATGGAAAAAGGGAAATTAAACTAGTAAGCACAAACTTGTGAATTATATACTCTAAAAAGAGCACTAGAATATTTTTCACAAAAGAAAGGAATTATATATACTGATTCAAAGTATGCCTTTGGAGTAGTACATACCTTTAGAAAAATTTGGAAAGAAAGAGGATTACTTAATTCAAGAGGAAAGGGATTAGTATGATGTTGCAGTGTGATTTCCTGTTTCACCTATCCCAACCTCTCAGGTGTGCCAACCTTTCCCCTCCCCCTTTTGCCCTCCTGCTAAGAGCTGTCCATCAATCTTAACATTCCAGCAAGGGCGTCGTGTGGTTGGCAGAAGTTCAAAAGATGCCCCTGAGGTCCGGGCTCATTGGCCTGTCCAAGCATCTATATCCCTTGAGCCTTCCCCTCCTCCCACCTGGTTGGCTCACCTGTCCCTTCCCCTCCCCCTGTCCCCGGGGCTTAAAAGCAGACGAGACCATGCAGCTGGGGTTCTACTGGGAGCTGTTTCAGAGGTCTACCATCCTAAAATAAAACTCTGGATTAAGACTCTATGATAGAATCCGCTCCTTTCTCTTCACTGTCGCCTAAACCTTTTCTACCAGAGGTAAACTGAGTTCCGACTTTGCCTGGATTTGTTCCGAGTGCCCAGCTGCAGCATCCAGCCGGCCAAAGGTATCTCTGGGGTAAAACGCCAAAGCTGCTGCCTTTGGTTCAGCAGCAAGGGTCAGATGCGGCCAGGCACGACACACCCGGAAACATCGGGATTAATATTTTATAGTACGAGATACTTATTTTAAAGGTTTTAGAGGCATTAAAATTACCTCAAAGAGATAGCTATAGTACATATTAAGGGACACCAAAAGGGAAAGACCCCAGAAATAAGATGAAATAATTTGGCAAATCAAGAAGCTAAAGATGTAGCAGAAAATGGAGCTGAAAGTGTTAATATTAACTCCAAATGAGGAAAAAATAGAATTAAGCAAGATAGGAAGAGACCAAGATGAATTTAGGAAATGGAAACTTCCTGATGGAAAGCAATTACTTAATAAAATGCTTACTAGGAAAATATTAGAGGACGTGCATCAGAAAACCCACTGGGGTACCCAGGCTTTGTGTGATCATTTTTAAAAGAAACTATGGGTATTGAGATTTTTAGATTAGCAAAACAAGTCACTGAAAGATGTGTAACTTGCCAAAAGATAAATAAAAAAAGGTGATGGAAAAAACAACATTAGGAGGTCGTGAGTTAGCTCATCGACCATTTCAAAGTATCCAAGTAGAAGTTTGGATTTGTCAGGTTCTGGATTTATTTGTAAAAAAACATTTAATCCAGAAGAAAAAGAATATGCCGCATGCTGGGTGGGAGATCATAACAAAATAACATCATTAAAATATCAAAAACCCCTGAGAGAAAGCAATAGAAGAAAAAAGGGTGAAAGAAAAGGGCTGGGAACAAGAGATTACCTCCTCCGTTCCTGCCATTTTCCCCACCCGTTCACGGCTGCACCATGCGTCCCTGGCTCCAGTCTTGGTGCTTGCGGCTACACCACTCGATCCAGCCCCTGTGCCGGCTCTGGCCCCGCCGGTGAGTTTGTTTACCCTGGTCCCAGCTGCCTGGCTCGCGGCCGCTCCGCCGGCCATGCCGGGGGGGGGTGGGGTGGGGGGGGTGGGGCGTCCGTACTGCCGCATGGTCTGTGGACACCGCGCCGACCGCACTGGGGCGGGTGGGCCCGTCTGTCCTGGCCGTCCCATCCCCAGCTGGCTGCTGGCTGCGCTGGGTCCCGCCGCTGCTGGCGGGGCCACCCGCCTCCTTGTCCCTGCCGGGAGCGGCTGGATCAGCCGCCATTAGCCATGTGCAGACTATCCACACTCCGGCTCGGTCTCCACTGGAAGATCCCCCTCTGGCGGTTCCAGCAGCAGACCCCGCATACACCTTGGAGGACTAAGCCTCAGCGTGGATCCCTCCCCTCAACCCCCTTCCTCCGACGCTAAGGGAAAAACCAGCAGGTCCCCCCAGGAGATTAGAAAATGCCAATGGCAAGTACTGATTGGGGTCAAAAGGATGAGGAGGGGAGGAAACACATGAATAATTATCGTAATTTCATAATCAAGGGAATAAATGAGGCGGCATATCGAAGGTGAAATGCAAACAAAGGCTTTTAAGGGACAGCTTTTAAGAGAGAAAGAAGAAACTCCAACTGAATAGTTAGACAGACTTAGGACATTATAAGAGAAATTGCACTAATCGAGTAAAAGATCTAAAAATTTTCCAAGATGTGAAAAACGCCAAGCACTTGTTTTTAAAATTTTAAAAGTTTAATAGTAATAAAATGGTTATTAAAATAGTAATACAATTAGAGTAATAATAATTTGGACAATTTGAATTAGGACAATATGAGACAATAAAGACAAAGAGTTACGGACGTCCGGTTACCTTTTTCTGGGCAGCACGCCTGAAAAAGGACACCCCTTAACAAAGGATTAACCCTTAAAAACAATAGCCTGTTGCATATTCATACACTTCATACATGATGCATAAATCCCATTCAAATACAGGATTCTGTCTGGTCATCGTCAACTTCTTCCTCCAAATCCTAACAGGGTCTTTGAGGCAGGAAGAAGTTCGTTTCTGTTTCTTCTGATAAGAGGGCCATAAATTCTTCTCTGAAAGATTTAGGTGTCCTGTGGCTGCTATCTTGCTGCGAGTCCTTTCTTTTTAAAAAAGTATCCTACATAGCATCGTTTCTATTTTAACAATTTTTATAGCCTAAACTATATTTAACACAGTACTTAAGAAAACTAATACAGCATTACTTTCTAACACAACACATATAATATTCATTTTAATATTTGCGAAAAGCCAATCATAAAATACATGCATTTTTCACACCCTTAAAAGCAATAGCCCGTTGCATATTCATACATCTCATATATGATGCATAAATTCCATTCAAAGGATTCTGTGTGGACAATGTCAACCTCTTCCTCTTATTACTGACTTACTGATGGCATCTTCAGGGCTGAATGAGGCGGAAAGAAAGTAGTTTCTTCTGATAATGGAACAATAATTTCTTTTTCTCTGAAAGATTTAGGTGTCCTTTGACTGCTATCTGGTGCGAGTACCTCATTCCTTTCTTTAAAAAAATATCCCACATACATAGTTCCTATTTTAACTACAAAAGTTACATTTTAACTACAAAACTATATTTACCATACTATTAAAATGCTAATACAGCACTACTAATCAATACAACATAATACATATAGTAAATATCTGTGTAGACCCATATAATATGCACTTTTCACACGAGAAATGGGCACAGAAGAGGGATAGAGAAGTCATAGGCTCTATATTTTAGAAGATGGATACCATCTAGAGTCTGTGATAACTTAAAAAGTAAGTCCCCAAGAAGAACAATTAGAATTTGTGGTAGACACAGGGGCAGAAAGAACCTGCCTGTTAAATATTCCAAAAGGTTACAGTGTAAGCAAAGGCACTGTAAAAGTAACAGGAGCAAAAGGAGAGAGTTTCACAGTTCCTGTCATTAAAGATGTAGTAATTAAGGGAGAAACTCGAATTTAGATAGGGGATGTATTATTAGTCCCTGGGGCAGGTAGCAACCTATTAGGAAGAGACTTACAAGTAAAACTAGGAATAGGAGTTATACCAGAAGGGAAAATGACAACTAGAGTTTTAAAACTTGGCCAAGAGGATGAGGAAAAAAATTAACAAGGAAGTTTTAGCTAAGAAAGGAAATAGAGGAGGATTAGATATTGACCCCATAAGGGTCAGAATTGAGAGAGAATTCTCCCATACGTGTATGTCAGTACCCCATATCTTTAGAATGACAGGAAAGTTTGAAGCCAGTAATAAAAGGACTTATAAAAGATGAGACATTAGAACTTTATATGTCTTCTCATAATACCCCTATTCTCCCAGTACAGAAGGCAAATAGAAACTATCTTTTATTATCCAGAGAAACTGAAGTTGAGGTTAAAAAGGCTATTATATAACTTTTGAATTTTCTCAGGGGAAAAAAGGATTAAGGGTATCAAAAAGGGAAATCCTAAAACGACTCGGATTATTGGGATATTGCAGATTATAGATTGACGGGTTCACACAAGCAATAAAATTTTTATAAGGAAAATTAACAAAGGAAAATGTTGTTAAAGTAGAGAAATTGAAAAATCTAACCTAAGTACCAGCTTTAAGCTTACCGTCATTAGAAAAACCCTTTTCATTTATACATAAATGTAGAAAATGGAGTAGCTCATAAAATTTTAATTCAGGAGTGAGGAGGAGTAAAGAGACTAGTAGCTTATTTATTAAAGATATTGGACCCAGTAAGCCACAGCTGGCCAGTGTGTATTCAAGCTATAACAGATACTGCAATCCTAGAAAAAGAAAGTTGTAAGCTTACTTTGGGAAGTAAACTAGTTGTGTGTACACCTCGTACAGTCCGAGATGTGTGGAATCAAAGAAAAGACAAAAAAATAGGGGAAAGAAAAGAAAGTGAGAAGAAAGAAGTTGAAGAAGGGGGAGGGGTGGTTAGCAGACTCTGGGATGTTGGAATGCAGAGTGATGATGTCTTGGTGCTGGAGGAGGACAAGAGTTTGAATGCAGTTTCTGCATGAAGACCAGGGAAGTGTCTTAACACATGGTTGTTAGGAGGTTGCTCAATGCTGAACTGGGCTCCAGAGAAGGTTTGACAGAATGGACTCTCCCTGAAGAGAAAAAGAAGATATGTTAACTGTTATAAATGATCAAATTGTGAACCAAAATTATCAAAAATTTACCAAAGATTTATTAATCTGTCTGCGAGACCGAAGTTCGGTCTTCGAAACCACCACAGCCAAAAAGACAGCGTCGAGCCCAGGATCGGCGCTGGGTGAACCTGGATCTGACCTCCCGAGTGTCAGAGTCTCCCCTGTTCATGCTTGCGGCTTCGCAAAGCAAGGTTTTGTACAGTTTATTCTGACTGAGGCAAAGATGACTGAATTTTCTTTGTGTCTCTTCACATGCATCGCTATTGCTTTCCATGTGCAGAGGTGGACAAAAGCCTCGTCCAGGTGTGCCTTCGTTGTCAATCAGCTCTGGAGAAGCTGTGTATTCAGATGTATCAGGATGGCACCGCTGACTATCTTGATAGATGCAATCGGCAAGGCAATAATCACTTTTGGGTGGCCCCGACAACTCAGGAAACCAGCATCATCGCCCTGGAAGCTGCTATTCATACTCATACGTTAAAGCATCGATGGTTATCTTAACGTGTGTCCCAGGAACGAGTTGAATCTAAATAAGACAGCTGCTCCTGGCCAGGGTAGTCAAAAGACATGGTTTGGATTTCACAATATTTTATACCATACATTAATAGCATGAACTATCCCTACCATATATTACATTAACTAAGGGTTATCAAGGCTAGAAAGTGTTTAGCTGCTCTCGTATGAACGGCGGGGTCTCAGGAGCTGGATGGCTCAGTAGCGGAGGTGCCGGGGGTGGTTCCCAGCCTGCTGGGGTCCCGAGTCCAGGATGGCAGCCTCAGCCCTGACAAGTGGATCGAGAGAGAGAAGAGAGAGAGAGAGAGGGGGCGAAAGGGAGCCGAACCACGCACCCAGCGTCCCCATGCCTGTGGCTGTCTCAGAGTTCCCCCCCCCCGCCACCGCCCCAGATCTGCCCTGGCTGGAGCTGCTCCAATAAAGATTAGATCAAGGCAGAGATAGCTGTCATGGTTTGACACTGGCACAATGTCAGTGCCCCCATAAAGATACCCTCTCCCTGGTAGCTGCTGTGAGATGTGCCCAGGAATAAGCAAAGCAGGCTCCTACTTAGGGAAGAAAGAAAACAAAACTTTATTAACTACACTACAACTGCAGATAAAAAGGAACACACACAGGGAAAATGAAAACCTTACAAATACATTTCCTCCTCCCCCCACCAAATTTCCAATGCAATACATCTATTCCTCAAATCACCAACTCTTAGTCCAGCACCACTCTTCAATCAATCAATCTTCAGTTCATCAAGAGGAGAGGAGTCCTTCTTGTACCATGGGCTTCCCCTGGAAACACAGCTGAAGCCTCGTGTGTTTCCGTGTCACTTGTGGCACCGCCCGGAGTACATCTGCCGTCGTGACCTCTTCCTTCCATATCCAGTGCTCTCACCACTGAACACGGACCAGAGCTGCTTCTAGGGTTGTCTTTTTAAGGATGCTCTGTCCCGATCCAAAAAAGGCACAGTCTCTCCTTTGGGACACCTGTCCCCACAATCTCTCCTTTGGGACACCTGTCCCCCCCCTATTTTTTCACCCCCTGGGGCCGAGGGGCACCAACACTGAACCCTCTTGGTTCTGTGGCCATTGCCTCCCCCTAGAATGCAGTCTCTGTGTCACAAGGAACATGGTTCTGTCCATGGCTGTACAAAAAGAGTCCAGCAAAAGCCACTCCGTCATCTCTTCCCACTAGGATTCTTCTCTACTCTTCCACTATTTCTCACTCGCCCAGACCTCTCTCATACTTGCACATTCTTTCCTCATCTTCCATTCTATCTTCTAGGAGAGGTCAATGATCTGTAAAGTTTTCATTGTCTGAAAAGGGGTTAAAAGCTCCTACAAGCGGCCGGCTGCACCCTTCCTTCTTCTCCTTCCCAGCCGTGCTGCCGGCACAGGCCCATGTTTATCAAGTTTCAAGGTTACAGTCCCAGGCACCGGCTCTCTTTCTCTCTCTCTCTCTGTGTCTCTCAGGGGGGGCTGCCCGATGGCTCCCGGTGTCTCTCTTTCTCTCTTCCACCCTTCCACCCCCGGGCTCAGGCCTACCTCTCCCGGCCACATGGCTTTTCCCCTCCCCCTGCCCAGCCAGCAGCTGGGCCAGGGGAGAGACCCGAACTCTTTCCCGCCGGAAACCCAAGAGGAGGCTCCCAGGGGAGAGCCCTGCTTTTAACCCCGTGTTCTCAGAGGCGGGTCCATGTCCTAATGGCCAGGTTAAATGCCAATATTAAAGTCTGAATATCCATTGGCCAAAACACAGCATCCCAAAAAACACATTTCCTGTCAAACCACCACACTCTCCAAACCTCACAAAGTAGTTTATTTTTGTAGAGTAAAGTGTTTTTTTAAATTTTATTTTATTTTTGCTGTTAAAAAGAAGAAGCTGTTGTTCTGAGGAATTGAGGAATGTATCTGTAAGGCTAAAACAGTTAACTGTTGCCCAAAAAAAAAAGTAAAAAGCAATAGATGTGATTCATTTGTGTTAAAATCAGCCTGACCTTTCTTGTTTAACTAATTGTAGCTCACAGAAAGAAGAATTTGCCTCTGTAGCTATTAGCACAGCTGGATACAAGAAGAAGAGGCTGCTGTTGAGAAAACTTTTAGCTAAACCCAGAAAGTTTTGAAAAAAAAGGCTAATGGTAAAAGTTAATGCAGTATTGTCTTTCTTTTATTACTGTGCTATTAAGAAGTCCTTTCCAGGTACTACTGAAGCAGCAATATGAACCACAGAAAGAGGGTGAATTCATGCCAGCAAAATCAAAGGACTTGTGAAGGAACATGAAGAATGGACTATCACATCTAAACTGGGTGATACCAAATTCACTTTCAGACAGGGACTGGGTGGTAATGGTTTGGGAAAACCCAAATGATCCAAGAAATCTACAAAGAATAACACCTAATTAAGAAATAAGGCAAAGCTTACATCACTGGTTTCAAGCACTGCCTGAATAAACCCTGAGACCCCTCCAACATCTCCTTGGGGAGGAATACTTCAGACAGAAGGATTTAGACTGTTTTGATCAAAGAGTTCTTGTATTCTGACCTTAGCCTGTGACTTGTACAGGGAAGAGGGAATTACCATTTCCATCAGTGCCATAAGGTAAACTTTATTTGATTCATCCCAATACTGGACATGCTAGCTGGGTTATAAGTAAATGCTTGAATTGTGAGAATAATTAGTATTGTAGTTCACAAAATTTATGCTTTTGTTGCAAGAACTGTCGAAGTAATAACTTTGTTTTGTGGATGGGAATTATTAGTGCCTGTTGAATGAGATACCTGAAGAATGGTGGGAAACCACAGTTAAGGAGTGTCAAAAAAAACAACTGGCCTAGAAATTAGTAAAAAGGAAGTGACAAGGGAAAAGAGGGCAAGCCTGGGTTGACCACTGTACTTGCCACCGAGAAGATCATATACACCTGCTATGGGTTGCAGCCCCATAGGCAGGGAAGGTGGGGGTATAAGCCATACCAGACCTCTGTTATTCCTGTTTCTATCACTCATTTGTTGTCTTTTCTCTTTCGGGATAACGGCAAGATCATGTCACAAATGCTACTGAAAGCATCACATAGAAAGAAACCAAAGCTCCTTTTTTATTACACATACGCATGTCAACAGCCACTGTTATAACCCATCCAAATTAAGTACCTGTAAGCAAAACAGAGAAAATTATTGGATTGCAAGAAACTTTGGCAAACAATGTTAAAACCTAGCTGATGAGGTAATGTATTAGAGATAGTATTGGCAAAATTAATCCACAAACATCAGAAGTTTATGTCCAAAAAGGAAACAGAAGAGTCCTTTTACTCTATTTGAATAAAGGGAGAGGCCATGGGGCATTCCCCTAGGGTGTCTCAAATTTTTGGAGGATGCAGCCTCCTTTTTATCCTAATTTCCCGGCTGCATTTCCCTTCTCTCTTTCCCCATTGGCTGAGGTACTTGAGAGGAACAGACTTCCTGATATGCCTGATACTGAAGATTTCCCTCTAATGTATAACCCTCCCTTTTAATTTTTAATTCTTATGGAATTTAAGGGTTTTTCTTTCCCGTTGTTTCTTTCATCTTTCAATGTCTAATTTCATTTATCAGCAAACCTAAAGTTTATTTGTAAAAGCAAATATCTTTTTCCATTCATCAATTAGTGGAATCCTTCCCATTGTTTCTTTTATCTCCCAGTGCTAGTTTTATCTACCAGCAGACCCACAGCTTGTTTGTAAAGACAAATCCGCTATTCCACTCAATAGGTTGATAGAAAAAAATAAGATTTTTCTTTTTATGTGTTACAACTATTTTGATATTTCTTCCTTGTGTAATCTCGTTTTATTTTGCCAACATAGTCCAGAAGATGCAAGTAAATAAGAAATATTGCTCAAGCCAAATGATTTACAAAGAATAAGAGGGGGGATTGTGAAAAATGCATATTATATGATTGTCTTTTTGCAAATATTAAAATGAATATTATATGTGTTAGGTTAGAAAATTATGCTGTAATAATTTTTTTAAGTAGTGTGTTAAATATAGTTTTAGGTGATAACATAATGTTAAAATAGAAACTATGCTATGTAAGATACTTTTTAAAAGAGAGGAATGAGGTACTTGCACTGAGATAGCAGCCACATGTCACCTAAATCTTTTAGAGAAAAAGAATTTATTGCTCCCTTATCAGAAGAAACTAACTTCTTCCTGGCTCGCTCAGTTCTGAAGACACCGTCAGGATTAAGAGGAAGAAGTTGACACTGACCAGACAGAATCCTGTGTTTGAATGGGAGTTATGCATCATGTATGAGATGCATGAATATGCAACAGGCTATTGCTTTTAAGGGTTAATCCTCTGTTAAGTTGTGTCCTTTTTCAGGTTTATTTTGCCCAGAAAGAGGTACCCAGACTGTCCGTAACTCTTTGGTTTTGTCTCGTATTGTCTTAATCCTAATTGTCCAAATTTTTATTACTTTAATTATATTACTATTTTTATAACCATTTTTATTACTATTAAACTTTTAAAATTTTAAAAACAAGTGGTTGGCGTTTTTCACATTTTCCCAGTGGCAGTTTGTTAACCTAATTGGGACTTAGCTCATTCATTCGATCCAACATCTCACTACTGCCTGGATCCCAACAATCTGCCCTGCTGGCTTGTGGGTGAGTTCACCTCAAGATACTCAGGCACAGGTGTAGTGTGGATCTTGTTTGGTGGTGATAGGGAAGATGTGTGTCTTTACAAAGAATTCGATGGATGAAGGTATGGGTGTTAAAGTCTTTGAAATGTGTCTTAATGTCTCTACTAACTTTGGGCATCAGGTGTGTTGCAGACCGAAGACAGCTTGGCTCCTGAAATAGACAAGTGGGTCTGCACAAGCATGAACTTCTGAACTTTGGGGTAAAATGACAGGTTCAAGGGGGGGTATGGGGTAGGTGGTTCGGGAAGGCTGTGCCTTCCCAATACCTCAGCCAATGGGGAAAGGAAGAGGACAACATGCAGCTCGGAGCTAGGATAAAAGGAGGCTGCACCCTCCAAAAACTCTGGAGAAAAAAGCCTGCAGGCATGTGCCCTGGTGGGTGGACTCTTTCCCTTTATTCAAATAAAGTTGAAGGACTCCTCTGTCTCCTTTTGTACATAAACCTCTGGTGTTGTGATTAGTTTAAAAAAAATTTTGGGGACTCTTGTCCAGGATCCTTCCACCATCTGGGGCTGGCACACAGCAAGAGTGACATGCGGAGAGACTCTAAAACTCAAAGACAAAATGAATTTTAAAGTAGGTATGTTTTTATTTGGCCGGACGCATGCAGGATATCTCCACAAAATCATGCGTATCCCCGTTCACTCAGGTTTTCTTTTATCCCCTAGAATGTTACATATACATCAAGTTTCACAATAGATCATTTCCTGGCTCCCCCCCCTCCGCTTCGTATGCTAATCATCTTATCAGTCCTTTGCACCTGCGCAGTTGTCTCTGGCAGTCGTCTGGGGGTTGTAGGGGATGAAGTAAAGTTGTCTTTCTCAGGGTTGACTTTCTGGCCCCACTGCCTTGTGCATGCTTACTGATCTTTTGGCCACTGTCCAAGCCAGGAGTCCAGATTCATCTGGTTTCAGGGGCCCAAGGAGCCTTGTTATCTCAGTATCCTTGCATACTCTATCCTGTTCTTGATAAACATCCTTCCCCTTATCAGGCATCCTTGTGTTCTTTCTTGCTGTTTTGCACATAATCCTTTCCTTTCTCATGCAACCAAGGATGCAGCAAATATTAAGCAATGTCCATCATTTATGTGCCTATTCTTAATCAGTACCTTCTAATTTCTGTGATTAATATATATCCTCTAGTTTCTGACCCCATGTTTCAAGAGGAGCTGAAGGCACACCTCACCCAGTTTTGGTAATCAGCTCCCTTCAGCACTGGCCGGCACTGGGCGATTGATTAGGTGCCCAATACTGTCCAGGAGACAGACGAGAGGCAGACATGGAGGGTCCAGGAAGAGTCCATAGGAAAGGAGCACTGTAAATCTCACCAGTGAGTACAATGGGATCTTTGGGGAGTAAAACATGGCAGGATGCCCACAGGGGGCCGTAAAGAAAAGCCGAGAAAGGGTCTCACCTGTAGGGATGACGATCCCAAAATACCTCCGAAGAGTCCTTTGGGAGAATGTTGAGATGGTTTGCACATTCTCCCAGAGGTTGTTAAGGACATGGATGACCAGAGGGGGCAATAAGAGAAAGGGTCTCAACAACAAGGGATGGATGGTGTTGGTTTGGGAAAGGACTGGTTGAAGGGGAGTGTGGAGAAATATGGTTAAGGCAAATAGCAGTGGGAGGCTATGTAATAAGGAAAGAACAGTGAGAACTGGGATGTTCTCTGCCTTGTCTTCAAAGTCTGCATTCTAATACAGGGCTGGCTGCAAGTATTTTGTATTCCTGGCTTCCAGGATAGGGAAAACAGGGAGGTATTGTTCCTACACCCCCACACCCTCCCGGGTCATTATGGAGCCAGGGTGGAGGATTTGGCTTTGTCCACTTGCTACTCAGGACTTGAGGGGGTTTCTCTATGGTGAGAATGCCGAGGCCAGGTGTGGAAATGCCAGACCAGTGGCATGGGCTGGGGAACCTGTGGGGGAGGTACAGGACTGAGCTGAGGCTGTGGGGCAGCCAGGGCTCAGTGCCAGGCAGTGCCTGACCCTGACACCCGCCAGGCAGGAGCTGCAGTGGGCCCTGGCCCCATGAGGCTGCAGGATGTCTTGTCTGCCTGCCCGTCCCTGTGGCACCATCAGCTGTACCTGCTCACCGAGCTGCACCGACACCTGGTGCTTTACAGAGCTTGTGGTGCTGGGAGAGTGGCCTGGGGGCCTGGATGGGTATACGGGGTGTGCATCTGGACACTGAGGCAGGACAGGGACTGGCTTTGCTATACAGTGTAAGATACAGGGACTGGCTTTGATTTAAGATACAATGTGTCACCTAAGCCTAGCCTGATACAAGGGAGGTGAGTAATTTTGCAGAGTTCAGCGGCTGTGGGAGGGTGAGAGCCCACAGGTAGCAGGAGCAGGGGCTGGAGAGGTGGCAGAGTGGTCCCTTGCAGGAATTGTTTAGAAAGACACATCAGGTATATGAAAGATATGAAAGAAGGGACGAGAAAAAGGCAAATGTACAGGCAAGGATAATGGCACAGTTTTTACAACCTCCAATGGGAAAAATGCAGGCAGCTCCAGGACCAAAGGAAAGGGGGTGGCCACTAGGATAGCGATTGGGAAGGAATGAATGTGCCATTTGTAAAAAGAGAACATTAGAAATGGATTGTTAAGCGTGTCAAGATCTCCTATTGTACCCAGGGCTCACCACACTGGACTCCTTGCTGGACTGAGAAGTGTGTTTCCTTGTAGACATGGGAACTTCTCTGTCTAATTTGAATTTTATGCCAAAGGTCAGACAATTGCCCAAATGTTCTTTTGATAAGTGAGAAAGATGAGCTGGTGTGCTTTATTCAACCACTTAATGTTTGAGATGGGTTTGAAATGCATGAGTTTCTGTTTGTTCCTAGTTGTGACTGTAGTTTGCTAGGAGGGGATTTGATGGGGAATGTGGATTAGTGTTGTGAGGGGTGATGGGGAGGCCAGCACTGTTGTGCTGATAAAGCTTATGCTAAAGTGAACTCAGAAGTGTAGGTAGTCCCAGAGGAATATGGAAAACTGGATGTGGAGCCTCTCCAGATTACTTAAGGCAACCAGGACAATCGGTGTCTAAAAAGCAATATCCTATTTCAAGGGAGGGAAGGTGTCGTGAACGGCGGAAGAAATGCCTCACACAATATGCGTGGATGGCAAATCCCAAAGTTTATTGAAAGCTCACACATATTTATATTGGTGTTAATGAAGCTTATACATATTGCAAAAGCTGAGCTCATTATTGGTTAAAGCACACTTAGATCAACCACACCTACTTCTATGCTCTAATGATTATTTTGTTTCTATGTTTGCATTCTTCTAGCTTCTCTACCTAGGATATCTACATTTTCTGGCAAGCGATTTTCTCCCCCGTCTTCCCGTTTCAGCAAAGGTCACTATGACCTTTGTCAGTGATTGGACACCGGTTACATAATCCCCAGCTTGTTTCCCCTATCCTTATCCATCGGTATCACATCGAAATGGCCTTTCTCAGCTAACCAATTATCCAAAAAGCTCTCTACAGGAAGGAAGGGGTTGCAGCCTGTTGCAGAGTCCCTGTTAAAGGTGGGTCTTTTAGAGCCATGTATGTCTCCCTATAACACTTCTATCCTTCCAGTTATGAAATCAGATGGAACGTATAGAATGGTGCAGGACCTAAGAATAATCAATGAGGTTATTAAACCCAGTGAACTAGTTTGAAAGCAAACCAGTGGGAGATCCCAAGTCAGAACTACAATTTAATAGGAAAATTAAAATAAATGCAATAGTACAGAAACACTGACAGAGTCAGAATACAACCTGACACCCTGTCAGTCAGGGTGTTGGTAGCAGTCCGATTAAATGGTGGCTGCAGTTCTCCTGGAGTGACAAATGTGGTTCTGTTGAAGCAGTGATCCTGTTGAAGGGTGGGGTCTTCCACTGAAGGCCCAGTGGTGGTGTAGAAGGGTCTGGTCTTCCTCTGGGAACCAGTGGATAAGACAACTTGTGGTGCTCCACACCACAGATTATATCCAGGTAAGAATGCTTGGTTCATCCCCCTGGGTGGAGCATCTCACAATGGGATGATGTAATTTTGAGTCATGCAGTGAGACTTGATGGCCCATTAACAGAAGATATTCCCCTGGAGGGGAGGGGGGAGGGAGGGAGTTATGAGGGATGGGTCATGGAAGAGATAAAGAACACTGCCCCACCTGGTTTTAACAGATGGTAATAGAATACATACTTTTGGTTGCATCTTACATTGTAACCTAAGACACCCAGGCACTCCACAGTCCCAGATCCTTATATATGGGAATAAATCATGTGGACTCCATTTTCTTCATGGTGGAAAAAGCTTATTGTTTATTCACGTAACTCATTTTTATATAATTTTACAGACCTTGTGTGTGACTCCAATTGGTTAGTAGCTTTCTTGCCAATTACTTTATTGGTTAGTAACAAGTTGTTACCCTGTATTGATTGGTCATTCAAACCCCCAGTGTGTACGTGCAGGAAAGGTTGTTTGTGAGAGATAGTTTTCATTTTTCTATCTAACAGTGTAAAAACAATTTATACAGGTGGCTAGTTGCCTTTTCACCCAGGAATAGATTGTTATGTTAATGAACTGCTCACACCAGGATTGCTTTCACATGGGAACTTGCAAGGTGCTAGCTTGACAAGGCCAGACACTAATTTTAGGAGAGCAGGCTTGATTTTATAAGGTCTTTCTTTTTAACTTTCCTTCCTTACTGCAACACTTATACCATCTTGAACCAGGTTCCCTCCTCACACTGCTACTATTCAGTACTTTATTTAAAATATGTTTTCTGGGGATGCCCACTTATAGAGCATAGTAACCAGTACTTTGCATTTGAGTGGGAAAAAGAGAGAGAAGGGAAAACATGGATGGTCCTTCCGCAGGGATACATGGAAGCACTGGTCTTACTTGGGTAGATATTAAAAGAATTTACTCCACCCTCAGGGATTAGGTTATTGCAGTATGTGAAGGACTTGCTCCTATCAGGAGAATGGGAGGAGGTGGTAGCAGAAGCCACTGTGAAATTGCCTAATTTTCTGGCTGGAGGGGAGGCTTGGAGTTTCTGAAGAGGGGCACAGGTGATAGAGAGAAAGGTTGAATGTTTGGGGTGTATTTTGACTGAAGGCTTGTGATGTGTTGGCCCAGAGAGGATCCAGGGAATCTTGGAGGTGCTGTTGCTCAGGACTGAAGAGGACCTGTGACAATTTTTAGGATTAATAGGGTATTGCAGGACCTGGATTAAGGAATTTTATTCTGTGACTTTTTATACCCAGATAGCCCCAGTGCTATGGTATGGACACCAGAAGGACAGCAAAACTTTAGCCAGACTCAGAAAAGGATTTGGAACTGTATGTGGATGTTAGACAGGGCTGTGCCACGGGAATTCTCGTGCTAAAATGTCTGCGAAGCAAGGGGGTGGCCCCATTGTTTGCTCTAACAGTAACTGAGGCTCTGTTGTCTGCAGAATTGTGCAGCCTTGGCTTTGATGGGAACTGATGGCAGAATTGTTAAAGTCTGGCACCAAGTTCTAAATGAATGACCAGCACAAGATTGCTGTAGTATGAAACCTGTTCAGTGGAACAGGAGGGTTTAGAATTGAGAAGTGAGGAAGGGTTTAACCCAGCCTCCTGTTTAACTGACCCTGAGAAAAGAGACCTAAAGGAAATTTGTGACTGTATCCAGGTAACAGATCTCCAGACTGGAGTGAAAGGAATGAGAGGGAAGCGTCTTTATGCACAAACTGTGGGCCTGCTGGTAGATAAAGCCAGATACTGAGAGGTGAAAGAAGCAATGGGTGGAACCATAAATGCCATAGGAATTCCACTAATTGGCACATATTGTTGCTCACTCAAGGTTGTGCTAAATTCCTGGACTTAGAGGAAAATAACAGATACACAATGAAAAAGAAGGGGGGGGGGGCAGGAAATGCACATTAGAAGGGGTTCTGTATTAGGCGATTCTGGAAGCCTGTACCTCTCAAGTACCTCAGCGAATGGGGAAAGAGAGAGGGAAATGCGACCAGGAAATTAGGATAAAAAGGAGGCTGCGTTGAAACCTAAGTGGTATGTAACAAAAGGTTAACCACAAGAAATATTGTAACCAAGATGTGCAGGTAAAGCAAGCAAGATAGCAGAGCAAGTGAGATAATGAGCACAATCAAAAGCAAGATAGCAAGTTTTAATGGAACTTGCAAACTGCAAAATTAACTAAAACCAAGTTAGACTGAAAAACAAGAAGCACTGGGTATGCATTGAAGACAGAGGTAGAAAGTTCAAATGTGGGGAAGACTACAGAAGTCTTCATCAAAAGACCACCAGAAGACTGATGACCACCACAGAAGGAACTGACGCATGTGAGAAAGCAACAAACTGCTGTAAAACCGCGACACAGCTTTATGCAAATATGAGTATGCTAATGATATATTGTAATTGTGATGTTGTGTGGAAGGACTTTTAAAATGTAACTGAAGGCTAAAGAAGATTGAGTGAGTTTTTGGTGGAGAAATCCCCCTCACTCCCAGCGCTGAATAAACAAATACCTGCTCTGTAGCCATCTAACTATAGAATTTTATTTTCTTGCCTAGTTTTGGACATCAGCATCCTCCAACAATTTGAGAGACCCCATGGGAAATGTCCCATGGTCTCTCCCTTTATTTGAATAAAGTTGCAGGACTCCTCTGTCTCCTTTTTGGGCATAAACCTCTGGTGTTTGTGGATTATTTTTCCTGACACAAGCTAGGGAAGATTTACAGGATACCCCTCAGCCAAATGGCAAAAAAGGTGTTTATTGATGGATCTTCAAGAGTAATAGGAGGAAAATGAGTTATCAGATATGCTATATGGTGAAAGGAAGAGAATTGCAAGAGAGGAAGCTACTATGCACATGGTCAGCACAGACCACAGAACTGTGTGCCTTAATAAAAGCCTACAAATTGTATTGAGGAAAGGTGGTGTGTAGGAATGTGCCCCCTGTTGACAGACTGACCAAATTATCCTTTATCTCCTTAAAAAGGAAAAAAACCCAGAAGTTTCTCTTTTCAATTTGGTAAAAAGACACTTCATAGGACCTTTGGGACTTCACCTCAAACCTAGGGCTACCCAATTGGACAGAGGCCAAAAAGTCCTGCCTAGGTAATTCACTAGCAAAAGAAGAGAACAAAAGAAATAATCGCTTTTGTGGGATGTTTTTAGCAGGAGCAAGAACCTCTTGCTCCTGTCTCGGTTTTTCTCTGAAAGAGCTTTGTTATTTTGCCTTTTATTATAACTTTTTCTGTTTCCAACACTACCTCAGAAGCCATCCTGCTAATTTTATGCCATTCCAGGTAGCTGGGCTATCTCAGGTTTGATAGGTTCTCTGAGAGCTCATAAGACCTGGCTCGAGGAGAAACCCATCAGGGGTGAATATATTTACAGATTCAAAGTATGCATGTGTGGTGGAACATGTGTTTGGAAAGCTGAGAGAAGAGACAGTTGTTAACCTGCGGGGGGGAAAAACTTTCGCTCATGAGAGCTCAATTCCTTGCTTGTTGGAGGTGGTGAATTTACCAAAAGAAGTAAAAATAATACATGTTAGGGTACATCAAGCAGAGTGCTCAGAGACAATAGGTAATCAACTGGCCAATGGAGATGTTCAGAAAGCTTCTTCTGCCAGAGGTGTCCAGGATCCTCCCTTTGCTCCCTGTGGCTCAGCTGTTGCCGGAGGGAGGGGGGGGGGAAGTGGTGGTGCTATCTTTTCCACCAGAGGAATTGGAGATAATTGAAAGTAGCCGGGCAAAAGAAAGAGGGGAGAACTGATTTACAAATGACAGTAAACAGTGGATGCCTGGAGCTTTGACCCTGCAAATATTAAAACAACTCCATGGGTGGAGTCATTGTACCTCTTGAGGATTGGCAGAGACCTTCTTTAAGATGTACTGCCTTGGGTCTTTTTGTTTTAGCAAAACGAGCTATTGAGGGGTACCTGGCTAAAGTTAATGGCCAGACTACAAAGGAGATTGCAAGGTGGGGGAGTGACCTTGGGCTATGCATCCTTTCCAAGGATGTTGGGTGTATTTTGCTGAGATGCCCTGGGCAAGAGGGCTTAGATATCAGCTGGTAGTGGTATGCCGGCTGGCAGGGTGGCCAGAGGCGTTTCTGGGTATTTCAGCAACTATTGCATCAGTTGTTAAAATATTTTTGGCACAAATAATTCCTGTGTCAGGAAAATTTATCCACAAACACCAGAGGTTTATGTCCAAAAAGGAGACAGAGGAGTCCTGTAACTTTATTCAAATAAAGGGAGAGACCATGGGACATTTCCCATGGGGTCTCTCAAATTGTTAGAGGACATAGCCTCCTTTTTTATCCTAATTTCCTTGCTGCATTTGCCTCTCTCTTTTCCCATTGGCTGAGGTACTCGGGAGGTACAGATTTCCCAAATCACCTAACATAGACCCCCTTCTAATGTGTACCCCCCCTTTCTTTTTTCCTTGTGTCTCTGTTCTTTTTCGCTAAATCCAGGGATTTAGCACAGCCTTGCGTAAATAACAGTTTGCATCAATTAGTGGAATTCCTATGGAATTTATGGTTCCACCCATTGCTTTTTTTACCTCTCAGTATCTGTCTTTATCTACCATCAGACCCACAGTTTGTTTGTGTCCTAGGGTGATGTTATGTTGCTTGTATCCCCAATCGGGTGTTCTGTTTATGCTGAATATTATATTCTGTGCCTTCAAGACTGGCTCTGAGAGTGAAGGTGGGGAGAAGAAGCAGCACCGAGTTTTGTTATCAGCCTGCTCTCACTCCTCCACTGTGGTGTCTGGGCACGAACAGGGCAGAACACCGCGCTCTGTTGTTTTTTAGTTAGTTTAGCTAGCTGAGGCAGAGAAGTTCCTTGGACAGTTTTTCTCTCCCTTTTTTTGGAACTGTTCAAACCTGCTCCAGACTGGGGCCTGGGGAAACACCGAGAGCTTGCACTTTGTAGCCTACTGGGGCCTACTCTGGGCAGCAGCCTTTCCCAGCGCAGGAGGGACTGATGAGAGAACGACCACCGACTGGAGAGACTTTCTGAATTTGCCGTCTCTTCAGAGCGACAAATGAGTTTTGTCATCTGGTATTGTTCATTTTTTGTGCTGGGGAGTGCTTTGCCTGTTAAATAAACAGTTTTTTTCCACTTCTCTCTGAGGAAATTCTTCCTGAACTGGTTGGGGGGAGGGGCCATGTGGGTTTGCTTTCTGGGGAGGCCCCCTTTGGAGGTTTTCTCCCAAATTTGCCCTAAACCAGGACAAATTTTGGTGCCCAACGTGTGGCTTGAGAGTGGAAAAAAACCTGTTCTAATTGTATTTTGGTTGGAATTACTCTGTGTTGGTATAGAGCAGTTAGTAGCCATGTTGTTTGAATTCATAATGTTTCCTGGGGTGAAGGCTTGCATGTGTTTCTGGTCCCCAGGTTTTTTGGAGGTCTTAATACCTCTATGGTCCCTAGGTTTATTTTCGTATCCAGAAATAGCTCTAGTATTGTCTCTAATATGTAGTTTTTGCAGTAGAGGGGCACTGACTAGAATAGCTATCCTGCTGGGCTTGGTGGTAATGACTTGTAGGAAGTTTATAGAGTCTGTTCCAGGTATGTATGTGTGGTGGTTTGACAGGAAATGTGTTTTTTGGGATGCTGTGTTTTGGCCAATGGATATTCAGACTTTAATATTGGCATTTAACCTGGCCATTAGGACATGGACCCGCCTCTGAGAACACGGGGTTAAAAGCAGGGCTCTCCCCTGGGACCCTCCTCTTGGGTTTCCGGCAGGAAAGAGTTCGGGTCTCTCCCCTGGCCCAGCTGCTGGCTGGGCAGGGGGAGGGGAAAAGCCATGTGGCCGGGAGAGGTAGGCCTGAGCCCGGGGGTGGAAGGGTGGAAGAGAGAAAGAGAGACACCGGGAGCCATCGGGCAGCCCCCCCTGAGAGACACAGAGAGAGAGAGAAAGAGAGCCGCTGCCTGGGACTGTAACCTTGAAACTTGATAAACATGGGCCTGTGCCGGCAGCACGGCTGGGAAGGAGAAGAAGGAGGGGTGCAGCCGGCCGCTTGTAGGAGCTTTTAACCCCTTTTTGGAGAATGAGAACTTTACAGAACATTGACCTCTCCTAGAAGATAGAATGGAAGATGAGGAAGGAAATGTGCAAGTGTGAGAGAGGTCTGGGCGAGTGAGGAATAGTGGAAGAGTAGAGAAGAATCCTAGTGGGAAGAGATGATGGAGTGGCTTTTGCTGGACTCTTTTTGTACAGCCATGGACAGAACCATGTTCCTTGTGACACAGAGACTGCATTCTAGGGGGAGGCAATGGCCACAGAACCAAGAGGGTTCAGTGTTGGTGCCCCTCGGCCCCAGGGGGTGAAAAAATAGGGGGGGGGACAGGTGTCCCAAAGGAGAGACTGTGCCTTTTTTGGATCGGGACAGAGCATCCTTAAAAAGACAACCCTAGAAGCAGCTCTGGTCCGTGTTCAGTGGTGAGAGCACTGGATATGGAAGGAAGAGGTCACGACGGCAGATGTACTCCGGGCGGTGCCACAAGTGACACGGAAACACACGAGGCTTCGACTGTGTTTCCAGGGGAAGCCCATGGTACAAGAAGGACTCCTCTCCTCTTGATGAACTGAGGATTGATTGATTGAAGAGTGGTGCTGGACTGAGAGTTGGTGATTTGAGGAATAAATGTATTGCATTGGAAATTTGGTGGGGGGAGGAGGAAATGTATTTGTAAGGTTTTCATTTTCCCTGTGTGTGTTCCTTTTTATCCATAGTTGTAGTGTAGTTAATAAAGTTTTGTTTTCTTTCTTCCCTAAGTAGGAGCCTGCTTTGCTTATTCCTGGTCACATCTCACAGCAGAAACCAGGGAGAAGGTATCTTTATGGGGGCACTGGCATTGTGCCAGTGTCAAACCTTGGTTCATGGTTATGGGTATGCACCCATTTTGTTAGAGGAGGAGCAGGGGATGAGGTTTTTCAGTCTTTGCTTTCCTTCTTCTCCTCTGAATCTGTTGCATCACTATTGGAGAATGTTCAGATTCCCCTGAATGTTAAAGAGACCATCTTTCTGGTATTTAATCCAGTAAGCTTCCTCTATATGGTCTGCAGCTTCTCTAGAATGAGGGCTGAGATTTCTAGAGCGGCTGATGAGACCCCTGACCCAGGAGTAGACCCAGTCATGTGTTGCAGTGTGATGTCATAGCCTGTCTCAGTTATGCTGGTTCCTTCCCCAGGTGTGCCAATCACCTTTCTCCTCTTCTCACTTGCCCCCTGCTGAGTGCTGTCTGTCAATCTTGGCATTCCAGAAAGGGCGCCGTGTGATTGGCAAAGTTCAAAATATGCCTCTCAGCCCTGGGAGACATTGGGCCATCCAGGTGTCATTTGTCCCCTGAGACTCCCCCCCGCCCCTTACCTGGTTGGTGGGATCCCTACCCCTTCCCTCTCCCTCTCCCCGGGGTTAAAAGACACAGCAACCACACGGTTTGGTAGTTCTGTTGGAGCTGTTACTGGATTCAGAGGCCTGTGGGCCAGGAATAAAGCTCTCGATCAAAACCCTCTAGCAGAATTCGACCCCTTTCCTTCACCTCGCCTTGAAGCTTCCCCGCCAGAGGTAAACCTGAACTCCTGCATTCCTGGACTTGTCCCAAGCGCCCAGCTGCAATATCCAGCTAGCCAAAGGTGTCTCTGAGGTGAAACTACCACAGCTGCCGCCTTTGGTCCAGCAGCAAGGGCCACACGAGCCCAGGCACATTCCATCCGGCTATATTGGTATTTAATTCCAATAGTCATGGAAAATCCTGAGTGGTGTGGGAAATGGGAGGATATGGGCCAAATCCTGAAAGAATTCTCAGACCCTATAGTCTGTGACTTTCCACATGAACAAATTCAGAACCCAGCTGAGGTGGGGAAATACCTGAAAGAGAAGTGCCATGATGACCCTAAGGAGAAAAAGATCATTGCAGTAAGCTGGGCCCTGGCATATGCTTATCGCACACTGCTAGACACTGTAGGGAAGCAGACAGAGGAAGGGGGCCAGGGAGATAAATCAACAGCTCTCCTAGTCACTCAGGCTGCAGCCAACACCCCAGTTACAAAGCCAGTAGCTGAACCAGACAGTAAGCTTCAACCAATGGCTGTTGCTACTAGCATGAGAAGCAGAAAGTGCACAGACAAGACCGATAGACCAGTGGATGATGATGATGATGCAGAAGAAGGACCCTCAACGCCTCCTGATATAAAATCAGGAGTCAAAGCAACTGGCACAAGATCAGAAGCCAATATTGACTCCTTTTCCCTTAAGGACCTTCGGGGCCTAAGGAAGGATTACACTCGAAGACCTGATGAATCCATAATTAGTTGGTTACTCCATCTTTGGGATGCTGCAGGCAAGGCTACAGTTCTGGACAGCACTGAAACAAGGCATTTGGGATCCCTGTCACATGATCCTGTCATCGACCAAGGAATGATGAGGGGGGCTAATCTACACAGCCTCTGGGCACAGGTCTTGGAAAGTGTTGTACAAAGATACCTGTGTGCAGATGATCATTATATGCAGCAAACCCAGTGGAAGACCATAGAACAAGGGATCCAATGACTCAGAAAAATGGCAGTGGCAGAGGTTATCTTCTCAGATGACATAACAATTAGGAATCCAGACTTGGTACCATGTACATCAGTGATGTGGCGAAAAATTGTACAACTTGGGCCACATGAATATGCTTCTGCTTTAGCAATAATGAAGTGGAATGACAGTGAGGAGACTGTGCTTGATATGGCAAAGAAGTTCCTAGCATATGCACATGCTGTACATGGCCTAACACATGCCAGAATTGCAGCGGTGGAAACACATCTGCAGAAATTAGAAGACAAGATAGAGGAAAATCATAAGAAACTCAGGGAGGAGATTAAAGAGGGCTTTCTCCAAATCCCAGCAGTACAGATCAGAGGTTCTGGTATCCAACGCAGAAGTTCCCCAGATGGGAAGAGAAGGTACACCCCATGAGCTGAGCTGTGGTTCTTCTTGCGCGATTGTGGAGAAAACATGAGGACTTGGGATGGAAAATCTACTGCTGCTCTGGCACAACGGGTGCGGGAAGTGAAGGAAGTCAAGACTCAGAGAGGAAGTTCCACCAAAAGGAAAGCAGCTCCATTTGCCCATAGCCGAACTGCCAGGTATGATGATGATGATGACATGTCCGATTCCCTTGAAGGAACCTCCAAGACATATGCTCAAGGAAAGAAGGATAAGCAGGCTTAGAGGGGCCCTGCCTCTAGCCAGGTAGAGGCTAGGGAAAATCGTGTTTTTTGGACTGTGTGAAAAACGTCAATCACTTGTTTTTAAAATTTTAGAAGTTTAATCGTAATAAAATGGTTATAAAAATGGTAATATAATTAAAGTAATAAAAATTTGAACAATTGAGATTAGGACAATACGAGACTATAAGAACAAATATTTACAGACGGTCCGGGTACCTTTTCTGGGCAAAATAAGCCCAAAAAAGGACACCCGCTAACAAAGGATTAACCCTTAAAAGCAATAGCCCATTGAATAGTCATATATCTCATACATGATGCATAAATTCCATTCAAACAAAGGATTCAGTCTGGTCAGTGTCAACTTCTTCCCCTTAATCCTGATGGCATCTTCATGGCTGAGCACGGTGGGAAGAAAGTAGTTTCTTCTGATAAGAGAGCAATAAATTCTCTTTCTCTGAAAGATTTAGGTGTCCTGTGGCTGCTATCTGGTGCGAGTACCTAATTTCTTTCTTAAAAAAATATCCCACACACATAGTTCCTATTTTAACTACAAAAGTTACATTTTAACTACAAAACTACATCTACCATACTATTAAAATGTTAATACAGCACTACTAATCAATACAACATAATACATATAGTAAATATCTGCGTAGAGCCATATAATATGCACTTTTCAGAATCCTCCCTCTTTCTTTTTATAATTAATTTGGCTTGAGCAGTATTCATGGTTTTCTAGCCTTCATTAGCTGCTCACTTTCTTCACAAATCAATCTTGCTTCTCTGAAGGGGTCTTTTATATTATTTTGTTTCTTTAACACCATAATCCTTTGCACTGTGTTTGTCGTAGCCAACTTTTGATCCATGGTCACTAATTGCATGACTTGGACTACACTGGTGATGAGCCGAATGAAACAGGGGATCAAACAAGGAAGAAATATTAGACCAGGTGTAGCACATAAAAGGAAGAAGCCTTATTTTTTCCACCATTCTATTCCCAACACGTTATCCCAGCAGCTAGTATTTAGCATTGATTCCCACTTTTGAACTGGCACATGGGCGATTTTTCTGATATCATTGACTATATCCAGGACAGCATCCCCGTTGTCATCTATTTTTAAGCAACAATCAGATGTATTGAATTTTCCACAAACACACCCTTCTTCAGCTAATAGATACTCTAAAGCCAACCTATTCTGATACACGGCTGCGCTCATTTGAGTTTGTTGCCTTGATATTTATTCCATTGCTCAACCAGTTTTGTTTGTTATTTTCTCTACATCGGCTTGGCGTCTTATAACATGATTTAGCATATAAATTGGGGTCCGATATCCCCAACTCCCATCTTGTGCCCAGGTGGCTGGCCCATACATTTCCAATATGGGTTCAGGGGGCCATTCTTCATCTCCCCATTTTTGGAATCCTCCAATCAAATATTTTGTTTCTCTTTAGATCCTCATAAACTGGTATCCCTAATTGATTCCCATCAGGTCCTGGTAAAAGAAAGAATCCTGGCTATATGATTCCCAGAGTGCAACTCCCTTTCCACTGAGAGGGAAGTTTTGGGTATGCTCTTTTTCCGCATATCCAAAATAAGCTATTTGGAGCTTTCCAATAGTCAAACTTTTGCTGATCTATAATCTCCCAAAATTTGGAAATTTCTGGGATGCCAAAGTAAGGATTTTTGCCTGTATCATTACGTTGAAAAAGTCTGATTTTATTATCATACTTACAATTTCCTTTTTTTTGCTTCTTCCTGGGTCCAGTACATGGTTGGTTTTTCTAGGACCCACCATAATGAAGTTCTGTTACTAACCTTATATCTTTTACAGGGAGTTTTTCCTACTTCATGAATGAGCGTTTTCCCAGTGTGTCAGAGACATTCTTCCCCTATGACTACTGAACTCAAAATCCACCCCTCTGGTCAGTTTTCTCCACTTATACTTGTTTGGTTCCACTTAAGGAGCTCAATTGGGCCTAAGCTGCTGCCTTTCCATGGCCATTCTTCTGACATCAAAGCCCCTCCACAGACCCAACAACAGGTTAAGTTCTCTACTTATTCTTTACCCCAATTCCACAAACTGATTTTTACCTGTTCTTGAGATATCTATTTCTTTTTCTAATTGCTGTTCAAATTTCGTATACAAATCATTAATTGAGATTGGCACAGGTTTAGGTGGTTGTACTGGCTTAGCCTTTGTGTTTATCAATTGCTCTTTTACTGAATCTTGTGCTTTGTTCCCAATAACATAGGTGAAGTAAATCCATCTCTCCCCCTTTGGGCATTGACTTCCCATTCTGTTACCACTTGATCCTAAGTTCTCCACAATCCAGTACTTTTTCCCAATGTGCATGCAATTGCCTTACTTGGATGGGTTATAACAGTGACTGTTGACATAAGTGTGAGAAATAAAAAAGGAACCTTGGTGTCTTTCCATATATAGCTTACGGTAACACCTGTGGCATGGCCTTGTCGGTATCCTAAAAGGGAAAAGATAAATGAGTGACAGAAAAAGGAATAACAGAGGTCCAGTATGGCTTATACTCCCACCTCCCATGCCTATGGGGTTGCAACCCACAGCAGGTGTATTGGATCTTCTTGGTGGTTAATACAGAGGCCAATCTGGTCTTGCCCTCTATTTCCTTGTCACTTTCTCTTAGCTAATTTCCAGGCAAATTGTTTTTGACACTCCTTCACTGTGGTTCCCCACTGTTCCTCAGGTATCTCCCATTCAACAGGCACTAATAATTTCCCTCCCACAAAACAAAGTTATTATTTCAGTTGCTTTGAGTTCTACCTGGATAGGAGATCGATTTGGCCCTTGACACTTCCTGCAATGAGGGCATCGATTATGTGAACTACAATACCAATTCTTCCCACAATTTAAACATTTACATTTAACCCAACTAGCATGTCTGGTATTTGGGTGAATCAAACAGGGTGTTTGATATGGCATTGACGGAAGTTGCAACTCCTCCTCCTCTTTGAATAAGTCACAGGCTAAGGCCAGAATACAAGAGTTCTCTGTTCCAAACAGTCCTGATCCTCCTGTATGGAGTGGAAGTATTCTTCCCCAAGGAGGGTACCGGAGGTGTCTCAAAGCTTCTCCAGACGGTACTTGAAACCACTGATATAAGCTCAGTCTTATTTCCCAGTTAGGTGTGATCCTGTGTATGTTTCTTGGATTTTTGGGTCTTCCCAGTTCATTACCACCCATTCCCTGTTTAAGAGTCAGTTTTGTATCACCCGGTTCAGATGTTATCGTCCACTCCTTAGGTTCTTCCACGGGTCCTTTGATTCTGCTGGCATGGATCCACCCTCGTTCCCCGGTCTGGATCTCAGCCTCGGTCGTCAGTAATACCTGAAAAGGACCTTCCCATTTTGGAGTTACAGACTGTTCTTGCCATGTTTTTACTAGGACCCATTCCCCTGGATGAATATTATGGATTTTAAAGTCTAAAGATGTGGTTTGAGGGATTAGTCCTTTTAACCGTAAGTTTTCAAGAGGTATTGCGATGGTGTTAACATATCCTTTGACACTCATTTCCCTTACCTCATAGGTAGCATTTTCATGTTGGGTGGTTAGAAAAGGTAACCCAAACATCATTTCATAAGGTGACACTCCCAAGTCTGACCTGGATTGTGTTTGGATTCTTAATAAGGCTAAAGGTAGGCATTGTACCCATGACATTCGGGTTTCAATTATTAATTTAGTCAAAGTTCTCTTTAAAGTCTGGTTCATCCTCTCTACAGGACCAGAACTCTGTGGATGCCATGGGCTGTGTAACTCCCATTTTATCCCCAAGGCCTGAATTATTTGTTGTAACACTTTTGATGTAAAATGCGTTCCTCTGTCCGAGTCTATCCTATTAACCATTCCATATATGGCAATAATCTGTTCCAAAAGGGTTTTACTTACTACATTGGCTGTGGCCTTGACAGAGGGAACTGCTTCTACCCAATGAGTTAAATGGTCTGTCATTACTAGTAAATACTTCCATCTTTATACTTGAGGAAGTTCAGTAAAATCTACTTGGATACTTTGAAATGGTCGATGAGCTAACTCACGACCTCCTAATGTCGTTTTTCTCATTACCTTTTTATTGATACTTTGGCAAGTTATACATCTTTCAGTTACTTGCTCTGCTACTCCAAAAATCCCAATGCACCCATAGTTCCTTAAAAAATGATCACACAAAGCCTGAGTATCCCAGTGGGTTTTCTGAAGCATGTCATCCAATATTTTCCTAGTAAGCAATTTATTAAGTGTCTTCCATCAGGAAGTGTCCATTTCCTTGATTCATCTTGTTCTCCTATCTTGTTTAATTCTTTTTTCTCTACTTCACTAAAATTTGGAATTTCCAATTTTTCCTCATTTGGAGTTAATATTAACATAACTCTTTCAGCTCCATTTTCTGCTGCATCCTTAGCTTCCTGATCTGCCAAATTATTTCCTCTTATTTCCAGGGTCAGTCCCTTTTGGTGTCCCTTAATGTGTACTATAGCTATCTCTTCAGGTAATTTTAATGCCTCTAAAACCTCTAAAATGAGCCTCTCATGTACTAATCCTTTTCCTCTTGAATTAGGTAATCCTCTTTCTTCCCAAATTTTCCAAAGGTATCTACTACTCCAAAGGCATACCTCGAATCAGTATATATAGTTCCTTTTTTGTGTGTTAAATATCCCAGTGCTCTTTTCAGAGCATATAATTCACAGGTTTTAGCTGACCAGTTGGAAGGTAATTTTCCTTTTTCAATAGTTTGCATGTTTTTCCCATCAACTACTGCATACCCTGACATTCTTTTTCCTTGTAGACATCTGGAGGAACCATCCACGTAGATTATTTCCCCTTCTGAAAGGGCTTGTTCTTCAAGATCTTCTCGAACTTTTGTTTGATATTGGATAATTTCTGGACAATTATGTATTAGGTTATCTGCTGGTTCTCCATATAAGAATTGAGCTGGATTTAAACTTCTGTTTACTTCTAGTGTCATGTCATCACTGTCTATTAAGATTGCTTCATATTTTAACATTCTAGAGTCTGTCAATCATTTTTCAGCCTTCTGATTTAACACATTTCTAACTGCATGAGGTGTGCACACAGTTTACCTCCAAACGTAAGCTTACAACTTTCTTCTACCAGGATTACAATAGCTGCTACAGCCTGAAGACATACTGGCCAGCCATGGCTCACTGGGTCTAACATCTTTGATAAATAAGCTACTGGTCTCTTTACTCCTCCCCACTTCTGAACCAGAACTCCATGAGCTACCCCCTTTTCTACATTCATGTATAGATGAAAGGGTTTTTCTAGCGAGGGTAAGCTTAAAGCTGTTATTGAGGCCAGTTTTAACTTCAGTTCTCTGAATTTATCATCATCGTCCTTCGTCTGTCGCAGACAACTTTTATAAAAAATTCTTTCCTAAGGATTTTTTCCTCCTGAGAAGCTGAGAGGCCTCAGGAATAAAATGTAAACAATGGTTATCTGCTGCTGTGCAATGCAACAGGTGGATCTGTGATTGGCTCCTGTTGGATGTTTGTAATTAATGGCCAATCACAGCCCAGCTAGCTCGGCTCTCTGTCTGAGCCACAAACCTTTGTTATTAATTCTTTTCTATTCTTAGCCTAGCCTTCTGATGAAACTTTTTCTTCTATTCTTTTAGTATAGTTTTAATGTAATATATATCATAAAATAATAAATCAAGCCTTCTGAAATATGGAGTCAGATCTCCGTCTCTTCCCTCAACATAAGACCCCTGTGAACACCGTCACACTTCGTCCATTTTATATCATCTCCCTCTGTCAATTTTTCATACAAAAATTTTACTGTCTGTGTGTACCTCTCAATCCATAATCTACAATATCCCAATAATCCCAGTAGTTTTCTGATTTCCCTCTTTGTAGAGGGAGGGGGAAGGGATAAAATTCCTCCAATTCTCTCTGGGTTGAGCTTCTCACTACCCTTACTAATTAAGTGTCCAAGATATTTTAGTTCTGCTTCTACAAATTGCAGTTTCCCTTTTGATACCCTTAATCCTTTTTCCCCGAGAAAATTCAAAAGTTGTATAGTAGTGTCATGGTTTGACACTGGCGCAATGCCAGCCCCCCATGAAAATACATTCTCCCTGTTGTCTGCTGTGAGATGTGACCAGGAATAGAGCAAAACAGGCTCCCACTTAGAAATAAAGAAGAGAAAATTTTATTAACTATTGCAGTGTGTCACCATTTCCTGTTTCAACTATCCAAACCTCCTCAGGTGCGCCAACTTTTCCCCCCTCCCCCTTTTGCCCTCCTGCCTAAGAGCTGCCCATCAAGCTTAACCTTCCAGCAAGGCGTCGTGTGATTGGCAGATGCCCCCCAGATCTGGGCTCATTGGTTTGTCCTAGCGTCCACATCCCTTCACCCCTTCCCTTGCTCACACCTGGTTGGCCCTCACCTGTCCCCGGGGCTTAAAAGGACACGAGACCATGCGGCCGGGGGTCTGTCTGGGAGCTGTTACCACATTCAGAAGTCTACCATGCTGAAATAAAACTCTGGATTTAAGCTCTACGGCAGAACCCGCTTCTTTTCTCTTCACTGTCGTCTGAACCTTTTCCACCAAAGGTAAACGGAGTTCCTATTTTGCCTGGATTTGTTCTGAGCGCCCATCTGCAGCACCCAGCCGGCCAAAGGTATCTCTGCGGTGAAAACATCACAGCTGCAGCCTTTGGTCCAGCAGCGAGGCCAGACGAAGCCAGGCAGGACACACCCGGAAACATTCGGGGACTAATATGTAATAATTAACCTACAACTATATGTAAAAAGAAACACACAGAAAGAATGAAAACCTTCCAAAAACATTTCCTCCTCCCCCCACCAAATTTCCAATACATCCATCCCTCAGATCACCAACTCCCAGTCCATCACCACCCTTTAGATAATCAATTCTCAGTTCATCAAGAGGAGAGGAGTTCCTCTTGTACCATAGGCTTCCCCTGGAAACACAGTTGAGATCTTGTGTGTTTCCATGTCACACGTGGCACCGCCCCGAGAACATTTGCCATCGTGACATCTTCCTTCCATGTCCAGTGCTCTCACCACTGCGCATGGACCAGAGCTGTTTCTAGGGTTTTCCTTTTAAGGATGCTTTGTCCAGTTCCAAAAAAGAGCACAGTCTCTCACTTTCAGGACACCTGCCCCCCCCAAATTTCACCCCCTGGGGCCGAGGGGTCTCAAGAACAGAGATCTTCTCCTGCACTGAAGATCGAGGGCACCAACCACCCTCCTCACCCGTTGTCTCTGTTCACGCACTCTTTCACATAACATCACTGCACTCTCTTGGCTCCAAGCCATTGCCTCCCCCTAAATGCAGTCTCTGTGTCACAGGAAAAATGGTTCTGTCCATGGCTATACAAGAAAAGTCCAGCCAAAGGCCACTCCAACACTTCCACCTAAGATTCTTCTCCACTTCTCTCGTGGCCCATTTCCTCTTATCTTGTCTCTATCTCTCTTCTCATTCAGCTCCAGGAGGATTAGCATTTGTAAGGTTTCCATCATCCAAGAAAAGGGTTAAAAATCTCAGGCTCTGCCTGTCCAGAACTCCCACAGCTGCCCTGCCGGGCACCTTCTCGCTGCACGCCCCCCCTCCCTCCTTCTCCTTCTTGGCCGGCCGCCGTGCTATCAAATTTCAAGGTGGCACAGGCACAGGCTGGCGCTCTCTCTCTCTCTCTCTCTCTCTCTCTCCTGGGGCGGGGAGGGTGGCTGCCCGATGTCTCTTAGTGCTCCTCCACCCTTCCATCCTCAGGGGCCAGGCCTACCTCACCCGGCCGCATGGCTTCCCCTCCATCAGCCCAGCCGGCAGCTCGGCTGGTGAGGTCTGATCTGTTTCCCTGCTGGAACCCAAGAGAAGATTTTCCTGGGAGTGCTCTGCTTTTACCCCCCCCCCCCCCCCCCCCCCCGTGTTCTCCGAGGCATATCCATGTCCCCAGTGGCCACACCAGGTGCCAATATTCAAATCTAAGCACCCATTGGTTTGACCACAGCATCCAAAAAAACCTCACTTCCTCTCAAACCTCAACAGTAGCCTCTCTTACTTCAACTTTAGCTTCCCTAAATAGTAAAAGATCATCCACATATTGGATAATTTGTATTCCAGGAGAGGTGGGGGAAGCTTGTATTATTGTTTCGAAAGCTTGCCCAAATAAGTTTGGAGATTCTGTAAACCCCTGTGGTAATTTTGTCCATCTTAATTGCTGCTTTATCCCAGTTTTTGGATCCTCCCATTCAAAGGCAAAAATATCTCAGCTCTCCTTGGCTAGCGGGCAAGCCCAAAAAGCATCTTTAAGATCCACTACACTAAACCACTGATGCTGGGGTGGGACTTTACTTAGAAGCGTATAAGGATTTGATACCACTGGGTAGCGAGTCCAAGTCCTTTAATTAAGTTCCTTAAATCTTGTACTAGTATATAACTCCCATCAGGCTTTTTTACTGGGAGAATAGGGGTATTATGAGGAGACATACAAGGTTCTGATGTCCCATCCTTTATTAGTCCTTCTATTACTGGCTTCAAACCTTCCTGTCTTTCTAAAGATACAGGATACTTACGTACACGTATGGGACAATCTTGTCTGTCAATTGTAACCCTTATGGGGTCGATATTTAATCCTCCCCTATTTCCTTCTCCAGCCCAAATTTCCTTGTTGATTTTTTCTTCATCCTCTTGGCCTAATTTTAAAACTCTAGCTGTCATTTTCCCATCTTCTGGTATAACCCCTATTCCTAATTGCACTTGTAAGTCTCTCCCCAATAAGTTGATACCTGTCCCTGGGACCAATAAGACATCCCCATCCAAATTTTAGTTTCCTCCTCAATTACCACATCTTTAATGACTGGAACTGTAAAACTTTCTCCTTTTGCCCCTGTTACTTTTAGAGTATCTTTGCTTACACTATAACCTTTTGGAATATTTAACAGGCAGGTTCTTTCTGCCCGTGTCTACTACAAATTCCAATTCTTCTTGGGGACCTGCTTTTAAAGTTACCACAGGCTCCAGATGGTATTTGTCCCCCAAAAAATAGAGCCTATGACTTTCCTATTCCTCCTCTGTGCCCATCTCTTTAAAGATTTCCAGATCTTTCGCCTGCTTAGGACAATTTTTCCTATAATGCCCTTTGCCCCCACAGTAAAAACAGACATTTCTGGAATGCTCCTGATACTTTGTTTGTATTGGGGTTCTATTATTTTCCTTTCCCCTGTCTCTATGACTTTCATATCTAGGAGTAGTGCCTGTGTGTTTTTGATTTTTCTGGAAATTGTTTTCTCTCATGGTGGCTACCATAATTTTGCATTCAGTTTAGCCTTTTCTTCATCTCTCCAGACATAAACTTTCTGAGCTTCCTTTAATAAATCATCTAATGATCTATTATGCCAATCCTCAATTTTTTCTAATTTTTTTCTAATATCTGGCCAAGCATTAGTAACAAAGTTAATCCTTAACAAAGCTTTTCCCACATCAGTTTCAGGGTCTACCCCGGAATATTGTTTCATATTTCTCCTAAGTCCGTCTAACCATTCAATTGGAGTCTCTTCTTTCCCCTGCTGTGCTTCAAAAGCCTTTTTAGCATTTTGCCTTCTGGGTGCTGCCTCTCTTATTCCCTTGATTATTAAATTACAATAATCATTCATTTGTTTCCTCCCCTCATTATTTTGACCCCACTCAGGAGGTGCAGTTGGCATTTTGTCTTCTCAGGGGGGCCCCAGCAGATTATCCTTTTCCCAAGCTTTTATTCCAGCTGCTCTGATTAATTGCCTCTCTTCCTGAGAAAATATTATTTTTATTATGGATTGCATCTCTTCCCAAGTATGAATGTTTGGACCTAAAAATTGGTCTAATTGTTCAGCTGTGCCTATGGGATCCTCCAAAATCCCTTTGATTTCTTTTTTAAAATTTCTGACCTCAGAAGAAGTCAAAAGGGCATTTACAAACCCTGTTCCACCCCCTCCCATGGGAACCTCTCTTAACGGAAATAGACCAATCCCTTCATCGAACTCTTTTTCTTTTTTATCTTCTATAGCCTTTCTCCCATGTGTTGAGAAAGAATTTGGAGAGGGCTGCCTTTGAACTGAGCTCCTAGTGTTTCGATAAGGTGCTTCCTCGAGAGCGAGAGCGTTTCCCTGAACAGCCGGAGCTGTGGTTACCAAGGGAACGGAACTCAGGGCAGGACGGGGGCTGAGGGGAGGATATCCCGCCGAGGCTTGGTACTCCAAGGGCGGGACGTAGGCGTGGTCTGCTGCCGGAACCGCCAGAGAAGGGGGTACTTCCGGGGGATACCAGACAGGAGCGTGGACGGCTTGCATGTGGCTAATGGCAGCTGAGTCAGCGGCTCCCGGCAGAGGCAAAGCAGCAGTGGCGGCACCCAGCGCAGTCGGCACGGGCAGGGCAGCCGGGGATTGGGCAGTGGGGGAAGAGGTCGGGGATGGGATGGCTGGGACCGACGGGACCCCTGGCGTGGTCGGGGGGTGGTCATAGACCATGAAGCAGGAGGGACCCCAGGCATGGATGTTAGGGCGGCCGCGGACCAGGCGGCCGGAACTGGGGCAGACAAATTCACCGGCAGGGCCGGGACAGGCGGAGCTGCCGCGGGCAGCGAGCCAGGACCTGGAATCAGGACAGGTGGAGCTGAAGCGGGCAGCGAGCCAGGACCCAGGACTGGCGCCTCGGCCGCGAACGGAGGGGGCAAGACCTGCAAAGGATCCCACTCTTTTTCTGTTTTTTCCTCTTGTTCCGCTCCCTTTCCTTTTCCCTTTTTCTTGTTTTGTCTCGGGGGTTTCTGATACTTTAAAAATTTTTATTTTCCTAAAATCTCCTGTCCAACATATGGCATATTCTCTTTCTTCTAGATTAAATGGTTCCTTTGAATTTACAAATTCATTTAAAGCCTGAAAATTCATTTTTAAAAAGAGCCATATCTAGGCTAATAAACGTGGTCAGATCTTATTTTCTTTGTTGGCCATTCGAGCATACAGAATTGTATCATCTTTACCTTGTCCTTTTTCCTTGAACAAGGGGTTTTTTCCCAGTTGGCTAACAACTCCCAGAGGGCTATCTTGGGGTATTGATGTTGGTAATTTTTTTCTCCCTTTTTTCCTTCCTGTATCCACCCTACTGGATTTCTGTCCCATTTTTCAAGATCTTATCTATTTGTCCCCTGCCTCTGTTTTTCACTTTTTTTTCCCTAACAACCTAAATACCACTTTTCTTTTAGCTACAAACACGCAAAAATAAAAAAACCTTTTTCTCACACTACTTTTCAATACAATACACCTCCTGTTAAAAATGCCAATCACTTGTCTTCAAAATTTTAAAAGTTTAATAGTAATAAAATGGTTATAAAAATAGTAATACAATTAGAGTAATAATAATTTGGACAAACTGAATAAGGACAATATGAGACAATAAAGACAAAGAGTTACGGACATCTGGGTACCTTTTTTCTGGGCAGCACGAGCTAGAAAAAGGACCCCTGCTAACAAAGGATTAACCCTTAAGAACAATAGCCCGTTGCATATTCATACACTTCATACATGATGCATAAATTCCATTCAAATACAGGATTCTGTCTGGTCATCGTCAACTTCTTCCTTCTAATCCCAACAGCGCCTTCAAGGCGGGAAGAAGTTTGTTTCTTCTGATAAGAAGGCAATCAATTCTTTTCCTTGAAAGATTTAGGTGTCCTGTGGCTGCTGTCTGGTTCGAGTGCCTCATTCCTTTCTTAAAAAAAAACCCACTAACATAGTTCTTATTTTAACTACCAAAGTTACCTTCTAATTGCAAAACTACATTTATTATTAAAATGTCAATACAGCACTACTAATCAATACATCAAAATACATATTCATCACTAGTAATCAATACATCAAAATACAGATGGTAAATATCTGCGTAGAGCCATATAATAGGCACTTTTCACAATCCTCCCTCTTTCTTTTGGTAATTAATTTGGCTCGAGCAGTATTTACGGCTTTCAAACCTTCATCAGCCGCTCATTTTCCTCACAAATCTGTCTCACTTCTCTGAGGGGGTCTTCCAAATTGTTTTGTTTCTTTAAGACCATAATCCGTTGTGCTGGTTTTGTTGTAGCCAGCTTCTGGTCCATGGGCATGGTCACTAATTGCATGCTTTGGACCACACTGGTGATGAGCCGAATGAAACAGGGGATCAAACAAGGAAGAAATATCAGACCGGTTGTAGCACACAAAAGGAAGAAGCCTAATTTTTTCCACCATTCTATTCCTAGCACATTATCCCACCAGCTAGTGTTTAACATTGATTCCCATTTTTGAACTGGCACATGGGCGATTTTTCTGATATCGTTGACTATATCCAAGACAGCATTTCCATTGTCATCTATTTTTAAGCAACAATCTGATGTATTAAATTTCCCACAAACACCCCCTTCTTCAGCCAGTAAATAGTCTAAAGCCAACCTATTCTGATACACGGCCGCTCTCGTTTGGGTTTGTTGTCTTGATATTAGTTCTACTACCCGACCAGTTTTGTTCGTTATTATTTCTACAGCAGCTTGGAGTCTTATAATACGATTTAACATATAAATTGGGGTCCGATATCCCCAGCTTCCATCCTGTGCCCAGGTGGCTGGCCCATATGTCTCTAATATGCGTTCAGGGGGCCAGTCCTCATCTCCCCATTTTTGGAATCCTCCAATCAAATCTCTTTTATCCCTCTTTAGGTCCTCATAAACCGGTATCCCTAATTGATCCCCATCAGGTCCTGGCAAAAGAAAAAATCCTGGCTGTATGATCCCCAGAGTACAGCTCCCTTTCCACTGAGAGGGGAGATTTGGATATGCCCTTTTTCCGCATATCCAAAATAAGCCGTCTGGAGCTTTCCAATAATCAAATCTTTCCTGATCTATATCCTCCCAGAACTTGGAAATTTCTGGGATGCCAGAGTAAGGATTTTTTCCTGTATCATTGCATTGAAAAAGCCCAATTTTATTATCATACTTACAACACCCTTTCTTTCTTTCTTTCTGTGTCCAATACATAGTTGGTTCTTCTGGGACCCACCCTACAGAAGTTCCGTTACTAACCTTGTATCTTTTGCAGGGAGTTTTTCCTACTTCATTAATGAATCTTTTCCTAGTGCGCCAGAGACATTCCTCACCTATGACTATTGAACTCAAAATCCACCCCTCCGGTCGATCCTCCCCACTTATACTTGTTTGGTTCCATTTAAGGAGCTCAATTGGGCCTAAGCTGCTGCCTTTCCATGGCCATTCTTCTGACATCAAAGCCCCCCCACAGACCAAACAATTGCTTATATTAAGTTCTCTGCTTATTCTTTCCCCCAATTCCACAAACTGATTTTTACCTATTCTTGAGATATCTATTTCTTTATCTAATTGCTCCTCAAGTTTCATATACAAATCATCAATTGAGATTGGCACAGGTGTAGATGGTTTTACTGGCTTAGCATTTATGCTTACCAGTTGCTCTTTTACTAAATCTTGTGCTTTGTTTCCAATCATGTAGGTAAAGCAAACCCATTTCTCCCCTTTTGGGCATTGACTTCCCATTCTGTTACCACTTGATCCTAAGTTCTCTACGATCCAGTACTTTTTCCCATTGTGCATGCACTTGCCTTACTTGGATGGGTTATAACAGTGACTGTCGACATGAGTGTGAGAAATAAAAAAGGAACCTTGGTGTCTTTCCATATATAGCTTACAGTAACACCTATAGCATGGTCTTGTTGATATCCCGAAAGGGAAACAACAAAAAATGAGTGACATTAAAAGGAGTAACAGAGGTCCAGTATGGCTTATACTCCCACCTCCCATGCCTATGGGGTTGCAACCCACAGCAGGTGTATTGGATCTTCTTGGTGGTTAATACAGAGGCCAATCTGGTCTTGCCCTCTATTTCCTTGTCACTTTCTCTTAGCTAATTTCCAGGCAAATTGCTTTTGACACTCCTTCACTGTGGTTCCCCACTGTTCCTCAGGTATTTCCCACGTAACAGGCATTAATAATTCCCATCCACACAACAAGCCTACTATCTCAGTTCCCTCAAGTTCTCCCTGGACAGGAGATCAACTTGGCACTTGACACTTCCTGCAATGAGAGCGTCGATTATGTGAACTACAATACCAATTCTTCCCACAATTTAAACATTTACATTTAACCCAGCTAGCATGTCTGGCATTTGGGTGAATCAAACAGGGTATTTATGATGACACTGGTGGGAGTTGCAACTCCTCCTCCTCTTTGTATAAGTCACAGGCTAAGGCCTGAACGCAAGAGTTCTCTATTTGATATAGTCCTGATCCTCCTGTTTGGACTGGAAGTATTCCTCCGCAAGGAGAGTACCGGAGACGTCTCAAAGTTTGTCCTGATGGTACTTGGAACCACTGGTATAAGCTCAGTCTTATTTCCCAGTTAGGTGTGATCCCGTGTATATTTCTTAGATCTTTTGGGTCTTCCTGGTTCATTGCCACCCATACCCCGTTTAAAAGTCAGTTATGTATCACCCGGTTCAGATGTTATGGTCCATTCCTTAGGTTCTTCCACGGGTCTTTTGATTCTGCTGGCGTGGATCCACCCTCGTTCCTTGGTCTGGATCGCAGCCTCGGTTGTCAGCAATACCTGAAAAGGACCTTCCCATTGTGGAGTTAAAGATTGTTCCTTCCATGTTTTTACTAATACCCACTCCCCTGGATGAACGTTATGGATCTTAAAATCTAACGGTGTGGTTTGAGGGATTAGTCCTTTTAGCCGTAAATTTTCGAGAGTTTTAGCAATTGTGTTAACATATCCTCTGACTTTCATTTCTCCCACCTCATAGGTAGCATTTTCATGTTGGGTGGTTAGAAAAGGTAACCCAAACATCATTTCATAAGGTGACACTCCCAGATCTGATCTGGGTTGGGTTCGGATTCTCAATAAGGCTAAAGGTAAGCATTGTACCCATGACATTTGTGTCTCAATCATCAATTTAGTTAAAGTTCTCTTTAAAGTCTGGTTCATTCTTTCTACACGGCCAGAACTCTGTGGATGCCATGGGGTATGTAACTCCCATTTTATCCCCAAGGCATGAATTATTTTTTTGTAACACCTTTGACGTAAAATGTATTCCTCTGTCTGAATCTATCCTATTAACCATTCCATATCTGGGGATTATCTGTTCCAGGAGGGTTTTACTTACCATATTGGCTGTAGCTTTGGCAGTGGGAACTGCCTCCACCCAATGAGTTAAATGGTCTGTCATTACTAACAAATACTTCCATCTTTGTACTTGAGGGAGTTCAGTGAAATCTACCTGGATACCTTGAAAGGGTCGAAGAGCTAACTCACGACCTCCTAATGTAGTTTCTCATTACCTTTTTATTGATCTTTTGGCAAGTTATACATCTTTCAGTTACTTGTTTTGCTACTCCAAAAATCCCAACGCACCCATAATACCTTAAAAAATGATCACACAAGGCCTGGGTACCCCAATGGGTTTTCTGATGCATATCCTCTAATATCTTCCTGGTAATCATTTTATTAAGTAATTGTCTTCCGTCAGGGAGTTTCCATTTCCCTGATTCATCTTGTTCACCTCTGATCTTGTTTAAATCTTTTTTCTCTGCTTCACTAAACTTTGGAATTTCCAATTTTTCCTCATTTGGAGTTAATATTAACATAACTCTTTCAGTTCCATTCTCTGCTGCATCCCTAGCTTCATCTGCCAAATTATTCCCTCTTATTTCTGGGGTCACTCCCTTTTGGTGTCCCTTGATGTGTACTATAGCTATCTCTTCAGGTAATTTTAGTGCCTCTAGAATCTCTAAAATGAGCCCTTCATGTACCAATCCTTTTCCTCTTGAATTAAGTAATCCTCTTTCTTCCCAAATTTTCCCAAAGGTATGTACTACTCCAAAGGCATACCTTGATTCCGTATATATGGTTCCTTTTTTGTGTGCTAAAGATTCCAGTGCTCTTTTTAGAGCATATAATTCACAGGTTTTAGCTGACCAGTTGGAAGGTAATTTTCCTTTTTCAATAGTTTGCATGTTCTTCCCATCAACTACGGCATACCCTGACATTCTCTTCCCTTGTAGGCATCTGGAAGACCCATCTACATAAATTATTTCCCCTTCTAAAAGCGCTTGCTCTTCAAGATCTTCCCTAACCTTTGTTTGGTATTCAATAATTTCTAGACAATTGTGTTTTAGGTCATCTGTTGGTTCCCCATATAGGAATTGAGCTGGATTTAGACTTCTGTTTACTTCTAATGTCAGGTCATCACTGTCTATTAGGATTGCTTCATATTTTAACATCCTGGAATCTGTCAACTATTTTTCAGCTTTCTGATTTAACACATTCCTAACTGCATGAGGTGTGCACACAATTAGTTTACCCCCAAAAGTAAGCTTACGACTTTCTTCTACCAGGATTGCAGTAGCTGCTACAGCCTGAAGACATACTGGCCAGCCATGGCTCACTGGGTCCAACATCTTTGATAAATAAGCTACTGGTCTCTTTACTCCTCCCCACTCCTGAGCCAGAACTCCATGAGCTACCCCCTTTTCTACATTCACATATAGATGAAAGGGTTTTTCTAGTGAGGGTAAGCTTAAAGCTGGTATTGAGGCCAGTTTTGACTTCAGTTCTCCTAAGTTGACATCATCTTCCTTAGTCCATTTAATATCATCCCCCTCTGTCAATTTCTCATACAAAAATTTGACAGCCTGTGTGTATCCCTCAATCCATAATCTACAGTATCCCAGTAATCCTAATAGCTTTCTGATTTCCCTCTTTGTAGAGGGAGGGGGAAGGGATAAAATCCCTACGATTCTTTCTGGGTTGAGTTTCCGACTGCCCTTACTGATTAAATGTCCAAGATATTTTACCTCTGGTTCTACAAATTGCAATTTCCCTTTCGATACCCTTAATCCTTTCTCCCCGAGAAAATTTAAAAGCCGTATGGTAGCTTCTCTCACTTCAACTTCAACTTCCCCAGATAGTAAAAGATCATCCACATATTGGATAATTTGTATTCCAGGAGGAGTAGTGAAAGGCACGGCCTAAGCCCCAATTTATCCTTGCGGCATGACTGGTTTGGCTGATCTGGAGTGTTTAGCCACTAAGAAGAGAATCACTGCCTGAAAGATCTGAGAAACTGATTAGGTCTGCTTGAAAACAGGACTTTTAAGAACCTTGTAGCAGGGCCTTTGAAGTTCATTTACGTGTTGGGGGTTTTTATAAGTATGCCAGTAGCTGGAGAAAGTTTTAAGTTTGGGGAATCTTAGAGGGATTTAAGACGATTTTTAGGAAGAAGGGCATTGTGCAACTAATAAGCATTTGTACAAGAATATCAGAACCTAACTCAACAACAAGAGTACCTTATTATTGGGTAAATGTGCGTGAGGTGTATGTGTATGTCCCTTGTTTTGTGTGACTGGCTGGAGAAAGGCAAAGCGCTTGTTGTATTATTTTATAGTAAAGATTTTGTGTTGCTTGTATGAGTGCAATTTTGTCTTTGAGTTGTGGACCCAGGTGGGAGCCTTGGGTTTTGTGTGAGTGTAAAACCTGTCATAAGAGGTGGTACTGTACTGCCTCTCCCAGGAGTGCCTGGTGTCAGGAGTGTCACAAGGCGGAATTGCGAACCAGATTTCAGGCAATAAATTTCTTAATTTCTGTAGGACACAAAGAAGTAGGTAACCCAAGGTTAGGAAAAGCCTGGAGGGAAGCAGAGGCTGAGTCAGGACATGCAGAGATCATTGAAGTAGTGTGCAGAAGACGGTATTTAGTTTCCAGGATTTGGGCTATATCTGAGGAGAATTGGGAAAAAACCTGTAAAGATTGCATAGTTAGATTCGCTTGGAAACTAAGAAATAAGAAAGGCCACTGGGGTGGTGCAGGAGGTGCTTGGACAAACAGATAAGAATAGGACATAAAGCAAGTAAAGAGAAAGCACCAATGGATATACTTTGCCACAGCCCCCCTGGAATAAAATTGGCACAGTGGGAGCATAACCCTGACACAAAGAATAAAATTAAGATCAAAACGATACATTATTGTATGATCGAGTGGACCAAAGAAGAGATAAGATCAGACTATTTATTCTGGGCCTTACACGAGTCTTTTGAAAAGGAAATGTGCCAAGCTTTAAATACTTATGTAAATGGCAAGAAAGTTGTCAGCCAAGAAAAAAAGCATTATGCCACTTGCTGGGGGAAGGCAAACTCTCCGGGAGAAGTAAAGGTGTTTAAATTAGAAGAAGACAAAAATTGGGACCCCTTAGACTCTCTTCCACCCCCATATCCACCAGCACCTAATGCACCCCCTCCACTCCCTGACAGGCCTAGTCAAAATACCCAGGGAAGAGTGGCTCAGAGGGAGGAATTAAAAAAGGAAGACCAAGCTGTATCCCTATAGCCCCTCTGGGAAGTTCCATTGGGAGGGGCATGGGGGGGATTGGGTTTGTCACTGTCCCACTTGTGAAAAACACGTTCACTCTCCTGTGAAAATTTAAAAAGTTTAATAAAGGACAATAGGAGACAAGGACCATAAAGCAAAGGTTATCATGGCTGGGTGCATCTTGACACTCAGCCAAGACCGCCCCATCACCTTTGGGGATACCCCTAAATACCTTTTCCCTTACATCAGCCTGTTGCATATTCATAGACTCTTATGCATATCCATAAACTAGATTACATATTCCAGGAGCTATTTTAAATGGCCCCTCCTTGGATCCACCTTTTTAGAGCATGCATGTTTCTTGGCTGTGGTTTTGGCTCCTTCTCATTATCACTTCCAGTTTGGGCCTTGGTCCATACTTTCTTCAGACGGCAGATGCTGATAGTTGGCATATCTGTATGTCTTAAGTTGGAAATGGGGGGTGTATTCTATTCCTATCCGATGGGGCAGTTATCTTCTGTTAATTGAGCAGTTTTCTTTATCTCTTCCACAACCAATCCTACCTCCGGGGAGATATCCTCTGTTAATGGGCTATTGAGTGCCTCAGCATGACTGATAAAATTACATCATCCCATTGTGAGAAGCTCCACTCAGAGGGAGGAGCCAAGCATTCCTACCTAGATATAATCTGAGCTTTAGAGCATCACAGGCAGCCTTTTCCACTGGATTCCCAGAGGAGCAGCTGTCTTCTCCACTGGATTTTCAGAGGAAGACTACACCCTTCTACAGGCTCACTGCTTCAACAGAACCACATCTGCCATTCCAGGAGGACTGCAGCCACCATTTCTATTGGACTGCTACCAAGACCCTGACCAACAGGGTGTCAGGTCGTATTCTGAATCTGTCAGTGTTGTTTTGTATTACTGCACTGTTTATTTTATTTTTATTTTCTTCCCTAATAAAGAACTATTATTCCTGCTCCCATACCTTTGCCTGAGAGCCCCCTTAATTTCAAAATTATAACAGTTCGGAGGGAGGGGGTTTACATTTTCCATTTCAGGGGAGGCTTCTGCCTTCCTTAGCAGACACCTGTCTTTTCAAACGAAGACACTGTAGCAGGTGTCCTCATCCTATGTTCATTGGATGTTATGCCATCCAAGCAGGCATTTTAACACAAGCATACTTATATCAGCTATTTCACTACTATGTCTAAGATTAATTAACAACAGAAATAAAAAGTATATCTTTATAACAAAGTTACTTTACCACCACACATATGAAATCCATTTTAATATTTTCAAAAAGCCAATATTATAATATGTAACTATAAAACACTCAATTCCTCTGAAGCAAGAGCATTCAAAAAGGAATTAGGAGGTCTACTAGAAGACCCTATTGGATTAGCAGAGAAAATAGACCAGTTTTTAGGACCTAATATTTATACTTGGGATGAAATGCAATCTATACTAAACCTTTTGTTTATGTTGGAAGAAAGACAGTTGATTTGAGCTGCAGGTATGCGAATATGGGAGAGGGAACATGTAAATGGACCCCCTGGGGAGGATAAAATGACATTACATCGTCCGATGTGGGACCACAATAACCTTAGTGGAAGGCAAAACATGGAAGAGTACAGTGCATTAATTATCAGGGGAATTAGGGAAGCAGGTCCCCGTAATCAGAACGCCCACAAAGCGTTTGCAGAGCAAAAACAAAGGAGGAAACTCCATCTGAATGGCTGAAGAGGTTAAAAAAGAATATGAGGCAGTACTCAGGAATGGACACTGATACGAAGGCTGGACAAACACTGTTAAAAGTGACCTTTGTCACCCATGCATGGCTGGATATAAGAAAGAAGCTAGAAAAATTAGAGGATTGGCAAGACAGAGGGTTGAATGACCTGTTAAAAGAAATCCAAAAGGTATGTGTAGGAAGGGACACAGAGAAAGCTAAGCCAAATTTAAGGTAATGGCAGCTGCTATAGCCGAAGGAAACCACAGGACTAAGACCCACTCCTTTAAGGAGGTAAGGGCCCAATTGAGCCAAAACAAGGGGGGCCAGGAGGAATTTAATGTGAACAGAATTCCCTGTGAAAGGGGTCCTAAGGAAGAGAAAAGGGAAGTGAACACCCAGGGCCCAATCTGTCACTACTGCAAGGAAATTGGACACTTAAAGCAAAGCTGCCCACAGAGAGAAAAAGATCTGAAAGGTTTTAGTGAGGCTTGAGAAACAGATGAATAGGGGGGTCAGGGGCTCTATCTCCTGGGGGTCAAAACATCAGCAGGAGCCCTTGAAAACTTTAAAAGTAGGTCCCCAGGAGGAGGAACTTGAATTTTTAGTAGATACAAGGGCAGAGAGGACATGTATTTGTGAGATTCCAAAAGGGTGTGAAAAAAGCCAGAATACTATTCAAGTAATAGGGGTGAAAGGGGAAAGAATTAAAGCGCCAGTTATAAAACGTGATATTTGAAGGAACAAACAAGATAATAATGGAGGATGTTTTACTTGTACCAGGGGCAGGATACAATTTGCTGGGGAGGGATTTACAAGTACAGTTAGGCATCGGGGTGCTTCCAGAAGGGGATAAAATGGTAGTCAAACTCCTCCTGCTAAAAGAAGAGAATCAAAAGAAAATTCAATAAGTAGTATGGATTAAGCCTGGGAATAGGGGCAAGTTAAACATAACTCCTATAGTAATTAAAATCACTAACACAAATTGCCCGATCTGAGTACTGCAATACCTGCTCTCCTTGGAAGGGAGAAAAGGGTTACAAACAGTAATTCAGGAATTAATTAAGGATGGAACTTTAGAACCATGCATGTCTCCCCACAATACCCCCATATTACCAGTAAGAAAATCAAACGGGACATACAGGCTTGTCCAAGACCTGAGAGAAGTGAACAAATGGACTATAGATTGATATCCAGTGGTACCTAATCAATACACACTATTAAGTAAAATTCCTCCATCACACCAGTGGTTTAGTGTGATAGATCTCAAAGATGCCTTTTGGGCTTGTTCCCTAGCAGAAGTAAGTAGAGATATATTTACCTTTGAATGGGAAGATCCTGATACAGGGAGAAAACAAGAACTTAGATGGACAAGATTACCTCAAGGATTTATGGAATCCCCTAACTTATTTGGACAGGCCTTGGAAGAAGTCCTACAACTTTTCCCTATTGTACCAGGAATAAAACTTACTCAATATGTCAATGATTTACTTCTCTCAGGAGAAGATGAGAAACAAGACAGGGAATGTCCGGTTCGGCTGTCTGTCTCTGCCCGGACACGGGTAGGGTGGTTCTTGGGTGGCACGCGTTTCAAAGGACGAGTCTGGACTTTTCAGTTTTTCGATCTTCAGATTGTTTATTATTTCTTATCTACAAAATTTTCTGTCTGCCCAACAGAGGTCTGACCTGCAAGGCAGCCAAAGGCACTCTGACCACCCACGGGGCGGTCGTGTCTTTTTATACCAAAATCTACGTACATGATATTTACCTTTATTTCCCAATACTTTTCACCCATGTTAGCAAGTGCACTTTCACCATGAAACAATCCCCAAGTGCCAACATCACCACAGAAAATGGATGACAAGAAGAAGAAAGAAGAAGGACGAGACACGCCCTGATCCCTCCATCTTGTCTCCATAACCCCCCTGTACCAAAAACCCTAAAACCTATATTTCACCCTATAAATGTGTCTTCTTTACACCCTTCACTCCCAAGTGATTCTCACGTCCTCAAACTGCTGCCACTTCTGTAGATGGATCAAAATCAAGCCACCAAACACTTCTGGCAACATTCCAGGATTTTCGAGACCCCCCCAAGGGTTCTCTCGGTAACTCTGGACATCCGGAGTGATGTGCTGAGTTCCCACAAGGGAATTCACTATATTACTACTAAATTTCTTGGAAAACCAAGGGCTTTAGGTATTGATTTGTGGAAAAAACTCTACAACTCCTAAAAGTCGTGAAGTAGGTATGTACCTTTATTCAGCGCCGAGTGCATGCAGGATCGGGTGCATGCAGGATTGCTCCTCCCAGTCTAGACTTCTCTTTGTCCCTTAACCTGTTGCATATGCATTAAGTTTTGCAATAGGTCCATGCATATTCATTTACTAGCCCCACTTTGCATTACAATTAGTCTGTCGGGTCCGGCTGTCTGTCTCTGCCCCGACACAGGTAGTGTGGTTCTTGGGTGGCACGCGTTTTAAAGGACGAGTCTGGACTCTTCAGCTTTTCGGTCTTCGGATTGTTTATTATTTCTTATCTACAAAATTTTCTGTCTGCTCAACAGAGGTCTGATCTGCAAGCAGTCACAGGCACTCTCTGACCACCCACGGGGCGGTCATGTCTTTTTATACTAATATCTACGTACATAATATTTACTTTTATTTCCCAATGCTTTTCACCCATGTTAGCAAGTGCACCTTCACCATAAACCAATCCCCAAGTGCCAACATCACCACAGGAGATGGAGGACAAGAAGAAGAAAGAAGAAGGACGAGACACGCCCTGATCCCTCCATCTTGTCTCCATAACCCCCCTGTACCAAAAACCTTAAAGTCTATATTTCACCCTCTAAATGTGTCTTTTTACACCTTTTACTCTAAAGTGATTCTCTTGTCCTCAAACTCTTGTTATTTCTGTAGATGGATCAAAATCAAGCCACCAAACACTTCTGGCAACATTCCAGGATTTTCGAGACCCCCAAGGGTTCTCCTGGCATCTCTGGACATCGGGAACGATGTGCTGAGATCCCACATTAGTCCTTATCAGTTTTGGTTTGCTTCTCCTTTCAAGGTCTAAGGGGCCCCTCTTACCTCCCTCTAGCTTGGAAGCAAACACTCCTTTCACCTTGTTTGGGGCAGTTTTGCATTCTCTTGTCTACCGGCTTCTGCAAGCACAGCAAGTTAACAGACTAAACAAGTTAAAACACTACACTTCATCTATGCGAAATTGATTTCAACCTCAAGTTAATTTCTAACCTCATGTCTCATTCACACCCTTTTCTAGAAAATGAGTAAAGATTTTTACTTAATGCAAATCTCTACGATATGTATCCCTCAATGCTTTTCCATGTACATTTGACACGGAGGTTAACACTGCCACTCTCTGTAGTATTCTCCAGTTTTAAATAAGAACCATAAAAGATAACATTAAACTTATCCCAACTAATATTAGTAAAACTACAATGGCGTGACACACCATATTAAAAATCCGAGTTGCAGTTGGCAACTGTATAAAGATTACATCCCACCAGTGATGATCTGCATCTTGTTTTATTATTTGCAGAACTCTGCTTATCTCTTTTGTATCATGATGGACAGTAGCTAGTGTTTTCTCTCTATTTTCCTTGATTTTCTTCAAAATTTCAATTAGGTCTTGGTGTTTAATTAATTGTCTTACCAATGTAAGGTCTATTCCAATAGGAGTAGGTGATAACCTGTGATACATTGTGTAATTTGTTTTGATCAGCTGGTGAGATGTCACTGGTGCTAGATACGAAAAATCACACCTGATGATCTTAACGAAATTACAAATAAAAAAATTAGAATTATTTCTACTAGGCAAAGCTACATCTTCGTTAGCTATTTCTACAAAAGCACAAGTAGTTCTTAAGCATACACAACCTTGGCTGGTATACACATGCACAGTTTTCTGATTAGTGACTGGATGAATCTCAAAGTTGCAAATACCTTGTTCACTGTCAAGGCACACATCTTGAGCATCAACAGTATTGCTTTCACAAATGAACCCTAGTGGTTCTTGGGCAACACAAGATTCTAAGTTTACTGTTTGTCATTTCTCATTCACCATTTGTGCCCATGCTCTATGTTCTGAGGGGTAGAGCACTGTCTCCTCATGGTTTAGTCCTAGCGGGATGATGGGGTGGATAACATAAACAGTGGCTTTACGTATAGTAAGCACAAAGGCAGTGGCCACATTAGAAGCAGGATCATAGATAAAATTTACCATAGTCTACTAAGATTGAAATTTTCTTTCAGAATTAATTGTATTGTACCAAACAACCTTCCAAATTTCAACCAGAAATTCACCTTTACCTTCTTCCCTGTTAGAACCCTCAATGCTGAGATTTTTAGACTTTCTGTGCTGACGGGCAGTGACCCCCAGGAGAGGCCTGATTCATATGTTCGGCAGTCATGTGATGGACATGTCAAGAAGAAGGTATCACCTGCTATGCACTTGAAGGGCTTATTGAAGAGATGCCAGAAAAAAACAAGTGTAGAAGGTCGGTATGCCGAAATAATGAAGTTAGGGAGGAGTATTCAACCGACCACTTGTATCTGTGCAGAGCAAGGAAGAAGGATTGAGGCAAGTTATGGCCCTGAAGTTACAACCAATAGCACAAAAGAGCAAGTTGAACTTGGCGGTTAAGGGGAAAGGATGTGCCTGAAGACAAGGATTTAAAGCACCTATGACCTGAGGCCGTGGAACAGGCTTCCAAAATTGATTGATAGCACTGGGATTACGGGTGTGTAGTTGGTTAGAAGTGTGTTATATCACAGGGTGGAAAACTTAGAGTTTGGGGTTTTAGAATATAGCAATAAATATGAAGCAAGATGGAGGTTTTAGGGCTGAGGCAGGTTGTTCTTCTTTACCTTCTTCCTTCTTCTTCATGGGTTTGGGTGGTATTTTGTAATTGGACAGAAAAGTCCGCAGTGTGGACTTCGAGGGATTAGTTATTGGGTTAAAAGGGAAAATAATTTAGATGTCATTTCTTAATTGGATAGTTTGGCCTTAAAAGACCTTGTAGCAAGATATAGTTAGCCATTTTGCGCCTTGTTAATGAAGGACTGCAGAACTCACTGCTGTGAGGCTATAACATTGATAAGAAATAATAAACACCTGAGTCTGAAGGCGAATTATTGTCTCAAGTGCCTTCAATCCTGACCTCGACAGAGGTAGAAAAAGGAAGCCGAAAACTGACACTTCCCGTATGATCAAAGCTGCTGTTGCTGGCATCTATAATTGTGTTTGTATACAACTGAAAGCTAAAGACACATTATTAACTTGCGGTCTTGGTCTCCGGCTTTTTCCCATTTCAGTAACACCTTCGAAACCTGCTACTGGCTAGTTCCTAATGCCAATAAAAATGACTGTAGGGGCCATTTTAGTTTTGATAAATCACTTGTTGCAGTGTCCAGCTTGTTCATTAATATTTCTGAATCAATTCCATTTAAAACTCTCAATCCTGTCCCTATCTTAGTTAAATCTCTTCTCATTCTGTCCCTGAGGTGTACTTGTCTTTGTAACCCTGTCTAGCCCTCAAAGGATGTGTCATGGTTTGACACTGGGGCAATGCCAGTGCCCCCATGAAAATATATTCTCCCTAGTGTCTGCTGTGAGATGTGACCAGAAATAAAGCAAAGCAGGCTCCAACTTAGGAATAAAGGAAAACAAACTTTAGTAACTTACAATATGTAAAAGAAACACAGAGAACTCATAATGAAAACCTTCCAAAAACATTCCTCCTCCTCCCCTCAATTCCACCACCACTCGAAATAGAACCTTAGATTCTCAATCCAGTTACCACCCCTCAAATAACCAACTCTCAGTCCATCACCACCCTTCAGATAATCAATTCTCAGTTCATCAAGAAGAGAGGAGTCCCTCTTGTACCATAGGCTTCCCCAGGAAACACAGTTGAAACCTCGTGTGTTTCCATGTCACAGGTGGCACCGCCCCGAGAACATTTGCCATTGTGACATCTTCCTTCCATGCCCAGTGCTCTCACCACTGCGCATGGACCAGAGCTGCTTCTAGGGTTCCCCTTTTAAGGATGCTTTGCTCAGTTCCAAAAAAGCAACAGTCTCTCACTTTTGGGACACCAGTTCCCCCCAAATTCACCCCCTAGGGCCGAAGGGTCTCAAGAACAGAGATCTTCTTCACTGAAGACAGAGGACACCACCCTCCTCATCCATCTCTGTTCATGCACTCCTTCACATAACATCACTGCACTCTCTTGGCTCCAAGCCATTGCCTCCCCCTAAATGCAGTCTCTGTGTCACAGGAAGAAAAAAAGACTCTGTCCATGGCTATACAAGAAAAGTCCAGCCAAAAGTCACTCGATCATCTCCTCCCACCTAGGATTCTTCTCAATTCTTCTGACATCTTTCATTTGCTCAAATCTTCATCACAGTTGCCCATTTCCTTCCATTTTATGTTTGTCTCTCTCTTAGGAGGGTTTAATGTTCTGCAAAGTTTTAATTGTCCAAGAAAACAGTTAAAATCTCAGGCTCTGCCTTCCCAGAACTCCCACAACAGCTGGGCACCTTCTTGCACACCCCTCCCCCCTTCTCCTTCTCAGCCGTGCTGTCAGCACAAGATATCAAATTTCAAGGTGGCACAAGCACAGGCACAGGCTCTCTCTCTCTCCCGGGGGTGGGGCGGGGGGCTGCCCAATGCCTCTCAGTGTTCTTTCACCCTTCCATCCTGCAGGGGCCTTCACCTCCCTTCTCTGTCCAAGGCTCCGGCCTACCTCACCCCGGCTGCATGGCTTCCCCTCCCCTGCCCAGCCTGCAGGCTGGGCAGGGGAACCAAAGGAAGGTTCCCCTGGGAGTTCTCTGCTTTTAACCACCTGTGCTCTCAGAGGCGTATCCATGTCCTCAGTGGCCACACCAGGTGCCAATATTCAAATCTGAGCCCCCATTGGTTTGACCACAGCCTCCCAAAAAACTCACTTCCTTTTCAAACCAGGACAGGATGTAATTAGGAAAGAGGAGCAGGCTGGTTGGATTTCTGATATGTTGATTTGCATTAGCAATTCAACTCGTTTGAGAGACCACTCTGCATTAAACAACAGTTGTTGTTGGCCTGTATTCCTTACTATGTATGGGCCTACTTCATAGACTTTAGGTTCAAGTTTAGTTTGGGTTTTGGCTGCTCGAGTACTGGCGTAAGTTGTATGAGGTTTTGCTGTTGTAAGAGGTGCAGCATATAGTTTAAATTTGAATGAGAGCTTGATAGCATCATGAGCCTAAATACAAATCACCTCTACAGGCTGTACTAACGTGAAATTATACCAACAGCCTGATTCACTTGGGCTATCACAAACCACCTGGTGCTTGTGTGTAGGAAAAGCTGAAACACTAATTTGATTCGATTTCTTATGAGTGCTCCCATTGATCATCCAGCATCTTACTCTAATTTCTTCTCTTATAATCCCTTGAAGTGACCATAGTCTCCGTTTTTGCTACACCTGCTTTTCATATACTTGGTTTCTGTGCATGACCACAGTTGATAGGTTTAAATCTTTTATATCAGAATGTTTTCTCATGGATCCAGTGTACCTAATAAAAGCTTGGGACCAAGGCCATTCAGTATTGTTCTGGATAGAGGTACCCTCTAATTCTAGGATTTCAATTGCAATTACACACAAAACAATTCTCTTAATTAAACTCCTGCAAATAAAATTATTAACTATTCCCAGCCACAATATACTCATTTTGCTTGAGTAAGTTTTAGTTTCAGTTTATTGTCTCCTGGTGTCACTCTCCAAGGGACTTCTGTTTCTGGGGCTTTCTTCACTCAAGAGTGGTGGATCCAGGCACCCTGCTCTTTGATCTTAATCATGGTGAAAGTAGTAAGAAGCACCTGGAATGGCCCTTCCCACTGTGGTTCTAAAGTCTTTTTTGTAAGAGACTTAACATATACATAATCTCCAGGCTGTATGTTATGTACTGGTCCATCTAGTCCCCTGCTCCGAGTTCCAGCCACATATTTTTCAATTTCCCTCAGCTGTTTACTTAAAGCCACCATGTATGTGGCCAATGTCACCTCTCCAATGTGGGTAGACACTACCTTTTTGCACTCTATATGGTCTCCTACAAAGCATTTCAAAGGGACGAAACCTCTCTTTAGCTCTAGGTTTAGTCCAAATCCGCAACAATGCCAGTGGAAGAGCTTGGGGCCAGGGTAAATTTGCTTCTTGCCCCAGCCTTACAATTTGCTGTTTAGTCAAATGATTAATTTTCTCCACCTGGCCACTTGATTGGGGGTGGTACGGGGTATGAAGTTCCCAATCTATGCCTAGGTGGCTGCTAATTTGCTGCACTATTTTTGAAATAAAATGTGATTCTCTGTCTGAGGATATTACAGCTGGAACTCTGAAACACGGTATTATTTCTTGTAACAATACTCTGGTTACTTCTCGAGTTTTGGCAGTCTTAGTGGCAAAGGCTTCTGGCCACCCTAAAAATGTATCTGTCAATACCAATAAATAACGCTACACCCCTTTTCTTGGGAGTTCTGTAAAGTCAATTTGCTACTGCTGCCTGGGCCCATGGCCCCTCCCAATTTGGCCCAATTTTGGTTTGGGGATATTCTTAGGGTTAGTCTTGAGGCAAAGGTCACACTGCCAGGTCACCTGGGTGATGGTGGCATATAAATTCCTGGCAAAAATTCTTTCAGTTAGGTGTTCAGGGCATCAATTCCCTAGTGGGTTTTCTGCTGTTCCTCCCTCACCAATGACTACAACAAATGAGAAGGAATAACTAGCTTCTTGTTAATTCTAGCCCACCCTTCTTCGTCATATATCTCTTCTTGATCCTGGATTAACTCTTTGTTTTTCTTATTATATTCTGGCTTTCCTTCAAGGAAAATTTGTCTATCTGGAATTAGGGCTGCTTCAGTAGGAACCTCACTTTTTGCTGCTTCTTTGGCTTCTCTGTCTGCCAACTTATTTCCTTCTTCTAATTCTGAGCTCACTTTCTGGTGTGCCTTAATGTGCATAATTTCTACCTTCTCAGGCAGCTGAACTGCTTCTATAGTCAAATTATCTCCTGTGCGTGTTTAATGTTTTTCCCTTGTGAGGTCAGCAGTCCTCTCTCTCTCTCCAAATGGCTCCATGTGCATGCACAACCCCAAATGCATATGTTGAGTCTGTGTATACATTTATTTTCTTCCCTTCTGCTATTTCTAAGGCACAGGTTGGGGCAATTATCTTTGCCTTTTGTGCAGAGGTCCCTGTTGGAAGGGGTCCAGACTCTATGCAGGTAGTGACTGCATACCTAGCATGTAGTTTTCTACTGACAACGTAGCTGCTCCCATCAGTAAACTAGGTCTCTGCATTGTCTAAAGGACTGTCCTTTAAGTCTGGGCGGCTGTAGTAATCTCTTCAATAATCTCTAAGCAGTCGTGGTGTACTGCTTGTCTCTGGTTTCCTCTGAGAAAAGAAGCTGGATTGATAATATTAGTTACCACTATCTCAACATTATCTTGTTCTACCATGATGGTCTGGTATTTCAGGAACCTCTGTGGTGAAAGCTAGTGCTCGCTCTTTACTTCCAGTACTGCAGACACTGTGTGTAACACTGTCCTAGGTTGACTATACGATGCTTTTATCCCCAATCGTCGTGTTCTGTTTATGCTGAATAATAAGTTTTTCACCTTTAAGACTTGTTCCAGAGAGTGAAGGGGGGAGAGAAGAAGCATGCAGTTTGTTTTCAGACACTGCACTCAATCCTCCACATTCCTGCTCCTGGACTGTGTTGTCTGCGGATAGACAGACAGCGGGACAGAGCTCTCCTTTGCTTTTAATTAGTTTAGCTAGCTGAGGCAAAGAAGTTCCCTGGGCTGTGGTTTTTTCCTTTTTCCCTTTTCTTTGGACCTGTTTAAACCTGCTCTGGACTGAACACCCAGAAGAGCACCGGCAGTTTGCATCTGTGGTCCACCGTGCTGGGCCTGGGCTGCGGCATTTCCAGCACCGGAGGGACTGATAAGAGACTGAGTGAGCTGAACTGCAACCCGGGGAGGGGACTTTCTGAGTTTTTCATCTCTTTTGGAGCAGCAAGGGGTTTTATTGATTAATATTGTTTAGGTTTTATTGTTTAATAAACAGATTTTTTCCACTTTTCTCCAAGGAGGTATTTTGTCCCAGACTGGTTGGGGGAGGGGCCAATTGAATCTGCGTTCCTAGAGGAACCCCTTTGGGCATTCTCTCCCAAATTTTCCCTGAACCAGGACAGACACTAATACAGTCATTTTCTGTCCCAGGGCAGATTTGCATGTTTCTTGGATATTTAGCACAACTGCTGCCACAGCTCGGAGGCAACCTGGCTATCCTTTGGCCGTTGCATCTAATTGCTTGGAACAGTAAGCAACTGCCCTCCGATATGGACCCAAGTCATGGGCTAATATTCCCAAGGCAATCCCCTGTTTCTCATGGGAAAATAGAAAGAATGGTTTACTCACATCCGGAAGTCCTAAAGCTGGAGCTGACGTGAGGGTACTCTTTAGCTGGTGACAGGCCCATGTAGCTTCCTTTGTCCACTGGAGATCTCTATTTCCATTGGCAATAAGAGCATATAGGGGTTTTACAAGCAGCCGATAGTTATAAATACATAGCCGGCACCACCCTGCTGTCCCTAGAAAGACTCGGAGTTCCTTTATTGTCTGAGGTTTTGGGGTTTGGCATATCGCTTCCTTGCGAGCTTGTCCTAAAGTTTGTTGTCCAGCACTAACCTCGTATCCCAGGTAGATTACCTTCTGTTTTACTATCTGTGTCTTTTTCTTTGATACTCTGTATCCTTGGAGCCTTAGGAAATTTAAAAGGCTTACCATCCAGGCTACACACGCTTCCCTCATATGAGTGGCTATTAAAAGATCATCCATGTACTGCAATAGCCTTTCTTCTTCCTGTGGAACTTCCCAAGACTAGGTCTTTTGCAAGTTGTTCTCCAAACAGAGTGGGAGAGTTTTTGAAACCCTGAGGCAATACAGTTCATGTGAGCTGAATTTTGCACCCGCTTTTAGGGTTTTCCCATTTGAATACAAAGATTTTCTGGCTGGTTTCGTGGATGGGGAGGCAAAAGAAGGCATCTTTCAGATCTAAAATGGTAAACCACGTTAGCTCAGGTGTTAAGTGGGTTAGCAAAGTATATGGATTCGCCACCATAGGATATCAGTCCTCTGTTATCTTGTTGACAGCCCTTAAATCCTGTACTATTCTATATGACCCATCAGGCATTCGAACATGTAAAATGGGAGTATTGAAATCAGATTGGCATTCCTTTAGCAAACTTGACTGTAAAAAGTTCTCAATTATCGGGCTGATCTCTTGCCTGCCTTCCTTTTTCAGGGGGTACTGTTTGACCTTAATTGGTGGTTTCCCTTCTTTAAGTTTGATCACTATGGGAGGGGCATTTTTCACCCTCCCTGGTAGATTGGAGGCCCATACTCCAGGAGACACTTGGCTCAATATCTCTTCACTAATTTCCTCTACAGGTTCAATAGTTGTCAGTTATTAAGCTGAACACCTCTATGTACTTTTGATCATTTACCTCCAGAATAACCTCCCCATTCTTGAATGTGATGATTGCTTGTAATTGTTCCAATAAGTCTCTCCCTAAAAGCGCCTTTGGCAAATTGGGCAGGTATAAAAACTAGTGGATGCCCCACTGTTTCCCCGCTCTATATTTTAGAGGTTTGCAAAAATATGCCTTTTCAGATTGGCCAGTTGCCCCCTGCACCACAACATCATCATTCCCCACAGGCACTAAAGCTTTATTTAAAACTGAATATGTTGCTCCCGTGTCAACCAAAAATTTCACTTTCTTCTCCTCTTCCCCCAGCCTCATTGTTATAACCAGTGGATCTGCTGGGATGGAGTCCCCTGGTCCTCCTCAGTCATCCTGCACATGAGTGACCACCACCCCTTTCTCCCGATGGTCACCTTGTCTCCACTCTGGGCATTGGTTTTTCTAGTGACCGGTCCTCCTGCAAATTGCACACTGGTCTCTGCCCAACCCAGGTGGACCTTGTCTGGGTGGTCCCTGCTTGTGTTTCTCTTGCTTTTCCTCCTGTACCACTGACACTAGCTTTTTCATTCCTTGTTTTTATCTTTCTTCCCAGTTATTAAATATTCTCCATGCCTCTTCTAACAAGGCCTCAAGGTTTCTCCCTTCTGGCCCTCGGATTTTCTGAAGTTTATGCCTGATATCTCCAGTAGACTGTTCCAAAAATGAATTAATTAACTGATTCATTCCTATCTCAGACCCTGGGTCTAATCATGTATGACGATGCATAACATCCCTCAGATGCTCTAGAAACTCCGATGGAGACTTGGAAGGCCCCTGCTTAATAGAATATAGGGCACACCAATTTATGGTCTTGAGAATAGCTCTCTTCACTCCTGTTACTATCCAATCTTGATAATCTGCTAATTTCTTTAATTCTGCCAATATATTTGGATCTCATTTTGGATCTTGGAGAGGGAAAAATTCTGTTATATCCAATTTCTGGCTTTTACAGTGATCCTCTGTTAAAGTCCCTGCTGTTTTTAAGATAACTGCTTTTCTGTTTCAGCAAAAGCATCCAGTAATAACTGGATGTCTCCCCAATCTGGATTGTGTTGTTTGATAGCATATCATAAATGCTTGGCAGTAAGTATCAGATTGCTGCAATAATTTTTATCAATCCTTTCCCATGCCTCTAGATCAAGAGTGGAGAATGGTACTTTAATCATTAGTATCCCTCCTTCTGGTCCCACCGCTTCTTGCAGAGGGGCCTGTAACACTGCTTGCCTCCTGGTCCTAGACAAACTAGACTGCCAGGAGGGGAGTGGGTTGGAGCAGATGTGCCTTCTGAGCCTGCGTCCTCCTCTTTTTTGGGAAAGTCCACCTTATCCTCATCCTCATCCTCATCCTCATCCTCCCGTCACTTAGAAGGAGCTTTCAGCAAATCTATTGTTTCTTGATCTTGAGCCACAGCATGGTAAACCTTATCTGATTTGGCATATCACTGTCCTATGCTGCATGCTGAGCAACATCGCTTAATTTGCCCTCTCTTTGCTTTGTTTTCCTTCTCAAGGACTAACACCAGTGGGTCTGAGGGAGCTCTGAGCCCACAGTCCCTCTGGCATTCCGGATGATTTCATAAGGTGAAAAACATATCAGCATAAGAGACCACATCCCACTTCCCTTCCTGTCTTAAAAACAGCATTAACTGCAACAAGGTGTTACAATCTAAAGTTACAGCAGGTGGCCACTTTGCTCCATCTTCCAGCCCGTATAATGGTCACCACCACATGCAGTATTGGATTAAATAATTTTTGTTCTCCAATCCACCCCTACTGGCGACTTCTTTCCAGTGGGTTAAGATATACCCTAAAGGGCTAGCTCGGGGAACTTTTTTGCTCTGGTTAGTTCCTATGATCTCCTTCTCTTTGTCCTATCTTGCTTCTACTCAAACCTCTCTTCACAAAGCCTCACAGTCCTTTCCCAATCCTCCTCCCACACGCAACTCCAGGTTACAGGTACTAGATGTGATTTTCTACACACAAGCTTTAAGATCAGAGGTTCAAAATCAGCTCAGTGCATATGCCCTGCTGCCTACTAGAACAGCAATACCAATACCTCTCACAATTTCTGCACTGCAATAGTACCCATGCAGGGTGCCAGCCACTAGATGTGCCCAAGGCTCCCAAGAATTGCCTGCAAAGGCAGGCTATTCCATTTACCTCTTAGTGAATTTCTAAATTCTCTATAGCAGTGTCTTGGTTTGAAAAGACAGGTGTCTGCTAAGGAAGGCAGAAGCCTCCCCTGAAATGGAAAATATAACCCCCCTCACAACAAATTATTATAATTTTGAAATTAAAAGACTCTCAGGCAAAGATATGGGAATAGGAATAACAGTTCTCTACTAGGAAAACTAAAAATACAAATGTAATAGTACAAGCATGAACAAAACAAAAAAAACAACAAAAAAACACCAACAGAGTCAGAATACGACCTGACACCCTGTAGGTCAGGGTGTTGGTAGCAGTCCAATTGGATGGTGGCTGTAGTCCTCCTGAAGTGACAGGTGTGGTTCTGTTGGAGCAGTGAGCCTGTAGAAGGGTGGAGTTTTCCTCTGAAGGTCTGGTAGTGGTGTAGATGGGCCTGGTATTCCTCTGGGAATCTCTCGGGGGTCTTTCTGGGTCACTGCGACCCTGAGATTGCTAAAAGTCTCTTTTCCCAGCCCGAGCGCTTGAAGAATGAGTCGGAGCTGTTCAGTTCTCGGTCTCAAGGTTGTTTATTGCGTCTTATCTACAAAAAATTTTCTCCTGCTCTGCTGAGGTCCGTCCAGCAGGACAGTTCCAGGCACACTGCCTGCCCCCGGGGCGGTGTTATGTCTTTATACTAAAAACTATGTATACAATGTTTACAATTACTTTCCAATACCTATCACCTATGTTAGACAGTGAGCTTCTACTCTAAACCAATCTGTAAGTGCCAACATCACAGCAGAAGATGGAGGCCAAGAAGAAGAAGGAGAAAGGCTGGACACGCCCAGATCCCTCCATCTTGCCTCCTGAACCCCCATACCAAAAACCCCAAAATCTACTTTTCCACCCCGTGATAACTTCACTAATATTCTACCTAAACAATTGTGGCTTGCATATAAGGTTGGTAATTTGCTCCACGGGTCATAATCAAAACCACAGGTGTTTTGGGCTTTGTGCCAGGGCTTCTGAGCCCCCTGGCAGGGGTTCTGGCCATCCTGGACAGCCAGAGGGATGTTCTGGGTTCCCACATCTCCCCCTTCTGTTTGCACCAAAACCACCTCTTTTGCAACTTTGTCCAAGGGCCGCCACATGCACACAAAGATGCATGGTAAAATGAGCAGAAGAACTACAAGCCCTATAAAAATGTAACAACCTACCTTTAAAAGTCCCTTCCACAATGGTGAAAGGTTAAAAAATCCAACCACATCATACATCCAGGATCCAGTGACCTCCCCAAGTTTGTTAATGCTTTCTTGTAACTTTTTGATGTTTTCACGAATTGATTTTGAATGATCTGACATGTTCATGCAGCACATCCCTTCAAATTCTTCACACCCGTGTCCATGTGCCAGCAGCAGATAGTCAATTGCTGCTCTGTTTTGGAGAGTTGCTTGTCTTACACTGTTGATGTCTGTTAACATTTCACTCAGTGTAAGAGAAACAGCCCGAGCTGTTCATGTTCTGGGTTCCCACAGGAATCCAGTGGAGATGACAGCTACTCCCCTGGGAATCCAGTGGGAAAAAGGTTGTCCTGGTGTTCCAAAATCTCAAATTATATCCAGGATGGAATGCTTGGCTCCTCCCCCTGGGCGGAGCTTCCCACATGGGGATGCTGTAATTTTATCAGTCATGCAGTGACATTTAATGGCCCATTAACAGCAGATTTCTCCCTGGAGGAAGGATTGGTTTGTAGAAGAGATAAAGAAAGCTGCCCAATTAACAGAAGATAACTGCCACACTTCTAACACATGGCAAAGAGAATACACACATTACCTTGCAATCTAGGACAAGCAGGTTGTTCCCAATCTAGAGAAACTACATTACCAGCTGAAGTCCAGTAAAGCCCCTCTAAATAAACCCGTTTATACCCTCTATCTATCCAGTGATTGACTGGATTCACAAACTCCCAGGGGTCAAGCTCAAACCACTGAGGCAGTGGAATCCCCTCTTTTTGTCCACCAACGGTTAGAACATGCACGATCTACACAAACACATTTAAACACAATATGTGTCCTCACCCACACTTCTCTGCTTGCTCTGCTTCTCCCCAGCTGCCTCCCTGCAGGACACTATCAGCCCTCACAGCCTTCCAGACGGTGCACCCCAGCCGCTGCCCTGGGCCTCACTCGGCTGCCTCAGTCCCGGGTAGAGCCTCCCCCCGCCCCCTCTTTTATATAACCGAGCCCACAAAGCCACTCACTCACACAATCACAAACCCCCACTAAATTAACCACAATGTCTGGACACCACAAGCACACAATAGCAGTAAGTAGAACAGCAGCACTAAGGTCCAGATTCACTTGAGTCACCCACAGAGTCGCTAGTGGTCACACAATCAATCAGTGAATCCCTTCAGTAGCTGCTCTATCAGCAAACAAACCTTTCCCCCTCCCGCCGGCCATGCTTGGCAGGCGGTTGCTTGCAAACTGCAAACCTTTACTCACACAAGGACTGAGCTGTGTGCCACACGTCTCTGAGTGGCTTACCAGTAGCCATTTTGGCCAAGGCCCCTTTTAAGCTTGATACACACCATTTATCTCCACATACCAGCAGGCCAGTTGTCTATCTCCACAGGGGGCTGAGCTGGGAAGAAGAGCCCCTCCAGGGAAAGTCCCCCAGGGTGCACCAAGGAAGTCTGCCTCCCTGCCCTGCCTCTGCAGAGGACAGAGATGATCTCCTGGCTGGCTTGCCAGAAAACTGATTTGCAGAGTCGTGAAGTAGGTATGTATCTTTATTCAGCACCTGGTGCATGCAGGATCACTCCTCAAAGAATATGCACACTCCCTTTTCTCCCCTAACCTGTTGCATATGCATTAAGTTTCACAATAGGTCCATGCATATTCATTTACTAGCCCCGCTTTGCATTATAATTAGTCATTACAGTTAGTCCTTATCAGTCCTCCCGAAGAGATCTCTCTGCTCTCTGGTCTCTCATCTGTCTCCCCAGGATCTTGGCAGCCTCAATTTTGGTTTGCTTCTCCTTTCAAGGTCTAAGGGGCCCCTCTTACCTCCCTCTAGCTTGGAAGCAAACACTCCTTTCACCTTGTTTGGGGCAGTTTTGCATTCTCTTGTCTACAGGCTTCTGCGAGCACAGCAACTTAACAGACTAAACAAGTTAAAACAACGCACTTCATCTATGCTGAAACAGAGTGGAATTTTTTCAGAGTAGAAATCCTTTTTGGATTTAGGTGAAATGTGACACTTTTGAATTATTAAGTCCATAGCTTACAAGCATAGCTGTTTTTAACTTCTTTGGTCTGCGTTCAAGACAGCCTGCTCTTGCAAAAAAAAACTATGCTTGAAAAACTGCTTCAGCCAAAAGACTGAGATAAGAGGGGCCCCTTGAACTTTGAAACAGATGGAGGCCAGGGCTGAGGCTGCGAGAAACAGAGCAGGGTGACCCAGGAGTTCTTTCTGTACTTTCTGATAAAAAACTAGCTGCGAGTGTAACTAGCTGCAAGTGTAACGTGAAATCAGCAAACTGAATATGTATGAATCCATTGTGAAATTCTATGCATATGAATCAGTAAGGGAGATAAAAAAGAATCCAGAGTTTTCAGGGGTGTGCATGTCCTTTAGGGGGAACAACGATCCCCACATGCGCCCAGCGCTGTAATAAACATATCGGCTTTACAACTTTCACAAAATTGTGGAGTTAGTTTTTCTTTACACAAATCAATGCGAAATTGATTTCTACCCCAAGTTAATTTCTAACCCCATGTCTCAGTATCAAAAGAAAAACCTCAATTTGTAGAGAATGAAGTAAAGTACTTAGGGCATATAAGAAGTCAAGGGAGCCGGCGATTAAATCGTGAAAGGATCACAGGAATAACCTCACTCCCTCAGCCAAAAACTAAAACAGAGATCAGAAAGCTTTTTGGTTTGCTAGTGTTAAAAATGGAACCAGACTCTCCGAACTAAAAGTGATTTCAGCATTTATTACATTAAAAAGAAAAGGCCTAAAGGAAGGGGACTTGCTGGCCGAGCAGGAGCATTCCCGTCGAGGATGCTGCAGCACTGGCTCTGGGTCTTCTTCAGCAGTGACATCCCCAATGTTCCAGGTGCAGCAGCATCGCTTCCCTGGGTCAGATGCCCCTTTTTATCCTGTTTTTTGTCGCTTTGGATTGGTTGTTTTTTTTTTGGATCTTTTCATTTGCATGAAGGTTTTAGGTGCTTGATTGGCTCATTACAGTTCTGTCCAGGTTGGCTCGTTTTGCTTGGGGAGTGGTGCACTTTACTTAGCTGTAATACGGTACGTTCAGTACCATATTTCTTATAACTACCCTTTTAACCCCTTTTACAATATAGCAACCAAACTAACAGTACATGCTTAATGATCTATCAACTATTTTACAACAGTTTCTAACCTATTTTTAACACTAGGATACTGCAAAATCACGATAGAAGGGTACACCCAGGCTGTTAAATTCCTATACAAAAAGTTAGTAAACTATGAGATTACATAGGGAAAAGATGATGACCAAAGATTTGAAAGTTTTAAACAAAAATTGATTAGTGCTCCTGCTTTAGACAAACCTTTTTTACCTATTTGTAGATGTGGAAAATAAGGTAGCTCAATGTGGATGCTGACAGTCTGGTCAGAGAGAAAGTCAGATAAACTTTCCCAGGCATTTTTCTGGGGGAGCTTGAGAAAGAATTAAAATAACCTTTGATCTTTGCAGCTGGTGTTTTAAACTTGTGGTTTACTTGTAAGATGTTTACAAGAAGGATGTTGAGATAACAATTTACTGAAAGCACATAGCAATGGGCTAAGACACACTCAATAGCAACAGCAATATTAATAACAAAGGTATAAAAAACCAGAAGGTATTTTACCCACAAAAGGGTGCTCACCACCAGGAACAGAAACAAGATGGCTGATGCTCCCCATAGGTTGCATTTGTATGGCTTCCCCAGACAAAGGCAATATGGTGACCATTCCCACATGCCACCCGATTGCCCCAGGGATGGAAGCACAGTCCTACCATTTGCCATGGACTGATCCAGACTGCACTAGAAAAAGGGTGAGGCTCCAAAACATCTGCAGTACATCGATGACATCATTGTGTGGGGGAACATGGCAGAAGTGTTTGAGAAAGGAAAGAAAATCATCTAGATTCTCCTGAAAGCCAGTTTTGTCATCAAGAAGAGCAAAGTAAAGGGACCTGCTCAAGAGATCCAGTTCCTGGGAGTAAAGTGGCAAGATGGACAGTGTCAGATTCCCTCCAAGGTCATCAAAAAGATCACAGCAATGTCTCCACCAACCAACAAGAAGGAAATGCAAGCTTTCCTAGGCACCATAGGCTTTTAGACAATGCATATTACTGAATACAGCCAGATTTTGAGCCCTCTCTACCTGGTTACCTGCAAGAAGAACAATTTCCACTGGGGCCCTGAACAGCAACAAGCCTTTGCTCAGATTAAGCAGGAGACCACTCATAGATTTGTTCATGGGGCAATCACTTCCAGGTATAATGCATGCCCCTCCATGTGAAAGCAAACTGAGGCCTGCATTCTGCTGCCAAAGAAATGGAGAAAAATGCATTGGCAATGTCAATAGTGGCGTACCACTTCGCTCCCTTGCACTCCAGCTCGTACTGGAGCCCCAACACATCTGGCACAGCAGCGCTCAGTGGTGGAGTCACTTGATTCAAGGTATGATAGTCCACAGTCAATCTCCATTCTCCAGATTTGCATACAGGCCAAATGGGGCTGTTGAAGGGTGAGTGGGTTTTACTGACCACCCCTTAGCTCTCCAGTTCACAGATCATTTTGTGGATGGGGATCACGGCATCTTGAGTTGTTCTGTACTGTTGGCAGTGCACTGTTGAGGTGGCAGTTGGTACTCGTTGCTCTTCCCCCTTCAGAAGGCCTACTGCATATGGGTTTTTGGATAGTCCAGGCAAGGTGTTGAAATGCTTAATGCCCTCTGTCTCCACAGCAGCTATCCCAAAAGCCCACCTGAGTCCCTTTGGGTTTTTGAAATATTCACTTTGGAGGAAGTCTATGCCTAAAATGCACAGGGCCTCTGGGCCAGTGACAATAGAGTTTTTCTTCCGCTCATTCCCAGTCAGGCTCACATCAGCTTCCACCAAGGTCAAATCCTGTGATCTCCCTGTCACGCCAGCAATAGAAACAGATTCTGTCCCCAAAGGCAAGATGGCAGGGGAACTACTGCACCTAACAAAAAACAATGTCAAACAAACCCCCCAAAAGCCAGGCCATCCAAATCATGCCACGCTGCCACCCTCCTGGGCTCAGTCCCACACAGGTGCCTGCACCGCCGCTTCTACTGCTCTGCTGTGCTGGAGGTTACTCTTGCAGGTTGCTGCCACCTCTTCAACTGTTCTTCTGTGCTCTCTTCGGCTTGGCTGGGCCCAGTTGGGGTCCTCTCTGCTCAGCTCAACGGGCTTGTCAGGGCTGGAGTCACCCCCAACAGTCCTCTCCCTGTGGCAGCCTCCACACCAGTGCTGTCAGTTCAGCACCACTGTTAATTTGAGCCTTCACCACTTTATCCTTCAGTGTTACCAAATTATAAATTGCCTATGCCTGGTGAGATAACACAATGCTTGTTTTCCCAAACTACTGGCCTATGGAAACTGCACAATACCCATTGTGTAATGTCTTGGGGTGACTTTATGGTCTCATATCCCCTGTTGTCTGCTTTAAGCCAGATATAAGTCTAGAACTGGAAGTTCACCAGCCTCAGTGTCCTGCCAACTCAGCCAGGTCACCTGGAACACTGGGGTCTACGACCACCAGTGACCACCAGAGGGACCCCCCAGGACAGAAGAATGCATGTGTTAAGGGGAGGGGAAATATGTTAATGATTTCAGGGAAATGATTATTGTATGTATGTTTAGTCCAGGACAACCAATGAATATGTATGTAGAATACAGAATATAAACAGAAACTGTCCTGTACTAAGCATGCACAGCTTTGGGAGGAGCTATCCCCCATGCATCAGGCCAAATAAAAAATGTCTGCTTCTTAATGCTACATTGGTGTTAAGGAGGTTTGTTTTGTTTTACCAAATTTTTGGTAATAGAAACACAGTCCCAGTATTTGCCATGGACTCATCCAGACTGCATTGGAAAAGGGTGAAGCTCCAGAGCATTTGCAGTACATTGATGACATCATTGTATTGGGAAACATGGCAACAGAAGTATTTAAGAAAGGAAAGAAGATCACCCAGATTCTCCTGGAAGGCGGCTTCACCATCAAAAAGAGAAATGTCAAGGCACCTGCCCAAGAGATCCAGTTCCTGAGGGTAAAGTGGCAAGATGGACAGCATCAGATTCCCAATAAGGTCATCAATAAGATCACAGTGATGTCTCCACCGACCAACAGAAAGGAAACTCAAACTTTCCTAGGTGCCATAGGTTTCTGGAGGATGCACATTCCCAAGAACAGTCAGACTGTGAGCCCTCTCTACCTGGTTACCTGCAAAAAGAACAATTTCTACTGGGGCCCTGAACAGCAACAAGCCTTCACCCAGATCAATGAGATCGCTCATGCAGTAGCCCTTGGCCCGGTCAGGATGGGACCAGATGTGAAGAACATGCTTTACTCTGCAGCCAGGAACAATGGCTTGTCCTGGAGCCTGTGGCAGAAGGTGTCTGGGGAGACTCGAGGCTGACCACTGGGATTCTGGAGCCAATGTTACAGAGGGTCTGAAGCCAACTACACCCCAACAGAGAAGGAAATACAGGCAGCCTATGAAGGAGTTCAAGTCGCCTCAGAGGGGATCAGCATGGAAGCGCAACTCCTCCTGGCACCCCCACTACCGGTACTGGGGTAGATATTTAAAGGAAAGGTTCCGTCTTCTCACCAAGCCACCACCGCCACATGGAGCAAATGGATTGCTCTCATCACACAGTGCGCCCATATTGGAAACCCGAATCGCCCTGGGATTTTGGAAATATTAATGAATTGGGCTGAAGGTGAAAACTTTGTTCTGACGGATGAAGAGGAGCAGGAGTAGGAACAGGTGACACATGCTGAGGAAGCTCCACTGTACAACCAACTGCCAGCAGAAGAAACACACTACGCTCTTTTCACTGACAGTTCCTGTTGTATTGTAGGGTGTCCTGGTTTAGGGCAAATTTGGGAGAAAACCTCCAAAAGGGGCCCCTCCAGAAAGCAAACCCACACGGCCCCTTCCCTCAACCGGTTCGGAAAAATTTCCTCGGAGAGAAGTGAAAAGAACCTGTTTAACAGGCAAAGCACTCCCCAGCACACAAAATGAACAATACTGGATGACAAAACTCATTTGCTGCTCTGAAGAGACGGCAAATTCAGAAAGTCTCTCCGGTGGGTCGTTGCTCTGTTATCAGTCCCTCTGGCACTGGGAAAGGCTGCAGAGTAGGCCCCGGCAGGCTACAAAGTGCGAGCTCTTGGTGTTTCCCTCGGTCTGGAGCAGGTTCAAATGGTTCACAGAAAAGGGAAAGAAAAACAGTCCAGGGAAAATTCGGACTGCCTCATCTAGCTAAACTAACTAACTAAATAAAAAGCAAAAGGACCCCGGTGTTCTGCCCCATCTGTGCCCAGACAACAACAGTGTTCCAGCTGACTGTGTAGGAGTGAGTCCAGTCCCTGATAACAAAACTCTGTGCTTCTTCTTCTCCCCACCTTTGCTCTCAGCCAGTCTTGAAGGCACAGAATATAATATCCAGCATAAACCGAACACACGATTGGGGATACAAGCATCACAACATCACCCTAGAACATAGGCACAAATCAAAAATGGAAAGCAGACATATGGACCCCCATGCGACAGGTCACAGAAGCTACTGAAGGAGGTGGATTGAGTCACCTTGCTGAACTCAAAGCTGTCCAATTGGCCCTGGACATTACTGAAAGAGAAAAGTGGCCCAAACTTAACACTGATTCATGGGTGGCAGCCAATGCTTTGTGGGGTTAGTTGGAAAGGTGGAAGAAGTCCAACTGGCAGCATAGGGAAAAACCAATCTGGGCTGCTGATGAGCAACTTGGGTAGAGAAGCTAACCGTGAAAGTCCATCATGTGGATGCATCACCGTGTCCCCAAGAGTCGGGCTAATGGGGAGCACTGAAACAACGATCAGGTGGCAAAAATGGAGATGTCAAAGATAGACACGGATTGGCAACACAAGGGAGAGTTGTTCCTAGCTCGATGGGCCCATGATGCCTCAGGCCATCAGGGCAGAGATGCCACCTATAAGTGGGCACGAGACTGAGGGGTGGATTTAATCATGGACAGTATCTCCCAGGTTATCCATGATTGTGAGACATGCACTACGATCAAGCAGGCCAAGCAGATGAAGCCCCTGTGGTATGGTGGACAGTGATCCAAATATAAGTATGGGGAGGCCTGGAAGACTGGTTATAACACACTGCCTCAAACCTGACAAGGCAGGCACTACGTGCTCACAATGGTAGAAGCCACCTCAGGATGTTTGGAGACCTACCTTGTGCCTCATGCTACTGCCCATAACATCCTGGGACTTGAAAAGCAGGTCCATTGGAGGCATAGTACCCCCAAGAGAATTGAGTCTCATGGGACTCATGGGACTCAATGGGACTCATTTCAAGAACAGCCTTATCAACACCATGGTTTTGAGTGGGTGCACCACATTCCTTACCATGCAGCAGCTGCTGGGAAACTTGAGCAGTACAATGGCCTGCTTTAAACCACCTTGAAGGCACTGGGCAGGGGGACTTTTAAAAACTGGGAGATGCATTTAGCAAAGGCCACCTGTTTAGTAAACACCAAAGGTTCCACCAGTCAAGCTGGCCCTGCCCAATCTGAACCCCTGCATACAACAGATGGAGATAAGGTTCTGGTGGTGGATATGAGAGGTATGTTAGGAAAGTCTGTTTGAATTAATTCTGCCCTGAGCAAAGACAAACCCATCTGTGGGGGTTGTTTTTGCTCGGGGACCAGGTTGCACCTAATGGGTGATGCAGAAGGATGAGGAGACAAATGATGCATACCTCAAGGGGACCTTTTGGGGTGAATTGCCCATGATACTGTGTCTGTATCCATAGCTGCATGTATATATGTCTATAATTAGGATAATGCATGTATGTTTATAGTTTAAAAGTCTAAGTTTGATGTAAGGTGTTAGTATGGGAAAAAAATCAGGGTGGATAATGTTGTGGGTTTGGTTTTTTTCAGTGAATTTTCTCCCATTTGTTTCTTGAAAAACGGGCAGGTTGAAAGAAAAGGGTGGTTGATGCCTGGGGGGAATGAATGATGGGCCATTAAGAGACAAAAGACGTGTATGAGTGTTTTGGCATACCATTGGAATGGTTCTTGGGGAGGGGGGAAGAGCCCCGTGGTTTCGGCAGTTTCTTACCTGAGGGTAGTTCAGTCTTTGCCAGGTTGAAAGCAGAGATGGTTTATGGTGCTTCTTTGCCTTGGACATCTCCTGCACAGTGATTTTTTTCAACACTGCCGTGTAGCTCTGCCTGCCACTGGCTTTGTGAGCCTGTTTCTTGCAAGAGAGAAATGCCAAGAGACCAACACAGTCCACCTGGTTGTCTGGGGAAGTCCTCCCTTTCTCCTTCCCCCTCTCCCTCCCCCCGCCCCCATAGCTGCCTCATGGAGGGCTGCCTGGAGCCAGAGCAAGACCCCCATTGGACCTTTCCTCTGTACAGTAGTGCGACATCGCAATAAAGCCCTGCCTCCCTTCCCAGAGTGTATTGGCTGCCATTAACGGTGCCGAAGACTGATCACCGCTCACGTGGATGCCGAGGGGAGTCGATCCTTTTTCCTCTCCCTCATCTGAGTAGCCATCACTCCCAGGGAGGTCACAATCTTGTATTGGAGTACCCCCTGAAGCTGAGAGGGAGGTACTGCAGCCCCTCTGCCTCAACACCAGCCGACATCCCTCTCCGAAGCCGTGGGGGTGTCACTGCAGCCTCTCTGCCTCCACATGAGCCAACAGAACCCCCTGACGGTTGTGGTTGTCGTAATTACACCAAAGGGGAAATTGCTTGATGGGTGGGAAAAAGGCTGTTATTGGATTTACCTTTTTGTTTGGGTTGTTGTTGCTGTTGTTGTTTGCCTTGTTTTATATCTGTATCTATATCTATGTCTGTATCTGTATTATATCTATATCTTCTAGTAAAGAACTGTTATTCCATTTCCCATCTCATTGCCTGAAAGCCCTCTAATTTGGGAGTTATAATAATTTGGGGAGAGGGGGTCATCTTTTCCATTCCAGGAAGGTTCCCACTTTCTTTGGCAGACATCTGTCTTTTAAACCAGGACATCCAGTTTTTAAATACAGAAAAGTAAATACATGTTTTGCCAGTGAGCAGATACATATATCGTATTGCTAATAATACTTCATTAATGAGTGGATACATGTAACATTTGGTTGGAAGATTCATCTAGAGGTCAACTTTGGCTCAGGGCCTTGTCCTGGGTTGACTATATGATGCTTTTATACCCAGTCATCTGTTTATGCTGAATAATAAGTTTTGCACCTTTAAGACTTGTTCCAGAGAGTGAAAGGGGAGAGAAGAAGCATGCAGTTTGTTTTCAGACACTGCACTCAATCCTCCACATTCCTGCTCCTGGACTGTGTTGTCTGCGGATAGACAGACAGCGGGACAGAGCTCTCCTTTGCTTTTAATTAGTTTAGCTAGCTGAGGCAAAGAAGTTCCCTGGGCTGTGGTTTTTTCCTTTTTCCCTTTTCTTTGGACCTGTTTAAACCTGCTCTGGACTGAACACCCAGAAGAGCACTGGCAGTTTGCATCTGTGGTCCACTGTGCTGGGCCTGGGCTGTGGCATTCCCAGCACCGGAGGGACTGATAAGAGACTGAGTGAGCTGAACTGCAACCCGGGGAGGGGACTTTCTGAGTTTTTCATCTCTTTTGGAGCAGCAAGAGGTTTTATTGTTTAATATTGTTTAGGTTTTATTGTTTAATAAACAGTTTTTTTCCACTTTTCTCTAAGGAGGTATTTTCTCCCGAACTGGTTGGGGGAGGGGCCAATTGAATCTGCTTTTCTAGAGGAACCCCTTTGGGGGTTCTCTCCTGAATTTGCCCTGAACCAGGACAGGCCTGTTATTCAGGCCTTAGTACTTCAAAAGCCTGTTTTCCTGGAAAGTTACCCCAGTTGCTTGGCTTGCCTACCCTCTAATTCCACATGTTTAGCCCTGTTATTCTAGCATCCAAGAAGCCAGGTGGTAATGTGCTCACCTGGATGACAGCTGAAATATTTTAATATATCCAGCAGCTCACACAAAGATAAGGATCAAGTGGTTTCCTCTTGGTCTTGTTCTGCCTCTTCCACCTGTTCCTATGATGTTCCTGCTTCACCCTCCTAATCCTCCTTTACTCAACATGATTTTTTTCATGTCCATTTCTTCTTGTGTATAGGGGTGACTGATACCTGGCACAGGTTGGTCCTCTGGTTCAACTACATTACCTATCACCAGGGTCTGAACGATTGTAATGCTTTTTGCTGGGATATGAGTAGCCACAATGCTTATGACCACAATTTGAGTAGTTGCAGTGCTTGTCACAGGTATAAAAGTAGACACGAATAAAAGTAGACACGGGGCCTGTTGCCAGAGTTTGAGTCACCGCAGGGCTTTTTGCAGAGATTGGAGTAGCTGCAGTGTCTGTTGCTGGAGTCTGTGACTCCTTTGAGTTGCAGTGCTTGTCATGGGTGTTGAGGTAGCCACAGATCATTGCTTAACCCTAACCAAGACAGGAACAACATGATCTGATCAACACCATGTTGATTCCTAACAAAAAGGCCAGGCTGGTTTCAAGGGTATTCAAAGGATATTAAAAGTCTTTCAAATTCTCAAACACAACCATAATCAGCCTGAAGGGCTGGAGGGCTTCCAAAGAGGAAGGGAGGAAGGGTGGAAGGATTTCTCCCATTGGTTGGGTCTCTGAGGACAAAAGGTGCTATTATTAATAGTTTCCATTAAATAGTTACTGAAGTACAGAGGGGATGACAATGCTGAGTACATATACCAGATATAGTGGGTTGACTCTGGCTGAATGCCAGGTGTCCACCAAAGCTGCTCTATGACTCTACCACAACTGGACAGGGGAGAAAAAATATGTCAATGGGTTCATGAGTTGAGATTAGGATGGGGAGAGATCACTCACTAAATACAGTCACAGGTAAAACAGACTGAATTTGGGGATATTAACTGAATTTATTACTAACAAAATCAGAGCAGGAAAATCAGAAAGGACCCACAAAGATCAAGTCCAACTCTTAAGTGAATGGCCCATATGGGGATCAAACCCACAACCTAGAGGTTATTAGCACCATGCCCGAACCAACTGAGCTAATCTCTGATTAATAACCTGTTATGAATGCCAAAGGACAAATTTAAAGAAAATAATAATTTAAGAAATTGAAAATAGTTTTATTTTATTTGAAACCTTGTGCAATAAATGTCTTATAATTCAAACTAAGCTACTCATGCATACAACTGTAGAGACAACAATCAGAAACTTCCAGAGCTTTTTTCTGTGTCAGTCCCCACTGTCTGATAAGTTCCCTCCCCTTTCCTGCTAACTTTTTAAAGTACGCAAGTAAGATGCAAAAGATCTTTCAAAAGTATCTGCTTTCCTAAATTCTAAAGCCTACATACGACTCCCACCAGAACATAAACTCCTGGAAAGGACATAAATTCCACCTTATACATACTGTCTGGGATAGACCACCATCTTCTAATTTGTGGTTGCTGGTTTTGTTCAAAAAAAGAGGGTATGCACAGATTCCTAAAAGCTGTTGTTACTATGGATTATTTTATAAAGGAATGCCATACAACAGAACATCTACCCTTTATTTTCGGTCATGTGCTTACTATATATTATAGGCCCCTGTTTCTGGTTCTGTCATTGTCCTAAAAATAGTCTTAGAAATAAAGTTTGAACAGAAAAAAAACAGGAAAAATCCTGCATTTCAATAGAAAAAGATAGTCCTACCCTAACTGGGATATTTGCCTACCGAACTTGTGGTTTACTGTTGATGCCAAATTGATTTTTGCCTTTTTTGCTTTTATATAGTCTCTATAGTCTTTACAAATATATATTTGTAGTTCTGTAGCCTATCATAGTATTCATAGCTAGCATTTTACCTACTGTTATAAATTATCAATCGAAAAGCCAAATTTATCAAAATGCGAAAAAGATTTTTTTTTCCCGCGACCAAAATATCGTCCTCAAAAACCCCACAGCCAAAGACACAGTGTCGAGCCTGGGATTGGTGGTGAGTGAACCTAGATCTGACCTCTATCGCATCAGACCTTCCCCTGTTCACGAGCACTGCTTCTTGCGGGGCTGTTTTATACAATTTTTTATGCCTGAGGCAGAGGAGTCCCAATTTCTTTTGTAACTCTGCATATTCAAGACAGTTTCTTTCACTGTGCAGAGCTGGACAATCGCTGTTTCCTGAGCGGTAGCTGGTGTTAATCGTATCAGGGGAAGTCGTATCAGGGGAAGTCGCGTATTCAGATGTATTTTTCTGGCAACTTCTGTTATCTTGATCAATGGTATCAGTAGGGCGATGATCCTCCTTGGGCGTCTTCTGATCACTCGGGAGAATGGCAATCATCACGGCAATCATCACGCTGGCCACGTCTATTCATAAGTTAACTGGGTATTGTTCTCCTGCAGCCTTCAGGAATCTCGAGATTCCAAGTAAACATCTGCCTCTGGGCTGCTTGTGGTTAGAGACTCGTTTGGATTTCACAATCTTATAAAATACATTCTCTCTATAAGCATGAATTATTTCATAACATATATTACACTAGTCTATTAGACAGAAAGACAAAATAAATTTCCCAGTGTCTCCAAGCTTGGTGGGTCCGAGGTTAGATTCTCTGGGAGCCAAGGTTGAAAAACAGGTCTTTGAGACATATTTTTATTTAAAAAGTTGAGTTCCTATCTAAGGGGGGGTGGGGGTATGAGTGCCTTGGTTTGAAAGACAGGTGTCTGCCAAGGAAGGCGGGAACTTCCCTTGGAATAGAAAATGTGACCCTGTTCCTGGGCAGCAAGCAGCAGCCTGGCTTCTCTGTATCAACTGCCACATGCATACGGGGAGACCCGCCCTTCTGGGAAAGGGAGCAGATCAGGGTCCCGGGTTTTCCCCCGGGTTTTTCGAGTAAATGGTGACAGTCCTTTCCAGTCAGATTGGGTGTTAATAAGGTCCCAGTTAACCAGCTGCTCTTAGGAGCAGAGACTCACCCATGGTAAAGAAGAAGCAGTGCCAGGCTGGACTCCACGGTGGCAGTGAATTCTTCCCACAGTAGCAGCAACACAACCATTCCCCTCCGATCCCCGAGAGTGAGAGCGAGCCGGGAGATGAGCCCCAGTCCCTCACCCTCCAGCCAAAATCTTGTGGTATCTCTGCACTTCCCAAGAGAAAGCCCCCACCAGCTAGGGTAGCTCACTGCACCCTTCCTCATTTTCCACCTCTCAGCCACATCTTTTGTTCTCTTAAGTACCAGTCGTTATCATCTCTTAGGCAACAGATGGGACAAAACTCCCTGAGAGAACGGAAAGAAAAAAAAAAAAGGAAAAATCCTAACCTCCAACATTCAGAAAAAGCTAGAACCAGGGAGGAACTACCTCATCACCTATGTCTCTAATTAGGGTTTCTTGTCAGTTAATGCTAATTTGTTAAACATATAAAAATTGTAATTGTGCATCTTTGGGGCTTCTTCATCCAGCATGTTGTGCACCATAAGGATCCTTATAAAGGTAATTTTAGGAAAATTAATCCACAAACATCAGAGGTTTATGTCCAAAAAGGGGACAGAGGAGTCCTTTTACTTTATTCGAATAAAGGGAGAGGCCATGGGGCATTCCTCTGGGGTCTCTCAAATTTTTGGAGGATGCAGCCTCCTTTTTATCCTAATTTCCCGGCTGCATTTGCCTTCTCTCTTTCCCCATTGGCTGAGGTACTTGAGAGTTACAGACTTCCCGATACGCCTGATACCAGAGATTTCCCTCTAATGTATAACCCCCCCCCTTTAATTTTTAATTCTTATGGAATTTAGGGGTTTTCCCCATTGTTTCTTTCATCTTTCAAAGTCCAATTTAATTTATCAGCAACCCTAAAGTTTATTTGTAAAAGCAAATATCTTTTTCCATTCATCAATCAGTGGAATCTTTCCATTGTTTCTTTTATCTCTCAGTGCTAGTTTTATCTACCAGGAGACCCACAGCTTGTTTGTAAAGACAAATCCATCATTTGTCTCAGTAACCCCTTTTTATCACCTAACAGTGTCTGGCTCATACTTTCAGGACCTATAGGAGAGACATTCTGTGCTGTTCTTGTGAGCCAGCAAAGGCTTCCTGATGATAAGGAAAGCCCCATATTCCTCCCAAGGAAGACACCAAGGTTGTCACCATGGAGACATGATGAAGGAGAGAAAGTTAAGAGATATGGACTCTAGCTGGCTCACAGAATGATGTGGCTCCCTGATCACCTACTGAGAACTTTGTTTCTTTCTTGTAATCACTGGACAGTGAATGTGTATGTTAAGTGAATGTAAATATCTTGAAAGACTATAAAAGCAACATGTTGCTATAATAAATCTCTCTTGCACCCTTCTGATGGAGTCATGGTACTTTGTACTGTGTCATGCTCTATAACAACATCTGGTGGCTGCCCGCCATGATTGCATCTGGACTGTAAAAAGAGAAAAAAGTTGAAGGGTACCCTAAAAATGAGTGAAGGCAGCAAGGACGCTGCGGAGGTCTGGACCTAATTCAGATGTCTGATTTGAGGTGAGCGATTGGGAAAAATAATGGGAAATAATTTATCAAATGAGGAAAAGACTGTTTTGTCCACTTGGAAAACTTTACTGAAAAGAAAATATGTTCAAACTTCTGATTATGCTCTTCGTAGTTTACTGATATGGTGTAAATCACAGGACTTTGAAGCTGATGCCGACACTGCCTTCAGTGTCCGGGCATGGAAAAAAGTTGGGAAGAGACTATGGGAAGTGATATCTAAGGGGGATAAGACGGTTGTTGATTTGGCTACTACCTGGAGACTGTTGTATAAGGCATTGAAGGAATGGAAAGTAGAACAAGATAGAGGGGAGGAATTGGAGGAGCAGGAATTAGAGCAAGAAACTGAAGTAGAGGAACAGGAGGAAGATGAGGCTGAACTTGTCTATGTATCTCCTCCTGAGGAGGCTGCTGCAGCTGCTGTGGAGGTCCCCCCAGGGTTTGCTATCGTGAGAATCAAACAGCAGGCTAAGACTGTTCCTCGGTATTTATCTCCAAAAGACTATGTTAAACCTGTGTATACTTCGCCTGCTCAGCAGTTAGTTGACCTGAGTGCTAAACCAAAGTATCTTACACCTGCGCAGCAATTAGCAAAAATGAAGTTACAGAAGAAGCAAAGTGAAAAACAGGCTGGGTCATCGGCCCTTCTGTCTCTCCCCGGGCCGTTTGCTCCCCCCTCACCCTCCCCTCGGTTGGCTGCTCCTCCTCACTGTCCCCTGGGTCGGCTACTCCCCCCTCACCCTCCCGTGGTTCGGCTGCCCCTCCCTTACCTGTCCGTCAGTCTGCTGCTCCTCCCCCATCCTCCCGTGGTTCGGTTGCCTCCCCCCGCTTTCCCTTGAGCAATCCGCCCCTCCTCTGCCCTCCTTCGAGTCGTCTGCCTCCTCTCCATGTTCCCTTGAGCCATCCACCCCTCCTCTGCCCCCCTTTGAGTTGTCTGCCTCCGCTCCATCCCCAGTTGAACCGTCCGCCCCCCCCCCCCCCTCCTGAACTGGTTGAACAAATGCAATCTTTAACATTGTGCCCTTCTTTGTCTAGTGATAGTTCTGACGATGAACTGATGGTTATAAGTACATCTAAAAAGACACAGGAATCTGTTTCTGTTAGACCTCGTAGCAGATCCAGGCCTGCTGTTTCTTGGACTCTGCCTCCCTGCCAGGTGGCTGCGACTCCTCGACACCCTTTGCAATTTTGGGAGCATGTGAGAATGAAAGCAGCTGAAGTGGGAGATTGGAATTTGTTAGAGAAAATAAGAAAATAGGTCCACCTAAAAGGATGGAGATGGCTGCTGCTGCTGCTGCTTCTAGTGGGCCTGTGGCTTTTCCTGTTTTCAAAGCTGCTCCTAATTCAGGTCAAGATAGCCATCAGGTTTTTGCATGGAGGGTTGTACAGGACCTTCAGTCCAAAGTAGACCAGTATGGTGTTAACTCTTCGCAGGTGATGCAAGTGATTCGTGTTCTCAATGCTGACGTACTTGCACCTTATGATATTGTTCACCTTGCTACAATTCTGTTTCAGCCAGTGCAGTATGGTGTGTTTCAAGCTACCTGGAAACAAATGGTTGAAAGAGTAGCATTGGACAATATGCAGTTACCTCAGCAGGATCCACGTCACACTGTGGGAGTTGATGCCTTGCTGGGCAATGGACCATTCTCTAACACAGATCTGCAGGCAAGATGGGACCCCCTGGTTCTTGCACAGGCCCAGCAGCTGGGTATGAGTGCCTTACTTAAAACAATGGAGATGGAAGCTCCTAAACCAAGGTATATTACCATCCAGCAGGGGGTGAAGGAACCTTTTCTGCAGTTTGTGAAGAGAGTTGCTGAAGACCTTGAGAAGCAAGTAGAAGATGATAAGTTGAGGCAAATTTTATGCAGACAGCTAGCATGAGAAAATGCAAATGATGATTGTAGGAGAATTATTGATTCTTTACTGGGAGATCCCTTGCTGTCTGATCTTGTAGTTGTTTGCTCAAAGGTCGGTTCGGTTGAACATAAAATGGCTGCTTTGGCAACAGTCATGAAGTCCTCACCCAGATGTTCTGCTTGTGAAGAATCAGGGCATGTGAAGACCCAATGCCATCAAACTGCTGGACGATGTGCACACTCTAGGGGAGTTTGGACCAGTAAAGTGCCTTGTTATTGTTGTGGTAACTTTGGCCAAATTGATAAATTTTGTAAGTTAAGATCTTTTTCAGGTGGTTGACAAGTGCAGGGAAATTGGAAGAGGAACACGAAGGGGCACGTGGAGACACAAATACCCTGACGACAATCACAAGCCCTGCCAGCGCTGCAAAGCTCTCCATTTGTGACCGATACACAGGGGCCACAAGAGGCTCGGCAGGGATTGATATACTGGTAGCTGACACAGTGACTATTTTGACAAGAGGTATATGTAAAGTGCCTCTTGATGCTTATGGTCCTATAGGCCAAGATTTGAGTACTTTTCTGATGGGAAGATCTAGTAGCCCTATTCAAGGTATTAATGTCCATTTGGGTCCTATTGATTCTGATTATGTGGGACAAATTCAGGCTATGGTGTCTGTTAGTGAACCTCCCATTGTTATTCAAAATGTACTTGTATTGCTCAACTTGTTCCTTTTATGAGTTCTGTTCCAACTGTAGTGGACCGGAGTCGTGGCACTGGAGGTTTTGGATCTACAGGACCACCTCAGGTTCTCTGGACTCAAAAGGTGACAGATGAGAGTCCAGTAATACAATGTTTGGTCACTGCTAAGGGATGTCACCTAGAAACTACAACAATATCAGGTTTACTTGACACAGGAGCAGATGTAACAGCTTGTTTGGCCCCCAACATGGCCCCTCACTCAATCAACCTTTGGAGTTGTTGGGTTAGGTGGGTCAACTGCTGGTGCTTTATCTGCGATCGCGATCACTGTAACACATCCGGAAGGCCAACAAGCTAACATTAGACCATATGTTACTAATGCTCAGCCTAACTTATGGGGATGTGATTGCTTAACCCAATGGGGTGTTAAAATTACCATGGATTTTTAGTGGGGGCCACTGGGATGCAGGGCTTTTAACGTCCGGTTGTGTCCTTGACATGGCTGACAGATAAGTCTGTCTGGATTGATCAGTGGCCCCTGCATACTGAAAAGCTTCTTGCCCTGCGAGGCTTAGTGAAAGAACAGTTACTAGCTGGACATATTGAAAACTCATTTAGCCCATGGAATACACCTGTGTTTGTAATAAAAAAGAAATCTGGTAAATGGAGACTTTTGCACGATTTGCGGCAGATAAACGCTGTGATGGCCGCAATGGGTGCTTTACAATCAGGTCTCCCAACACCTACAATGATTCCACAAGGATGGGAAAGAATTATCATTGATTTGAAAGATTGCTTTTTTACAATTCCATTGGCTGATCAGGATAAGGAAAAATTTGCCTTTACTGGGCCCTCTTTAAATCATGAGGAACCGGGCCAAAGATATCAGTGGATGGTTTTGCCTCAAGGAATGAGAAATTCTCTGAGTATTTGTCAGTGGTTTGTGGCACAGGCTTTATCTAAGGTCCGAGAGCAATTTAGCAATTGTTATTGCTATCATTATATGGATGATATCTTTTTAGCGTCTGAAAAAAGACAATTGTTGGCTCTGGAACAATGTGCTGTGAAAAATCTAGAAGCCTTTGGTTTGGTTATCGCCCCGGAGAAAGTTCAAAGACAGATGCCTTGGAGATATTTGGGGTTGATAATCACCAATACAGAAATTGTGCCTCAACCTGTAAAATTGAACATTGATATTAAAACCGCTGTTGACGTGCAGAAATTGGTTGGTGCAATAGGTTGAGCTTAGGCCATACTTGGGGATAACCAATCATCAACTACAACCTTTGTATGACTTATTATCGGGGATAACTTCCTCTACTGATGAGAGACATTTGACTGCTGCAGCAAAAAAGGCTGTAGAAGAAATTGAATTGGCCTTGACATCTAAATTTGTTACTAGGATAGATGACTCTGTTGGTGTGCAATTATTTATTTTGAGAGATGATGAAATACATCATGGATTGTTGTGTCAATGGAATGATAAATGGGAAGATAAATTGCATATTTTGGAGTGGATATTTTTGTCTTCCAGGTCCTGAAAAACAGCTCCAGGTCTGTACGAACTTGTTGCAGACATCATTATCAAAGGTTGCAGACGCTGCCATGAGATCTTAGGCCGTGATCCTGTAACTTGTCATACCGGTATACCGGTACAACAATGGTATTTTGAGTGGTGTTTTCAAAACAATCATGAGCTGCAATCTGCTTTATCTTCCTTTACAGGTCAAATAGCATATCATTTACCTTCTCATCCTATTTTGAATTTCACTAAGAGGATTCCCTTTCAGGGGAAACAACTTTGCTCTTCTGTGCCAGTGGAAGGTGCAACAGTTTTTACAGATGGATCAGGAAGAACTGGAAAAGCTTCTGTAGCCTGGAAGAAAGATGACCGCTGGGAATATGAAGTAATGGTTCAACAAGGGTCTCCTCAGTTAATTGAACTTTGTGCCGTACTCTTGGCCTTTACCTTATTTCCTAGTTCTGTAAATATAGTTAATGACTCTGTTTATGTTGCTAATTTAGTGAAGCAGTTGGATCAAGCTGTATTGTATAATGTAAAGGAGAAACCATTATTTGTTATGTTGCTGAAATTGTGGACCACTCTCAAATGAAGAAGGCCCTAGAAGCCCCTTGGAGAGTGACACCAGGAGACAAGGAACTGAGACTAAAACTCACTCCAGCAAAATGAGTATATTGTGGCCAGAAGTAGTTCGTAATTTCACCCACAGAATTGTTTTGTATATAATTATAACTGGAGTCTTAGAATTAGAGAGTACCTCTATCCAAAGCAATGCTGAATGGCCTTGGTCCCAGGCTTTTAATCAGTATGCTGGATCCATGGAGAACCTTCTGAGATAAAAGATTTAAACCTATCCACTGTAGTAATTCACGGAGATCAAGTATATGAGGAGCAGGAGTGTCAGGAAGGGGAACTGTGGACACTTCAAGGGATCAGATGAGAAGAAATCAAGGTAGGGTGCTGGGTGGACAATGGGACAGCTCATGAGAGACCAGATGCAATTAGTGTCTCAACCTCTCCAGTATACAAACACCAGGAAGTTTGTGATAGCCCAAGTAAATCAGACTGTTGGTGTAATTTCACCTTAATACAGCCTGTAGAAGTGACTTGCCTTTAAGCTCATGATGCTATTGGGCTCTCATTTAAATTTAAAATAGATACTACACTTTATACAATGGCAGGACCTTATACAACTCACACTAGTACTCAAATAGTTCAGACCCAACCCAAACTTGAACCTAAAGTGTATGAAATAGGCCCCTACGTAGTGAGGAATGTGGGTGAACAACAACTGTTGTTCAATCCAGAATGGTCTCTCAAACATGTTGAGTTGCTAATGCAAATTAACATCTCAGAAATCCAATCAGCCTGCTGCTCTTTCCTAAGAACATCCTTTGAAGGCTAGACATCTTGGTTACAAAGACAGGTATACCTCAGGAGCAGAATAAGAAAGGATCTAACTGAGATATTAGGGACAAGATTAAGAGTTTTAAGGAGAATTTAATCAGAAATACTGATGAATATGCTGGCCACTGCATCAGGTGGCCTAGCAAAATTGAAGCAGCCTTTACAGTCATCTCTATTGGCATTAAGAACTAGCCAGTGGCAGATTTCAAAAGTACTGCCAAAGTAAGAAAAGGCCAGGGACCAAGACCACAAGCTAATAGTAGATGCCCTTAGCACAGTTCAAGATAATGTGTCTTTAGCTTTCAGTTGTATACAAGCACAGTTATAGATGCAAGCAACAGCAGCTCTGATCATACGGGAAGGGGCTGAAATTCAGAAAGTTGTCTAATATAATGTGATTGATTTTGAAAAGAAGTTTCAGTCCTGGTAGACTATGGTAAATTTCACCTATGATCCTGCTTCTAATGTGGCCACTGCCTTTGTGCTTGCCATACGTAATGCCACTGTTTACGTTATCCATCCCATCATTGCACTAGGATTAAATCATGAAAAAACAGTGCTCTACCCTTCAGAACATAGAGTGTAGGGACGAAAGGTGAATGAAAAATGGCAAACAGTAAACTTAGAATCCTGCATTACTAGAAAACAACTAAGATTCATTTGTGAAAGCAATACTATTAATGCCCAAGATGTGTGTCTAGATAGTGAACAGAGTATTTGCCACTTCAACATTCATCCAGTCACTGATCAGAAAACTGTGCTCATATATATATAGTAAAGGTTGTGTGCTTGAGAACTGCTTGTGCTGCTGTAACAATTGATAACAACGATGTCATTTTGTCTAGTAGAAATAATTCTAATTTTTGTATTTGTAATTTTGTTAAGATTATTTGGTGTGATTTTTCGTACTTGGCCCCAGTGACATCCCACCAGCTGATTAAAACCAATTATACAATGTATCACAGACTATCCCCTACTCCTATTGGAATGGACCTTACATTGGTAAAACAATTAATTAAACACCAAGACCTACTGGAGATCTTGAAAGAAAGCAGAGAGAAAACCTTAATTACTGTCCAACATGATACAAAAGAAATATCCAGAATTCTGCAAAGAGTAAAACAAAATGCAGATCATCACTGGTGGGATGTGATCTTTGGGTGGTCACCAATTGCAAATGGAATCTTTAATAAGTTGTGTCATCCCATTGTAGTTTTGTTAATATTAGTTGGAATAAGTTTAGGGTTATCCATTATATTGCTAATTTGGAATTGGAGAATACCACAGCAAGTAGCTGTGTTAACCTCCTTATCAAACGTACATGGTAAAGCATTAAGAAACACTTATTGTCATAGGGATTTGCATTAAGTAAAAGAATTTACTTATTTTCTAGGAAAGGGGGGAAATGAGACAGAGTGGAAATTTTCCAGAGTAGAAATACGTTTTGATTTAGGTGAAATGTACATCTTTAAGTTAAGTCTGTAGTTTGAAAACATAGCTGTTTAGTCTGACTGCCTGTTCTCGTAAAAAGCCTAGGCTCAGAGAAACTACTTCAGCCAAAGGATAGAGATAAGGGGGGGGGAGACAGAGAGACAGACTGCTGTGAGAGCAGGTCAACCTGACCTAGGAATTCTTTCTGATAAAGAAGAATTAGCGTCAAATGTCACACGAAATTTGTAAAAATGAATATGTATGAACCTATTGTGAAATTGCATGCATATGTATTTGAAAGGGGGATAAAAAAAGGATCTGGAGTTCCCAGAGGTGCACGTGTCTTTTAAGGAGAGTAATCTCCACATGCATCCAGCACTGTAATAAACATACCGGCTTTACAACTTTCACAAAGTTGTGGAGTTTTTTTTGTTCCCGCAAAACACCACTGCTCGTGAGCAGAGGTTACAACGCACTGAAACTTCCTCCCCCCACTTCATTTCTGAGGAAAATCTGTGCAAACCTGCCCCTAGCAAAATGGGTCTGTGGGCTACTGTAAAAACGTGAGTTGGATGGTGGGAGCTGCTACCTATTATCTGTTCCCAACAAGCATCTCCTGTGGAAAAGGCAGTTGGATTAGCATTCAGGCAATGCAGTCAGATCCACACAGCACACTCACCACAGCTGGCTCAGTGAAGAGAGGCAGAAGGCTCTTTTGTAAGGGTTAGTTCCAGCGAAGATTATTATGTGCACGCTGAAGGAAAACCCAGACAAAAAGAGGGCTAGCATGTGCCATGGACAGCTTAAGAATGGGAATGGATGGGGGAGTGGAGCTAAGGGCAGGGTAAAGGGGATTGGTCTCCAGGGGAGATGAGGCAGCCACCAGGGGTACCCAACCAATGAGGAAACAGGGAAAGGTGAAACCAGGGAAGGTTGCAAAATATGGGCAGGGGTTCATGAGGGAGTCTTGTCTGTCCCACATGAGGAATGAACTCTATGGTAAGTCTTTCTAACGCAATGCCCTTGGGAATTGGCTGGGGGGAGAGTGTTCATGGGATACTACAGGGTACGGCCTCCCCCACCCCAAAAATAGCCAGAGATGATTCTTAGCAGGTCTGCTGGATTTGGCTCAAATTATTTTCCTTGTTTACTTGTTTGTTCCCCCCCCCCCCCGGGACCTGAAGTAATAGAAGAATAGGTTTCCCTTTATCTAATCTCTGTAGTTTGACTTACAGTCCATTCTTCAGGAAGGTTTCTGCGGCTCTAACTTCTTTATACAGTTTTTGCTATAATGAGCAAAACTTTATATCACTATTTGAGGCATGAACTATTCCAGTCTCTGACAGACCATACTCTTGCAGACCCTGGGTTATACTCCTAAACCGGTTGCTGACCTTAGGCAAAAACAAAGCAATATTCCTAAGAAAAGCAAAAAAAAGTATTGTAACTACCCAAGGATGTTCAAAATACTGAGAAGTTATTGTAATGAGAGGTAAAAAATCACAGAAGAAAGTAGTGAAGGTGCCATTGAATTTCTTCCACAAAAAAACTCTCAGAGGAAGAAGTATAATTGTTAATTTTCTCCATGAGATGGTACCTGAAGTACAGTAATGGCTTCAGTACAGAGCCCAAATACCAGATTAAGCTCAAGGCCAGTATTTTAATAACATATCTCCCAGGCAAAGCATCAATAAATACTATAGAACACATCAAACTGCAAAAGCCAACACCAATCTTTAACAGATACAGCAAACAAAAAGAGCATGGCACAGATCAGATAAACTAATATCAAGAACAGATTAATCAAAATCATGATCTACAACTGTTTACACATATAAATTGCTTCTAATATGCTCTGGTCAATCTGTTATTATCTCAAAACTTTTGCACCCTATGTTGAACACCAAAACAGACTGTTGTAGTTTAACCCTAGCCAGCAACTAAGCACCACACAGTTGCTTGCTCACTTCCCTATAGTTGGATGAGGGGAAGAGAATTGGAAGGGTAAAAGTCAGAAAACTCATGGGTTGAGACAATAATAGTTTAAAAATTGAAATATAATAATAATATTAACAATAACAATAAAAATTGTAAGGAAAAGGAAAATTACAAAGAGAGAAATAAACCCCAAGAAAGACAAGTGATGCAAATGCAAACAGTTGCTCACCACTAATCGGCCAATACCCAGATGGTCCCTGAGCAGCATCCTCCCCCACCAACCTTCCCCCTAGTTTTATTGCTGAGCATGATGTCATCTGGTCTGTGTAACAATGTATCTGAACAACTTAGGCCTCAGCGTGCACCAGTCATACTGTCTGTAACTGTTCTTATCAGAACTTTCTCAGGGCACTGTGGAATTTATCAAGCTTACTAAGACATAAACTGTGAGAAATGACCGCTCACTTTAAAAATTTTAAAGGGTTTATTAAACCTTAACAAAAATTACAACAAAAGGACTAAATAAGGAAAATTTGCAGTGCTGAGAGCTGCCCTCGTGGCTTCCTACCATGTGACTGACTCGTCTTCAAGATGGATGCTTTGCCTTTTATACCCCGGGGGATTGCATCAGCCAACCCTAGCCCCTCCTAAAGTCTGTCAGTCAACTCTTCTGTGCCGTTTATAGGTGGAGTCTGCTTTCTTGCAACTTGATTGGAGGGTCAGGTGTTGTCATGCTTCGCCCCCCCTAGTAACAAACTTTTCCATTCCCAACTGCCCCATGTAAGGGGCACATTTGCACACCTTCTTTCTACCTGTCCTAGACAACCCAGGCTGTCTGATGGCAACAATATGGAGCTGGGGGGGATGGGGGGGAAGGGAACTAGGGGGAGAACAGAGGACATTTAAACTACAATAACATAATTATACATCAATAATTCTTATATTAATATTCACACAATATTAATCCCTTAATTGCGAGAGCCAATCATCTCATTATCCATCTAAAACATAAACTGTGCTAAAATAAGAATGAAGAAGCTGAGAAACCGCATACCAGGATCACAAGAACTAGATAATAGAGGACTGTAGAACACCTGCACAGTAACCAATCAAGGACACTGAGAAATGGAGGCATAGAACGAGGGAACAAGACAAAGGCACCAATCAAGAAGTGTGTTCTTAGTAGTTTGTAGAATCTATAAAAGTGTGTGTAATGTAAACAATAAACGGCTTCTGCTTGATCATATTGGTCAGTTGTTCAGGAGTTCTGGATTTCCTGCAATATATTGGTGACACACGACATGATAGCAAATGCGTTAATGAAGTAGATTGAAACTTTTGGACTCTAAAAGAGGAGTTCTTAGACCCTTTGGACTCTGACGGCAATCCTAATGAGTGAAAAGGTGGGGGCCCCAGTTGGAGACCACCATGGCTGGACTACGGGGTGGGAGGGGAGTCGGAGGACGACTCCAATGGAGCCAGGAAAACGTGCCAGAAAAACGGCTCCGGAAAGAATTCGTTTAAGCTGCAGCTGTTACACTGGGACAAGTGAGCGACCATGGGCTGGAGAATGGGGAAGGCACTTTCAAAAGAAGGGCAGGCTGCTCTAAATGTCCTCCAGCATATTCTAGGAGAGAGATTAAATATGACCCTGAATGTAAGACCCATAACAAGAGATGTGGGACTACAGGCGGCTCTTCAAAATGCAGTTTATTGTATCCAAGATGTTACAATAGTCCAGGGTTGTGGGTGACAGAGCCTGCACCTACAGCTGTCAACTCCAGCTGCAAACAAACCTGAAAACCCTTTAATTTTGGTTACAATGTATTATATACTTTTCTTTGCTGAGCATCTTAATACAGAAGAACCAATCTATACCTTTACTTTTACCTATGGCCTATCATAACTACTATAATTACCATATTCATGGTACTATTCTCCAATCACAAAAAGTTAGTATGTTAGAGTTTAAGCTAGAAGTTTGTCCTGGTTCAGGGTAAATTTGGGAGAGAACCCCCAAAGGGTTCCTCTAGAAAAGCAGATTCAATTGGCCCCTCCCCCAACCAGTTCGGGAAAAAAAAATGCCTCCTTGGAGAAAAGTGGAAAAAACTGTTTATTAAACAATAAAACCTAAACAATATTAAACAATAAAACCTCTTGCTGCTCCAAAAGAGATGAAAAACTCAGAAAAAGTCCCCTCCCTCGGTTGCAGCTTGGCTCACTCAGTCTCTTATCAGTCCCTCTGGCACTGGAAATGCCACGGCCCAGGCCTGGCACGGTGGGCCACAGATGCGAGCTGCCGATGCTCTTCTGGGTGTTCAGTCCAGAGCAGGTTTAAACAGGTCCAAAGAAAAGAGAAAAAACCCCCACAGTCCAGGGAACTTCTTTGCCTCAGCTAGCTAAAACTAACTAAAACAAAGGAGAGCTCTGTCCTGCTGTCTGTCCATCCACAGACAACAACAGTCCAGGAGCAGGAATGTGGGAGTGAGTGCAGTGTCTGAAAACAAACTGCACGCTTCTTCTCTCCCCCCTTCACTCTCTGGAACAAGTCTTAAAGGTGTAAAACTTATTATTCAGCATAAACAGAACAGATGATTTGGGATAAAAGCATCATATAGTCAACCCAGGACAAAGTTGTTTTTCAGTTTTCTTGCAGTGAAAAATTCTGAGACCTTTTTTCTACTTGCAACATCGGAAGACTTGTTTGTCTGTGGAATCTTTTTGCTTGGTAAAAACATCTGTTTGAGGTGGGTTTATCCTTTGCTCTAAGACATAAAAACCCCTTCTTAACTAACATATCCTTTGCCTTCTTAGTTATCCAGTAAAACTGGCTCAGCAATTATTTTCTTCTATATCAAAACTTGCTTTCATTTCTATTCCTTCTTCAGATTCTACATTCAAAAATCTTTCTGCCAAGCATATATAGCTGTTAAACTTTCTTGTCAAACTTTCATCCTTCCAAACACTCGAAGTTTTGAAAAAATTACTAAAGTGGGGTCAGGAGAAAGGGTTTTTTCCCAACCCTAAAAGTGTATTCGATACCTCTGCGTGGGAAAGGCTTGGCATCGCTCTCTGGGATGCTGTCAGTGATGGGTTAAAGGAAACCAAGGGGCTTAGCACAACTTGGAAACTCATGATAACGATGCTGAAGCAGTTAAAAGCAGAAAGGACGGCTGCAGATGACCCCATGGAGGTTTTTCCAGCGCGAGAGTTTTTCGGGGGGAGTGGACCCAGTTATACCCCTACATTCTGCTCCCGTGGAGCCGGGGCTGCAAGCTCAACAACAAGCAGTTTCAGATACTATCAATGCGGTGCTACAGCCGGCACAGGTTCCGAAGTCTGCCCTGGAACCAGACAAAAGGGAGGTAGACGTCCCATTACCACCTCCTGCACAGGGATTATCTACAGGGTGCCCAGCGGTGTCCCCTAAAGAGTTAACAAAAGCTGGGGGGGGGCGCGTCTATCCCCAGCTTCCCCCTTCGCCACCCGAATTGCCGCCGCCTAGCCACGCATCGGCCGTACTGTAGAGCGTGGCTATTCAAATGCAGAAAGGTTGCACAGCATTGAGGAGGAGGGGCGCAGGAGGGAAGAAAGAGAATTAGCGGAGCTCAGAGTCTTGATCAATCAGCAGATAAGGGAAAGAGAAAATACTAAGGCATTGCTGATGGAGGAAGCAGAAAGGAAAGATGAATCGTTTGTGAGATCGGCTTACGGCAGTCCCGATTCCCCCAATCGTAAGGATCGTGAGAGCCGCAGAGGTCGGCTCGAAAGAGAGGGTAGGTCTGATAAGAGGTTTGCTCTCCCTACGAGCCCTGATAATGAGACAGCTTGGCGGGGGGAGGAGAGAAGAAAACAGCAGGAGCAGGAAGCTGAAAGGGAGAGAGTACAGCAGGAACCAGATTACGATTGCTACCGTGGTATGCGTAGAATGTCTGATCCCCCGACTCGATATGACAGGAGCGTAAGCTCCATATAAAGGTGGAGAGAAGTCTGGAGTGAAAGAGAGGGAGTCCTGAACGGAGATTTACTAGCCACCTTGTCTCCGATGAGGATAACAACCCAGCCAGGCGTTGGCAGGTAATAATAAGAGAGGTACTTATTGAAGGCGAATTTATCCCACAAGCTTTTCCAGTGATCTCTGTCCCTGGTAACCTGAACCAACACCAATGGGTAGGAATGGACTGGAAACTTGTCTGTGAGGGGCAAAAAGCTGTCATGCAGTATGGTCTGTCTAATCCCTACACACAAATCTGGTTAAATCATATCTTTACTAGTGGATTGATGACTCTTTTGGATTGCAGAAAGTTGGCCAAGACCTTTTTAAAACCTACACAGCAATTGCTGTGGCAAGCCAACTGGGAAAGGCAGGTAGAAGCTGCCGTAGCAGATAATCTTAGACTCCCCCAAGGAGACCCTAGGGAGCTTGCCACCCCAGAAATGATGCTGGGGAAAGGCCCTTTTGCTGACCCGCAAGCTCAGGCACGTTTGCATACCGCAGTTTTGCAACAGTCTCAGAAACTAGCACCAGAGGCTTTTCATGAGGTTCCAGACATGGGACTACCACCGCTGTCTTATACTACCATTAGACAAGAGGCAAATTAGACTTTTATGAGCTTCCTAGATCGCCTCAGAAATGCAATAGATCGGGCCTCAGGAATGTCTCCAGAGGTTAAAGCTGTGCTAGGAATGCAATTGGCAGTAGAAAATGCAAATCCCACCTGTAAAAGGATCCTGCAAACTTTGCCCAGAACAGCTAATTTGGTAGACGTGATAGAAGCTTGTTTCAGACTAGGAACTCCAGAGGAGAAAGCCACCTATGTAGCAAATGCAATGGCAACTGCCCTTGAACCACTTGTGCAGCAAAGGAAAAATAGCCCTGATCTAGTGTCTGCTTTCGATGCGGCCAGCGCAGGCATTTTAAAGCCCAATGCAAAATTAGAGCTGTAAAGAAAAGTAATGCAATAGCGACATCTACTGGTTGCAATGGAAATTGCAACAGATGTGACAAGTTTGGGCACCGAACTGGCGAATGCAAATCAACACACAAGAGAGAAGGAACACCGCTGGGAAACGTAAAGCTGAGCACGAAAGGGGTGGGCGCCATGACACAAGTGCATCCCCACAACCAGGCAGCTGCCTGGACATTCTTCAATCAGCAACAGCAGGGAGCACAGGAGTCGATGTGTTAACGGCAGTAGAAGTTACCTGGGAAAACACCGATGTGCTAACCCATGACAAAGTCATCCCATCTACAGCAAATGGACCTTTGGGACATGGACTTAGTGCCCTACTAAGAGGGAGATCATCCACATCAAAGCAAGGCATTTTTGTTTTACCTGGACTGATTTACGCAGATTATTTAGGCAATATTAGAATCATGGTGCAAATATTGAGACCACCCATTCACATTCCAAAAGGCACTAGGCTGGCACAATTAATTCCCTTTGAGGCCAAGGTTCCTAGACAAGGGGTCATGAATAGGGGGGATGGAGGTTTTGGGTCAACAGGTAAACCTCAGGTAATGTTTACATTGCCATTATCGGGAACAAACCCAACTAAACCCATTACTTCTTAGCATCCTAATGGAGGGACCCTGACAACAAAAACTGCATTGCTGGACACAGGTGCAGATGTCACCATTATTCCCTCATTTGCATGGCTTGCAATGTGGCCTTTGAGTACCCTAGGAACCCCCGTTCTGAGGGTAGGAGGTGTTCAGATGACGCAAATTAGTAAATCACTCTTGACAGTGTGGGTTGATGAAGGTGCATATGTCTGTGCCCAGGTGAGACCCTATGTGATGAATACCACAATCTGGCTGCTGGGACGAGATGCACTGAGCCAGATGGGTTTCTGTCTCACCAATGAGGGGTTTTAGCAGCGGCCATTGTGGGGCAGCCACTCCTAAAATTAGAATGGTTAACAGAAAAGCCAATTTGGGTTGATCAATGGATGCTGTATAAAGAAAAGCTTGCCCATGTAAATGAATTGGTTGACGAGCAATTGAAAAAGGGGCATATTGTGCCCCTGGAATACACCTATTTTTACAATCCCTAAAAAAATTACCTTTGAGCTATAAAATCTGTGATGCAGGATATGGGACCCCTGAAACCTGGCCTACCCTCCCCATCAATGTTACCTTCCAACTGGCAGCTGTTAATTATTGATTTAAAAGATTGCTTTTTCACAATCCCACTGCACGAGAATGACAGTGAGAAGTTTGCTTTCTCAGTGCCATCCATCAATAGTCAGCAAAAAGTATCAATGGGCTGTATTGCCACTGGGGATGAGAAATTCTCCCACGATGTGCCAACTCTATGTTGCCTGGGTGCTAACCCCACTAAGAAAACAGTACTCACAGTATCTCATTTATCATTACATGGATGATATTCTCATTGCAGAACACCTAGATACAGCAACCTTGCTACCTGTCTTACAGCAGCAACTACAGGAGGCAGGCCTTCAAATTGCCCCTGAAAAAATTCAACAACAAGCCCCATGGAAATATTTGGGTATGCTTATCACTAAAGCCCACATTTGGCCCCAGAAATTAAGTATTTGTACAGAGATTTAGACCTTGGCAGATGTTCAAAAGTTAATTGGAGACATACAGTGGATTCGTAGCACCTGTGGCATTACTAATGAAGACCTTGAACCCCTAAGACCATTACTGAAAGGAAGAAATCTGGCTAATTTACCAGGTGAATTGAATGAAAAACAACAGAAAGCTCTGATTCAAATTGTCACTAAATTGGGTAATTCCTTTGCAGACTGTCGGTCTCCTAATTTACCATTGTCTGTAGCTGTGCTGAATAGAGACAAACACGTGATGGCTATACTGATGCAATGGTATAGCCAGGCTAAACAGCCACTGATAATATTGGAATGGATGTTTTTACCATTTAATCTGAACAAATCCTTAGCCACAAGAATGGAGGCTATAGCAAAAGTTGTAATCAAAACACAGAAGCAGACACTGGAAATTGCAGGAATAGAACCCCAAAATATTCTTCTCCCATTACCAAAAGACTATTTACAATGGTCATTGCAGAATTCAGACACCTTACAATGGGCACTGTTGAATTTTCCAGGTCTTATTAGCAGTCATTTTCCACCTCATAAGCATTTTTCTTTGCATCAACAGGTGGAGGAACTACCTTGGTTGTCCAAGCAACCTGTGGAAGGCCTCATGGTTTTTTACTGATGCCAGTCAAAAAACTTCCAGAGCAGGCCTTACTTGGCAGAACAAAGGCAAATGGCTCAGTGAAATCCTTGAGGGATCAGGAGATTCCTTACAGGTTCTTGAGCTACATGCTGTTATCAGTGTTTGAAAAATGGCCAAGTGATCCTGTTAAAATTGTTTCTGATTCTCTTTATGTAGTAGGTGTTGTCGAGTGCATGGAGTGAGCATTACTGAAGGAAATCCAAAACCAGTGGTTGTGGCAACTCTTTTTGCAACTGTGGCAGTTACTCAATTCTTGTAAACAGGATTATTTCATTACACATATATGGAGTCACTCCAGATTGGAAGGAGGCCTGGCCTTAGGTAACGAGAAGGCTGACCAATTGGTGGCACCACTTTGGGCCTCCACTTCTCCCAATACTGATAAATTTGGCCAAGCCAGAAGGGCTCACGAGTTTTCCATCCAAGTGCAAAAGTTTTACACAAGCAATTTGGAATATCACTGCAGGATACTCAGGGAATTGTCACAACTTGTCCACAATGCCAGGGTATGATTGGCGGATTGGGTCCTTGAGTCAACCTTCGTGCTTTAGGGCCCTTCCAGCTGTGGCAAACTGATGTAACGATCTACACCTCTTTCGGTTGCTTTAAAGGCATTCATGTAACCATAGACACATTTTCTGCCATGGTTTTGGCCACTCCTATGACAAGTGAAGGGTCTCGCTTTGTCATTTGACACTGGCGAGGCTGCTTTGCTGTTATGGGTTTACCTCAGGAAATCAAAACAGACAACGGGTCAGGATATGTAGCTCAGCAAACCCAGGCTTACTTAGCTCGTTGGTGAGTGAAGCATAGCACATGTATTCCAGTTAACTCCACAGGTCAAGCTATCATCGAAAGGACACATCAAGTCCTGACAGGACTGCTTGATAAACAAAAAACGGGGGAGGATGGGCTGAGTCCACAGGACAGACTGCTGAAAGCAGTTTATATTATGAATCATCTAGGTTAGTAGGTACTCACAGTGACCCACCTGCATTAACACATTACTCAGGTTTGCAGCAGGATTCGGAATTGGTACAGCATCGGCCAAAATTTCATTTTAAAAATCCTATGACAGGGTTATGGGAAGGACCTGCAGAATTACTCATTTGGGGAAGGCATTATGTTTGTGTCATTACAGACAAAGGACCCCGATGGATATCAGTGAAGTGGGTTCGTCCCTGGCTTGAAAAGGTTACTCTGATCCCTAATACTACCAATGAACCTACAACCAGTGACACCTGAAAACATCAATTGCCCTCAGAACTGTGAACGCTTTTGTTATCTTTAGGTGAGATTAGAATGTGCAGGGTGGGGGGTGTGCAGACGTCGGCACAGCCAAGAATTCAATACCTGGGTGGTGTTATCCCAAGTGACAGGAAGAACACTTAATTCCCCTGAAACCTCTCGAGAAATGCTGAGCTTGTTTGAAAATCAAGAACAATTGGGGCAGGCTATTCAGTGGTATCATAGCGAACTCTGGAAGCTTGAGCAAAAAGAGAGAGAGAATAAAATCAAGGATACTGAGTGTGGTAAGGAAATATTTATCCCTAGGACTTGGGGAGTTAGACCTGATCAGTGGGAACAAAGAAAGAAAAGCTGGAAAGAAAGGAACCTCGGAAGAAGGATTAGAAGAAGGGCTTAAAGAGCAAGAGGTACACTTAGTTCAGATTTTGTCCCTGATCTCATAGGGGAAGGGTTCTTTACCAATGAGTGAGATGAAGAACAGTCTTAAATTAGAGATGTGGATTTTTGGAAGTCTTTTTCTGTTAGCTGTAATAGGTGGTAACATCTGTAGTGCAGAGGAAATTAGCCTGCCAGGATGGCATCAGCAGAATATGTGGCTTACTTGGGCCAATGCTACTGGAGTGGATTCCTTTTGTTTATCCTTAGCCATGCCCAGAGATCCCTTTCACACATGTCTAATTGGTATGCCAGTAAGTAATTTTACCGGTTTTGCAAAATGGGTAGGAGCTAGAGGAAAGCCGTATGTGGAAGCAAACAGGTCAAGCGCAGAGAATTGTTGGTGCAACATCACCAAAGCTGGTACAAAATTGGACATATGCAAAAGGTTGAGAATTAAGCCAAATGGCAAAGGCTTCCAAGCAGGTGTAATAACACAATCACTAAATGAAAGTGGACTAGAACCCCAAGAACTAGACCTGTTAAGATCAGTTCCTGGAAATTATTGCTTTTTTTAAAACTACTTTTTAAACCCAAAATCAACTAATATGAGCAATGTTCTAGTCCCACGTCCCAAGAATAATAGTGTCGTTCTTAATCCAAATTCTCCATGGTATAAGAATGTGGCTAAATACTGCCACAATTGGACTTATCCTGGCAGTACTGATGCAAATGCAACTGTAAGAAAGCTTCCACCAGGTATCTTTTTAATCTGTGGAGATAGAGCATGGCTCGCAATTCTGAGTAATCTGTTTGGTGGATCTTGTTACCTAGGAAAACTAACCATGTTTGCCCCTAGCATGCGAGAAATGCTGAATCAGACTATCTGGAGAGCAGGACATAGCAAAAGAACTAAAAGAGCAATCACAAGTTTAGAATCTAATTGTAATGATCATGTAGAGTTTTGGGGTGCTCCAGCAAGAATCATAGCATCAGTCCTTGCTCCAGGTGTTGCAGCTGCTCAGGCTTTGACTACACTGAATAAGTTGGGATACTGGACAGCTAAACAACTAAACACAACTTCAGCTATTTTAAATCAAATGCTCACTGATGTAGATAGTATTAGGCATGGCACACTACAAAATAGAGCTGCTATAGATTTTTTGTTGTTAGCACATGGGCATGGGTGTGAGGAGTTTGAAGGAATGTGTCATATGAACCTCTCTGACCATTCTGCGTCCATTCACAGGAAACTCAAACAACTACAAGATAGCATGAAGAAATTGACTGTGAATGACTGGGGTTTGGAGAAATGGTTTAAGGGATGGGGAATAACTGGATGGTTGAAAGATATTGTAAAGGGAACACTGTTAGTTTTAGTAGCCATTATTTTATTGCTTTGTGTTATTCCATGCATAATTAAGTTGGTGACCTGCTTAGTAGAGAATACAGTGAAGAGGGTCTGGCTGGTGCAAGAAGAAGAAGAAGGGGGAATTGTAGCAATGTATCTGAACAACTTAGGCCTCAGCGTGCACCAACCATACTGTCTGTAACTGTTCTTATCAGAATTTTCTCAGGGCATTGTGGAATTCATCAAGGTTACTAAGACATAACCTGTGCTAAAATACGAACAAAGATGCTGAGAAACCGCATACCAGGATCACAAGAACTAGATAATAGAGGACTGTAGAACACCTGCATGGTAACCAATCATGGATGCTGAGAAATGGAGTCAGAGAACAAGGGAACAAGACAAAGGCATCAATCAAGAAGTGTGTTCTTAGTAGTTTGTAGAATATTTAAAAGTGTGTGTAATGTAAACAATAAACGGCTTCTGCTTAATCATATTGGTCAGTTGTTCAGGAGTCCTGGTTTTCCCACAATAGGTCTGGCACATCCCTTTGGTCAGGTGGTGTCTCATGAAAGGGGAAATTTTCTCAAAACCTTAGTGTTTAAGTTGTCTGTCAGCACCTCAGGAAAGTCAAGGCCCAACCAGTCTCTAAATGTCCCATTATGGGGACCCTTCACTGAGCTGTCCACTGGATCAGAGGGTGGTTCAACTGACTTATTCAGGGGCACACACCAACAACATAAAGGAGACCCCCCTCTGGGTCTCTACAGTTAAGTATGCTACCTGCTGCCAGCAGCTGTTAGCATCCTTGAAGGACTCACACTATCAGTTTACAGAATAACACTCTTTATTAATATAATAGAAAATTGTGACAGGTTAAGATTTAGGATTGCCTGTGATAGCATCTGGCCGCAAAAACATTCAAAGCAATATACTGACAAACTCTAATCCCTAACAAAAGCTGACTCGAGATAATCATTCACAGCACACAGAGTACGGTTCTTACCCAATAGGTGTCCATATGGGGGAGAAGACCGGTTCAGCCTGTTGACTGATCCCAGCAGTTACAATGGAGTCTTCCCTAACTTCTCCACATTTTTAACTTACTTTTATACTATTTTGTCACGTTTAGGTAGAGCATGAGTTTTGAGTGAGTCTGGTCATACATACCTTTCTCCCTGATTCGTGTAAAATTCTAAGATGAAATGAAATATCGAATCAATGAAATATAGAATGCATGTTCTGTGAGGGGTGGTCGTACTTTGAGGAAGGTAGGTTTGGGATGGCGGTTGTCTTAGGTTACAATGTAAGATGTAACCAAAAGTATGTATTCTATTACCATCTATGTAAGCTGTTAAGATAGGAGGGGCGGTGTTCTTTATCTTCTCCACGAGTCAACCCTGATAACACCCTCTGGGGGACTATCTCTGCTAATGGGCCATCAAGGTCTCCCAGCATGACTCATAGAATTATATCATCCCATCGTGAGATGCTCCACCCAGGGGAAGGAACCAAACACTCCTACCTGTATATAATCAGAGGCTTGGAACACCACGGGAAGCCCTACTGCTGGATTCCCGGAGGACAAGAGGTCCATAACCATCACTGGACCTCCAGCAAAGGACCAGATCTTTCTATAGAACCACATCCATCACTACAACAGGACTGTAGCCACCATTTAATCCGACTGCTACCACCACCCTGACTGACAGGGTGTCAGGTCATATTCTGACTCAGGTTTATTATGTTTATTGCAAAGTAACTTCCAAGGCAATGAATGTCATTCAGAATATATATTCAGTTTTGTTCACTTGTCCTAGTATAGGCTGCTATCTCTGGGGTCTCTTTAACCATTGCACCCAGCCCCTGGAGGGAAGAGTACAGAGTGGTTTTTTCCAGCCTTTCAGGCCTGACACAGTGGGTTTTGAAAATATTGAATTCCCTCTGGATGTCAAGGATGGCATAATCTTGTCAGTTCTGCTTTCTCTTTTGTCTATGACCTGCACTGTGTACACCATGCTTAGAATCAGAACAGTGATCAGTGCGGCACAGCATCCTCAGGATGAGGAGGAGAAAAGCAGCAAAGCAACAGTGTCCTGGTTTAGGGCAAATTTGGGAGAAAACCTCCAAAAGGGGGCCCCTCCAGAAAACGAACACACACAGCCCCTCCCCCCAGCCGGTTCGGGAAGGATTCCTCCGAGACAAGTGGAAAGAACCTGTTTATTCAATAGGCACAGCACCCCCCAGCACACAAAATGAACAATACCGGATGACACCACTCTTTCACCACTCTGAAAAAAGATGACAAATTCAGAAAGTCTCTCTTGAGGGTGGTCGCTCTGTTATCAGTCCCTCCAGCGCTGGGGTAGCTGCTGCAGCCACAAGGTGCAAACTCTCAGTGTTTCCTAGGTCCCAGTCTGGAGTAGGTTTGAGTAGGTCCAACAAAAAAAAAAGGAAAGGAGAAACAGTCCAGGAAAAATTTGGACTGCTTAGCTAAACTAACTAATGAGCAGAAGCAAAAAGCAAGAGCAAAGTGAAAAGCCAAGCAAAAAGCAAAAGCAGCACTATGTACTGCCACGTCTGTGTGTCCTGCCAGCCGTGGGGGAGCAGCTGATAACAAAACCAAAAAACAAAACATTCACTCTTCAGAGACAGTCTTGAAGGCACAGAACATAATATCCAGCATAAACAGAACACACGAATGGGGTGCAAGCATCATAATGTCACCCTAGGACATTCCACCCCTTATCCCCATATTGTCAACATACTACCACACATCATGCATTTTATTCACATAAAACTTCCATCTGTTCCCCCAAAAATTACAATCAATACCCATCATGCCCTCATCACATCCCCACACTGGACCACTGAATCCAGGCCCCATACAACAGGGCTTCAGGATTACCCACTTTCACTTTACTCACTCAAAACTCCATCTTTCACTTGCTCAGACCTTTGACACTTGCACATTTCCTTCTATCTCATGTCTGTATGGTTTAATGTACAGACAATGGCAGTAACATCCAGCAAACAGTGATATTTGCATATCATTCTCACCCCACAATCAGATCTCCCTGTGGTACACATCGTGTTGTTCCATCTCTCTGCATTATCCACCATGTGCAACGTGGTCCCTGAGCAAAGACAACCCCACGAATGGGTTTGTCTGTACTCGAGGCAGAATTGATCCACACAGTCTTCCCTAACAAACCTCTGACATGTACCACTGGGACTTTATCTCCATCTATTATATTCAGGGACTCAGACTGGGCAGGACCTGCTCGATTGGTGGAACTCTACTTTTCCTGCAGCTGGTGCATGGTAGGGGATATGGTACACCCACTCAATGCCATGTTCCCTAGCTGAGGTGTTGATAAGGCTGTTCTTGAAATGAGTCCCGTTGTCTGACTCAATCCTCTCAGGGGTACCATGTGTCCAAAAGAATTGCTTTTCAAGGCCTAGGATGGTGTTCCGGGCTGTAGTGTGAGGTACAGGGTAGGTTTCCAACCATCCAGTGGTAGCTTCTACCATTGTGAGCATGTAGCACTTACTTTGGTGTGTCTGGGGCAGTGTGATGTAATCAGTTTGCCAGACCTCCCCATACTTATATTTGGACCACTACCCACCATACCACAGGAGCTTCACCCGCTTGGCCTACTTGATCTCAGCACACATCTCACAGTCATAGATAACCTGAGAAATACCGTCCATGGTTAAATCCACCCCTCGGTCTCGTGCCTACTTTTAGGTGGCATCTCTACCCTGATGACCTGAGGCAGAATGGGACCATCAAGCTAGGAACAACTCTCCCTTGTGTTGCCAATATAAATCTATCTGTCACACTTCTGTCTTTGCAGCCTGATCTACCTGTTTGTTGATTTGGTGCTCCTCATTAGCCCTAACCTTGGGGACATGAGCATCTACATGGCGGACTTTCACAGGTAGCTTCTCTACCTGGGCAGCCATGTCTTTCCACTCTTCAGCAGCCCAGATTGGTTTTCTCCAATGCTACCAATTAGCATTTTCCACTTTTCTAGCCATCCCCACAGAACATTGGCTCCCATCCATGAATCAGTATAGAGGTAGAGATTTGGCCACTTCCCTCTTTCACCAATGTCCAGGGCTAGTTGTACATCTTTGAGTTCAGCAAGTTGGCTTGATCCACCTTCTCCTTCAGTAGCTTCTAAGACTTGTCATGTTGGGCTCCATATGGATGCTTTCCACTTTCGTTTCAACCCTACGATGTGACAAGAACCATCAGTAAAAAGAGCATAGCATGTTTCTTCTGCTGGCAGTTGGTTGCATGGTGGAGCTTCCTCAGCCTGTGTCATTTGTTCTTGTTCCTCTTCATCAGTGACACCAAAGTTTTCATCTTTGGGTGAATTTGTAATTATTTCCAAAATCCCAGGGTGTGGACACTGAAAGTCTGGTCAGAGAAAGAGTCAGATAAACTTTCCCAGGCATTCTTCTGGGAAGTTTTAGGAAAGTTCAGAGAAGGAATTAAAACAATTCCTAATCTTTGCAGCTGGTGTTTTGAACGTGTTTTTCTTCTATGATGTTTACAGGAAGGGTGTTGTTCCTAATTAGCCAATGGTGTGAGGGGTGTTGATTCAGGACCAATCAGGTCCAGCTTTATCGTAATTGTCTATAAAAGAATATGTGGTGTCTAATAAAATTGACATTTGCCTTCTAAGACCTTGGAGTCTATATGTTGCTTTATTCGCCCATCCTCAATACAACAGCGACACCAGGGCGATTCAATTTTCTGATACGGGCACGCTGTGTGATGAGAGCAATCCACTTGCTTCATGTGGCATTGGTGGCATGGTGGGTAGAAGGAACCTTTGCTTTGAACATCCACCCCAGCACCGGTAGTCAGGGTGCCAGGAGTAGTTGTGTTTCCCTGCCAATCACCTCTGAGGTGGCTTGGACTCCTTCAAAGGCTGCCAAGGTTTCCTTCTCTGTTGGAGTGTAGCTAGCTTCAGACCCTCTGTAGCTTTGGCTCCAGAATCCTGCAGGTCAGCCTTGAGTCTCTCCAGGCACCTTCTGCCAAAGGCTCCAGTGAATCATGATTTTAAAAGGGTTAGGATTTTAGCTGCAGGTTAGAACCAATTAATATTGAAGTTAGATGCACCAACAATAGGTTAATGATTATTAAATGATTAAGCTAAAGATAATTGTTATTTTATGAGCTCATTTGTAGAAGGAAGTGGAGTAAGTGAACCATTATAGGAACATATTGAAACCAGTGGAACAATGCCCAGCACCTGGATTCTATGTCAATCCATCATGAAGCAGGGGGCCAGAGGGTCACAGAGACCTGACAAAGACCTTCCTGACTTCATCCCTGGGACCACTGACCCAATTCGAGTGAAGAACTGTGCACGTGTGAAGGAGTAAAACCCTCATTTTAATACAAAGCAGGGATGGGAGGTGCTGGGGTTATGCATATGTATTATTTTGGGAAATAAATAGAAGGCAAAAATCCTTGTGCGGCATGGTCACGCATTTCAGGGATGACCCTGCCCGTGCTGCCCACCGGCGTAATAAACATACCACTTTCTAATTTTAACTAGTTAGAAAATCTTTGTCCGTGATTTTTAGTTTTAATGATTCAATTGGCGAGCCAAGTCAAAAGGAGTCTCTGCTCAGCTGTGAGACCAGCTCGGGATGTAGACCCCCTTGGGGCGCCCCCGGGATATTCCTGGAAGAGTGGGCTCCGCTGGCCAGACTGTTCATCCAGCAGCGGACAAGGACCCCTGACTACTGAAACTCTGAACAAAAAGGTATGATTAAAAATTGAAACAGTTTTAAATAGTGACCTGTAAGGCGTACACATGGTCAGGAAAGGCCGTTTGCTAAGTCGTGGGAGACGTTCCACACGCAACTTGTGCCTCTGTAGTATGCTTGCAAGCTGAAGTTGCAGTTGAAATCTGGTTGTCAGCAGAAAGAGTTGTTGAACTGTTGTACCGCACTCAGGCTTTTGCTGCTGACAGAAGGGGATTTTGCCATTTGTTTCACTGGAGAGGGCTCAGTCTAGTAGTAATTGGGGCTACCAATCTGTAATATATGTTAGAAATAATTCATGCTATAAAAGAATGTATTTTATAAAGATTGTGAGACCCAAACAAGTCTCTGACCACAAGCAGCCCGAGAGGCGGATGTCTATTCAAACTCCGAAATTCCTGGAGTCAGCCAGATAACGATCGGCACTTTAGCCCAAGAATAGATGCACCCAACGCAATGATCACCAGTATCCCTCACCTGTATCTCGAGTCATTGGAAACCGCCTAAGAGCGATCATCGCCCTGCGGATAACATCATTCAAGATAGCCAAAGTTGCCAGGAAGATACATGTGAATACATGACTTCCAGGGATTCGATCAACGCTGGCTATCAACCAGGTAGACGGCCTTTGTCCAGCTCTTCACAGTGAAAGAACCAACTATGAATGTGAAGAGTTACAAAAGAAATTGGGACTCCTTCACCTCAGGCACAATAAACTGTATAAAACCTCATCGCTAGAAGCGACTCTCATGAACTTGGGGGGGATTCGATGCAATAGAGGTGGGATCCAGGTTCACCCAGCACCGATCCCGGGCTTGACACTGTCTCTTTGGCTGTGGTGGTTTTAAGGACCGTATTTTGGTCGCGGAAAAAGATAAATAAATCCTTTAGCATTTTTTTCATAATTTGGCTTTCAATTAATCATTTATAACACAATCATAAGTGCAAATCCTGGTCTAAAGCTGTTTTGCTATTGTGAATGTGTCCTGACTATGAGAACGATTGTGAGAGCGTTTGTTGAGATGTGCTGTTAGCACGATGCAAGTGGGAGTTTGGACCCACGGTTCCGTTTTCGGGTGACTGAAATGGCCGGGGAAAAACAAAGTGAATGAGGTGCATGATCCTTAATAAAATCCCCTCCCCGCTGTGACTCTGTGTGTGCATGTGTGTGTTTTCCTTACAGGGGACAGAATTTACTGTAACACCCGGTGTTCACTTTAAAAGGGTTTGGTCTCTGAAAAATTATAGGAGTGGCACTTTGCTGTTCAGGTGTTTATGTTTGTGGAATTTGAAATATAGAAGTTGAGTGCTTTAGTGCAGTGTGTTTGTATATTGTTAGATTGTATGAAGTGTTTCCCATGGGAATAATATGTTGTAATCGTGTTTGGAGCTGTGGTGGTTTTTTTGAGGCAACACTGCCATCTTGTGTCAAAGTGTAGCACACGTTGAGTGTGAAATAGTAAAACTGGTGTTTGTTTGAAGGCTTTGATAAGGGTTTATTTATGGGTTTAAGTATGGGGCTTGTGTTTGTAATTATGATTGGGGTAGTTTTGGTCTCAGAATCCAATCTGGCCAGACAGATAGGAGGAACTCCTTTGCTTCAGTGGTTTGTGCTCGATTCGTGGGACTTTGTGAATTCAGTAAACTGGTGGATAGACAGGAGAAATGAGAATATATTTAGAAGGTTTATATCAGGCATCTGCTGGGAGACTAGTGGCTTTGGACTGAGAGCAACCGGCTGTGGAGAATTTAAAGAGTTGAGAAGGGGCAAATGGAATAGCTTGCATTTGTAGGAATTTTCCTGCAGCTTTTGGTGCATCTTGAGGTTGGCATTATGCATGGGTGTTACTGCAGTGTAAGATTTGTGCAGGATATTATTACTGTTCTTCAGCTAACTAGTACAAAGAGTGTGCCCAGTGTCAACAGCTCCCTGAACGAGCTGATTTATGTGAAAAATGCATATTATATGATTGGCTCTTTGCAAATATTAAAATGAATACTGTGGAAACCCAGGGAACCAGGAATATTTCTCTGTCTTCTCGGGGGTGTCCTGATCCCCAGGGGAGCACTGACTTGGACCCTCATTCATGGAAAAAGTTTCCTAGACTTCAAGATAAACTAGAATCCACAAAAGTGTGAAATAGATTATAGAGAGTGGTGTAGGTGTATCACTTGGTGAGAAATTTAGGTTTTGGGATTTTTAGTATGTTGTGGATCAAAGCAAGATGGAGGGCACAGGGTGTGGCCTGGGTTTCTTCTTCATGCTCCTTCTTCCTTCTTCTTCATGGGTTTGGGTGGCATTTTGTAATTGGGCAGAAAAGTCCGCATTGCGGGCTCTTTGGGATCAGTTATTGGGTTAAAAGGGAAAATAATCTAGGTGTCAGTTCTTAATTGGATAATTTAGTCTTAAAAGACCTTGTAACAAGAGATTGTTAGCCATTTTGTGCCTTCTAATGAAAAGCTGCAGAACTCACAGTAGTGAGACTGTTTTACTGATAAGAAATGATAAACACCTGAGTCCGAATATGAACTACTGTCTCAAGCGCCTTCAATCCAGACCCAGAGAAACCAACAAAATACTATATGTTTTATGTTGGAAAGTTATGTTGCATTAATTTTTATAGTGCTGTATTAATCTTTTTAAGTAGTGTGGTAAATATTGTTTTTAGGCTATAGCATAATATTAAAACAGAAACTATGTGATGTAAGATACTTTTTGTAACTAGCTCAAGGAATGGATGAGCAAGAAATTCTTTGCATAAAGATAACAGCAACAAGACACGAAAATTTCAAGAGAGGAATTATTGCCTCCTTATTGGGACTATCCAGACTTCAAGTAGCCACAGGAATTGATTTACAAGATGAGGTGGGAAGTTGACAATAACCAGAAAACACCCTTTGTTTGAAAAGAGTGTTTGCATCATGTTTGAGATATATGAATATGCAATAGGCTATTGCTTTTAAGGGTTAATCCTTTGTTAACCAGGATGCTTTTTGTGGCTTAGTGCCCAAGAGCATCCAGATGTCTGTAATTCTTTTTTATTGTCTTTTATTGTCCTAACTTTGATTGTCCAAATTCTTATTGTCCTAATTTTTATTACTATTTTATTACTATTAAAGTTCTAAAATTTTAACACAAGTGATTGGCGTTTTTCACATTTAGAATCAAGGATTTTAAAGCTGGTGTGCAGAAAGTCACATTTAGTACCTGAGCAGTGGGCTGTGTGAGAAGAAGACTGAGAAAGGACTGTATGAATCTGTGAAGCCAGGTTTGGGTGGAAGTGAGACAAGAAACAAAGGAGGTGGTAACAAGGATTGGAGTAGAGTGCTGGTTTTGTTAAAAAGAAGGGGAGTGATGGGAAGCAACCAGAGTAAAGAGATCCCCAAAAGAAGTCCTTTAGGGTATATTTTGGCATACTGGAAGGAACTAGTATGGTATGGAGGGATAGAAAATAAAAGGACCCTTGTGAAATTTTCCACACAGCCACTCTATAGGCTTGAAGAGGGGGTCAGGTGGCCCCCAACTGGAACCCTACATTATGAGACTTTGTTAGAGCTTATGTTGTTTTTGAGACGGGAGCAAAAATGGGAAGAGGTGATGTATGCTGACTTTTTTTTTTCTCCCTCCGGAATCACCCTGAGTGGCAGGGGGATTGTAGACTCAGGGCTCCCTCTGACCCCTTTGTGTTGGCCCTGGAAAAAAATAATGAGGCTAGTAGGGGAAGGCTGAAACAGTGTTGTAGTGCATGCTCCATAAATCAATGCTGCACACACCTCGACAAGGTAGACCCAGCTGACTCACTGGAGCAAGAATTGGGGGATCTGTTTGAACCACCCCCTAGAAGGCAAGGGGGGCGGAGAGGGGCAGCAAGTTTGAGAATAACCTCAACTCCAGCCCCAGCTTTTATTCCACCTCCTAAGACTTCACCCTCAACTCCAACTCCAGCTTTTGTTCTACCCCCTGATATCTCCATCCAAACTCCAGCTCTTGTTCCACCCTTTGACATTTCTGTCCAAACTCCAGCTCACATTCCATTCCCTGCTACTATTTCAACCCCAGCTCCAGCTTTAAACAAAGCTATTTCTATTTCAACTCCAGCTCTGGTTTTAAGCTCAGCTGAATCCATTCTGGTTTCTATCTCAAGTTCAACTCCAGCTTCTATCCCCCACCTCGACTACTCCTAAATCTTTCCAACTACCCAGCAGCGACAGTGAAGGAGAGGAGCCCCCTCCAGAGGATCCTAAAGCATCCTGGACTCTGAAAAAAACTAAGAAAATTATACAACCACCTTTGAGGGAGGCAGTAAGTCCTGAAGGGAAGACAATGTTAGTTAAAATTCTTTTTTCCACAATGGATTTAGAGGTTTGGGAAAAGATTGCTAAACATTATTGGACTGACCTGATAGGCATTGCAAAGAAATTAAAGTTTACGATTAAACAGCATCGACCTGATTGGTCAGATCTCTAGTTGCTATTGGATGCCTTAACTGAAACAGAAAAACAATTGGTTTTAAAGGTAGCAGGGGGCTTAGCAGAAGATGCTTGTAGAATAACACAGAGTGATATAAGAGATGCCTTTCCTCTTCAGGATCCACATTGGAATGCTAATGATGGTAGTGATATGGAAAGACTAGAGGATTATCAAGACTTCATAGTAAGGGGGTTAGAAAGGGCAATTCCTAAAACAATAAACTGGTGAGCCCTATATACAATTAAGCAAGTTCCCTCCAAAACACCTTCTGAATTTCTAGAACATTTGTGGGATGCAATGTTATTATACAACTTTAGATCCTGAGTCTGAGGAAGGGATACAATATCTAGTGGATTTATTCTTAGGACAATCTACAGGGGACATTAGATGCAAACTTCAGAAGATACAGGGTCCGACAGCGCGGGATTTAGAGACTTTGCTAGAAGAGGCATGGAGAGTATTTAGTAACCGGGAAGAAAAGTGCAAAGAAGGGATAAAAAAATTATTAGCAGTAGTAAGGGAAGAAGAAAAAGGGAAATGTGGACAAGGGCCACTAAGGCAGGGACTGCCTCGGCTAAGGAGAGATCAATGTGCATTCTGCAAGAGTTGGACACTGGAAGAACCAGTGCCTGGAACAAAGAAAAGATGATGAACAAAGAAGAGATCACAAAGGGGGGGGCGGTGTTTGCCCATGCTAAGGAAGACTGATGTGGACCGGAGGATCTTACCCTAGGAGACTCTCTGCTTATAATGAAACTAGGGGACAAAGAAAAGGAAATGGAATTCCTGATAGACACTGAGGCAACATATTAGGTGTTAAATAAAGCTTTAATACCAATAACAGATGATTATGTCATGGTAAAGGGGGCAACTCGCCAATCTGAAAGAGCTTCTTTTTGTAGGCCATTGAAATAGAAACTTTGGAAACAATGGGGAATTCACAAGTTTTTATATATGCCAAATGCTCCATCAGCACTTTTGGGTAGAGACTTATTGGAACGATTAGAAGCAAAAATAATATTCAAAAATGAAGAGATTACTTTGGAGGTTAAGGACCAGCAACATGTGGAATTGTTAAGCCTGATGCTAATAACCACCAAGGCTGAAGTTGGAAGTGAAGATGAGATTCACAGGAAAATACTAGATCAGATATTTCCTGGGGTGTGGGCTTCTAACATACCAGGGAGAGCAAAGAATGCACCCCCAGTGCAAGTTAGGCTTAAAGAAGGAAAACAACCACTTAGGGTCAAGCAGTACCCTTTGAGAAAGGAAAACAGAGAAGGGTTGAGCCCAGTAATCGAACACTTTTTACAGATAGGGTTATTAGAGTGTCAGTCTGAGTTCAATACTCCTATTTTACCTGTTAAAAAGCCTGATGGATCATACCGAATAGTACAAGATTTAAGAGCTGTTAATAAGATAACAGAAGATTTATACCCAGTGATTGCCAACCCCTACACTCTGTTAACTCATTTAACATCTGAGCTAACATGGTTTACTGTTTTAGTTTTGAAGGATGCTTTCTTTTGCCTTCCTCTCCATGAGGCCAGCCAGAAAATTTTTGCATTTGAGTGGGAAAACCCCAAAACTGGATGCAAAATGCAGCTCACATAGTCAGTTCTGCCTCAAGAATTCAAGAACTCCTCTACGATATTTGGAGAACAACTAGCAAAAGATCTGGAATCCTGGGAAGCTCCATCAGAAGAGAGACAGCTGTTACAGTATGTGGATGACCTTCTGGTAGCTACCAAAACTCAAGAGGCATGTATGGAGTGGATGGTAAGCCTCCTAAATTTTTTGGGCCTGCAGGGGTATCAAGAATCCCAGAAGAAAGCCCAAATGGTGAAGCAAACAGTTGTTTTTTTGAGCTACGAGGTTAGTGCTGGACAAAGAACTTTAGGACGGGATTGCAAGGAAGCAATATGCCAGACCCCAAAGCCCCAGACAGTAAAAGAAAGGAGAACCTTTATGGGCATGACCAGGTGGTACAGGCTGTGGGTTTATAATTACGGATTGTTAGTCAAACCCCTATATGCCTTGATTACGGAAGGAAACAGAGACCTCCAATGGATGAAAGAAGCAACATGAGCCTTTGGCCAACTGAAGAAGGCCCTCATGTCAGCTCAAGCCCTGGGACTTCCAGATGTGAGTAAACCATTCTTTTTGTTTTCTCATGAAAAGCAGGGAATTGCTTTGGGAATACTAGCACAAGATTTGGGCCCGTACCGCTGGGCAGTCTCCTACCTCTCTAAGCAGCTGGATGCAGCGGCTAAGGGATGGCCAGGATACCTCAGAGTGGTTGCGGCAGTGGCAGTGAACATCCAGGAAGCATGCAAGTTCACCCTGGGCCAGAAGATGACTGTGCTAGTGTCCTACACAGTGAGATTCCTGAAATACCAAGCCGTAATGGTAGAACAAGATGATGTAGAAATTGTGGTAACTAACATTGTGAACCCAACTTCTTTCCTCAGTGGTAATATGGGAGAATCAGTGATCCATGATTGCCTGGAGACTATCAAAGCTACCTACTCCAGTCACCCAGATCTGAAGGACACCCCTCTCAAGGACACTGAGACCTGGTTTACTGATGGAAGCAGCTACGTCATCAGTGAAAAAAGGCACGCTGGGTATGTGGTTACCACAAGCTGAGAGGTAATAGAGTCTGGATCATTACCAACCAACACCTTGGCACAGAAGGCTGAAATAATTGCCTTAACCTGGGCTTTAGAGCTGGAAAAAGGAAAGAAAATCAATATTTACACAGACTCGAGGTACGCATTTGGGGTAGTCCATGCGCATGGAGCCATCTGGAAGGAAAGAGAACTGTTGAACTCACAAGGAAAAAGCACTAAACATGCACAAGAGGTAATAAAACTGTTGTAGGCAGTCCAGCTACCTGAAAAGGTAGCCATCATGCACATCAAGGCACACCAAAAAGTGAGCTCTGAATTGGAGGAAGGGAATGAGCTGGCGGACAGAAAGGCAAAAGAAGCAGCTAAAGGTGAGGTTGTTGAGACAGTTGAGGCAGCCTTAATCCCAGATGGACAAATTTCTATTGAAGGTAAGCCAAGGTACAGTAAAAAAAGAAAAAAGGCTTATTGAGAAAGAAAATGGAAGTTATAATCAAGAGGGGTGGGATGTTACAGATGAAGGGAAAGGAAGACTTGTGATCCCCTCTTACATGCTATGGTCATTAGTGAAAGATGAACATGAGAAAACACATTGGGGAATAGATGCCTTGTATAATTACTATAAAGACAGAATCCTAGCCAGAAATTTGCCAGGTACAGTGATTCAGATGACTCGCCAATGTAGCCTTTGCCTCCAAACTAATCCCAAAAATATTCCTAAACCAAAACTTGGGCAAATTGGAAAAGGATATGGACCTGGACAGCAATGGCAAATTGATTTTTCAGAACTACCCAGGAAAGGGGGTTACCGATACCTTTTGGTGTTAACAGGTACCTCTTCAGGGTGGCCAGAAGCTTTCCCTACAAGAACTGCCAAAGCAGGGGAGGTAACCAAAGCACTGTTACAAGAAATAATACCACACTTTGGAGTCCCAGCCATGATGTCTTCAGATAGAGGGCCATATTTTATTTCAAAAATTGTGCATCAAATTAACCACCATTTAGGCATAGACTGGGAACTTCATACTATCATCCTCAGTCAAGCGGTCAAGTGGAGAAAATGAATCACTTGATTAAGCAGCAAATAATAAGACTGGGACAAGAGGCAAAGTTACCTTGGCCTCAGGCTCTTCCATTAGAATTATTACAAATCCGGACCAAACCAAGAGTAAAAGAAAAATTGAGTCCCTTTGAAATAATGTATGGAAGGCCATATGGGGTACAAGAAAGGACTACACCAACTCAAGTAGGGGAATAAACCGTACACAAATATGTAGTGGCCCTAAACAAACAACTTAGAGGAATTGAGAAACAAGTGACCGGGACTCGAAGCAGAGAATTAGATGGACCAGTACATGATATACAGCCTGGGCATTATGTATATGTTAAGTCTTTTGCAGAGAAGACTCTGGAACCGCAGTGGGGGGGACCATTCCAAGTGCTCCTCACCACCTTCACTGCAATCAAGATTAAGGGACAAAGCACCTGGATCCATCATTCCCAAGTGAAGAAGGCTCCCGAGGGACTCTGGAAAGCTATACCAGGTGACAATGAACTGAAATTAAAAATTTCTCTGGAAAATAAATAGGGTATGGGTAAAATGATAAGCATAGTCTAAGAATAAAAGTTTGTAGTTATAATGGATAATCAAGTGGGAGTAGCCTGGAGAGTTGTAGCATTTGTTATTATCACTATAGCCACAGCTAATGTAGTACCGCTTGCATATAATGTGACTGGTGTATATATAAGTGCCAAGGGAAAGCTTATGACTCCGACTCCCCTAAGTTTCTGTATCAGATGCTAAAAGTTACAAATGCAACTGTGTGGGAAGGAAAAATATTTGGGGATGTGAGTATGTGTTTCTCCAGGATGGGTTCCATGAATTTCCTCAAAAACCCATGAAACTTATTCAAATTGGCCCTGAATTCTGAGACAAATGCTTAATCAATTGCCCAGAGTTTAGACTCAAAATAGAAGGTTGTGCCAGCAAGGATTCTAAGATTGATTACAGTATAACTCAATTTTGTACTGCTCCCCAAATGGATAGGGTTAAAATAACTCAACCAGTACCAACACTGAGAGAAATTGCGACTACTCAAATTACTCTAGAACCCATGATTCCCATAATTACCAAAATTGGACCGTATGCTGCTAAGAAGGCCGGAATTCAAAAATTGCTGATTAATCCAAAGTTGTCATTAAAACAGGTAGAGATGGCAATGCAAGTGAATGCCTCTGTCATTCAGCCCGAGTGTGCTCCATTTTTAAGTACCTCTTTTATGGACTGGACTACCTGGCTGCGGAAGCATATGCCTTCTATGTCCAGACAGAAGAAAGACTTTACTGAATTATTGGGAATGGGACTAGGGGTTATAGATACAATGGATTCAGAAGTATTAATGAACAAATTGACAGCACTTGGTGGTGATATAGTTAAATTGCAACAACCTTTACCATCTTCCTTGTTGGCATTAGGTACCAGCCAGTGGAAAGTGTCCAAAATATTACCAGAATGGGAAAATATGGAAGAATGAGATCATCATTTGATAATTGATACTTTAGGCACAGCTAGTGGGAACATTTCCTTGGCTTTTGGGTGTACACAGGCAGAATTATGGATGCAACCAGTGCTGGCTTCAATTATTAGGGATGGGAAAGAAGGCATATTCTCTGCTGAAATTCGTAAAGTTGTTTGGGATAATGCCTCGGATTCAGAAAAAGAACTTCAATCCTGGTGGGTTTTAGTTCATTTTGCTTATGATCACATGACAAGTATGGTAACAGCTTTTGTTTTAACTATATATGATGCATCAGTGAGCTTGATACATCCAATTGTTCCTTTAGGGCTAAATCACGAGGGTCCATACTATATCCTTTTGAACACAGAATGTGGGCACAAAAGGTCGAAGGAATGTGGTGAGCTATTAACTTTGAACTCTGCTCAATGAGGAAACAATTGGGGTTTATATGTGAAGGCAATATAAGTGATGATAAAGAGATTTGTTTAGATACAAAGCAAAGCATTTGTCACTTTGAAATGCATCCCATTAACCAGACAACCTTGCTTGTGTATGCAGGACAAGGTTGTGTCTGCCTCAGAACAGCATGCCCCACTATAATGGTGGATGAGATCACTGTGAATGAAACTCAATTTAACTTGCGCATTTGTAACTTTGTCAAAATTGAGGGATGTGATTTTTCCTATCAGGCACCAGTCGTATCATATCAACATATAAAGGCAAATTTGATTACTGTCCAAGAAATATCACCTGTGCCTATAGGGATGAACTTAGCTTTGCTTACCCAATTGTTGAAACGTTATGAACTAAAAAGAATTCTTAAAGAAATTAAAGATGAAGGAAGGAAAACTTTGGTTACAGTACACCGTGACACAGAGACTATATGGAGAGTATTTAAAAGATTGGAAGAAGGCCCATCCCATCATTGGTGGGATGTGCTCTTTGGGTGGTCTCCAACGGCAACTGGCTTGCTTAATACCTTAGTTCATCCAATTATTGTTTTGCTTATCTTAACTGGTATAAGTTTGATTTTGTCTATTATAGTACTTGTTTGGAATTGGAGACTGTTGCGGTGAGTAGCAGCTTTAAATTCAATATCAAGAGCATATAGTACAGTTTTAAGAGACACCTACCGTGCAGACTTGCTAGATGAAGAAGAATCTGTATATTAGTAAAAGAATTTACTAACTTTGAAGAAGGAGTGGGGAATGAATCATGATTTTAAAAGGGTTAGGATTTTAGCTGCAGGTTAGAACCAATTAATATTGAAGTTAGATGCACCAACAATAGGTTAATGATTATTAAATGATTAAGCTAAAGATAATTGTTATTTTATGAGCTCATTTGTAGAAGGAAGTGGAGTAAGTGAACCATTATAGGAACATATTGAAACCAGTGGAACAATGCCCAGCACCTGGATTCTATGTCAATCCATCATGAAGCAGGGGGCCTTGGATCGTACCAGAGGGTCACAGAGACCAGACAAAGACTCTCCTGACTTCATCCCTGGGACCATTGACACAATTCTAGACCACTGACCCAATGCAAGAGAAGAACTGCACACAGGTGAAGGAGTAAAACCCTCATTTTAATACAAAGCAGGGATGGGAGGTGCTGGGGTTATGCATATGTATTATTTTGGGAAATAAATAGAAGGCAAAAATCCTTGTGCGGCGTGGTCACGCATTTCAGGGACGACCCTGCCCGTGCTGCCCACCGGCGTAATAAACATACCACTTTCTAATTTTAACTAGTTAGAGAGTCTTTGTCTGTGATTTTCAGTTTTAACGATTCACCAGACTGCAGAGTAGAGAACGTTCTTCACGTCTGGTCCTGTCCTAACTGGACCAAGGGCTCCTGCATGAGCAATCTCCTGCTTGATCTGGGCAAAGGCTTGTTGCCATTCAGGTCCCCACAGGAAATCGTTCTTTCTTTGGGTAACCAGGTAGGGAGGGCTCACAATCTGGCTGTACTCAGGAATATGCATTTTCCCAAAGCCTGTGGCACCTAGGAAAGCTTGTGTTTCCTTCTTGTTGGTTGGTAGAGACATTGCTGTGATTTTATTGATGACATCAGAAGGAATCTGATGCCATCTGTCTTGCCAATTTATGTCACCCTGGTTTTTTAAGATTTTCTAAGCCTTCTGATGTTGACATTCTTGTTGTGAACTTTCTCACACACTTTCTGTAAATAACTCATTGTTTCGCATTCCTTTATGGAGGAGGAGAAAGTTGATGGACTGTTGGTTTGACCAGTGTCATTGGAGAGGTGGCACTGTCACCCTCCAATCCACTGTCACACTTGGAAAACTATAAATGTTGGAGTCAGAAAATAAACTTCCCTTTTTCTTCACCCTGAGAACGGACGTGTGCGCTTGTGTTTTTTCGTGTCCTATAGTGACAAATTTACTCCCAGGAACTGAATGTTTCAAGCAGGTCCCTTGACTTTGCTCTTCTTGATGATGAAATCGGCTTTCAGGAGAATCTGAATGATTTTCTCTCCTTTCTCAAACACTTCTGCAGCTGTGTTCCCCCACACAATGGTGTCATCAATATACTGTAGGTGTTCTGGAGCCTCACCCTTTTCCAGTGCAGTCTGGATCAGTCCATGGAAGATGGTAGGACTGTGCTTCCCCCCCTGGGGCAGTCAGTTCCAGGTGTAATGCACACCCCTCCAGATGAAGGCAAACTGAGGCCTGAATTCTGCTGCCAGAGGAATGGAGAAAAATGCATTGGCAATGTCAATAGTGGCATATCACTTCACTGTCTTGGACTCCAGCTCATACCGGAGTTACAACATGTCTAGCACAGCAGCGCTCAACAGTGGAGTCACTTCCTTTGAGGCACAATAGTGTGGGATTCACATTCTCTGAACCTGAGAGAAGCAGTGAGAGAAGCAGAGAAAAGAATGATCAAAACAATTCTTATTTGCTGCTCTTATGTTGTGCCAAAGTAGAATGCAATATGGAGATTGTTTACCCAGTGATGGTGTTTTGTTTCCTTGGCTTATCAGGGCCAAGGGCGTGTGTGTGTCAGGACTGTCGGCTGACAGCCACGAGATTCTGGGCAGTTGAGTTGAGTTGGGTGCTTTGTGCAGATTCAGTTTAGATGTAATGTAATATAGTGTAATATAATATAGAATAATATAGTATAATAAAGTAATTAATTAGCCTTCTGATATCAATGGAGTCAGATGAATCATTCCTCCCAGACATCAGGCAAAAATATCACCGATACAATAGTCCACAATCTCCATTCTTCTTCAGATTTATGCACAGGCCAAATGGGACTGTTGAAGAGTGAGTGGGTTTTGCTGACCACCCCTTGGTGGTAATCCCAGCTCACAGATCATCTTGTGGATGGGAAACACAGCATCTCAAGTTGTCTGGTAGTGCTGGTGGTGCACTGTCGAGGTGGCAATTGGTACTCGTTGCTCTTCCCCCTTCAGAAGTCCTACTGCAGATGGGTTCTCTGATAGTCCAGACAAGGTGTTCAATTGCTTAACACCCTCTGTCTCCACAGCAGCCATGCCAAAAGCCTACATCAGTCCCTTTGGGTCTTTGAAATACCCGCTTTGGAGGAAGTCTATGCCCAAAATGCATGAGGCCTCTGGGCCACTCACAATAGGATGTTTCCTCCACTCCTTCTTGTCAGGCTCACATGTTCCACCAATGTCAAATCCTGTGTTCCCCCTGTCACGTCAGTGATAGAAACTGATTCTGCTCCCACATGTTTTGATGGGATTAATGTGCACTGCGCACCAGTGTTGACCAAGGCCTCATATTTTTGTGGTTCTGATGTGCCAGGCCAATCAATCCACACAGCCCAAAAGACATGGTTTTCCCTGGCCTCTACCTGGCTATAGGCAAGGCCTCTCTAATCCCTGTTATCCTTCCTTCCCTGGGCATACATTTTAGAGGTTCCTTCAAGGGGATTGGACATATCATCATCATACTGGGCAGTTTGGCTACGGGCATCTGGAGCTGCTTCCTTTTTGGTGGAACTTCCTCTCTGAGTCTTGCCCTCCTTCAATTCACACCCCCGTTGTGCCAGATCAGCAGTGGGTCTTCCATCCCACCTCCTCATATTTTCCCCACAATCACACAGGAAGAACCACAGCTCACCTCATGGGATTTACCTTCCTTCCCTATATGGGAGATGTCTGTGTTTGGTAACAGAACCTCTGGTCTGTACTGCCGAGATTTGGAGAAGGTCCTCTTTAATCTCCTGGAGTTTCTTGTGATTCTCCTCCATTTTATCTTCTAGTTTCTGCATGCGCTCTGACAGATGTGTTTCCACAGCTGCGATTCTTGCATGTGTTGGGCCATGCACGGCATCTGCATATGCTCGGAGCTTCTTCGCCATATCAAGCACCGTCTCCTCCCTGTCATACCGCTTCATCATTGCTAAAGCAGAAGCATATTCAGCATATTCTTGTGACCCAAGTTGTATGAGTTTTCGCCACATTACTAATGTATACCTTACTGCATCTGGATTCCTAATTGTTGGGTCATCTGAGAAGACAATCTCTGCCACTGCTATTTCTCTCAAGCATTAAATCCTTTGCTCTATGGTCTTCCACTGTGTTTGCTGTGTATAGAGATCGTCTGCACACAGGTATCTGCCCCACACTTCTCAAGATCCGTATCCAGAGACTGAGAGGGTCAGGCCCTCTTACCATTCCTTGGTTGATAACCAGATCAAGTGACAGGGATCCTAAATGTCTCACTTCAGTACTGTCCAGAATTGTAGCCTTGCCTGCAGCGTCCCAATTACGGACTAACCAACTAATTATAAATTCATCAGATCATTGAGTGTAATCCTTTCTTAGGCCACAAAGGTCTTCCAGGGACAAGGACTCAATAATGATTGCTGATTCTGAGTCAGTTGCTGGCTTTGAGGATCCTTCCCCCACATCATCATCATCATCCCCTGACCAATTGGTTTTGGTTTGGTGTTTCATGTTTCTTGTGGTAGGAGAAACAGCCATTGGCTTAGGCTCGCTGTCTGGTTTAGCTGCAACCTGAGTGACTGGGGTGTCTGCTGATTTATCTCCCTGCCCCCCTGCCTCTATTTGCTGCCCTACAGTATCTAGCAGTATGCGATTAGCATATGCCAAGGCCCAGCTTATTGTAATGATCTTTTTTTCATTAGAGTCGTCATTGCAGTTCTCTTGCAAATATTTCCGTACCTCATCTGGGTTCTGAATTTGTTCACTGGGAAAGTCCCAGGTTATTGGATCAGAAAATTCCTAACGGGTTCAGCCCATTCTCTCCCATTCCCCACACCACTCAGGATTTTCCACGCCTGGGTCCATGCCTGGGTCAGGTGTCAGCCCCTCTGGACATCTCAGCCCCCATTCTAGACAAGGTGCAAACCATTTAGAGGAAGCCTACCAGATAAAATACCAGGAAGGTGGTATCTTTGGCATCCAGGGGAAACTGAACATTCTCAAAAGATGGCATAACAGGTTTAAAGAAGAAGAAGGAGAGGAAAGGCTGGGAAGCCTCACTCCCTGCTCCTCCTCTAACAAACTGGGTGCAATTACTAATAAACCCCCAAACATGCTACTGAAACTAGGACACAGGGTAGAACGAAGAAACAACAAACCATAGATATTTTGAACAAACCCTTGTTATCTTTGTTAACTCCCTATAAATCATTATCACCACGCCCAGCAAAATAGCACCCTGAATCCGTGCCCCTCTACTGTAAAATCTTTGTGCCAGGGACAATACTGGAGCTATCTGTGAATAGGAAAACAAGCCTAGGGACCAGAAAGGTATTAATACCTCAAACAGTCCTAGGGAACAGAGAGACATCACTGTCTCAAACTAGAGAGACATTATAAATTCAAGCAACATGGCTACTGACTGCTTTATCCTAATACAGAGTAAGTACAACCAAAATGCAGTCAGTACAGGTTTTTTCCACTTTCTCGAACCATGCGCTGGGTGACAAAATGTTTGTCCCGATCTGAGACAAATTTGAGAGGAAACTTCCCAAAAGGGGTGTCTCCTCTAAAAGGCAGATTCCAGCAGCCCCTCTCCCAACCAGTTCGGGAGAAAATCTCCTTGGAGGAGAGTGGAAATAACTGTTTATTTCACAAGCAGAGTATTCACAAGCATGAAAAAATGAATAATAATTAACAATAAAACCTCTCATTGTTCTGAAGAGCTAGAAAATTCAGAGAGTCCTTCTGTGGTTCAGAGTCCTCTGTGGGTGTGGCTCAGTCTCTCTCACTCTCTCTGGGGCTTGGGCCCGGGGTCCAGGTTGCAGTGCAGCTTGGGGAGCCCTTGGGTGATTGTCCTGGTGTTCCAGACTGGAGAAAAGCTGAACAGTTCCAGGAAAAACCCACCGTCCCAGGAAAAACTTTCTTGACTCAGCTCACAGATGAGAAACTAGCTTAAAAAAGCAAAGGAAAGCTGTCCTCCTTCTATCTGTGCTGCAGACAGCACATGGAGAGAAAGGAATCCCGGGGGAGGAAGTGAAGCTTCTGCACACACAAACTGTGCTATGAAAAAGCATTCCACCGCTTCTCTCCCCTCCCCATTTCGCTCTTAAAGGCACAAAATTTATGTCTGGACCAAAAAGACGGACGATGGGGATAGCGGACCATAGTCACCCCAGGACAACGGGACATTTATTCAGAGAAATAGAGAGGTTTAGGTGGCAGATTCAAGTAGGTGCTCTGCTCTGCAAAATGCAGGGTAGGTGCTACCTTGTGACTTTATTTCATGTCAAAGCCAATGTAAGGCATGTATGCAGCTGAAGCAGATCTGTGCCCTTGCATGATGAAAATGTGTGAGATGCAAAAAATTGAAAGGATACACAAAACCAGCTTATTTTCCTATAAGTTGTTTGTGTTCCCTGTTCTGCTGCATTCAGCAGACGGGTATGCACTTCATTTCAGTGTTGGTTCTTTATTAAGGCAAGCAGATGCTTATGCAGTGCAATCTTCTTGGTGGCATGGCCACAGGCAATGGGCAACCTGGAAAAATGTATTAAAATAAAATCAGTGCTATCCATTATTAAGCTCTGTTGAATTTGATTCCTTATCTGATTGGAGAAAGTATGAAGCTCTGCAGTATTAGCAGTTATAATGCAGCACTTTTGAGAACAAAGGTGACCTAATGAAGACACAGAACCTTACAAAATGAAGCTATTTTTATATGACCAAATCTATGAGATTTTTGTATGTCAGTTCTGGCTGTCCAAGCATTGGGAGGATCAGGTATAGCGGATTTTATATTGCACTCTACCCTAGGAGACACCTTCACAGGCTTTTACCCACATAGGAAGTCTGACATACAAAATCTGTGGGATCCTTCTGAGTTGTTGAAGCTAGAAAAAAAAACCCTTTGTGTGGAAAAGCAGGTCTGAGTACACAGTCAGCAGTGCTTACAAATGTAAATAAGGGCAAATTGATTAGGAAAAATGTTATTGCTAGGAATGTAGCACCCAGGTATCAACTATGAGACAAACTGGGGACAGCCACAGCTCTGAACACCCAAGTGAAGACTTTTAATCTGCCACTCCTTCCTTAAGGAAAAAAAAAAGCAAATAAACAAAAACAAGGTGTGGTGAATTGACCCACCCCTTTGCCACCTACACTCAATAAACAAGGCAAATTAAATCCCTGCAGTAACTAATCTCTTGAATTTGCTAAAATAAAAATTAAAAGTCCCTCCAGATTACAGGGAAAGAGGGGAGATTAAGATAGCACTTGTTAAATTAAGTCTTGAGATCGAGTTTTGGAACAAAGAGCCAGAATGTAAGTGTACTGGTTTATTTTGTGAAGCCCTGAGAAATCAGCCTAGCATGCAGGAGGCAGGCAGAGCAGGTCTGAAGCTCCATGGTACTTGAAGAGACAGTCTTCTACTCTTTTGAAGACTGAGCCAAAATTCCTGTTCACTGTAGCAATGTATCTGAACAACTTAGGCCACATTGTGCACCAGCCATAGGGCTTGTAATTCTTCTTATCAGGGCCCTCTGGAATGCATCAAGGTTACTAAGACATAAACTGTTCTAAAATAAGAAAGAAGAGGCTGAGAAACAGAATATCAAGACTGCAAGAACTAGGTAACAGACGACTGTGAACCATCTGGACTGTAACCAATCACATACTCTGAGAAATGCTAGCAGAATGCATGGACAAGACAAAGGCTCCAATGAAGAAATGTGTGTGACTAGAGTGCACAGTAGTTTTAGAATCTATAAATAAGTGCATAATGTAAACAATAAACGTCTTCTACTTAATCGTATTAGTTAGTCATACAGGAGCCCTGATTTCCTGAGGTCCACCAGTCCAATCCCCATCTCTCAGCCCTGACACCCCATCAGACCTGACTACACTGAATAAAAGCAGGAGCAATGGCACATTGGTTCCTAATGAGAAGTGTTGCCCTTTTCCCAACCTGGAAATGAAACTCGAGATAATTTTAGTAAGGAGGTAATATAAAAGGGGATCGTTATTTGAAGACCTCCAGAGGCAGTTATGAAAAGATGTTCACAAAAGCCCACCCCCCACAAGGGTGACTACATTTTCTAGGTTTTAGGAAATTAGTATAATTGATAAAAGGCACCAATTAGAAAGACAAGTGGTGATGCAATTCCCCCCCCCCCCCCAGGTCAAGCCTTTTCTCTGTAGCCCCCCTTCAACACTAGTTGTACTTTGTCCATGAGAATGTATCTCGAAGAGTTGTTCTCAGCCTTGGTTCCCAGGAATAATCAAGATAGCACTGGGGCCTTGCACCCCCTGGGGTTTGGAGCTCTGGAATGTTTTGTCTTTCTGCTTAAGGAAAGGCCATGGAAAAGTACTAGGAAAACTAGTCACTAATACAATAGACTAGAGCTACAAATATATGTGTGAAGAATACAGAGAACTAATAAAAGAAAAAAAGGCAAAACCTAAATGGCATCAGAAGCACAGTTGTTTTCCCAAGCTGAAATGTGAATAGAGGTGTTTGAATCTTTGGTGTGTATTTAATCCTCCAACTGACCAGCCTTCAGCTCCTTTTAGGTTTCTTTCTCTCATGTTTGTGTATATACATGTGTGTGGTTCTCCCAGCAGTTTTCCTGGACACAGCTCAGTAAGGAGCATAAGGCCTGGCCTTCAAAGATACAAATTTCCCTTGCAATCTAAAGACTACAGGGAAGTGAAGGAAAAAGCAGGGGAGAGGAGAGGAAAGAGAATTGTCCACTGGTGACAGTGACCCTGGAAAACCCCTGTCAATGAGTGCCACATTGTAATTTTGCAAAAATACAATCTACACTGGTGGTGAAGTGCATAGGCAGCTCCTAGCATTGGGGCTTTTTGTGGCTCACAACCCTGCTGGGGGGGGAGTCCTGCTGCCAGTGCACGTCTGCAAAACAGTCCCCCTAAGAGCATGTGAGAAACAAGGCTCACTCTGTAAAATTTTTAAAAGTTTAATAAGGAATAAAAGGGACAGTATCTTGTGCTAGAGTTCCTGGCAAACTGCCAGAAGCATGTCAGTTAGCTATAACAACTTTCCTTATATACTTTTTCATTGCATTGATCAGATGCATATTCATGAAGGTTATACATATTTGTGGTGGTTTGACAAGAAATGTGTTTTTTGAGATGCTGTGTTTTTGGCTAATAGATATTCAGACTTTAATATTGGCATTTAACTTGGCCATTGAGACATAGACACGCTTCTGAGAACACGGGGTTAAAAGCAGAGCTCTCTCTTGGGAGGGTTCTTTTGGGTTTCTGGCGGGAAAGAGTTCGGGTCTCTCCCCCGGCCCAGCTGCTGGCTGGGCAGGGGGAGGGGAAAGCCATGTGGCCGGGAGAGGTAGGCCTGAGCCATGGGGTGGAAGGGTGGAAGAGAGAGAGAGACACCGGGAGCCATCGGGCAGCTTTCCCGGGAGACACAGAGAGAGAGAGAGAGAGAAAGAGAGAAAGAGAGAGAGACACGCTGCTTGAGACTGTAACCTTGAAACTGGATAACTGGATAAACATGGGCCTGTGCCGGCAGCACGGCTGGGACGGAGAAGAAGCGGGGGGTTCAGCCGGCCACTCTTAGGAGCTTTTAACCCTTTTTTGGAGAATGAGAATTTTACAGATCATTGACTTCTCTTGGAAGATAGAGTGGAAGATGAAGAAAGAAATGTGCAAGTGTGAGAGAAGTCTGGGTGAGCGAGAGATAGTAGAAAAGTAGAGAAGAATTCTAGTGGGAAGAGATGATGGAGTGACTTTTGCTAGACTCTTTTTGTATAGCCATAGACAGAACTATGTTCTTTGTGACACAGAGACTGCATTCTAGGGGGAGGCAATGGCCTCAGAACTAAGAGGGTTCAGTGTTGATGCTCCTCGGCCCCAGGGGGTGAAAAATATGGGGGGGACAGGTGTCCCAAAAGAGAGATTGTGGAGACAGGTGTCCCAAAAGAGAGACTGTGCCTTTTTTGGATCGGGACAGAGCATCTTTAAAAGACAACTCTAGAAGCAGCTCTGGTCCGTGTTCAGTGGTGAGAGCACTGGACATGAAAAGGAAGAAGTCACGACGGCAGATGTACTCCGGGCGGTGCCACGAGTGACACAGAAACACACGAAACTTCGACTGTGTTTCCAGGAGAAGCCCATGATACAAGAAAGACTCCTCTCCTCTTGATGAACTGAAGATTGATTGTCTAAAAAGTAGTGTTGGACCGAGAGTTAGTGATTTGAAGAACCAAATGTATTGTGTTGGAAATTTGGTAGGGGGAGGAGGAAATGCACTTGTGAAGTTTTCATTTTCCCTGTGTGTGTGTTCCTTTTTATCTGTAGTTGTAGAGTAGTTAATAAAGTTCTGGTTCTTTTTCCCTAAGTAAGAGCCTGCTTTGCTTATTCCTGGTCACATCTCACAGCAGCTACCAGGGAGAAGGTATCTTTATGGGGGCACTGGCATTGTGCCAGTGTCAAACCATGACAATATTCAAATATTCATTTGAGTTCTTTTGCATGTTCCGGGAATTCTTTAGCTTTGTTTGACCCCTGACCCATTGTGCAATAGTGTAGATTTGATTTTTGGGAGTCATGTATGTCATTTCCTCACAATGACAAACAGGGGATTATTGATAGCCGCAGGGTCAGTGGCACAAGTCCTTTTCACATCCTTTCTTTCAATGTTATCTGTGTGGTTCCTTCAGTGTTATCTAATCATACAGACAGTTTCAGCTATTTCCACAAACTTATCTATTGTCAGTTAGTTAGAAAAATAAAAGCATCCTGTAAAAATTAACAGTACATAGTCTCTATTTTAATATTTTATGAAAGCCTAAACTACAATATAAGTTTATCACACTAATACATAGATAAGATACACATGGCCAGGGCATTGGCCACAAAAGCTGACAAATTATACTATATAAAAAATAGTTAAAAAGTGATTACAAACTGTACTACATCAAAATTGTTGTGATTAATAATAATTTGCAAAAGCTAACACATAATAGCAAAAGCCAACAACTACATAGTTATTTATAACAAGAGGATGGCGCTGGCAGTGGTCCAGGGCTCAGGGGTGTACGGAAAAACACGCTATGAAAAGACTGTCCATAAAGGAGACAGAGGAGTCCTGCAACTTTATTCAAATAAAGGGAGAGAGCCCACTGGAGCACACACCCACGGGGCTTTCTCTCTCGAAGTTTTGGAGGGCACAGCCTCCTTTTATCCTAAACTCCTGGCCACATGTTGCCATCTTCCTTTTCCCACTGGCTGAGGTACTAGGAAGGTACAGCCTTCTTGAACAGCCTACCACATACCCCCCCCCCCCCCCCCCCCCCCCCCGTGAACCTGTCATTTTACCCCAAAGTTCAGAAGCAAAGTTCAGAAGTTCAGGCTTGTGTAGACCCCACTTGCCTGTTTGAGGATTTGAGGAGTCAAGCTGTCTGGGCTCTGTAACAAACTTGCTGCCCAAAGTTAGTAGAGACATTAAGACTCATTTCAAAAACGTTAACACCCATACCTTCACCCATCAAATTGTAAAGACATTAGCACACATCTTTTCTATCAGGGGTTTTGTCCACGGCCTCAACCCCAGGCACTAGTACTGTTTTATGGATTGAATGGAAATGTGCCAGGTGCCTGCAAGCTTGACAGCCTCAGTATGGCACAAGACACAGTACCAGAAAAAACCTCCGAACCTCTGAGGCCTTGCTGTGACCGCCCTGGCAGCTCCTCAATGCTGCCTGCAACCCAGAAAGATAGGGGGAAGCGCCCATCTGTGCAGCCTGGCAAGGTTGTCCCAGGCTCTTGCTCACTCATTGGGTCCTATCCCGTGTTGTCCCATATGCCCCTCAACTGTTATAGATACATATTATAATATTGTCTTTTTACAAATATTAAAATGGATTCTATATGTGTGAGGTTGGAGTAGCTACGTTATAGAGTTTTTATTTTTGTTGTTAATTAAGCTTAGACATAGTAGTGAAATAGCTATGCTAGTGTTGGAATGCCTGCTTGGATGGGATAACATCCAATGAACATAGGATGAGGACACCTGCTACAGATATGCCAACTGTCAGTACTCACTGTCTGAAGACAGTGTAGACCAAGGCCCAAAAACTGGAGGTGAGAAGAATGGACTAAAAACCACAACCAAGGAATATGCATGCTCTAAAAAGGCAGATCCAAGGAGGAGATATGCTAAGCAGTTCTCGGAGTATGTAGACTAGCATGGGGAAAAGTTTACTATGCATAAAGGTCTATGAATATGCAACAGGCTGATGTAAAGAAAAAGGTATTTAAAGGGTATCTCCAAAGATGACAGGGTGGTCTTGGCTGAGTGCCAAGATGTGCCTGGCTGTAATAACCTTTGCTCTATGGTCCTTGTCTCCTATTGTCCTTTATTAAACTTTTTAAATTTTCACAAGAGAGTGAGCATGTTTTTCACATCGACTTTATCTTCTCTCTGTTTTTGTTTTTTTTAATGAACATACATCTGGCGCAAGGGCCAGCACACACAGCCCTGAGACTAGACGAAAATGCGCGCAGCTGTAACGGCAGTAATTAATGGCTTGTTCACAATGAACAGAGACAGGGAGGGGCAGTGCTAAGTAAACACAGAATCATGGAATGGTGAAGGCTGGAAGGAATCACAGTGCGGTCATCTGGTCCAACCTCCATGCTGTGAAAAATGCGTATTATATGATTGGCTCTTGGCAAATATTAAAATGAATACTAAATGTGCTATGTTAGAAACTTATGCTGTACTAATCTCTTTTAAGTAGTGTGGTAAATATAGTTTTTAGGCTATAGCATAATATTAAAATAGAAACTATGTGATGTGAGATACTTTTTGTAACTAGCTCAAGGAATGGATAAGAAAATCAAGAAATTCTTCGCATAGAGATAACAGCAACAAGACACCAAAATCCCCAAGAGAAGAATTATTGCCTCCTTATCGGGAAAAGCCAGACTTCATGGGGACCAAGGAGACTGATTTACAAGATGAGAGGGGGAAGTTGACAATAAACAGAAAAATCCCTAGTTTGAAAGGAATGTTTGCATCATGTATGAGATATATGAATATGCAACAGGCTATTGCTTTGAAGGGTTAATCCTTTGTTAGCAAAGTGTGCTTTTGTGGCAAAGTGCAAAACACACCCGGATGTCCGTAATTCTTGCTTTTTATTGTCTTTTATTGTCCTAACTTTGATTGTCCAAATTCTTTTTGTCCTAATTTTTATTACTATTTTTATTACTATTGAACTTCTAAATTTTTGACACAAGTGATTGGTGTTTTTCACACTGCTGTGAGAAACGACCGCTCACTTTTTTAAATTTTAAGTTTATTAAACCTCACCAAAAAAATACAACAAAAGGACTAAATAAGAAAAAATAACAGTGCTGGGAGCCTCACGCCTCTGTCCCACACCCCAGCCCCATGGCTGCCTGCCACATAGCTCACCTACAGAAATGGCTGTTCTGCCTTTTATACCCCTGGGGGGTTGCATCAGCCAACCCTGGCCCCTCCCAAAGTCTGTCAGTCAACTCTTCTTTGCCATTTATTGGTGGAGACTACTTTCTTGCAACTTGATTAGGGGGTCAGGTGTTGTCATGCCATGCCCCCCTAGCAACAAGCTTTTCCATTCCCAACTGCCCCATGCAAGGGATATATGTACACGCCTTCTTTCTACCTGTTCTAGACAACCTAGGCTGTCCGGTGGCAACAATATGGGGGGGGGGGGGGGGGGGGGGAAGGGGACTATGGGGAGAACAGAGGACATCTAAACAACATACCACAATAACATAACTATACATCAATAAAGCTTCTCTTAATAGACACATAATATTAATTCCTTAATTGTGAGAGCCAGTCATCTCATTATCTATCCATAACACTGCTCAAGCAGGGTTGTCCTAGAAACCATGTATAGCTTAAAAAGTGTTTAGCGCAGCCAGGCAGGCTACATTTCATTAATTTTTGCACTAAGCCATATTAAAATTTACTAAAAGACATTAAAAGAATGAGCTCTAAATTGAAACAGGCTAGCTACTGTGTGCCTTTAAATCCCTCGAGTCATAAGGTTACACTGCTTTTCTAACTGGACAGGGTTTATATTGCAAGGAACTAAGTCACCTCTTTAGCTAAACAGTGAGGTCAGATGTTGGGGAAGATGAAACAGGAAAGCCTTATAAATATGATTGCCTGGCAAAAGATTTTGAGAATATGGAAACTATAAGCAAGATTCAAATGAAAGCAAGCTTTGAGATACCAAGCCTTAGTTACTGAACAACTAGAAAACAATAGTATGGCCATCTGAAGGTAATCCCCTTTTGATTAGACAATACCCTCTGCTTGCAGACAGATCCAAGGGTCAGAGCAACCCTACTAGCTTAGCAGAAGGGGTCCAAAGAGTAGTTTTTAGGGTTTAAAATATAACACAGTATGGTAATGTAATGATTCTTATAGGCTGTATGTAAATGCTATAGGATTTGTATCTTGTATTAGATTGGTTAGGAAGAATTAGAATATTCAACACAGAAGAAGATTTATTGTATTGTAACAGGAACCTCGCTCTCTTATCCTTTTTTGCTCTTCCTCTCTCTCATCCTCTTTACCACGCTCTTGCCTTCTCTCTCTTTACCATTCTCTTTACTTCTCTCAGGCCTGCTCTGAGCTGTGGCTGGCAGCTCCCAGCAGGGCCCCTGCACCCACGCCCTTTGCAATAAACTGCAAGTTCCAAGACCTGGCTTCAGTGATCTCTCGTCTCCATCTGTCCCGACCGTCCTACCCCCCATCGGCTCCTACAGTCAGAGAGAAAAATTTGGCACTTCCTACAGCAGTATTCACCACTCTGTCATTATTTCTGCAACCCTGGTGTTAAAAATGACCAGGTAAGCATGTTGTTATTGATCATAAGTATTTAGATATTGAAGCCATTTATTATATTGAACAATAGTATTTGAGAAATAAAAGAATTAAAAGACACTTAAAAGTATATCAAGGGAATCGCAGAAGTTAATAAATAACCTAAAATACACTATTAGGAAGAACTTTGATCAGATATTTGGATAAGTTAATAAATAACCTAAAATACACTGTTAGGGAGCCCTAACTTTGATCAGATATCTAGATAAGTTAACCAAAAAAACACACACAGAAGAAACTTTGGAATTAGAATATTTGAAGAGGAAACATTGGAATTAGAATATTTGAAGAGAAAAGCAGAAATGGAAGCCAATAAGTTAAAGTGACCTGCCAAGCCATTAGAATCAAGCCAACTACAACAGTAACTTCTGCCAACCCATGGAAAGACATGCAAAGAATAACAGGAAACTGCCCAAATTAGGAAAAGCTTAAAATTTAACTAAGGAAGACCAAGAATTCCTGGAAGACTCCGACTGTACTCCTGCCTACCTATGAATATGCATGTAATAATGATGTAATCCTTTTTCAAAATTGTATAAAAACCTGCTTTTGCTGTACACAATTTGGAAATCCACTTAGCGATTTCTCCAACGCGTTGCCAATAAATACCTCCTGCCTATAGACCTCAAATCCAGTCTCTGGGCAGCTTATTCTCGCCTTTTGGGGCAAAATTCGGCATCATTTTGGCGACCGCGGCAGGACAGAAAAGGGTCCGTCCGAGCCTTGACTCGGGGGACCGGGACCTCTTCAGGGCCCCTGACGGAATTCTGTCAGAAGAGACCCCCATCCCCCAGCCAACGCGCATCGGTGGACAAGAACTTTCTGCATCTCCTGCTCCAAATTAAGAGGTATTTATCTTTGCTTATAGGTTTTATGGTAAAGCGCTTTATTGGGAAACGAGGGTCAGACGTGACCGCTCGAAGGGATTCCAGGGGACGCCCTGGTAAAAAAAATCCCAGCTGGGTTAGAGTCCCGGTAATAGAAACGCAGGTTAGAGTCCTGCTGGAAGGAATATTGGAAACGCAGGTTAGAGTCCTGCTGGAAGGAATATTTGTTTTTCATTTATCTTGATATTTTTGGGTTCTTCTTATTGTGTGGGAAACTGTTTTAATATTGTGTTTAATGTTATATTTACTGTGAATTAAGAGTCAAGAACTAAGATTGCTCTCTGAGACCGGGAGAGAGGTCGGTCAGTTTGTGGTGTTCTATGTGTCTGTTGCAAATCTTACACATTTTGTCACTCTATGTAATCTTGTAGATAAAGGTGTATGGGTATGGATGAGAGTGAATGAGACGCAGCATCGCTGCGAAGCGAGAGGGAGTCCCACTCCACATTTCCTGTTCTTCACGAGAAGCCAGGTCGGAAACGGACAAAGCGATTGGAAATTGTGTGTGTGAAGTGTTGAAATAAATTGGCATACAGTACTTGCGGGAAAGGGACTGATCCGGTTAAACAGTAAACACAGCCGCAGGGAATAGTAATGGGAGGTCAACAGAGTAAGGACGTAAATATGAAAACCCCCTTAGGATGTATCCTAAAGCACTGGAAGGACTTGGGAGGGATTCCGGGGGGAAACATAAGTAAAAAGACACTCCTTAAATATTGCACACAGTGGTGGCCATTGTATAAGTTAGATGACGGTGAGAAATGGCCACCGGAGGGAACAACTAATTATAACACTATCTTACAACTGATGCTTTTCCTCCGTCGACTTAATAAATGGGACGAAGTGATGTATGCTGATATGTTCTTTACCTTAAGAAATAAACCGGAGTGGCAAAAAGAGTGCGGGGTAAACGTAGCACCTCAGGACCCCCTAGTACTAGCCCTGGAAAAAGATAAGAAAGGTTCAAAGCCTAAAGAACGTTGCTGTGATGCATGTAGCATTGGGCAACAATGTCTTAAGTTAACAAGAAGGGACAGTGGAAAGGAGAGCGAAATAAGCCTGTGGGAATATCATCCATTCGCCCCAGGACGGGAAGGGCCTCTTCCCAGGCCAAAAGAGGAACAAGGGGATCCTAGCCCATTAAAGGAACTGGAACGATGGTGGAAATCTAAGTTTGGGCACAGCCCTCAGAAGCTAGACAACAGTTGGGAGGGGGGTGGCCCATTAAAATCGGGGACTAACAAGAGGGAAAGCAGCCCACAGGGACTGGATAGTCCACAGGGGTCGGGGAGCTACAGGGATGTTGGCAGCCCACCCAGACTAGAAGTTGAGAGGGAAGGGGGCAGCCCACATGGAGAAGAGAGCCGAGGGGAGACACGCAGCCTGCCCGAACTAAGTCCATGTGGGGATGGTGGCACACCTAGGAATGGAAGTTTAAGGAAATCAGGTACCTGTAGAATGGAAACCAGCACACCGAGGACTGGAGACAAAGGTGACTCACTGGGGGGCGACGTCTCTAAGTTGAAATATAGTGAAAAGAATGACAATGAGACATGCGAAAGGGAGGCAGAGAACAACTCACAGAAGCTGAATATAGTAATTCGTATAGAGGATAAGAGAGATGGAAGGGGAACAGAAGATGAGGAGGACGGTAGCCCGGAACAGGATAGGCGCCGGCAGATGCGGGAAGAAAGGCGACAGATGCAGAGTGAGAGGCGGTTGGACTGTGTGAACCATGCTAGGGGAGTAGTAGGAAAAGAGTTAACAGAAATAGAGGGTGAAGATGAAGAACAGGGAAAGGGAAAGAGAAAAGAGAAGAGAAAGAGTAGGGAAGACATTGAGGCACAGGAAGAAGATCCCGGGGAGGGGACTAGTCACTCGTATTATACCAGATCTGTGGCACGGAGGGAAGCAAAGCAAAGAGAGGAAGGGAACCATACGATAGCTCCTCTCCGACAACTTATGCCAATGGTAGGGGAGAGGACTAGAATAAAGGTGCCGTTCTCAACAAGTGATCTGAACAATTGGAGGGATGAGGCAAGGAACTTCAGGAGGAATCCAGAGGGAGTAGCGAAGAGGTTTGAATTAATGGCAAAGAATTTGGATATTGATTGGGAAGATATAGAGGTGATGCTGTCAGAGTTGACAGATACAGAAAGGGAACTCGTATTGGAAACAGGAAAACGACATGCTCAAGTGTTATCAGGGAGACTAGAAGATAATTTCCCCAGCAGTAAACCAGAATGGGACCCGGGCAATGAAGAGCATTATCGGAGGCTGGTGCAGTATAGAAAACTGATAGCGATGGGCTTGCGTAATGCGATCCCTAAGGCTATCAATTGGTCGATGCTATATGACATCAGGCAGGGAAAAGATGAGACCCCATCAGAGTTTTTGGATAGACTTAGGGCAGCCATGAGACAATACACACCCCTGGACCCAGCAACGGAAGAAGGGAAACAACACCTGTTAGGATTATTGATGGGACAGAGTAACCCAGACATTAGGAAGAGATTACAAAAGCTTGAGCATCCAGCAAACAAAAACCTGGAGGCGTTGCTGAATGAGGCGTGGAAAGTGTATAATAATAGAGAAATAGAGGAAAAGAAAAAGGAAGACGAGGCTAGGTCGAATAGTGGCTGCAGCAATAACAGCTCAAAATACAAACCATTTGGGACCTAATACCAGGGGTAGGGGAAGAGGCTACCCAGTGGGAGGGGGAGGGAGGTTCCAACCCCACCCAGCTAGAATAGGGCCAAACCAGTGTGCCTATTGCTTCCAAACGGGACACTGGAAACGTGAGTGCCCTCAACCAAGAGAAAAATCAATGGACACTACTACTATCGCACATCAGGGCAGTGAATGAGGGGGACCGGTGGGCCGTACCCTAGCAGACCCACTGGTTAAAATGGAGCTAGGGGAAGGTAAAAAGGAATTGGATTTTTTGATTGATACAGGAGCAACATTTTCGGTTTTAAATCAAGAATTGGTACCTAAGAGTGATGAATTTGTACAAGTTGTGGGAGCAACAGGCCAACCAGAAAAAGCTTACTTTTTGAGACCTATCAAATACAAAATTGGGAAATAAATGGGGATTCACCAGTTTCTGTATTTGCCAAATTCACCAAAGCCTCTATTAGGAAGAGACTTACTGGAGAACTTGGGAGCCGTAATAAAATTCAACAAAGACAAATTGGAATTTCAAGTAAGGGAAGAGCAACTGATTACAGCCCTAAGCCTAACAATCAGCTGTATAGAACCGAAGCCTGAAAGTCACAATATTGAGCGTATCCTGAGTGAAACATATCCATTAGTATGGGCTACTGATATACCTGGGAAATCACAACAAGCAACACCTATCATTATTGAACTTATACCTGGAGCGAGGCCGGTAGTTAGGAAACAATACCCACTGAGGTTAGAAGATAAAAAGGGAATTGAGCCCATAATCACAAGGTTTTTAGAATTAGGGTTATTGATAGAATGTGAATCAGATTTTAACACCCCAATCCTGCCAGTAAAGAAACCTAATGGAACTTATAGATTAGTCCAAGACCTGAGGGCAGTAAATGAAATAACCAAGACACTACATCCGGTAGTTGCTAACCCTTACACACTCTTAACTAAATTAAAAGATAATTTGACATGGTTCACAGTGTTAGATTTAAAAGACGCATTCTTCTGCCTTCCTTTAGCTCCAGAGAGCCAAAAGATCTTTGCATTTGAATGGGAATCTGTAGATAGGGGAAGAAAAACCCAACTCACCTGGACGGTATTGCCACAAGGGTACAAAAACAGCCCTACAATTTTTGGGAATCAACTAGCCAAAGAACTAGAACAGTGGGAAAGGCCGCTGGGAGATGGTACTCTTTTGCAATATGTAGATGACCTCCTAATAGCAACAGAAACAGAAGAAGAATGCATTGAATGGACTATTTCCCTGTTAAATTTTCTGGGTTTAAGTGGATATCGAGTTTCTCAACAGAAAGCACAGCTGGTACAAGAAGAAGTGGTGTATCTGGGATATGAAGTTTCCAGAGGACAGCGATCCCTGGGAGCAGCCAGGAAAGAAGCCATCTGCCAAATGCCTAAACCAGAGACGGTAAGAGATTTGCGTGCCTTCCTGGGGATGACCGGTTGGTGTCGGCTATGGATCTATCAATACGGGATACTCGCCAAACCACTCTATGACTTACTAAAGGAAAGTAAGGGTGTTCTAGTTTGGACTCCCGAGGCAAAGGGAGCCTATAAGAGACTGAAACAGGAACTCATGAGAGCACCAGCCTTGGGTCTTCCAGACGTGACAAAACCATTCTGGCTGTTTTCTCATGAGCGACAAGGAATGGCCCTAGGAGTCCTAGCACAACAGTTAGGACCGCACAAAAGGGCTGTGGCCTACTTCTCCAAACAGTTGGATGAAGTGAGTAAAGGATGGCCTGGCTGTCTAAGAGCAGTAGCCGCAGTGATAATCAACATTGAAGAAGCCAGAAAGCTCACTCTGGGCCAGAAAATGACTGTGTTAGTAGCTCACACTGTGTCTGCTGTGTTAGAGCAGAAAGGAAATCACTGGCTGTCACCTTCCAGATTCCTAAAGTACCAAGCTATCTTGGCTGAGTCAGATGATGTTACTATCCAGGTAACTAACGTTGTGAACCCAGCTTCATTCCTAGAAGGGAAGACTTCAGCAGAACCCATCGAGCACGATTGCCTGGAAACAATCGAAGCCGTTTACTCCAGTCGCCCGGATCTCAAAGAAGAGCCATTCGAAGATGCAGATGACTGGTTCTCGGATGGTAGCAGCTTCGTAAAACAAGGAGTAAGAATGGCTGGTTATGCAGTAACTACCACAGAAGAGGTAATCGAGTCAAACCCTTTGCCTGCAGGAACCTCAGCCCAGAAGGCAGAATTGATAGCTCTGACTAGAGCTCTGGAATTGGCAGAGAACATGCGAATAAATATTTGGACAGACTCTAAATATGCCTTTTCTGTTGTGCACGCTCATGGAGCCATCTGGAAAGAAAGAGGACTGTTGACTACTCAAGGGAAAACAGTCAAACATGCAGAGGAAATCCTACGATTGCTAGAAGCAGTCCAACTCCCAGCACAAGTGGCCATAATGCATTGTAAAGGACACCTAAAAGGTAACACTACTCCAGAAGTTGGGAATAGAAAGTCAGATGCAGAAGCTAAATTAGCTGCTGCAAGGACCGGAGAGGTAAATATAACAGCTCTAATACCAGGAGAGCTGGATGTAAACCTCCAACCAAATTATCAGGAATCAGATCATAGATGGATTCAAAGGAATAAAGGTATACTGTTAGACAGTGGATGGGGACAATTGGAGACAGGACAGTTGATAATACCAGGGAACCTAATGTGGCAGATTGTAAAGACGGAGCATGAAAAGGCCCATTGGGGTCTAGATCCGCTTTACCAATATTTGCAAGCCAGGATAGCAGGACCGAAATTATTTACTACCGTAAAGCACGTTACATCCCAGTGCGAGCGGTGTCTGAAAAACAACCCAAATACGGGAACCAAGGTACACCAAGGAGCCATAAATCGAGGTAAATTCCCAGGTGAAGTATGGCAAATTGATTTTTCTGAACTCCCAAGAAAAGGGGGGTTTCGGTATTTGTTGGTATTAACTGATACATTTTCTGGGTGGCCTGAAGCATTCCCTTGTAGGACAAATAAGGAAAGGGAAGTAACTAAAGTACTGTTGAATGAAATTATTCCACGGTTTGGGGTACCAAAGAGCATTTCTTCGGATAGGGGTACACATTTCTGTGCAAAAGTGGTGAGAGCAATAAGCAAAGCATTACAAATCAAATGGCAATTACACACGCCTTACCGTCCACAGGCCAGTGGGCAAGTGGAAAAGATGAATCATCTCATCAAACAGCAAATTGCCAAAATATGCCAGGAGACTAATTTACAGTGGTATCAAGCTTTGCCTATTGCTCTGCTTAGGCTGAGAGTCAAACCAAGATCAAAAGAAAAGTTAAGCCCATTTGAAATTTTGTATGGTAGACCTTATGCTATGCAAATTGTAAATGGGGACGCTATAGACCAAATCGGTAACCAGTACATTTATGATTATGTAATTACGGTGGGGAAACAGTTCGATAAGAATGCTGCTGTGGTGATAGAGCACCAACCTAAACAACCTGATTGCAAATTGCATCCGTTTAATCCCGGTGATTGGGTGTATGTTAAGAATCTTTTAGGAAAACCCCTACAAGAGAAGTGGGAGGGACCTTTCCAAGTGCTGCTGACTACCTTCACCGCGGTTCGGATCAAGGAGCGACCCACGTGGATTCATTACTCTCGGGTCAAGAAGGCTCCGGAGAATAAACAAGAGGAACAGACATCATGATCCTGACTCCACCTCAGACTTTCACAACCCTGATCATTGGATTCTCGATAAGTATAGTTCTTCCCCAAGACTCTGCCCCAATAGACCCATGGTCTAATGCACACCAGTGTATCCACCCGGAGATGGAAACGGAACCGAAGGGACCCTATTTTGAGGTTTATGCCTTACGTAACAATCAGCCATACGCGAGTAAAGCGTGGAATCAGCCCGCCATGGTAGCATACAAGGGAGACCTAATCCAAATTGGGTGTCGAGAGCTTGACCCAATAGAAGGAAAAACAAGGCGGCTAGTATTAACAATTCAACCCTTGATGGCAGCCTCTGAACATAACCTAATTACTTTTAGTCCAGTGAAAATGGGCAAGCCCACCGTCTGGATTCAGCAAAAGGGCCCAATTTCATGTCAGTGGAGTGATTTCAGGGAAGATCCACCCGGATCACAACCCCGAAACTCAGCAATTTATACAGAAGATCCGCTTGGGGAACTACATCCTCAAAACATAACCCTTGACCTTCACCCTCTTCTCTTTTCTGCAGGAAAGATTGTAGCATCTAGTGGTCCTGAGGAAGGGAAAGCACAGTGTGAGATGGCATTTAGATTGGATCAGTCGATGACGTTCACATGTGAAAGAGAGTTGAAAATGCTGGAACTGGGTTCTAGCTTCCCTAAGCGTGCTGTCAGATATAAGGTGGCATTACCAGAAGACGTGATCCCATTGTACCCAGATCTAGACTTGCCCCAAGAAACCACTCCACTGGTGGAATGTATAGCAGTACATAACCTAACCTTTATAGGGCCTCAGGTGATAAGAAAATCTAATGAACAAAAATTATTGTTAGACCCCACTTATTCCCTGAAAAAGGTACAGATGAACATCCACACCGATATTACATATTTGCAGAAGGATTGCCAACCATTTATACAGCAAAGCCTTAAGGGATGGAATGCATGGTTAGCAACAAGGTCTCATCACAGAAGAACACAAAGAGATATAAGTGGGTGGATTGGCACCGGATTTGGTATATTAAACACGATAGATCAAGAGGTGTTAGTAAACAAATTGAGTACTGTCACGTCGAACTTAGGGAAGCTTAAAATGCCTCTCAGTTCATCCATGATCACATTAGCGGAAACACAATCGCTAGTAGTAAAATTGCTAACCATGGTAGCAAACAACACTGCAGAGGATTTCGCAAAGTTTGCTGACTATACAGGGGAACTTAGCAAAGAAATTGCACTAGCTATCCAATGCCCTCAGACGCAACAATGGGTACAATCAGTAGCGGCAGGAATAATGAGAGAAGGAACGTCAGGTATATTACCTCAAGAGATAAGAGAAACAATATTAAAGGACAATCATACTACACAATTTGAGAAGGACCACCAAGCCTGGTGGCAATTAGTAAATTTCACTTATGAGCCTCAACAAGAACACATTGAAGCCTATGTCCTCACCATTAGTGCAGCAGAGGAAAGAGTTATCTTTCCTATCCTCACTCTTGGGACAATACATCAAGATGTCATTGTCAGGCCAATAGACCATAATGTCTGGGCCAGTTATGATAATACCAAAAATAGGTGGCAATCGGTTAGCACAGAAGCATGTATTCCTAGAGGACAATTAGGCTATGTCTGCGAGAACGCTGTAGTAGAAGCAGAAGATTTATGCTTAGATGCCGAAAATAGTGTATGTACATTTGAAATGCTTCCGCATAATAGAACACAATCACAAGTTTACTATATAGGGAATGGGTGCGCTTGCGTAAGGACAGCTTGTGACAACGTCACTATAGATAATTGCCAAAAGGAGACTAACAATACTAACTTCTGTGTATGCAACTGTCGGGTTCGGCTGTCTGTCTCTGCCCCGACACGGGTAGTGTGGTTCTTGGGTGGCACGCGTTTTAAAGGATGAGTCTGGACTCTTCAGCTTTTCGGTCTTCAGGTTGTTTATTATTTCTTATCTACAAAATTTTCTGTCTGCCCAACAGAGGTCTGATCTGCAAGCAGTCACAGGCACTCTCTGACCACCCACGGGGCGGTCATGTCTTTTTATACTAATATCTACGTACACAATATTTACCTTTATTTCCCAATGCTTTTCACCCATGTTAGCAAGTGCACCTTCACCATAAACCAATCCCCAAATGCCAACATCACCACAGGAGATGGAGGACAAGAAGAAGGAAGAAGAAGGACAAGACACGCCCTGATCCCTCCATCTTGTCTCCATAACCCCCCTGTACCTAAAAACCTTAAAATCTATATTTCACTTTCTAAATGTGTCCTTTTACACCTTTTACTCTAAAGTGATTCTCTTGTCCTCAAACTCTTGTTATTTCTGTGGATGGATCAAAATCAAGCCACCAGACACTCTTGGCAACATTCCAGGATTTTCGAGACCCCCAAGGGTTCTCCTGGCATCTCTGGACATTGGGAACAATGTGCTGAGATCCCACATGCAACTTCACCAAGATAGTAGGTTGTGATTTTCATTATACTGTCCCAATAACTACTCAACAGCTAATTAACGCAGATTTTAACCTATATCAAGAGATACCGAAATTACAAATAGGGATGGACGTCAAAGTTCTTAAAGCAATGCTCGCACATCCTAAAGTAAAGAAATTGGTGCAAAAGGTGAATCAAACAACTAAACGAATGGTATGGCAGGTAGAACATAATTCAGAAAAAATAAAGAATGTCCTGACCAAAGTGGAACAAGTAGGCCAGCATCATTGGTGGGATATCTTTATAGGATACTCCCCAACAGCTACACAGGTCTTCAACTACCTGGTACACCCAATGCTAATAGTAATTGTAATTCTGTTACTATTAACTCTCACAAATATTTGTATGTGGTGGAGACTAAGAATCATAATGAGAAGGACCCAAATGATTTGGGCTATGGTACGAGCGTATCAGCGCCCTATAGGATTAGAATTTGACGAAAGAATTCGTAAGTTCTAAGAAAAGGGGGGAATGAAGCCATTTATTATATTGAACAATAGTATTTGAGAAATAAAAGAATTAAAAGACACTTAAAAGTATATCAAGGGAATCGCAGAAGTTAATAAATAACATAAAATACACTATTAGGAAGAACTTTGATCAGATATTTGGATAAGTTAATAAATAACCTAAAATACACTATTAGGAAGAGCTTTGATCAGATATTTGGATAAGTTAATAAATAACCTAAAATACACTGTTAGGGAGCCCTAACTTTGATCAGATATCTAGATAAGTTAACCAAAAAAACACACACAGAAGAAACTTTGGAATTAGAATATTTGAAGAGGAAACATTGGAATTAGAATATTTGAAGAGAAAAGCAGAAATGGAAGCCAATAAGTTAAAGTGACCTGCCAAGCCATTAGAATCAAGCAACTACAACAGTAACTTCTGCCAACCCATGGAAAGACATGCCAAGAATAACAGGAAACTGCCCAAATTAGGAAAAGCTTAAAATTTAACTAAGGAAGACCAAGAATTCCTGGAAGACTCCGACTGTACTCCTGCCTACCTATGAATATGCATGTAATAATGATGTAATCCTTTTTCAAAATTGTATAAAAACCTGCTTTTGCTGTACACAATTTGGAAATCCACTTAGCGATTTCTCCAACGCGTTGCCAATAAATACCTCCTGCCTATAGACCTCAAATCCAGTCTCTGGGCAGCTTATTCTCGCCTTTTGGGGCAAAATTCGGCATCAATATGGAACAAATTATACCTTTTTTTACCTGCAATATAATATGATATAATATAATCCATCAGCGTAAGTATGTACTGTATTGCTCATAGAAATAGTAGTGTAATGAATATAATATCTATGTATCGCTTATAGAAATAGTAGTTTGATGAACGTATTGTACTATAGACCTTATCAAAACATAAGATGTGAAAAAGCTTTTGTGTAACTAAGAAGAACGGTACAAGGCCATCCACTGACTGACCTGTCCAAGTGATAAGAGTGACACAAGACAGAACACCGGAGGAGATTGGGGAAGAGCTCGTTAACTCCTCTTATCAGAAAAGTGAGAAACAACAGAGATGAAATCACAGGAAGGAATAAAATTTATTGACTTGATCTCAGGATGTCATACAGATAAGTCAGGATGGGAAACCTTACCCTGAAGAGCCCCGGCAACATCAAAAGCTCTCAGGTATATTTAAATAATGCATAACCTAATGAATATGCATGTAACCCCAGCAATGTAACCATATATACAGAACATGATATTAAGTTTTTTGTTGTGCTCTTTGGCCGTTCGTCAAAAGCACCCCTGAGACATTGGGTTAGGAATTAGAGGGGTATTGATTAGACATAGATATTTAGATGAAATATTGTTTAATATTTGCTGCATTTTACTGTGCTAACTGCCTGTAAAGGGAAGACAGGGTATATGTGGGGGACAGGGTGTATGTGTGAGAGCAATATGAAAGAATGCAAGGATGTGTGATAAGGGAAGGATGATGTTCATCAGAACAGGACAAAGTTACAAGGCTCCTCTGGACCCCCAGACCAGATCAAACCAACCTCATGGTTTGGACTGTAACCAAAGGATCAGTAAGCATGCACAAGAAGATGGGGTGAGAAGGTCAACTCTGATGAAGACTACTCTACTTACTTCATCCTCCTGCGACCCCCAAGGACCCCCAAGATGACCACCAGAGACAAGTACACAGGTGCAAGGGACTGATAAGTTAATTAGCATACGAAGCGGAACAAGGTGGAACCAGGAAATGAATATGCATAAATGTATTGCAAAACCTAATGTATATGTAACATTTTAGAGGATAAAAAAGAACGCTGAGAGCAAGTAGATGCGCATGCCTTTGCAGAGATATCCCGCATGCACTTGGCCAAAAAAATACATACCTACATTATAACTCACTTTGAGTTTTAGAGTCTTTCCACGTATCACCCCAGCGCTGGAAATATTGTCCCTTTTTTATCCTATTATTAAGCTTTTAAAAATTATAAGGAGTGAACTCTGTTTTTCACAATTTGGAGGTTCCACCGAGATCTTGGAACTCACAGTATTTATTGCAGCTTGAGGCCAAGTTACCCGGAAAAGGATTCTCTTTTAAAGGCTTTAGAAATGCAGCTTTCCTTCTGTGTGAAAAGCAGAGTTCACTCCTTAGAATTTCTAAAAGTTTAAAAAAGAATATAAGAAGGACAAATATACAGCACTGGGGTGCTTTTGGCGAATGGTCAAAGAGCATGCAGGTAGCTTAAAACCATTTTCTCTATATACAGTTACATTGCTGCTGGGGTTACATGCATATTCATTAGTTTATACATTATGCAAATATTCATTTGAGTTTTTGATGTTCCAGGCACTCTTTTGTTTGTTTTCAACCTCTGACTTGTTTGCATAACATCCTGTAGATTAGGTCCATATATTTTCTTTCTTCCTGAAGTTCTGTCCTGTTGTTTCCCACTCCGTGATAATAAGTAGTTAATAAATCTTTTCTAGGGTTCTGGTTTCTGTCACTGTTATCTTATCTCTTGGAGAGGCCGGTCTTCGGATGTGAGAAACAGCATAATTGTTTTACACCATTGTCTGAGTTAGCCACATAAAAGCATTTTAACATTACATAGTTGCTATTTTAACATTTTGCCAAAGTCCATAATATAGTATTTTTATCACACTACTATTTATATAAACTATATTGTGCATACATAAACTAACAGATTATACTATACCCAAAAGCAGTTAAAAAGTAAGTATAAATTGTGAGTCGTTAAAACCTAAGATCGCGGACAAAGACTCTCTAACTAGTTAAAGTTTGAAAGTGGTATGTTTATTACACTGGGCGGGTGGCACAGGGGTCAGCTCCGAAAGGCATGACCGTGCTGTACAAGGTTCTTTACCCTCTATTTATTTCCCGAGATCTTACATACAATACATATGCATAACCCCAGCACCTCCCATCCTCATTCTGTATTAAAATGAGGTTATTCGTCCTTCACACATGCGCAATTCTTCTCTTGAATTGGGTCAGTGGTCTCGAAATGGGTCAGTGGTCTTGAAGGATGAAGTCAGGAGAGTCTTCATCAGGTCTCCGTGACCCTCTGGTATGATCCAAGGCCCCCTGCTTTGTAATTGATTGACGTAAAGCCCAGGTGCTAACCATTGTTTCACTGGTTTCAACATGTTCTTATAATGGTTCACTTACTTCGCTCCCTTCTATAAGCAAGCTCATAATGGAACAATCAGTTTTAGCATAAGCATCTAACAATCATTAACCTATTGTCTCCCTACCTAACTTACATCCTGATCACTGTAAATTGTTTCTATCCCTCAGCTAAAATCTTAACTTATTGAAATCATGATTTAATTTTACCATATCAAAAATACTTGTGATTAACAACAACATGCAAAAGCTAGTATATGAATGCGAAAGCCAATATTATATTGTCATTTTTAACAGCATGCCCCCCCCTCCTTTTTTTTTTTAAATAAGAAAAATATTCATGGATCACGAGAAAGTTCTGAGCATGGGTAATAAGTAGCAATACGTTTGTTCATTAGTTAAATCAATAGCTAAATAATTATACAATATAAAAGCAATAACTAAATAGCTAAAACCACTTGATTCTTAAATGTGCAGCCACATATGGTTGCTTGGCTTGCAGGAATCGTATAGTGCTTTGGGAATTCCATGGTAAAGATATACCTTATAAGGAAAAGTTCACCCAGAGGTCACAGAGGAAGGCTGTAACAACAATCCTTAAACTCGCAAGAATTGATTAGGCTTGCAGGAATCGTATAGTGTTCTGAAAATTCCACTGTATAGATATGCCTTATAAGGGAAAGTTCACTCAGCAGTTAAAGAGGAAGACTTGGAGCCTTCATCCCACGACCACCAGAAGGCAGAAAAAGACCCCCTAGCAACTGAATGAACAAGCGCAAAAGACAGACCACGTCATCCCTGGACCCGGGAGAAGAAGGCAATAAAAGGTGAACTTTGGGGATAGGAACGGCGCGAGCCTAGAGGAGCGGAGACTCCCGGCCGCCCAGCGCTGAACTTTGCTTATTCTCGCTTGCATAATAATTTTAAAAAAAAATTGTATGATCCTTAAATCTAGTGAATTCGTTTATCACAGCATGTATTTGTCTAAAAGCATTCTGAACAAAAAAAAACCTCTTGAAGAGAAAATGAAGAAAGGAAGGGAAGCATTCCTTAATGGAAGTGTTACATGCAAAGATCTTTTCTTGTACCTTTTTAAGGCTCCCCCTAAAAGTGCCGATGCACACACAAGGGTTGCCTCTCTGGGTGGTCTCTCTACTTTGGTGAGCTCTTGCTAAGCAGCTAATAATAGACATGTTCACTGAGTAATTTCTACCCTCCTCCGTCCCGTCGAAACCCAAGCCATCTGACAGCCCTGGGGGTGGGATTTCAGCTTTTATTTCATCCCTGTCTCTCTCTCTCTCTCTCTCTCTCTCTCTCATTGGCCCCCCTTCCACCCCTCCTCTTTATCCAAATGTAGAGTCTTTTTCTTCTTTACCTCTTCTTTTAATTTGTGGGGCTACAGTTTGATCCTGCCAGACATACGCTGAAGAAGAGTGCCAGGCAGCAGCTCGCCTGCTGCTGCCTTGGGGCATTGCGCGGAGTCGCGGCTTGCGGGTAGTACCCCGGCGCTGAGACAGTATGCTGCACTGCAGCGAGAAAACTCATCAGCCGCAGCCTGCTGTGCCACCGCCGCGCCACTGCCGTTGAGCTCTGCCGCGGGCAGTGACTTCTTAGAGGCAGCGGCGGACGGAAGAAGCGGTTTTAATGGGAGCGGAGGAAAGCGTGGCGGCTTCTGGGGCAGGGGACCGGAGTCATGCTTACCTGAAATGGAGATTTTTGGACTTCACTTGAATTAGCAATATGAATTAAGCATTTAAAGTTTAGCCTTTAGAACTATGTGTTGAATTTTAACCTTTTTACTTAAGAAACCTCTGCCATGGTACAAAGGGCATAGGAAAATGCAAATTTCTGCAGCTTCTTGCATAAAGAACAATACCAGAGAAGACCAAGGGATGCAAAGAGCCCAGATAAAGGGACTCCTCCGTCTCCAAGTTAATCAAGGCTGACAGACGTACTCAGATAAGTACTAAGGGACCAAAAGCGCATGCATAAAGGAGAAAAGTTCAAAAATTCAGTCATGAGGAAGACCACAATCTTCAGCCTCAGACACCACCAGAGACCCCCGTGCGACCACCACAGCAAACAACGCATGCCCAGAAGGGCGTAGATCTGATTACCATGCGAAGAGAGGACAGGCGGGGCCAGGGGTTGAATATGCATGGCAAAGTTGTGCAATGTGTTGCATATGGAATACCTTTGTGAATAAAGACGTGGGTCAGACTGAGGCTCGAGGCACAAGTTTTCACGACAGCTATCTCGCTTGTGCCGGGCACTGACATACATACCTACTTCATAACTATATCTGGTTGTGGAGTTTATTTATTCTGTGTATTGCTTCATACCCACCCACTCTCATTGAGTGAGGGGAGTAGTTGCCAGCACTTCGAGGACTGTGCGCGATGTGGCAATGGGATTTTCAGGGTGAGACTCGTCAGAAACAGCCGCGGCGGCAGCCACAGCCCAACGCCCCGTATGAAGCGGCCACGCAGTGACGGCGGCAGCAGCAGTATCCTGCAGTCTGCAGCACTACCAGTTCCCCACGGATCCCGCTGGCAGCGGCAGCAACATGGCCTCAGCTGTTAATGTATTGGAATTGGAGAGGAGCAGAAGTGCAGTGGGCGGTGGCCACCCCAGCTGGGCGGCGAGGAAAGATAGCGGGAGGCGGCGAAGGACCAGAGGGAACCAGCACACCGTGGTGCCCGATCAGGAGTATCTGCAACGACCAAGCTACTGTGATGCGGCTTTCGACTTGGAGCAGATCTCAAAGGTGCATTCAATCTCTCAGGCATTTGTTAGAAATGTAGATAGACACTAGTACTATTATTAGGGGGAAGTGTTTTCTCGTGAGGGATGCAAGGAAGAGATGGAATTAAAACAGCCACCAATAAAATGCTGGCAAAAGGAGAGAGATGTCTGTGACTGTGAAAAATGCATATTTTATGATTGGCTTTTCGCAAATATTAGAATGAATATTATATGTGTTATGTTAGAAAGTTATGCTGTATTAATTTTCTTAAGTAGTGTGTTAAATATAGCTTTAGGTTATAACAAAATGTTAAAATTGAAACTATGCTATGTAAGATACTTTTTTAAAGAGAGGAATGAGGTACTGACACCGAGACAGCAGCCACAGGACACCTAAAACTTTCAGAGAAAAAGAATTTCTTGCTCCCTTATCAGAAGAAATTAACTTCTTCCTGCCTTGCTCAGCCCTGAAGATGCCTGAAGATGCCGTCAGGATTAAGAGGAAGAAGTTGACACTGACCAGACAGAATCCTTTGTTTCAATGGAATTTATGCATCATGTATGAGATGTATGAATATGCAACAGGCTATTGCTTTTAAGGATTAATCCTCTGTTAATGTGTGTCTTTTTCCAGGCTTATTTTGCCCAGAAAAGGTACCCGGACTGTCCATAACTCTTTGTTTTTATTGTCTCGCATTGTCCTAATCCTAATTGTCCAAATTTTTATTACTCTAATTTTATTACTATTTTTATAACCATTTTATTACTATTAAACTTTAAAAAAATTAAAAACAAGTGATTGGCATTTTTCACAATATGCTTTGTCTGGTGTGTGTGTGTGTGTGTGTGCTGAGGAGCACTCCTCTAGTTAAATTTCCCAGAGGCAGTGTCACCTCCCATATAGTTTGTGTCCTGCTATCGCTTTTCCTCTCCCTTTTCCACTTCCTTTGCTTCTCTATTGCCTCATAGCACTCTGCAACTTCTTCAACCAGAAAAGGGGATAAAATAAGCGGCTGATTTCTCAGCAAAAAGTTGTGCTTTTGCAAAGTTCTCCACTGAGTGCAGAAAACACGACTGTCCCCAGAGAGGGGTTCTCACAGAAAAGAAAGTTTGTAACGTTTATCCTAGCATTCGGAGGAAAACTCAAAGTTGTACATAAATTGATACCTTAAACCTTCAATGCAGGTTGTACTGAGTCTTTCTGTCTCACTGGCTTTATTGTTAGCATGGAAACGCTGGAGGTGCAGGAGTGCACTGGAAGCCTGACTCTGGGAGGGGAAGCAGAACAGTCCCAACTACTAACTTATGTGAAACAAAAAACTTTCAGAACAAACAACCCCGAGAAACAATGGCTTTCTACAGAGAGCATTTAATTTTGTGGAGCAAATTTCTAGGCTTTGTTAAAAAGGGGAAAGGCAAAAAAAATGTATGTGACTACCCTCTTCCATTCACAAATATTGTCATAACTTATAGATGGCTGCTCTGCTTCCTAATTAAGATCACACAGTATCTCCAGACTATGGAAATTAATTTCTAAATATTTTACAGCACTGCTCACCATGTGATGTGTGATAAAAACGAGAGTAGGCTCCCAGTACTAAAGTGATTTCAGCAGTTATTATAAGAAAAAGAAAGGGGCCTAAAGCATGGGGGCTTGCGGGCCAAACAGGACTGTTCCCATCGAGGATGCTGCAGCACCGGCGCTGGGCCTTCTTCAGCTGCGATGTACCCGATGTTCCAGGTGGAGTGGCACAGCTTCCCTGGGTCAGATGCCCCTTTTTATCCTGTTTTTTGACCTTTTGGATTGGTTTCTTTTTGGATCCTTCGTTTGCATGAAGGTTTTAGGTGCTTGATTGGCCCATTACAGTTCTGTTCAGGGTGACTCATTTCGCTTGGGGGGTAGTGCACTTTACTTAGGTGTATTATGGTACAGTTGAGTACTGTATTTCTTATAACTACCCTTTTAACTCCTTTTACAATATAATAACCAAACTAACAGTACATGCTTAATGATCTATCAACTATTTCACAACAGTTTCTAACCTATTTTTAGCAATTCCCCCCTTTAACTATTTGATCAGGCTTCCAGCCTGCATCAACCTTTTAAAGTTCAACTTCTACTTTTTTCAGTTTCTCATACTGTTCAAGCATATCTCTGGCATTCTGATCATTCTGTTCTTTTATGAACATTACTTTTTCGCCATTTTTCCCTTCCACATTACCTTGCAGCATGATGCTGCTTTGGACAATGCTGGTTACTATCCGGACTAGACATGGAATTGCACATGGTAGAAATATTACACTTGCAAGTGCACACACCACAAAGAAGACCATTTTCTCCCACCATTTACCATTCCAGGTGAACAAGTTGTCCCACCAATCAGAGTTTTCAAACATGGGGGTCCATTTTTGCGTACTAATATAGGTTAGTTTTCTAATATTTTGAGTAATGTTTGTAATTACATGACTATGGTCATCGATCTCTAGGCAGCATTCTGAAGTATTAAATTTCCCACAGATCCCTCCTTCCTCTGCGAGGAGGTAGTCCACTGCCAATCGGATCTGGTAAATTACTGATCGTGTTTGTTGTTGCTGCTGGTTTAAGAGATCGATGGTTAGAGTTATTTTATTGGACATTATTTCAAGTACTGCTTGTAAACAGATGATTCGATTGAGCATATATACTGGGGTTCTGTACCCCCAAGATCCATCTTGGACCCAGGTAACCAGCCTATAAGTATCGATAATCCTTTCTGGGGTCCAAATTTCATTGTTCCAATTTTGGGTTCCACCAAATAAACTCCTTTTCTTTCTGGCCAGATCATCGTATACTGGACTCCCAAGTTTGACTTCGCATCCTTAGGCAGTAAGAAAAAGGATGGTTTTATTGCTCCAATTGTGCAATTTCCAGTCCACCCTCCTGGTAACTTCACATATGCCGTGTTACCACAGATCCAAAATAGATTTTTAGGTGCATCCCAGAAATTAGAATCTTGATTTGTTATATGTTTCCAATATTTGGATAAGGTTTCTATTGCCCAGAATGGGTTGATATAATCTCCTAAGCATTCAAACATTTCTTTTTCACTGTATACACATTTACTTTCAGTTTTTTCTATTGACCAATATGAATGGAGAGTTTCTGGAATTCACCTGGTATGTGTCATTTGCTGCCAGATATCTTTTACATGGACTTTCTCTTACTTCCATAGTATACATTTTCCCTTTTCTTGATAAACACTCTTCCCCTTTTATTCTTGATTTAAGCTTCCATTCTACTTACTTTCTTTTGGGTACTTGTGGTGGTTTGACAGGAAATGTGTTTTTTGGGATGCTATGGTTGGGCCAATGGATGTTCAGATTTTAATATTGGCATCTAATATGGCCATTAGGACATGGATCCGCCTCTGAGAACACAGGGTTAAAAGCAGAGCTCTCCCCTGGGAGGCTCTCTTGGGTTCCGGTGAGGAAAGAGTTTGGATCTCTCCCCCGTCCAGCTGCTGCTGCTGGGCGGGGGAGGGGAGCCATGCAGCTGGGTGAGGTAGGCCAAGGCTTGGACCGAGAGGGGAGGTGAAGAGGGCCCTGAGGATGGAAGGGTGGGAGAAGTACCGGGAGGCACCGGGCAGCCCCCCCCCCCCCCCCCGCCCCAAGAGAGAGAGAGAGTACAGCCTGTGCTTGGGACTGTGCCGGCACCACGGCTGAGAAGGAGAAGCGGAGGGGAGGGGGAGGATGCAGCGAGAAGGTGTCCGGCCGCTGTGGGAGTTCCTGAGAAGGCAGAGTCTGAGTTTTTAACCCTTTTTTTGGACAATGAAAACTTTGCAGAACATTAACCTTTCCTAGAAGAGAGATAGAGATGAAATGGAAGAAGGAAATGTGCAAGTGTGAGAGAGGTCTGGGCAAGTGAGAGATAGTGGAAGAATAGAGAAGAATCTTAGTGGGAAGAGATGATGGAGTGGCTTTTGCTGGACTCTTTTTGTACAGCCATGGACAGAACCATGTTCCTTGTGATACAGAGACTGCATCTAGGGGGAGGCAATGCCTCAGGACCAAGAGGGTTCAGTGTTGGTACCCCTCGGCTCCAGGGGGTGAAAAAATATGGGGGGGACAGGTGTCCCAAAGGTGAGACTGTGCTCTTTTTGGAACGGGACAGAGCATCCTTAAAAAGACAACCCTAGAAGCAGCTTTGGTCCATGTTCAGTGGTGAGAGCACTGGACATGAAAGGAAGAGGTCACGACGGCAGATGTACTCCGGGCGGTGCCACGAGTGACACGGAAACACACGAGGTTTCAACTGTGTTTCCAGGGGAAGCCCATGGTACAAGAAAGACTCCTCTCCTCTTGATGAACTGAGGATTGATTGTCTGAAGGGTGGTGCTGGACCAAGAGTCGGTGATTTTGGGGAATAGATGTATTGTATTGGAAATTTGGTGGGGGGAGGAGGAAATGTATTTGTAAGGTTTTCATTTTCCTGTGTGTGTTTCTTTTTATATATATAGTTGTAGTGTAGTTAATAAAGTTTTGTTTTGTTTTCTTTCCTAAGTGGGAGCCTGCTTTGCTTATTCCTGGTCACATCTCACAGCAGAAACCAGGGAGAGGGGGCACTGGCATTGTGCCAGTGTCAAACCATGACAGTACTACTATGTTTTTCTTGATGTAATCCATTTTAAAATGTCTAGGGGACCTAAACTGATACCATCCCATGGCCAAATCTTACTTAAGTGTGTCCCCCCGCACACCCAACAATCAGTCAGATTAAATTCTTTTGTAATCTTTTCCACCATATCGATAAAAATATTCTTACCATATATTTGTCCTTCTCTATCCCTTTGTCTTTTCAATTGCACTTCTTTCTCTTTGAATGTATCCTCTAAGTTGGTTTCACTTTCTTGTTCAAAACATATCCATCTTTCTTTCATAGGGCACTCTCCTGACATCCTCTGGCTTGGGTTTGCAATATTTTCATCCAACCAATATATCTTATCCTCTTTGCAGGTGGTTAACTGGCAGTGCTTGATACATTTGGGATTCATGTTTGTGTGTACTCTGATTAATACACTTACTGTATCTCCTCTATACAAGGGATAGTAACACTTCTCACAAGTGTTTCCTCCACTTCCTCTGAAGTGGATGAGTAGTAGCATTGCTACCAGTGGGAGTCTGGTATGGGCTGGCCTCCTCACCTCTCGATCCACAGGGGTTTTCTTGGTGCCCAGAGAGTATTTCCCGGAGGTAGTTCCCGATCCAGTCTTGCCTCCCACCTCTGGTTTCCCCTTCTTCTGGAGACATTCTGCCATGGCCCTTATTGTACTGACTCTCTTCCCTCAATTTGGTCCCAATTAGGGTTGCATGGAGAGTGCTCTATGGAAAAGTACTGGAAGCTGAGATGTTATTTTGACTGCAAATTCTTAGCTAAACAAAACTTAAAATTATACTATAGCTATAATTATAACAAACATTAACAAACTTTAAGGATATACAGATAACAATGTAGATGTTTCCCATGGAGGGTTGTGTTCAGGGTCGCGCTTCTTTTGGTGCTTTTCTCAGGACCAGTTTCAAGTCTTTATCATCTCTGCTGGCTATAGTCCATTTGCTTGCCTCAGCTGGGGGTTGTACTGGACCCTTCACTTGACTTGCATGAGTCCACCCTTGCTCCTTTGTTCTTACTGCGGTGTTTTTTGTAAGCAGCACCTGGAAGGGGCCTTCAAAGCGAGCAGTTAGTGGAGGGTTTTTCCATGATTTAATCAATACCCAGTCTCCCAGGTTAATACCATGTATTTTACAGTTCAGTGGGGAAGTTTGGGGAAGGTAGCCCTTTTTCCTTAGTTCTTCTAGGGTTGTTGTTACTGTTTCTATATATTTTTGCATTGTCATCCCTCCCTCTAGATGTTCCCCAGTACTGTAAGGGGTAAGCAAGAAAGGCAGCCCAAACAACATTTCATAAGGAGAGACCCCTAGATCTGTTCTGGGTCTTGTTCTTATTTGTAATAGGGCTAGTGGTAAACATTTGACCCAATTCCATTTGGTTTCTAAGACCAATTTTGTTCAGATATTCTTTAAGGTTTGATTCACCCTCTCGACCCTCTCAGAACTCTGAGGGTGCCAAGGAGTGTGTAACTCCCACTTTATTACCAGGGCCTTGATGACTTGTTGCAGAACACTGGATGTAAAGTGGGGGGCACGGTCCAAATCAATAATATTTACTAGCCCATATCTTGGAATAATTTCTTCCAAGAGAACTTTTGTCACAGTTTGGGCTGTCTCCCTTCTCCTGGGGAACGCTTCAACCCAGTGTGTTAGATGGTCAACTATGACCAATAGGTGTTTATACCCTTGGGCTGGGGTTAATTCATTAAAATCAACCTGAATACTCTGGAAAGGTCTTATGTCACTATAGGACACGAAACAACACGACGTGGACTCGCTGCTCTTTCCAAAAGTGACAGCGGATTGGAGGGTGAAAGTGCCACCTCTCCAATGACACTGGACAAACCAACAGTCCATCAAATTTCTCCTCCACCATAAAAGAATGCAAAACAATAAGTTATTTACATAACGTGTGTGAGGAAGTTCGTTACAAGAATGTAAACATCAGAAGGCTTAGAAAATCTTAAAAAATCAGGGCGACAGTGTTATGGCTAATTTCCTCCCTCCCGGAGTGGTTTTTCACATCACCTTTTTGTTGACTTTTTGACAGGTTAAACATTCTCCTGTGATGGATCTGGCTATTTCATATATTCCCATCCCCATGTAATATTTCGGGAAATGATTGTCTCAGACAACTTTTATAAAAATTCCTTTCCTTAGGTTTTTTTCCTCCTGAGAAGCTGAGAGGCCTCAGGAACAAAATGTAAACAATGATTATCTGCTGCTGTGGAATGCAACAGGTGGATCTGTGACTGGTCTCATGTGCTTGTTTGTAATTAATGGCCAATCACAGCACAGCTGGCTCGGAGAGAGTCTGAGACAGCTGCCTTTGTTATTCATTCTTTTTTTTCTATTCTTAGCTTAGCTAGCCTTCTGATGAAACCTTTTCCTCTATTCTTTTAGTATAGTTTTAATGTAATATATATAATACAATAATAAATCAAGCCTTCTGAAACATGGAGTCAACATTCTCGTCTCTTCCCAAATCCAAAAACCCCTGTGAACACCGTCACAAATGATCACATATTCCTTGAGGTCCCCAGTGAGTTAATTGGTGTATCTCTTCCATCACTCTCCTGGTTATTATTTGGTCGAATATTTGTCGCCCATCTGGGGTCCACTACTTTCCATCCTCTGTTTTTACCCCTCCTATTTTCTCTATTTCTTTTAGTTCCTTGTCGTTGAAAATTGGTACCCCCTCTTCCCTTATTTTTCCCTGGTCTTCTTTTACTCTTAGGACTATGACTGGGTCTCCCATTTCCAAGGCTGCTTCTTTGGCTGCCAGGTCTGCTAATTTGTTTCCTTGGATTTCAGGGGTATCCTCTTTTTGGTGGCCTTTAATATGGACTATGGCAATTTCTTTTGGTCCTCTGAGGGATTTGAGTACTTCCCTGATCAGACTTTCATGTGCCAGATTTTTCCCCTTTGAGTTAAGGTATTTTCTCTCTTGCCAGATTTTTCCAAAGGTATGAGCTATCCCAAAGGCATATCAAGAATCTGTGTAGATTGTCCCTATATCATCTACTAATAAATCTAAGCCTCTCTTCAGGGCATATATCTCACAACTTTGTGCAGACCAATTTGAGGGTAATTTCCCTTTTCCTTTGATTTCCCCTGCTTCAATAACGGCATATCCTGATGCCCTTTTTCCCATTACAATTCTAGAGGATCCATCTATATACAGGACCCTTCCATATGGTAAAGGGTCTTCTTCTAGGTCTTCTCTTACTTTGCTTTGTGTCTCAATTAGCTCTATACAATTATGCTCTAAGTGTTCCATTGGTTCCCTGGTTAAGAAATGAGCAGGATTTAAACATTTTGAGGTGACAATCTCTAGATTCTCGATATTCATCAGGATTATTTCATACCTCAAGATTCGTCTGTCTGTTAGCCACTGAGGAGCTTTTTGGCTTAATACTGTCCTCAAGTCGTGGGGTATGTGTACTCGAATCCTCCCATTTAATGCAAACTTTAGAGTGTATTTTCTAATAAGGTAGCTGTGGCTGCCACAGCTTGAATACAGGCTGGCCACACTCTTGCAACCGGATCCAATAATTTTGACAGATAAGCCACCGGCTTCCTCCTTCCCCCACAGTCTTGGGTTATTAATCCATATGCTATCCCTACATTAACATTAGCAAACAGATCAAATGGTTTTCTTAAATTAGGCAGACTCAAAACTGGGGCTTTTGTTAATCCAGCCTTCAAGTCTTGGAACCGTTCGGTATCCTCCGGAGTCCAAGCTACAGGTTCTGTGCTTATTAATTTTTCATACAAAAATTTTGCAGTTTGAGTATACTGATCAATCCATAATTTACAATAGCCTATTAGACCTAATAGCTTTCTTACATCTCTTTTAGTCTTGGGTGGTGGAATTGACAGGATCCTCACAACTCTTTCAAGACTGAGGTTCTTGTACCATTTTCCAATTAGGTGCCCCAGGTACTTTACTTCTTCTACAAATTGGAGTTTTTTCTTTGATGCTTTTAATCCTTTTTCTCCCAGGAAATTTGGTAAACTTATACTGGCCTTTTGGACCCATTCTTGATCTTTGCCTGATATTAGCAGGTCATCCACATACTGTAGAATTTGTATTTCTTCCCTGGGTACAAAGGACTTTAGGAGATCTTTTAAGGCTCGTTCAAATAGGTAAGGGGACTCTGTGAATCCCTGTGGGAGGTGTGTCCACTTAAGTTGTTGTTTACTTTTGCAGTCTGGGTCTTCCTATTCAAAGGCAAACCAATTTCTGCTCCCCACCTCTAAGGGACAGGCCCAGAAAGCATCTTTCAAATCTATTACTGGGAACTGTGGAATTTGACTGAGAAGAGTATATGGATTCGATACTACTGGATATCTGGAAATAGTTTGCTTGTTGATTTCCCTCAAATTCTGCACCAATTGATAGGTTCCATCAGCCTTTTTGACAGCTAGAATTGGTGTATTATGTGGTGACATGCATGGTTCTAGTATGCCATGAGTCCCTGTATCACAGGTGTTAGTCCTTTTTGGCCTTCAGGGGAGATGGGATATTGTTTTACCTGAACAGGGGGAATTACTGACTGCATTTCTATCTTAATTGGTGGAATATTTAACAACCCTCGCCCTCCCTCTTCTGCCCAAACTATTGGGTTAATTTCTCCCATATCCCGTTCAGTTAATAACATTATTTGGGGTACCATCCTTCCCTCCTTTGGCACTACTCCAATTCCTATCTTTACTTGCATGTCCCACCCCAATAAGTTACAACCTAGTTTTGGGATATAAAGGAAATCAGCCCTGCATTCCTTTGAATTACCTTTTATAATTATGCTCTCTATAACCTGGGCTCCAAAAGGTTTTCGTTTGCTCCCTGCACTTGGCAGATCTTTTTGCTTAGTTGAGCCCCTCTGGGGAGCTTTGTTACACAGGATCGATCAGCACCTGTGTCCACTAAAAACTCATATTCTTTGCTCTGAGGGCCAATTTCTAAGTTTACCAGGGGCTCTATCTGGTGTCCGATCTCATTCCCCAGAGCGTAGAGCCCCTGACATCCCTAATCATAATTTCTTCTCAAATTCTCCTCCAGGGTGTCCTGTTCTTTCTCAATTGCTTCATCCATTTGTAATTTTTTACAGAACCACTTAACATGTCCCTTTTCACGGGAGTGATAGCAATATGCATCATCTGAGGGTGGTTTTTTCCATTTACCCAGCTTCCCTTTATTTTCTGCCTCCGCCCCCTTGGCTCCCCTCTTCCCATTCCTATACTTTCTCTTGCTACTGCCACCATAATTTTTGCTTTTGTTCTGTTCTTCTCTTCGTCTTTCCTTAAATAAATTTTCAGAGCTTCCCTTAACAGCTCATTAATTCCCCTTTTCTGCCAGTCTTCTAATTTTTCTAGTTTCCGTCTAATGTCAGGCCAGGCTTTGGTAACAAACTGTACTTTTAATAATACTTGGCCCTCTGGTCCATCAGGATCAATGTTAGAATGTAACTGAAAATTTCGTTTTAATCGATTTAGTCATGGCCCCGGGGACTCATCCTTTTCCTGACTCCCATCAAATGTCAATTTGGTATTGCTGCTTTTTGGTACAGATTCTTTTATGCTTCTTATAATTAGAGTCCTATAGTCTTGCATATTTCTCCGTCCCTCTTCTTGGTTGGGATTCCAATTTAGGTCCACTACAGGGAGTTTTTGCTCACATGGGGGTCCAGTACGATTCTCCTTCTCCCAGATCTTTATCCCTGCTGACCTTATGAGGCGTATCTCCTCTGGGGAGAAGAGGATGTTCATAATAGAATGCAGCTCCCCCCAGGTATATATAATAGGACCTAGGAACTGATCTATTTGCTGTGCAATGCTGATTGGGTCTTCAACCAGGTTACCCAGCTCTTTCTTAAATGTTCTTACTTCAGAAGCGGTCAGGGGTGCATTTACAAAACCTATTCCTCCTACCCCCCCACCTAGTGGAACTTCCCTCAGAGGAAACAGCCTGTCCGGATTTACTTCTGGCCTTACACCACTTTTTGATCTGGTATTACAGTAAGGGCCAGCATCTTAAGGGTTATTTGACTGGCTCACTAATTCTTTGTTAGCATTTTAGGAGGTTTCAGTTGTTAGGTTGGAGGATATATCCAGGGTTTTCTCAGGGAAAGGTGTTGTATTCTGACTTACAGGTGAAGCAAGCTGCAAGTTAGTGGGGGTAGGAGGCAGCGGGGAAAAAGCATCAAGGGGTGGATATATATGGGGGAGTGGGGTTGTTGGAGGGGGTAAAAACAACATGGAGATTCCCTGAGGGGATAGAGGAGAAACAGGAATCACTGGAGAGGATAAAGATAGGTTTTGAGAAGCAGGAGGCTGGGAGTTAGGTGGGAGGGTAGCTTGATAGTTTGGAGGGAGAGCTGGTGGGGTTACATAGTCCAAAGGATCCCACCTTTTTTTGAATAACTCCCTTGTTTTCTTTATCTTTTTCCTCTGATTTGTGCTCTTTATCCTTTTTTAGTTTGTATACCTTAGACTCTCTTTCTAAGAATTTCACCCAGCAAGTAATATAGTCTTACTTCTTCTGAATTAAGGTTTTTTTGATTACACACTTGCTGATATAATAAATCACACAACCACTTATGTCTACTTCCATACCAGGGCCATTTTAAGGATTTTTGTTGTAATTTCCTCTTTAGCCAATGTTCTACACAATAATAAACTATCCTTACTTGATCTAACTTTCTAGTTGTTTCTCACTTATTCCAGTCATCCAGTAAATCACCTAGGGGGCTTGCAGGAGGAATCTTCTTATTCTTTCTCTTTGATCGCCCTCCCCATGTACTGGGGGTCTGACCCATACTGACTTTTAGTTACTATAAGCTTTCGGGCTGGTAAATAAAACTACTTACTGTTACCAGCCCTTTAAAAGTTCTGTTTTACTCTTTTTTTACTTAAGAGAGCATATCTTTCTAATCTCTTTCTGTTTATACAGAAAGGTCTCCTTGTAGCAATTTAGCAATTGACTTGGGTGCCCCTGGGTGTTGACAGATTTTTGCAGGACAATGGACATATGCAACATGTGCACAATCCAGCCTTCACAGAGATTGAGTAAGGTCACCATGTGTGGAGAGCTAGGGATCTGCGTGCGGAAGATCTCGGGCTGTACGGGTAGATAAGAAGGCCCCCCTCACCCTGCAGTCTGACCGTTGCTCCGTACCCGGCCACACCCGGCCGGACGTGAGCAGAGGGAAGTGACACAGACTGCCCAAGCCATAAATACCCCTGAGACCCCTCAATAAACGCCATTTGCTGTCCACCACATTGGTGTATGTAGCATTGGACCGAGTGACCCTGGGCCTTGGGTCACCGTGCCGGACCTCCCGAACCAGGTCGCCACGCCGTAACAGCAACACCATGTCCTTGAAGGACACAAAATGAGAAGAACACGCTCCAAAGCAGACAGTTCAGGATGCAAAGGCAGACAAGAAAACTGCAGTGAGATGCATGAAGAAGGAAGACTAACTAAAATAACTGAAATATTAAAATGCGTGCGTAAAACGGATTTAACCAATCATGTATTAGCTTGAGGCATGAACAATAGAGAATAGTATAAATATAGCTTGCTTTTTGTAATAAACGGGTTTCACTTGATCATATTGATCATGGCGTGATGTCCCATTACTGATCCTCTGCACCTGGGCACTCTTATCTGGCTCCTTATCTAAGGAGTACTTACTCTTTTTCACTCACACACACACTGCAGGAGAGACACTTTTCTCACATTCAATCACATGTCCATTCACACATCAGGCCTGTTCATTCATACTTCTCTGGTTCTTGGTGTCTGGACCTCCCGGACTACATAAGGTACTTTTTTCTGACACCTCAGAACTGTAAGTACTGACACACTAAGTTTCCCCACTGACCTAGGTTCAGCACTCTGAAGTTTCCCTTTTCCTTTTATTGAACAGAGGAAGGAAATGTTAGCAAACCTCTTAGACTCACACGAAGCAAATCCCTGTTGTCAGACAATCACTGGTTTGCATAGGGCCCCACCCTGACTCCTTCCGCCTCCCCGGAGACTTGGCTATCCCTCTTCCCTAGAGATAGTTTCCGAGTCAGGGGTTTGGACCTCCGCACCTTGCCCAGGCTGGACTTCCCACCTTTGTACCCTGAAGGATGGGACAGACGACTACTCCTCGCAGCCATGGTGCTAAAAAGTCCTACGATACTGCAGCCCCCCTTGCCTGGGGTCGGCCTCTGGGCTTCAGTATTGCTGAGTCTCTGGGAAGGACTCAAACTGATCACCTCTGGTGCCAGTTCACCTATGAGGCTGATCTTGGAGGCCACTCACACCTTTATGCTACAGCCCCCTACCTGCCCGGAGAACAATGGCTTGTTTGTGTGTCACTCAAAACCATTCACTGCAGCTCCCCACACGCCCAAGAAGCTAAAGCTAATTTGTGTGTGATTCACTCTCTTTCACCACGGTTCTCCACACGCCCGGAGGGCAATGGCTTGTCAGGCTTTAACGAGGCCTGCCCCCAGGTGCCAGAAAAAGGAGGATTGGGGGGGCCTCACTCAGTCTTCCCTCTTTCGCTTCCTTCCATTTCCAGCTGGTCTCCTTGCGGAGATCCAAAACCCTGGTATAAGAGGTCCGCACTCACTTCGGAGCTCCGAGCCGCTTGGGCTGCTGGCTCTGTCTCAAACACACACACACACACACACACACACACACACACACACACACACACACACACTCTCCCCCGGTCCCCTCGGGCCCTCCCCCTGCCCGTAGATGGGTGATACTTACCAGCTGCATTGTGCCTCACGTGTGCCTCAGGCATTTTCCCTGGATACCAACACAAGGTCCCTCCGTGGAGGACAGGCGGCCATCCCGTCCTTCAGTTGGGTGAGGTCATATCCCAGCGATGCCCCCAAGTTGATAAAAATGAGAGTAGGCTTGTCGCAGACATCTTTCATGAAAAATCCTTTCTTAGGATTTTTCCTTGTGAGAAGCTGCAGTTGCAGCAACCAAAAGTAAACAATGGTTATCTGCTGCTGTGGAATGCAACAGGTAGACCCGTGATTGGTCTCCTGTGGATGTTTGGATTTCCTGACCACTCATGGCAGAGCTGGCTCTTGCTCTCTGTCTGAGACACAGATCTTTGTTATTCATTCTTTTCTATTCTTAGCTTAGCTAGCTTCTGAAGAATCCTTTTCCTTTCTATTTCTTTTTAGTATAGTCTTAATGTAACATATAATAAATCAAGCCTTCTGATCATGGAGTCAACATTCTCATCTCTTCTTCATCCTGAAAACCCTTGTGACCATGGTCACATAGGCTCCCGGTACTAAAGTGATTTCAGCATTTATTATAACAAAAAGAAAGGCCTAAAGCAAGAGGGCCCGCGGGCCTAGCAGGAGCATTCCTGTTGAGGATGCTGCAACGCTGGCGCTGGGTCTTCTTTTCAGCAGTGATGTAGTGATGTCCCCGATGTCCCAGATGGAGCAGCACGGATTCAGTGGGTCAGAAGCCCCTTTTTATCCTGGTTTTTGTCTCTCTGGATTGGTTCCTTTTTGGATCCTTCATTTGCATGAAGGTTTAAGGTGCTTGATTGGCCCATTACAGTTCTGTCCAGACTGGCTCGTTTTGCTTGGGGGGTGGTGCACTTTACTTAGGTGTATTATGGTATGTTGAGTACTGTATTTCTTATAACTACCCTTTTAACTCCTTTTACAATATAATAACCAAACTAACAGTACATGCTTAACGATCTATCAACTATTTTACAAAAGTTTCTAACCTATTTTTAACAATGTGCATAATGCATTTACTACAAAGTTGTGCTAAGGGCTGGGAATGGGACAACTGCCAACAAATTCCTACAAAGTAGTTTTCTTTCACTATTGACATCTCCCTCCCCCATCAGCCCTATCAGCCCTTTAGAGGTATAATGAGAACAGGAAAGGGGACTTTTTTTTCTTGACATGCCTGTTGACATTCATCGACATAGGTTATTTCTCCCTTAGAGCCGTGACTCTTGCCAGCATGAATGAGTGTGTTGCAGCATGAACTGGTAGTGGTGACTTGAGTGCAAGACAGTAATGGGCATCTTAGGTAGGGAGCAGGCACACACACTGCCTCATTTATTCCAATTTTCAAGCAGTGATGGAATCCCAAACCTGTGTGGTGGTTTAGCAATAGGATGGTTACCAGCAGATACTCATCTTGGCCTCCAGGAATACTTAATGGTGATTGCTAGCTGCTCAGCTGGGACACGGGATGAAGGCCCTTCCCAAAGGACAGCATTATTGTAATTACTCCAAGGGACACTGTGAGGATATGAGCATTTATGTATAAATAACTGTTCTGCTTCTGTAAGTGGTTGAAGGGGGGCTTTCCCCATATATTCTCTTGGAATAAATGTGCCTTGCCTGTGTGTCTGCCCCAGCCTCTTAACTACTAACCTTTCCTTGCCTTGTAGGGGAAAGCTACTGGAAGAAAAGCACCACTGTGGCTGAGAGCAAAGTTTCAGAGACTGTTATTTAAACTGGGCTGTTACATTCAAAAAGCTGTGGAAAGTTTTTGGTTGTTGGCCTTCTCATATTTGGGGCTTTTGCTGTAGGATTAAGGGCAGCAATTCTCGAAACCAATGTGGAGGAGCTGTGGGTGGAAGGTAAGTTTGAGATCCCCTTTTTTCTGATGTCATCTCTCCCCACATTGTCCCTTCTACCTCAGGAGCTGGACAAAAACAGCTTGAGTGCCAGACTTTAGGGATGTGTGTGTGTATACATATGAATATAATAGGCTTTCTTTATACTAAGGAGTGTCTGATGACAGGACTGGGCTGGTAGTCAGGGGAAGCCTACAGAGTGCTGCCTGTGCCCAATGCTGTGGTGTTTAGTGGGGCTCTGTGAGGCTGGTGAACATGAGAGAGTGTGTATAGATTGGGAAGGGGTGGACAGCAGGGCATGTGGCTCTGGGCAGCACATACTACTTCATCACTCAGAGAGCTGCAGGACAGTGGCAGGCCATGAGGAGAATGGTCTAGAGACATGGGTGCTTGTGTGGTCCTATTTTTTTGGGCAGCTTTCAATTGTGGGGGAGAAATGTTTGTCTCAAGGTTAAAGTAATAAAGAAAAGGCTGCTGAAGTGAAGCCTGGCCTGGCTGGCCCAGAGGCTGTGGCTGGGCAGCCAGGTATGGGGTGGATGTGGGCACTGCCCTAGGCCAGAGAGGATGATGTCTTCCAAAACCAGCCAAGAGGTTCACCCATGTTGTCTTTGTGTTGGTAAGCACCAGTTTAGGAAGGCTGCTTTGGTAAAGGAGAAGAAATTGTATCAGGAGGCTGGGTGTTTGTGTGCTTCCTTTAGAAATAGCTCTACCCCAGCATGTGGGTCAGGGAATGTGAAGGGGTAGCTTTCTTTGAGGGCCTGGAGGCAGTCAGCATCACTACCCTCCTGCCCAGGGGCCTGCTCAGGGTTGCTCTAGTCTGAGGCATGACTCCAGGTTGTCACTTTTTCTATTCAGGGAGAAAATACTATTTATTTAGCATAAGATTGCCTCTTTAGCTGTGTTGATGTAAAACCAGACTGATATTGTTGACAGAGGTAGTGACTCCATATCTATGTTCAAGAAGAATTTTGATTATAAGAGTTAATACAGAAAACTGCATAATTAATCACTGGCAAATGCCTCTGTGTGTGTGTTGAGAATCCCACCCATAGGCAGAGATGTATGTTCAGAACCTGATCCTTGGGTACTGTGTGTGGTATTCACATGCCCTCTGAACAGAGAGAAGCTGTGAGAGAAACAGAAAAAAACGATCAAAACAATTCTTATCTCATTTGCTGCGCCTGGTGTTTTGCACATGTGGAACGTGTTGGAAGATTTTTTACTTGAAGGAATTTAGTAATTGGATTCTGGTGATGGCTGTTTATATTAATTTGCCTATTGAGTCAAAGCTGTGTCCTGGCTGTTGGGAGACAGTCATGAGTTGTTCAGGAGTTAGAAGTAAGTATGATATGGTATAGTAGCTCTCTATAATATAGTTGTAATGTAATATAGTTTTAATAAAGTGAGTGTTCAGCATTCCAAAGCCTTGGAGTCAGATGCCAATCATTCCCAGACGTTGGGGTCACCTGAAATTACTATAACTGTGCACCTTAGTTACTAATGCAAATAGTTGTGAACATTCTTTTTTCCCCTACATACTTTTCTTAAATCTTTGTGAGACTGTTGTGGCAGTTTCTTTTGTCAATTTTTGCTCTTACTTTTTGTCTCTGCTTTTTTATAAGTCTTTGGTGAATAATGTTTGATTGCAGTCCCATCTAGCACTTGTCTCTTAGGTTTATTATCTTGTATTATTTGGGTTCACTTACTCAGAAGTTGTGCTGGTTTCAGCTGGGGTAGAGTTAATTTTCTTTTCAGTGGCTGGTGTAGGGCTGTGTTTTGGGTTTGTGCTGAACACAGGGTTGATAATACAGAGATGTTTTTGTTATTTCTGAGCAGGACTGTCATGGTTTGACACTGGTCCAACGCCAGGCACCCACGAGAGTTGCTCACTCACATCCTCCCCCCTCCCACACCCCCCATTACAGCTCAGCAGAAGAGGGGGAAAAATAATGAAGGCTTCTTGAGTGAGATAAGGATTGGGAGAATCATTTCAAGGGTAAAGCAGGATCAACTTAAGTTGCAAAGTGAATTTATTACTAACAGAATCAGAGGAGGATAATGAGAAGTAAAATAAGCCCTTAAAACACTGTTCCCCCCTCCTCCCCAGCCCTTCCCCCCTTCCCACCGACAGCACAGGGAGACAGGGCATGGGGGTTTTGGTCAGTTCATCACCAAGATTTTCTTCTGCTGCTCTGGGAGAGGAGTCCTTCCCCTGTGAGGCTGTGGGGTCCCTACCACAGGAGACAGCTCTCCATGAACTTCTCTAGTGTGGGTCCACTCTCATGAGCAGCAGCTCTACTGCACCTGCTGCAATGTGAACTCCCCTCATGGGCAGACAGTCCTCCCAAAACTTCTGTGATGTGGGTCTCTCTTTCCATGGGGTGCAGTCCTCCAAGGACAGGCTGCTCCAGCTTGGAAGCAGGGGCCCTCTCTCTCCACCAGGTCTTCCACTGCATCACAGCCTCCTCCAGGCATCCACCTGCTCTGGCATGGGCACCTCCCCCACGGGCTGCAGGTGGATCTCTGCATCCCCTGTGGACCCATGGGCTGCAGGGGGACAACCTGTTTCACCATGGCCTGCAGAGGAATCTCAGCTCCAGCACCTGGAGCACCTCCTCCACTGACCTTGGTGTTGCTATGTTGTTTTCTCTCACATGTTCTCACCTCCTCTTCTTCTCTGACTAGGAGAAAAACCTGTGACTTTGTTTTGATTTTCTTCTTAAATATATCATCACAGAGGTGTTACCAACCTCTCTCATTGGCCCAGCTTTGGCCAGCAGCATGTCCATCTTCAGAGCCATCAACCATTGGCTGTGCTGGACATGGTGGGAAGCTTCCAGCAGCTTCTCATGGGAGCCATCTTTGTGGCCCCCCTGCTACCAGAAACCAGGCTGTGCCAAACCAATACAAAGGTTCACACAGAACCAAGTCCTTTGCTGCTTTTCATACTACCACGCTGGGTAGGGGCCTGGGGGTGTGTGGGAGGTTGGGAGGAGACACAGCTGGGATAGGTGACCCAAACTGACCAAAGGGATATTCCAGACCATATGGCATCCTGCTTAGTATATAAAGTGAGGAAAAGAAGGAGGAAGGGGGATGTTTGGAGTGATGACATTTGTCTTCCCAAGTCACTATTATGTGTGATGGGGCCCTACTCTCCTGGATATGGCTGAACACCTGTCTGCCTGTGGGAAGGGCTGAATGAATTTCTTGTTTTGCTTTGCTTGTGCTTTTGCTTTCCCTGTTAAACTGTCTTTATCTCAACCCGTGAGTTTTGTAGCTTTTACCCTTCTGATTCTCTCCCTGATCCTGCTGGTGGAGAACTGAGCAGCTACGTGGGGCTCAGTTGCTGGCTGGGGTTAAACCATGATGTAAGGGTAGTCCCATCTCATGCCACTGCTTCTCCTGACAGCTTAATAAAAGAAAATACTTGCTGACAATACCTATGCAACTGGCACAGCACCAAAAATGAAATTCTTAAGGAAAAAAAATCACAGAATTGTTGAGGGGAAAGGGATCTCTGCAGGTCATATGTTCCAACCTCCCTGCTCAAGTAGGGCCATCTAGAGCCCATGATGTTGTCCAGATGACTTTTGAATATCTCCAAGAAGGGAGAGCCCACAAACACTCTGGGCAATCTGTTCCAGCTGTCACCCTCACAGTGAAAAAGGGTTTTCTTATGTTCAGATGGAACCTTCTGTGTTTCAATTTGTACCCATTGCCTCTGGTCCTATCTCTGGGCACCACTAAAAAGAGCCTGTGTTCTTTGCACCCTCTCTTCAGGTATTTTTATACATTGATGGGATTCTTCCCTGAGCCTTCTCTGCTCTAGGCTGAACAGTCCCATCTTTCTCAGCTTTTCCTCATATGTGAGATGATCCAGTCAGTCCCATCTTCATGGCCCTTTGCTGAACTCTCTCCAGTATGTGTCTCTTGTACTGGGGAGTTCAGAACTGGACACAGTATTCTATGTGTGGCCTCACCAGTGCTGAATAAAGGGGAAGGGTTACCTCCATTGATCTGTTGTTGGAACTTGTTGCATACAACACAAGGCAGTTCATGATTTCCTTCAGAGCTCACTATAGAATCATAGAATATCCTGAGTTGGAAGGGACCCACCAGGATCATCGAGTCCACCTCCTGGCCTGTCGCAGACATCTTTTCATTAAAATCCTTCTTTAGGATTTTCCTTCTGAGAAGCTGAGAGGCCTCAGAAACAAAATGTAAACAATGGTTATCTGCTGCTGTGGAATGCAACAGGTGGATCCGTGATTGGTCTCGTGTGGATGTTTGGAATTAATGACCAGTCACGGCAAAGCTGGCTCTCTCTCTCTCTCTGTCCAAGCCACAGACCTTTGTTTTCATTCATTCTATTCTTAGCTTAGCTAGCCTTCTGAGATGAAACTTTTCCTTCTATTCTTTTTAGTATAGTGTTAATGTAATATATATAATAAAATAATAAATCAAGCCTTCTGAACATGGAGTCAACATTCTCGTCTCTTCCCTCACCTGAAAACCCCTGTGAACACCATCACACTGGCCTTGCATAGAACAGCTCCAAAAATCCCACCCTGGGCCTGAGTGTTGTCCAAACACTTGAACTCTGTCAGGCTTGGTGCTGTGACCACTTCTCTGGGGAGCCTGTTCCTGTGCCCAACCACCCTCCGTGTGAACCTTCTCCTAATAGCCAACCTAAACTTCCCCTGACACAGCTTCAAGCTGTTCCCTTGGGTCCTGTGGCTGGTCCCCAGAGAGAAGAGATCAGTGCTTGCTCCTCTGCTTCTCCTTGTGAGGAAGCTGTAGACTGCAATGAGGTCTCCCTTCAGTCTCCTCCCAGCTGAACAGGCCAAGTGACCTCAACTGCTCCTCATACAGCTTCCCCTAAAGACCCTTCGCCATCTTCATGGCCCTCCTTTGGATGCTCTCTTGTAGCTTTATATCCTTATTTTTTGGCACCCAAAACTGTACCCAGTACTTGAAGTGAGGCTGCACCAGTGCAGAGCAGAGTGGGTATACCCTACCACCCCCTTTCACCTTGCCCCATACCAAACCCCTGCCAATGCATCTATTACATTCTAAATCACTGATGGATCTCTGTCAAGTTTTATCTAAACAGGTATCTACATCACTGTTCACGGTTGATGCTCATTGCTGAAAGCTCATGCATCAAAAGAATAACTTAAGTATTTAAAATTCTTCTTTCATCTTTTAAGAGTTCTAAGTCAGGGAAACTCTAGTTTAGTCTAGAATAGTGCAACTATTCTTTGGTCACTGAGAAGGTAAAGGGTGAAACCTGAACTCACTGAAAGCAGTGGCAGAACTTGGAATTACTTTAGTGTAGCCAGGCCTTCACCCAGCATTTTTACAAAACCATACCAGAGTAATACATGACAAGTGCCCCTTCTCTACCGATTATTGAAAGGGCAAGAGGAGGATCCAATTCTGTAGACCTGACACCCCCCCAAGTTATAAGAATGCAGTTCCTTTTGCCTTTCAGACTTCAGAGGAGTTTGTTATAAATGACTCAGACCCCAAGTGGGAATGAGTTATACAAGTTTTATTGAGAACTAATAAAAAATTCACAAAAGAGGTGTGTCCCTCGTCTGATGGGCAGGAGCTTAATGACGAATCGGAAAGGGAATCCTGGGAGCCTGAGGAGGATGGTGGAACACCCCCAGGAAGGGCAAAGCTGTCCTCCTCGGAATAATGGCATCAGCCACGTGCTCCCCCCTTCTCACAGAGCATAGAGTCTGCTTGGCTTTTTTTTATTTTACTGCCAAAATTCACCAATTTTGTGCATCAGAGGCTACTTTTGAGAGGAAACCGAGGGGAAATCTTTGGGGTAGGTAATTTAGGAGAAGTAGTTTTCAGACTCATCTGATCGGGACTAGTCTGTCCTCTCTCCGAGGGTGGTGGAGGGGGGGCGGGGTGGGAAGCAGCTGACCTGGCCACCTCCCTCCTGCTCCCCTGGGGTTTGTGCATTTTGGATCGATTTGGGAAAAGGTTCGGGATCCCCCCCTCCTTCTGCTGCAGCCTGCAGTCTGCTCTCTGCTCTGTGGTGTTCTGTGGCTGTTTCTCGCTTGCTTTTCACTTTCCAAGGTTACAAATTGTAACACCATCCTGAATATTGGACGCAGCTTTAAGCTGGACTTTTAATTTTTTTCCATATTATATAACTTCAGTCCCATCATGTCCCAGAACTCTAGTGTAAGTCCCTTAGACATATCTAGGGTTGGGAATTCTGTGAAAACCCATCTGATGAGTTTTTAAGCTGTTTCTTCTCAAACTTTATATCTTGAATTTCTAGCTTATAGTTCAAATAAAAATAAAGATCCTGCTCAGCTACAGACAACCGGTTTCCCATTTCTTACTCACAAAAGGGTGGTTTTCAGATGAGTTGTCCTCCTTGGTCTGACTCCCTGATGCTGGAAACGCAGCGATGTCTTGGCTCAGCCAAATAGCAGCTTCCTTCTAGGATTTTGCAGTGCACTCTCCAGTCCCGTTCCCCGTTCCAGCCTCCTTTCACCGGCTGTGAGGCTTTGATCTCTGACTCCCTCTAGGTCTCAGATCCTTCTTTTCTAGGTTTTTCTTTCAAGGTGCCCAAAAAACCCAGCCGCAGGCCTGCTTCTCTAAAAATGCAAGACCAAGGGAAAAAAATGTCCTAATTTTGATGGAGGGCAATCAAAATATTCCCAGACTGTGTCTCTCAATATGAGAAATCACCTGTCCAGGGGCCATGTGATATAGGAGCCTCCTTGAGCCAGGTTTCATAAGCTCTTGGAGGTCTATTTCACACCCAAGATAGCTCAGCTACCTTTGGAGGCATAAAATCAGCAGGATGGCTTCTGTTGCAGTGTTGGAAACAAAAAGGTTTTAATAAAAGGCAAAATAACAAACTCTTTACAGAGAAAAAACAATCCAGCTGCAAGAGGCCTTCCTGCCCCTGGTAAAAGACCTCACAAAAGCGATTAGTTTCTTTGTTCTCTTCTTTTTCTAGTCAATTGCCCAGGTGAGACTTTTTGGCTCCTGTCCAATTAGCTATCCTTAAATTCGAGGTGAAGTCCCCCAGGTCCTATGAGATGCCTTTTCCACCTAATCGAGGAGAGAAACTTCTGGGCTTATTTCCTTTTTAAGGGGACAAAGGATAATTTGGTCACTCCATCGACAGGGGGCACATTCCTACAGGAAACCTCCTTTGCAGTGGATCAACTTTGACCCCTTAGAATTCTTAAAAGAGTCAAAAAAAAATATTACCAAGTGGAAAGCTGAGAAGAAATGCTGTAAAAAGTAGAGGTTGGTCATGGTTATATAGATCGACTGTGTCTGAATCTTGCTGATCATGATTGCCCAATCACAGCTCCCAACAAAAATTCCACCAAAGTAAGTTTGCTTACCTTTGTGTAAATCTTTTCAAGGGAGGCTCTGTATGTGTGGTGAGAGAAAAGGGTGCCATTCCCTTCCAAGTAATATATGTTTTATGTTCTTCAGTGATTTAATTATTTGGTTTCTATTATATACCATTAGCCCAGGGTAACTAACTTTCCTTCAGCCTGTGATGCAATTGTAATCACACATATTTAGAGTGAAATTACAGTTCTCAGCTACTGGCTAGGTGTGGCAACGTAGTCACATTATTTCAGCAGGCAACATGCCTCAGGCAGACACTCCTGGAATAGAGCTACTGCTGTACACTGACACTGCAGTGAGGTCTTCCTTCAAGTAGGGCCAGTTTTGTTGATCCAACTTTAAATATCTGTTTCTCAGTCACTTTGGCTTTGGTGAAGTTGCTATCTGGTGAACAAGTATCTGGTTAGTTTGTCTACTTCTGTTTGTTGAACACATTTCTCTTTGTAGACTTCCTAGATGATCTTCAATATCTGTTATTTCAGTACACTAGGTGTTGATTTAGGATTTGTCTTAAGTTGTGCAACTGATTAATTGCTTCTTTAAAACTTTTCTAGCCTCTTGATGTAGCTCTTGTTTTGAGTGGTGGATACTATGGACTGAAGAAAATACATGCATTGGCAGGAGGAATCAATTATAGGTGGTACAGTCAAGAATAGTTCTGGTAAACTTGTCAGGTATGCAAACAAATGTTTACAGAAGAATTTTTAATTTTTCTTTGTTAGAGTTTGGGATTTTTTTGGCAGGGGGACAGATCATGCAAAATCAACTGTCTTTCAAAGTCTATGAATGATGTATATTATGAACCCAGGTATAGGAGGACATCCCTGATGAGAACAGAATTTAAAAGAGTGATTATTAATCAGTTGTTTAAGGAGGTGTCATTGGTTCCTACTTCAAACCTAAAAATGATAGCCTACATTTCTCAGAAATCATTTTTTCCTGGCAACTTTTTGTTTAGAGTGTATGAATAAAGCATTAAACAGTATTTAAAATAATGAACAACTTTGTGTTTTTGAAATATCATCAAAGGAAAAAAAGGGGAAGTATAACTTTGGTAATGTGCCCACTCATTTGACTTTTATCAGAAAACCAAAATCTCCATTGAACTGTTTGTTTAAGGTCAATAAAGAGAAAAGTATATTCTTTATGTTACTGTATCTTGAATACATTTTTGACTGACAAAATAAAACCCTTTGTTTCAGACTTCTTGAAGAAGTCATGGAACACTGTACTTTGGGGGGAAACCCCTTGAAATAGAACTGTGTTTAAAAAAAGGACATATAAAAACATTATTTAGATGTATACACTGAATCCAAATTTATATTAAACTAAAATAAGTATAATTCTTGAATATTTAATACAGATAATTCTTGCTAGAACTTTTTATATGGATTTTTATGTTTTTTTTTTCCATTGACATTAAATACTGAAAATGTATTTAGTGTTTTCTAAAAAATAGCCAAAGAATTTATTCTTGGTGAAAAATTAAATAGTTCCTTAAGCTTCTAAAATTGTTGGATACAGTTACATACTGGGTAAATTTATAGTGGATAGTTATTGCATTTTGTGTATTGTTTGCTGCTTGTCAGGTATCAGGAGTTTAGTCTGGCATTTCTCTCCAAGGTAGGAAAAAGCCAAGGTCTTCAAATGACGAATTGCCAACAGCATTTGCAAGATTTTATAGGAATAACTGTTCCTGTGTCCTTCTCATAGCAATCTGTCTGTCAGTCATGATCGTTATAAGTGATTTATTTGTAGGGTTACCTTCTTTGATCCTGCAACTGATCCTATTGAAAATAATGGCAAAATACTCACTAAATTCAGTGAAATATAGACTTAACATCAGTACTATATAGACTAGTACAGCTTCACCAGATACATGGTAGAATAATTATACTCTGGTCAATTTTAATATCAACATGTAGCCTAAAAAAATCAAGAATTTTTTCAAGCTCCTATTAGGTTTTCATTTGAGCCTTTACACAGTGAGAAAACATTTATTGAAAATGCTTAATACCTCTTTCTCCTCTCTCTTCTCTCCCTGTTACAGTGCCCAGGCTTTGCAAACCATGTTTCAGTTAATGATGCCTAAGCAAATGTATGAGCACTTCAAGGGGCATGAATTTGTTTCATATATCAACTGGAGTGAGGATAAGGCAGCAGCAATTCTGGATGCCTGGCAGCAGATAAATGTGGAGGTAAAACAGACCTAATGTCTTGCTATATAACTTACTAAGATTCACTGCCTTTAGTTGTGGCTTTTTATAGTTTTTTCTCAAGGAAAATGCTAAACTAAAACTGAGTGTTGTGTCCTGGTTTTAAAGTTATCTTTATGCTGTAACAAACTATTTTAAAAGGCTGATTTCTTTTTCTTTTTTTTTTTTTTTTTAATCAAGAAGCTGCTTGCTTACTCACATATGAAAAGCCATGAAGGTTTTACTGTTTGCTAGACCTTGGATTAAAGGCAAAACTCATCTCATACAACAGCAAATCAAAGACAGAGTTGTGGAAAGAAGAATGTTTTGGATGAACTGTGAATACAGTGGCCTTTAATGAAGACACAAATTCTTGTTTGATAATCAGTAGCTTGCAGGAAATAATTACCAAAAATAAATATTTCATGTAGCCTCAGTGAAATCTCTGTTACAGAGTGTGTGCTTTAAGAGGAACATTAAGACAAATGTAGTTGATTTCAGATATGTGCTGTAGAAGATGATAATGGGCTTTTTTCTTAGCCACACTAAGTTTTATTTTTATTTCTATAGGTTGTTTATCAAAGTGTTGCACAAAACTCTACTCAAAAGGTGCTTTCCTTTACTACAACTACCCTGGATGATATTCTAAAGTCATTTTCTGATGTCAGTGCAATCAGAGTAGCTAGTAGCTACTTGCTGATGGTAAGAAATTAAATTCTATTTATTTAATTGACTCCAATAGTATACCAGGGCTCAAATAGCTAGCTTCTTGTTACCAGTCAACACTCCATAACATTTTCAGAATACTTAAAATAAAAATTGCAATTTGCAAACATTTGCCTCGGGGTTGTCACCTATCCCTCTATGTGGCATCTCTAATATGTCTGTTCTGTTTAAAAACACTTGTAAGCTATATATGTTTTTGGGCAAAGGAGAAGGATCCATTCTAATCCAATCCTTACTTTGCTTTCAGCTTGCCTATGCCTGTTTAACAATGCTGCGATGGGACTGTGCAAAGTCTCAGGGTGCTGTGGGGCTGGCAGGAATCTTCTTGGTTGCTCTCTCAGTGGCTGCAGGACTGGGTCTGTGTTCATTGATTGGAATTTTCTTTAATGCTGCCACAACTCAGGTATTAAGGAGCCAAAAGTCTGCTGCTAAATTACAAGAACTTTGTTAGTAAATAAACACATCTGAATTGATATTTGACGAAAAACATAAGTTGAGAAAGATACAAGTAAAAATAGAAAAATCAAAATACTTTCTCCTATCTAGTAGCTTGTGCTGTAAGAAATTAAGAGAACGTGCTGCCAAATGATTTTAAGAAAAAGGCAGATATCCTGCAGTTTAATTATGTAGATTCTAGGATATTTGTTTTTCTGTCTCAATATGAGTGCAAGCATCCAGTTGCACACAAAAAAATGCAAGTTTTGCCCTTACATCTGAAAATATCAGGATGTTCAACTTCTGATAATATTTTGAAGATAGCTTGAAATATTATGTTATTCTTTTCCTACCAAAAACTTGAATTAGTTTTAGTGAGGTTTTGTACTTGTAAATGATATACTGCAAGTTTCTCATTAATTTTTCAGAATGAAAGTTAATAGCTCTATTGCATCATATCAATTTTCATTTTAGCCTTGGAGTTCTGTTCAGAATGAAGTGTAAAGGTTATTTTGATTAGGTAATGACTAGCTAATGGTAAATCATAAGAATAATATAAAAGTGTTACTGTTTTTTTTGCTTGTTTTGTTTCTTCCTAAAGGTTTTGCCTTTTCTTGCTCTTGGAGTTGGTGTAGATTATATATTCCTTCTGGTACATACATTTAGGAAAACAGGGCAGAATAAGAGAATTCCATTTGAGGTAATGAAAAAATGGGGTGTTGGGGGACAATAAAAGAATAAGTAAAAGAAAAAGCCTCGTAGAGGAAAATATACCTAGAATTAGTTACTAATTATTTTTAGAAAATCTTCAGTTCTAGAGATCTTTATCCTAGGGCCTGGTGTTTTTTCCTTTTATTTATAATTAACCATGACATTCACATATTCGCATAATGAAATCTAAGATCCTACTCACTTTTTTAATCTTTTAGTTTTATTGACACTTTTATTGTCAGTCCAGAGTTTCATATCCAAAGCACAAATAATTTAAAAGCAATATATATTTGTCAGTTTTGTTTTGTACAAGCAATGTCTTCCATGTGCTCTTTTCATTTGGTTTGGCATGCAGGCAATAAAAACCCATTGTGCAGTAACCTTCATATGCTTCAAAATAACCTACTGCATTAGGAAAGGGTCCTATGTTTGATTGTCTCTGGCTTTTTTGTGGTTCCTGGGATTTCTGTCTGTTGGGTTTTTTTCTTACATGCCTTTTTAACACATTATGTATCTACACTGTTAATGCATGTTACTTTTCAATGAAAAATGTTAAGAACAACAAGTGACTGCACTAATACAAAACACATCCTACTTAATTGATGTATTTGATATCATATCAGTATCCATTTAGCTTTGACTTTTAAAGCCAGTGTCATCTTTGATAATGTTTGCTGCCCTCAAAAAATCTAAGCACTTAATACGTTATCTGCTTTTCTCCTGGACAGTGTACTTAGTATATTTTTTACTCTTGCAAACTGTCAAGTGCATATTTTTATTCAGAATTTCCTTGTAATAGTTTTCACTGTTACCATGTTATATCTGTAGGATGATCCCTTCATTTGCAGGACATTACCGTATTCATTTGACTTTGTTTTACAGGACAGAACAGGTGAATGCTTGAATCAAACAGGAGCAAGTATAGCCCTTACATATATCAGCAATGTTACTGCTTTCTTTATGGCTGCCTTAATCCCTATTCCTGCTTTATGAGCATTTTCACTCCAAGTAAATTTTAATGTTGTTTTGTTAGCTCTTGTAGATAGTGTCATTGTGAAAATGAATGATAATGTTAGACCATGTTCAGTGCTTCTGCAGTTCACTCAACCAATATGGGATCGCTGTTTACTATAGTTCTTGGTGATAACCAACTGCTTTCTCCTCTTGATTCTACTCCTCCCATTTCTCACACCTTGAGTCTTTCACATCCTGTACATAGGTGAAAGAATATCCTGCCCCATCCCAACTAAGTTGAGTGCAAAAACCAAGAAGTATGCAACTAAGCAGAAACAAGTCTCTGGCAAGATTTGAATTCTTAAAGCAGTCTAGACCAGTATTCTGTACTCTAGTTTACACTATCACATTCATAAGTAAAAATTTATTCCTTTCACTGAGGTTTGTCCAATTTGCTGCTATTACAAACCATAATCTAAGTTCAATGACAGCAGCAAAAATGCATGTGCTACATTAATAATTACCGATGCAGTTTGTTCTTTTTTCCAATGTAATTTTAGCAAAATGTTGGAAAAAATTTCATCAATAATTTTCTGTTCTATTCTGTTTTGAGAGAAAATGTGATTTTTCTGTGCTGAAGCATGTATTTCCTGACACAACTGGTAAGTGAGCCTACCAAGGGAGGTGCCTCACTGGACCTGCTGTTTATAAACAGAGAAGGGCTGGTGGGAGATGTGGTGGTCAGAGGCTGTCTTGGTGTCTTGGTTTGAAAGACAGGTGTCTGCCAAGGAAGACGCAAACCTCCCTTGGAATAGCAAATGTGACCCCCTTCCCTCCCAGTTATTATAACTCCAAAATTATGGGGCTTTCAGGCAAAGATATGGGAAAAGGAATAATAGTTGTTTACTAGTATGTATATAATAACAAGACAAACAACAATGGCAGCAACAACAAACAAAACCAGAAACCCAATAACAGCCTTCTCTTGACTGTTAAGCACCTTCGATTTGGTATAGTTATGGTCACAGCCAGCAGGGGCACTGTTGGCACTGGGCAGGGCAGGTGCAATGATTCCCCTATGGCTGCAGGGGGCACTGCTGCACGAGTTCAGTTGCATCTCCCTCACGTGGTAATAGCAGGAGGGTTGGATGGAGAAAAATGGGCTGCAGCAGGAACCTCGGAGCAGTGGCTGGGATGGCAGAGGCAGGAACACCCCCTGGGGTGGCAAACAAAATGTCACAGAAAACTCCGCAACCTTAGCAGGAGCCGCAGGAGTCAGGCGGATACGGAGTATTGGATTAGAGTGTAGTGAGAAAGCCCGAGGCAGCAGCAGAAAGCAGCAGGGCAGGGCAGCAGCAGCTGGGCTTCTCCATAGCAGATGCCGCACGCAGCTGGGGAAATGCACCCCTTTGGAAGGGGGATGGGGTCACAGTCACGGGTTTTTCCCTGAGGCACCCAAAAAGATGGTGAGGGTCCTTTCCAGTCAGATCAGATGTTAATAAGGTCCCAGTTCAACAACTGCTCTAACAAGGAAAGGTTCACCCATGTTAGGAAAAGCAATGGGAGGACAAACGCTCCATAGTGGCAGTGAATCCTCTGGGCAGTGACCACACACCGGCTGTCCCTCCTCCAATGCTGAGAGAGAGAGAGAGCTAGAAGCAGCACTTGGCCCCTTCCCCCCTGCCCAAAATCTCACAGCAACTCTGCCCTTCCTAAGAGAAAACCCCTCATATAGGAGATTAGCCAGCTGCATCCTTCCCCCTCCTCCTCCTCCCAGCCACATCTTTTGTTCTCTTAAGTATTGGTAGTAATTGTCTCTTAGCAACAGATGGGACAAAATTCCATGAGGGAAAGAAAAAAGGAAAAATCCCAATCTCCAACACTTGGGCATAGCTACAAGGAAATTATAGTTTTCAATTCTTGGTGAAGTAAGGAAGGTGGTCAGCAAAACCACTACTTAGGACTTATGGAGGGCAGACTTTGGCCTGTTCAGGACACTGGTTCAGAGATTCCCTTGGGAAACAGTTCTTAAAAACCAAGGGGTCAAGGAAGGCTGGGCATACTTTAAAAAGGAAATCTTAAAGGCATAAGAGCAGTCCCTGACTATTTGCCAAATGATGAGCCAGCAGGGAGGAAGAGTGGCCTGGAAGAACAGGGAGCTTTTGTCGGAGGTCAGGCTAAAAAAGAGAGTTTATGACCTTTAGAGGAAGGGACAGGTAACTCAGTGTTATACATGGATAATGAGATTATTTGCTCTTGCAATTAAGGGGTGAATATCATGTGACTATTAAGAGAAGCTTTATTGATGTATAGTTATGTTATTGTAGTTTAGATGTCCTCTGTTCTCCCCATAGTTCCCTTCCCGCCCCCCCCCCCCCCCCCCCCCCCCCCCCCGGATTGTTGCCATCAGATAGCCTGGGTTGCCTAGGACAGGTAGAAAGAAGGCGTGTACATGTGCCCCTTACATGGGGCAGTTGGGAATGCAAAAGCTTGTTGCTAAGGAGGCACGGCATGACAACACTTGACCCTCCAATCAAATTACAAGAAAGCAGTCTCCACCTATAAACAGGAAAGAAGAGTTAACTGACAGACTTTAGGAGGGGCCAGGGTTGGCTGATGCAACCCCCAGGAGTATAAAAGACTGAGCATCCATCTTGAAGATGAACTGGCCACACGGTAGGCAGCCACAAGAGCAGTTCTCAGCGCTGCAATTTTTCCTTATTTAGTCCTTTTGTTGAATTTTTATTAAGGTTTAATAAACCTTTTAAATTTTTTAAAAAGTGAGCAGCTGTCTCTCGCATCAGGAAGAGTAAAAGGATGTCATTAGTTCAGGCATGGAGGGGGCATTGCTGGGAACAGCGAGGGCAATTAAAACATCTTTAAAGGAGCTTGGCAAGGAAGTTTGCCAGGCAGGGTGAGCAGGCAGAGCTCCTCTCTAACCATCTGGAAGGAGCCAATAGAGACAGGTAAACAGACTCAGTGGCTAGTGGAGAAGATCATGAAGACATCCTTTAATTCCCAGCCTTATTAGCATACTAGCATAAGCTTCCTCATTTATGGTGTTGACATGCCGTAAAGCTCAATCCCCTGTAGCTGCTAGAGAGTCACTGACCCAGCCATGTCAAAGGCCTCCAGCCAGACAGACCTGCTGATGGTAAATGCAGCTCTCCAGGTCATAGGTTGCTGGGAGTGCCTGATACCTCTCTGTGAGGCTGGGGCAGACAAGCAGCTCTTTTGCAGAAGGTGTGCTGTGGTTGAGGACCTGTGTTGCCAGGTGAAGGAGCTACAGGAGGAAGTGAAATAGGTTATGTAGTATTTGAGTGAATGAGCAGGAGATTGGGTATTTTCAGAGGTGCTACAGTCTCAAGACTCTCAGGAGTCTCAAACCTCCATTGTAGTGGAGAAGTAGGGGGACTCAGAACCCTGTAAGGTCAAGGGACTGTTAGTCAAGGGTTTGTTGAAGATGAAGGCTAGAAGCAGGTCCCTGCACAAACCAGGAAGAAAGTTCCTCCTCCTTCTCAGAACTTGACAAGTAGGACTGGCACCTTCTACAACAAGTAGGAGGCTCTGGAGCTAGAAGGCCAGACAACTGATGAGATGGGCAAAATTCCTTCTGGGATAGAGGGGCCTCCTAAAGCAACCCCAACTATATGCACATCACGACTTCCTCTGTTAATAAGAGGAGGGTAGTTGTAATAGGAGATTCCCTTCTAAGGGGAACGGAGGGCCCAATATGCAGACTGGACCCAACTCACATGGAAGCCTGCTGTCTCCCAGGGGCTTGGATAAGGGACACTACTGGGAAACTCTCCAGTCTAGTATGGCCCTCTGATTACTAATTGGTATTGGTTCTTAAAGTGACAAGATAACAAAGAGAAATCCAAGGGCAATCAAAAGGGATTTCAGGGCCCTGGTATGATTAGTTGAAGGATCAGGAGCACAGGTAGTGTTTTCTTAGAGCCTTTCAGTAGCAGAGAAAAATATTGAAAGGAACAGGCAGACCCATCAGGTCAACACATGGATCTGAGGCTGGTGTCACCAGAAAAATTTGGGGGTTTTTTGACCATGGGATGTCTATTCAATGACTGGTCTACTAACACCTGACAGGATGCACCTTTCTCAGCGGGGAAAAAGGGTTCTAGAGCAAGAGCTAGCAGGGCTTGTTGTTAGAGCTTTAAATTAGATTTGAAGGGGGAAAGGGACAAAACCAGTCTTGCCGATGACAAGCAATGGGATGGCACACCAAAACTTGAGGAACTGAGCGCTAGTGGGATCCCTCAATCTGCTCCACAAAGTGTCGGCTACAACAAACTGCACTTGAAATGTTGCTATACCAACACACGCAGCATGAGAAACAAACAGGACTAGCTCAAAGCTTTGACCCAGTCTCAGAGATGACATCACTGTCATAAGCAAAACCTGGTGGGATGAGTCCTGTGACTGGAATGCCCTGCTAGATAGTTCCAGGCTCTTCAGGAGGGATAGGTCGGGCAGAAGAGGCAGAGGGTGGCACTGTATGTGATAGAAGGATTAGAATCTATAGAGCTCGCAGTTGGCAGTGGTACAGTTGAGAATCTCTGGGTAAGAATCAAGGGGCAGACAAATGTGTTAGGTTACAATGTAGAATGTAACCAAAAGTATTTATTCTATTGCCATCTACATCAGCTGTTAAGATAGAGGGGCAGTGTTCTTTATCTTCTCCATGAGTCAACCCTGATAACACCCTCTGAGGGGCTATCTCCACTAATGGGCCATCAAGGTCTCTCAGCATGACTCATAGAATTCCATCATCTTATTGTGAGATGCTCTGCCCAGGGGGAGGAACCAAACACTCCTACCTGTATATAATCAGAGGCTTGGAACACCACGAGCAGCACTACCCACTGCATTCCCAGAGGACAAGAGCTCCATAACCATCGCTGGACCTCCAGAGGAAGACCAGACCTTTCTACAGCATCACCACTTCTACAGAACCACATCCATCGCTTCAACAGGACTGTAGCCACCATTTAATCAGACTGCTGCCACCACCCTGACTGACAGGGTGTCAGGTCATATTCTGACTCTGTCAGTTTAGGCCAGTGTTTCTGTACTATTGCCTTTATTTTAATTTTCCTATTAAATTATAGTTCTGAATTGGAATCTCCCACAGGTTTGCTTTCAAACTAGTACATATTTTGGCACTCAGTGTGAGGCAGTCCTGGGAGAAGTCAGAATTAAAATTCTGTACTACAGAAACCATCTATTCACCATGATGTTCAGTGTCTTTACATAGGTACTGTACCTTGCTCTCTATGTTTTTCCCCACATGGGGAACCATTTGCTGACTTTGATGCTCCATTTGAGAACAGGGAATGGTATGCAAATCGCTTTATTGGTTTATTATGTCTATTGCATTATGACTTCCTAGGCTATGAACGTCATTCAGAATATATATTCAGTTTAGTTCTCTTGTCCTAGTCTGGGCTGCTACCTCTGGGGTCGCCTACACAATCTCACCCAGCCCCTGGGGGGAAGAGTACGGAGTGGTTTTTTCCAGCCTTTCAGGCCTGACACAGCGGGGTTTGAAAATATTGTTTCCTCTGGATGTCAAGGACAGCATAATCTTGTTATCAGTTCTTCTTTCTCTTTTCTTTACAACCTGCACCGTGTATACCATGCTTAGAGTCAGAACAGTGCTCAGTGTGGCAGCATCCTCAGGATGAGGAGGAGAAAAGCAGCAAAGCAACAGGCACCATGTCTATGCAAACTGTCACAGAGAGAAAAGGAACCAAAGGAACAGTCGATGTGTCCACACAAACCATCACTGAGCCCAGACAGCCTAAGTGGGTAGCAGTTGCCCCCATTCAGAAAAAGAAATCAAAGAGCAAATCGGTCCACATAGTGACCAACAAGGAGGTGGCTGGACGTTCGCACCCAGCAGAAGAGACAGAGATCATCACTCACTCTCTACCCCTGGATGAGCGGCATGACTTGCAGAGGGAGTTCACCTGCCAGACAAATAAGTCCATCCTGACCTGGCTGCTCCACATCTGGAACACTGCAGCTAATGACACCATTCTGGATGGAAGTGAGGCCAGGCAACTGGGAAACTGGGATCCCTGTCCCGGGATGTGGTCATTGACCAGGGGATTAGGAGAACCCAGGAAACTCTCAGCCTCTGGTGCTGACTGCTAGTGAGTGTAAGAGATAGATAATGTCCTGAGGTGATGTTATGATACTGTATTCCTTATCGTCTGCTTTATGCCCAGACATGGGTCTTGTACCTTTAAGCTAGATCTGGAAGGGTGGGGGAACTGGTGGAATTCTTTTGGCGTTTTTATTCGCATATCCTCCCCAGGCTCTCTCTCGGCTGTGTTTTCTAGCATGGAAAGAGGGAGGATGTCTTTGCTTTTTAGCTAGCTTCTCGTTCGTTAGCTGAGGCAAGAAGTTTTCCTAGGACTGTGGCTTCTTCTTCTGGAACTGTTCAGCTTTTCTCTGGTCCAAAACACCAGAACATCACTGGGGGCCCCGCACGCCACGGCCCGGAGGCCAGCTCCAGATCCTGGAGGGAGCCAAGCCACACCTACAGAAAGGACTCTGAATCTACCAGCTCTTCTCCACAATGAGAAGTTTTATTATCTAACATTATTCTTTTTTTTTTCCATGCCTGTGATCACCCTGCTTATTAAATAAACAGGTTTTTTTCACTTTCCTCCAAGCCTGCTTTGGGGGAGGGTCTGCTGAAACCTTCTTACCTGTTAGAAGAGACACCCTTTTCAGGACATTTCCTCCCAATTTGTCTCAAAACTGAGAGAATACCTTTGTAAAGAAGATCTCCACATGCAACAAGGAAAATGGAGCACAGTAGAAGAAGGTATACAATGCCTAAGGGAATCGGCTGTGCTGGAGATGATTTTTTCAGAAGATGAGAGATTCCCTAAGAGCCCAGATGGTGTCCAGTGCATGTCGCAAATGTGGTGCAAATTTGCAAAGCTTGGACCAGAGATATACTCCTGTTACCTAGTGATACTGCAATGGCGGGAAGGAGAGGGCAAGGTAGGCATGTTGGTCAACAAACTAAGAATTTACGAGGATGTTGTCACTGCCCCGTTATGCACCCATGTCTCATCTGTGCAAACAAAGCTGGATGAGCATGTCTGGAACTTGGAAGAGAAAATTGAAGAGGGCCACCTGAAACCGAGAAAGGAGCTTAAGGAAAGAATTTACCACATCTAGCCAGAACCAACAAGAGTCTCTGCCATTAGGAGTAGACATCCCCCAGCGAAGGAGAGAGGATATACTCCACAAGGTAACCTCTGGTTTTTCTTTCAGGAGCATGGAGAAGACATGAGGAAGTGGGATGAAAAACTCACCTCCTCCTTGGCAGCCCAGGTACATGAATTGAAAAGAGGAACATCTACCACAAGAAGCTCATCTAGGGTCAATGCCACTCTGGTCTCTCATTGACAGAATTCCTGGCAGTATAGGAATGATAATATGATCAATTCCCTTGAAGGGACCTTGGGAACATATTTACAGGAGGAGAGCAACCTGTACCATGACCAAGATTAGAGGGGCCCTGCCTCTAGCCCAGTAGAGGAAAGGGACAATCAGATCTATTGCACTGTGTGGATCCAATGGCCTGGCATGTCTGACCCACAAAGATATATGGCTTTGGTTGACACTGGTGCTCCATGTACCCTGATGCCATCAAAGTATGTGCAAGAAGAATCCATTTCTATTTCTGGGGTGACGGGGATCCCAGAAGCTTACAGTACTGGAAGCTGAAGTGAGTTTGGGAACAAGTGGCAGAAACACACCATTGTATGGGCCCAGAGGGCCCATGCCTCCTTGACATCAACTATCTCAGAAATGGATATTTCAAAGACCCAAAAGGACATCGCTAGACTTTTGGGATAGCTGCTCTAGAGACAGAGAAAATCAGACTACTGAATACCCTGCCTAAGCTTTCAGACAACCCTTCTGCTGTGGGACTGCTGAGAGTGGAAGAACAACAAGTACCAATTGCCACAGCAACAGTGCACTGTCAGTTATACCGCATCGAGACTGTGATTCCTGTCCGTAAGATGATTTGTGAACTGGAGAGCCAAGGGGTGGTCAGCAAGGCTCGTTCATCCTTTAACAGCCCCATATGGCCAGTGCGTAAGTCCAGTGGAGAATGGAGACTGACGATGGATTACTGTGGCCTGAATGAAGTCACACCACTGAGTGCTGCTGTGCCAGACATGTCGGAGCTTCAGTATGAGCTGGAGTCCAAGGCAGCAAAGTGGTATGTGACCATCGATATTGCCAATGCATTTTTCTCCATTCCATTGGCAGCAGAGTGAAGGCCCTAGTTTGCTTTCACCTGGAGGGATGTGCAATACACCTGGAACTGGCTGCCCCAGGGGTAGAAGCACAGTCCTACCAGGTGCCATGGGCTGATCCAAACTGCACTGGAAAAGGGCGAGGCTCCGGAACATCTTCAATACATTGATGATATCATTGTATGGGGAATCAAAGCAGGGGAAATCTTCATGAAAGGAGAGAAGATTATCCATATTCTCCTGAAAGCTGGTTTTGCCATTAAGCAAAGTAAGGTTAAGGGACCAGCTCAAGAAATTCAGTTTCTAGGATTTAAGTGGCAAGATGGACATCGCCAGATCATGGCGGAGGTAATCAACAAAATCACCTCTATGTCCCCACCTACCAAAAAGAAAGAAACCCAGGCTTTTCTAGGAGCCGTGGGCTTTTGGATGTTACATATTCTGGAGTACAGGATGATTGCAAACCCTCTTTATCTCGTGACAGGAAAGAGAAATTATTTCCTGTGAGGCTCTGAACAACAGAAGCGTTTGAGCAAATTAAGCAGTAGATTGCCCATGCAGTAGCCTTAGGGCCAGTCAGAACGGGGCAGGATGTGAAGAATGCGCTCTACACTGTGACAGGGGAGAATGGTTCTTTCCTGGAGCCTGTGGCAGAAGGGACCTGGAGAGACTTGAGGATGACTGCTCAGGTTCTAGAGTCGGGGGTATATAGGATCTGAGACCAGCTATACCCCAAATGAGAAAGACATGCTTGCAGCTTTTGAAGGGGTTCAAGCTGCCTCAGAAATAATTGGCACCGAAGCACAGCTGTGTCTGGCACCCTGGCTACCAGTGCTGGGTTGGATGTTCAAGGGAAAGGTTCCTTCCATGCATCATGCCACCAACACCACATGGAGCAAGTGGATTGCACTGATCACAGCGAGCCAAGATAGGACATCCAAATTGCCCTGAGATTCTGGAAGTTATAACAAACTGGCCCAAAAATGACATTTTTGGATTATCTTCTGAAGAAGAGGAGCAAGTGACATGGGCCGAGGAAGCCCCACCATATAACGAGCTACCTGAGAGTGAAAGATGATATGCCCTCTTCACTTACAGTTCCTGCCAAATTGTAGGCAGAAATCTGAAATGGAAAGCTGCTGTATGGAGCCCCACACAGCGAGTTGCACTAGCTGCTGAGGGACAAAGTGGATTGAGTCAGGTTGCAGAGCTTAAAACTGTCCAGCAGGCTTTGGATATTGCTGAACAAGAGAAGTGGATGAGTCTCTATCTCTACACCAACTCGTGAATGGTAGCTAATGCTCTGTGGGGATGGCTGGATCGCTGGAGAAAGGCCAACTGGCAGCACAGAGGGAAACCCATCTGGGCTGCTGCGACTTGGCAGGACATCGCTGCCCGGGTAGAGAAGCTTACTGTGAAGGTTCAACGCGTAGATACACACGTACCCAAGAGTCAGGCTAATGGAGAGCATCATAACAATGAGCAGGTGGATCAATCTGCCAAGGTGAAAATATCACAGGTGGATCTGGACTGGCAGCACAAGGGAGAATTATTTCTAGCTTGTTGGGTCCATGATGCCTCTGGTCATTAGGGAACAGATGCACCATACTGATGGACTCATGACCGAGGGGTAGACTTAACTATGGACAATATCTCACGGGTCATCCACAGCTGCAAGACCTGTGCTGCAATCAAACAGGCCAAGCAGGTGAAGCCTCTGTGGTACAGTGAACAAAGATCAAACTATACGTATGGGGAAGCATGGCAAATAGACTACAATACCCTTCCCCAAACCCGCCAAGGCAAACACTATGTCCTGACCATGGTGGAAGCAACCATTGGATGGTTGGAGTCCTACCCTGTGCCTCATGCTACTGCCTGGAACACAATCCTGGGCCTGGAAAAGCAAGTCCTGTGGAGACATGGCACCCCTGAGGGAATTGAGTCCGACAAGAGGACTCATTTGAAGAAGACCCTCATAAACACCTGGGCCAGAGAACATGGTATGGAGTGGGAATATCATATTTCCTATCATGCACCAGCGGCCGAAAAAGTTGAGCGGTGCAATGGACTACTTATAAGAACCTTGAAAGAACTTGGCCAGGGAACCTTCAAAAATTGGGAACTCAATTTAGCAAAGGCAACCTGGATGGTCAACGCATGAGACTCCATCAACCGAGCTGGTCCTGCCCAGTCTGAACCCTTGCACACAGTAGATGGAGATAAAGTCCCTGTGGTACATGAGAGGTATTTTAGGAAAGACTGTTTGGATTAATCCCACCTGTCTTGGTTTGGAAGGACAGGTGTCTGCTAAGGAAGGCAGGAGCCTCCCTTGAAATGGAAAATGTAAACCGCCCCCCCCTCAGAATTGCTATAAATTTTAAATTAAGGGACTCTTAGGCAAAAAATATGGGAGCAGGAAATAACAGTCCTTTAATAGGGAAGAAAATAAAAAGATAAAATAAACAATGCAGTAAACCAAAGCAACACTGACAGAGTCAGAACAGGACCTGACACCCTGTTGGTCAGGGTGTTGGTAGCAGTCTAATTGAAATGGTGGCTGCAGTCCTACTGGAGTGTGAGGTGTGGTTCTGCTGGAGCAGTGATCCCGTAGAAAGGTGTAGTCTGCCTCTGAAGATCCAGTGGAAGAGGCACCTGTTCCTCTGGGAAATCCAGTGGAGAAGTCATGCTGGTGTCCCAGAATCTCAAGATTATATCTGGGTAGCAATGCTTGGCTCCTTCCTCTGGGCAGAGCATCTCGCAATGGGATGCTATAGTTCTTATCAGTCATGTAGTGACATTCAATAGCCTATTATCAGCAGATGTCTTCCCGGAGGGAGGAGTCGTTGTGGAAGAGATAAGGACAACTGCCCACTTAACAGAAGACGACTGCCATACAGATGGCAAGTAGAATACAATTTGCTTGGCAATCCAGGACATTATCCACCCCTTATTCTATTTCCATCTGCATCGCAATGAAACCTTAACCCAGTTCTCACTTAAGACTAGGTTTCCTTGTGGTACACAACGGCTTTCTCCATCTTTCTGCATTATCCACCAAGTGTAACCAGGTCCTTGAGCAAAAACAATCCCACGGATGGGTTTGTCTATTGGAATTAATACCAATATATCCAGATGGAACATGCCTGGGCTCGTCTGGCCCTTTCTGCTTGACCAAAGGTGGCAGCTGTGGTGGTTTCACCTCAGAGACACCTTTGGCTAGCTGGATATTGCAGCTGGGCACTTGGGACAAGTCCAGGCATGCAGGAGCTCAGGTTTACCTCTGGCGGAGAAGCTTCGAGGCGAGGTGAAGGAAAGGAGTCAAGTTCTGCTAGAGGGTTTCGATCCAGAGCTTTATTCCTGGCCCACAGGCCCCTGAATCCCGTAACAGCTGTAACAGAACTCTCGAACTGTATGGTTGCTGTGTCCTTTAACCCCGGGGAGAGGGAAGGGGTAGGGATCCCACCAACCAGGTAAGAGGGGGGAGTCTCAGGGAACAAATGACACTTGGATGGCCCAATGTCCCCCAGGGCTGAAAGGCATCTTTTGAACTTTGCCAATCACTCGACGCCCTTCTGGAATGCCAAGATTGACAGACAGCACTCATTAGGGGGCAAGGGAGGAGGAAAGGAGTGGTGATTGGCACACCTGGGGAAGGAACAGGAAACTGAGGCAAACCATGACATCACACCGCAACATTTGTCTTTGTCTGAGGTGGGATTAATCCAGTCATTCCTAAAATACCTTTCATATGTACCACAGGGACTTTATTTCCATCCACTGTGTGCAAGGGTTCAGACTGGACAGGACCAGCTCAATTAATGGACCCTCGGGTGTTGGACCATCCAGGTGGCTTTTGCTAAGTTCATTTCTCAATTTCTAAAAGTTCCCCCACCAAGTGCCTTCAGGGTAGTCTTAAGTACTCCGCTGCAGTGTTCAACTTTACTGGCAGCTTGTGCATGATAAGGGATATGATAGATGCATTCAATACCATGTTCCCTGGCCCAGGTGTTGATAAGGCCATTCTTGAAATGGGTCCTATTGTCCGACTCAATTCTCTCAGGGGTGCAATGTCTCCACAGGATTTGCTTTTCCAGGCCCAGGATGGTGTTCTGGGCAGTAGCATGAGACACAGGGTAGGTTTCCAACCATCCAGTGGTGGCTTCTACCATGGTCAGCACATAGCGCTTGCCTTGGCGTGTCTGGGGCATTGTGATATAGTCAATCTGCCAGGCCTCCCCATACTTGTACTTGGACCACCACCCACCATACCATAGGGACTTCACTCGCTTGGCCTGTTTGATGGCAGCACGCGTCTCACAGTCATGGAGAACCTGAGATATACTGTCCATGGTTAATTCACCCCTCGGTCTCATGCCCACATATAGGTGGCATCTCTGCCCTGATGACCTAAGGCATCATGGGCCCATCGAGCTAGGAATAACTCCCCCTTATGTTGCCAATCTAAGTCTATCTTTGACACCTCTGTTTTTGCTGCCTGATCTACCTGTTCGTTGTTTTGGTGTTCCTCATTAGCCCGACTCTTGGGGACATGGGCATCTACATGACGGACTTTCACAGGTAGCTTTTCCACCCGAGTGGCAATGTCTTTCCATTCATCAGCAGCCCAGATTGGCTTTCCTCTACACTGCCAGTTGGCCTTTTTCCACCTTTCCAGCAAGCCCCACAGAGCATTGGCTACCATCCATGAATCAGTATAAAGGTAGAGCTTTGGCCACTTCTCTTTCTCAGCAATGTCCAGGGCCAGCTGAAAACTTTGACTTCAGAAAGTTGACTTGACCCACCTGCTCCTTCGGTAGCTTGTGCAACCTGTCATGTGGGGCTCCATACAGCTGCTTTCCACTTCTGGTTCATCCCTACGATGCAACAGGAACCATCAGTGAAAAGAGCGTAGCGTCTTTCCGCTGCTGGTAGATGGTTGTATAGTGGAGCATCTTCCGCACGTGTCACTTGCTCTTGTTCCTCTTCATCAGTGAGACCAAAGTTTTCACCTTCCGGCCAGTTTGTAATTATCTCCAAGATCCCAGGGCGATTCAGGTTTCCAATACGGGCATGCTGCGTGATGAGAGCAATCCACTTGCTCCATGTGGTGTCAGTGGCGTGGTGGGTAGTGGGAACCTTTCCTTTAAACATCCACCCCAGCACCAGTAGTCGAGGTGCCAGGAGGAGTTGTGCTTCCATGCCAGTCACCTCCAAGGTGGCTTGAACTCCTTCATAGGCGGCCAAGATTTCCTTCTCTGTGGGAGTGTGGTCAGCTTTGGACCCTCTGTAGCTTCGACTCCAAAATCCTACAGGTCGGCTTCGAGTCTCCCCAGGCACCTTCTGCAAGATGCTCCAGGACAAGCCATTGTTCCCAGCTGCAGAGTAGAGCACATTCTTCATCTCTGGTCCTGTTCTGACTAGGCCAAGGGCTACCACATGAACGATCTCCTGCTTAATCTGGGCAAAGGCTTGTTGCCGCTCAGGGCCCCAGTGGAACTCGTTCTTCTTGCAGGTGACCGGGTAAAGAGGGCTCACGGTCTGACTGTACTCAGGAATATGCATTCTCCAAAAGCTTATGGTGCCTAGGAAAGCTTGCGTTTCCTTCTTGCTGGTTGGTAGAGACATCTCAGTGATCTTGTTGATGACCTCAGTTGGAATCTGACACTGTCCGTCTTGCCACTTTATTCCCAGGAACTGGATCTCTCGGGCAGGTCCCTTGACTGCTCTTCTTGATGGCGAAGCCAGCTTCCAGCAGAATCTGGATGATCCTCTCTCCTTTCTCAAATACTTCCATTGCCATGTACCCCCACACAATGATGTCATCGATGTACTGCAGGTGTTCTGGAGCTTCACCCTTTTCTAGTGAAGCCTGGATCAGTCCATGGCAGATGGTGGGGCTGTGCTTCCACCCCTGGGGCAGTCGGTTCAAGGTGTACTGCATGCCCCTCCAGGTGAAAGGAAACTGAGGCCTGCATTCTTTTGTCAGAGGAATGGAGAAAAATGTGTTAGCAATGTCAATAGTGGCATACCACTTTGCTGCCTTGGACTCCAGCTCATACTGGAGTTCCAGCATGTCCAGCACATCAGCACTCAATGGTGGAGTCACTTCATTCAATGCACGATAGTCCACAGTCAATCTCCATTCTCTGTCAGTCTTGCACACAGACCAAATGGGACTGTTGATGGGTGAGTGGGATTTTCTGACCACCCCTTGGCTCTCTAGCTCACGGATCATTTTGTGGATGGGGATCACGGCATCTCGATTCGTCCGATACTGCCCGCGGTGCACCGTCGAGGTGGCAATTGGCACTCGTTGCTCTTCTACCTTCAGGAGTCCTACTGCAGATGGGTTTTCTGATAGTCCAGGCAAGGTGTTCAACTGCTTAATGTTCTGTACCTCTACAGCAGCTATGCCAAAAGCCCATCTGATTCCCTTTGGGTCTCTGTAATAGCCCTTCCGGAGGAAGTCTATGCCCAGAATACACGGGGCCTCTGGGCCAGTCACAATAGGATGTTTCTTCCACTCTTTCCCAGTCAGGCTCACCTCAGCTTCCAACAGAGTCAATTGCTGTGATCCCCCCATCACCCCGGCAATGGAAACAGGTTCCGCCCCCACATGTCCTGATGGTATCAGGGTACACTGCGCACCAGTATCAACTAAGGCATCATATTTTTGTGGTTCTGATGTGCCAGGCCATGGGATCCACACCATCCAGAAGATCCAGTTTTCCCGTGCTTCTCCCTGGCTAGAGGCAGGGCCCCTCTAACCCTGGTTATTATTTCTTTCCTGGATGTACATGGTAGAGGTACCTTCAAGGGGATCTTGTAAATCAATCTTCTTGGTTCCTTGAAGTCTGAGCTTTCCCGATAAGGAGGCAATAATTCTTTTCTTGGAGATTTGGGTGTCTTGTTGCTATTATCTCTATCCAGATAGGATAATGTGAAGAATTTCTTGATTATCTTTTCCAATCCTTGAGCTAGTTACAAAAAGTATCTTATATCACATAGTTTCTATTTTAATATTATGCTATAGCCTAAAGACTATATTTTCCAAACTACTTAAAAGAGATTAATACATCATAACTTTCCAACATAACACATATAGTAATCATTTTAATATTTGTGAAGATCTAGTAATATAATATGCATTTTTCACAACACTGTCACCAAAAATCACTGAAATCCGAGTAAATAAAACTCCTTAACACCAATGTAGCATTAAGAAGTGACATTATTTATTACAGGTCTGGTTGACAGTGGGTTTGCTCTACCTAGCATGCACACGATCCACTGCAAGTGTGTTGTTTATATACAGTCACCACATACATATTATAATTCCTCATTACCATAAAACCCTCCCCAGGTTCCCAGGTTCCATTTTTTTACTGTCTTTTTTGGCTGTGGCTGCATTCCCAAGCCAGATGACTTCCCCTTATCTTCCTCCTGTCCTTGCTGAGAAAGCAGATCCTGCATACCCTCTTTCATTGCTAAAAGTACACAGATGCAGTAGAACTCCTTATTCTTGGATTAACCCTTTGGTATCAACACCAAGTTGGGCTGGAGTGTTGATATGCTGGAGGATAGGAAGGCTCTGCAGAAGCATCTGGACAGGCTGGATTGAGGGGTTGAGGCCAATTGTATAAGATTCATGAAGACTCAGTGCCACTTACCGCAGTTAGATCACAACAACCTGTTATGACCTGCTGCAGAAGGTGAGGGTAACCCAGGTTCTTGTTGTTACAGAAAAGTAATGCAATAGTTGGCTCTCACAATTAAGAGCTAGATATTATGTGTATGTTGTGTAGTGATGTTATTTTAATATGTCCCCCATAGTCCTCTTTTCCCTCCCCTCGTAATAGCCTTAGGAGTAGGGGCATTTGGGGGGAGGGCAAGCTTGTTACTAAGAGACACGGCATGGCAACACCTGACCTCCAGTCAAGTTACAAGAAAGCAGTCTCCACCAATGGATGGCAATGAAGAGTTAACTGACAGGCTTTGGGAGGGGCTAGGGTTAGCTGATGCAACACCAAGGGTATATAAGGGGGAGCAGCCATTTTGTGAACGAGCTACTTCGCTATTGATAGTGGAGCCCTGGAAAATGTTAAAAATAGTTTTTGAAAATATTAGGCTTTGTGTTTTCTCAGATCACTGCACCCGTGTAAGCAGTATGATAAAAGATATAATTGTTAGATGTGATGATTGTTTAGTAATTAAATATAATTATTATATAACCATAAGAAGAATCATGAGAAACTATGTTGGAACTTTAAAGGGGGGCTATGTTTAGCTGAAATCTGTGTATACAATAGTGTCGTAAACGGCAGAAGAATTGCAGCACACAATATGCGTGAACAGCAAATCTCAAAGTTTATTGATAACTCACACATATTTATATTGGTGTTAATGAAGCTTATACATATTGCAAAAGCTGAGCTCATTATTGGTTAAAACACACCTAAATCAACCACACCTACTTCTATGCTCTAATGATTATTTTGTTTCTATGTTTACATTCTTGTGGCTATTCTACCTAGGCTATCTTCATTTTTCTGGCAAAAGATTTTCTCCCCCATCTTCATGTTGCAGCAAAGGTCACCATGACCCTTGTCAGTGATTGGACACTGATTACTTAATCCCCAGCTTGTTTCCCCTATCCTTATCCAACGGTATCACATCGAAGTGTCCTTTCTCAGCTAGCCAATTATCCACAAAGCTCTCCACACAATAGAACAATATAAGTTTAATAATTAACATGAAAATTATGTAATGATAGAGTATAAAACACGTTCACCTCGAATGTATGGTCAGAATCAGATTTGGGTGGAAACTACCCCGATTCCCAGAGCTCTTAAATAAAAAGCACCACATATAATCACTTATGTGATTATGTGTTTTTTGAATGCTAACACTAGTAGCCACGAGGGGGGAGAGTGGTGGTGGGCAGGCACCTAGTGCTGTGATTTTTCCTTATTCAGTCCTTTGTTGTAATTTTTGTAAAGATTTAATACGCCTTTTTAAAATTTTAAAAGTGAGGGTCGTTTATCACATTGTTAATAAATCCCTTGGGGTGGATTACAATGAAACAACACTGATCGGTGTTTGTAAATAAATATATGTAGGGTATTTTGTAGAATAACTTAGTTATACAGGAAAATAGGTATGTGACAATTTTTGGTTGTTTTTATCTATACTAATATGACAATACAAAAGTATAGAAATATCACTTGAGAAAATGTGTAAGAAAGAGAAAGAAATGGATAAGAGTAGAAAGATCTCACCACCTTTAGGCCTCATGATGAGACTTGGTTGTTGCAATTTTGATGTCTGGTCAAAGGACTGGTTGCAGACTGGATCCACCGGATGGTGGGGAAAAATCCCAGGGAACTCCGCAGAACACAAAATCTATTGGGTTTATATTCACTTAGGTTCTGGTAGGAACATCCAGATATCTTCCCTGAGGAGGGGAGTATTAACTGGATGATGTAATGTTATGGATCACAGGACACTTCAGGAGTCTTTGACTCTTTCTAAGACAATACAGCTGCCTATTACATCAGTGCAGTTGTGTCCATAATGGCCCCTTATGGCCCATCAGTAGAGGTGAACACCTTCAGGCTATGTGTGAATGTCCTGGTAGTTCCCAGCAGGGGAGTTATCACAGCTGAATTCACTTGAGTAAGGACAAAGAGACAGTACCCACCTCGCCTCCCAGGGTTTGCCTCTTTCCTTATTCAGCATCCAGCTGTAGCCTGGAGTGGGGTTTGCTCGCCCTCTGCACTTGGGAGATTGCTTTGCACATCAGTCACAGTCCAAACTCCAGTTAGTAGGCATATTGGGGAAGGGTAGGCTTTGGTGGTTGTGACGGTGTTCACAGGGGTTTTCAGGTGAGGGAAGAGACGAGAATGTTGACTCCATGTTCAGAAGGCTTGATTTATTATTTTATTATATATATTACATTAACACTATACTAAAAAGAATAGAAGGAAAAGTTTCATCTCAGAAGGCTAGCTAAGCTAAGAATAGAATGAATGAAAACAAAGGTCTGTGGCTTGGACAGAGAGAGAGAGAGAGCCAGCTTTGCCGTGACTGGTCATTAATTCCAAACATCCACACGAGACCAATCACAGATCAACCTGTTGCATTCCACAGCAGCAGATAACCATTGTTTACATTTTGTTTCTGAGGCCTCTCAGCTTCTCAGAAGGAAAAATCCTAAAGAAGGATTTTAATGAAAAGATGTCTGTGACAGGTGGCCAGGAGATGAACAGCTGCTTCTTTGCAGTTTGATACAGTGGGCAAAAGTTCTCTGATGATTTCAGCAATGTTTAAGCCATTAACCATTTCAGTCTCTCACGCAACCCTATGCCATGCTACAGGCTTTGGGAAGAGTGGTTGGAAAGCTGCCCAGCAGAAAAGGACCTGGGAGTGTCAGTCACAAGTGGCTAATATCGTCACCAAATGGGACAAAAGAAACTTATCCAACATCAATTTGATGTGAATAAGCAGACACTTCTTTATTCAGGTGCTGGGAACATGGGAGATAGCTCCTCCAAAAATGTGTTCCACTTAACAAACAAAACTCATCCATTTAATATACCTTTTCTGATGAATTATCATTACATAATTTCTTTTACATACTATGCTTGCTTTTAAAGTTAACCTTTACATTGATTGGTTCTAATAGTTAATAACTTCATCAATATTCTTAAACAATCATTGGTCATCTCTCCAGAGGTCTACTGATTGGAATCCTTAATATTCAAATCAAGATGGGACAGCTAGTGGGTTTCCAAGCAGCATAAGTGGAAAGCACGACGGTGTCCATAGCTTCTTAATCAAAACAGAAGGGTCCAGTAACTTCTTGGTGAAGGTTCTGCCATTACACATTCCATACATAGCACTCCTGACATTTCTATACCTTATACTTCAAAGTTTTCTACTTATAATAATAGCTAACCCTTTTATATTATTTAACTGATTATTTGATCAAAATTTTCATAGCAATATGAGCCAGCAGTGTGCCCAGGTGGCACTGAAAGCCAATGGTATCCTGGCTTCTATCAGAGACAATGTGGCCAGCAGGACTAGGGAAGTTACTGTCCCTCTCTACTCAGCACTGGTGAGGCTGCAACTTGAATAATGTGTTCAGTCTTGGTCCCAGTCACTACAAAAAAGGCATTGAGATGCTGGAGTGTATCTGAAGAAGAGCAAGGAAGGTGGTGAAGGGTCTGGAGCACAAGTCTTACAAGGAGCGATTGAGGGAGCTGGGGGTGTTGTATTTCTTCTGGTTTAAGGTAAATTTGGGAGACAACCTCTGAAGGGGTTCCCCTAGAAAGCAGATTCAAGTAGCCCCTCCTCCAACCGGTTTGGGAAAATATTTCCTTGGAGAAAAGTGGAAAAAACTGTTTATTTGATAGACAAAGCATTTACCAGCACAAGAAATGAACAACGTTAAACAATAATATCTCTTGTCGCTCCAAAAGAGATGCCAAACTTTGAAAGTCCCTGTCGTGGGTTGTAGCGCAGCTTACTCAGTCTCTTATCAGTCCCTCTGGCACTGGAAATGCTGCAGCCCTGGTCCAGCATGGTGGGCCACAGTTGTGAGCTGCTGGTGCTCTTCTGCATGTTCAGTCCAGAGCAGGTTTAAATAGGTCCAAAGAAAAAGACAAACTACAGTTCAGGGAATTTTTCTGCCTCAGTTAGCTAAAAACTAACTAAAAGCAAAGGAGAACCCTGTCCTGCCATCTGTCTGTCCGCAGACAACACAGTCCAGGAACAGGAATGTCCAGGAGTGAGTGCAGTTTCTGAAAACAAATTGTGCTTCTCCTTACCCCCCCTTTGCTTTCAGAACCAATCTTCAGGGTGCAAAACTGTCTTAGATTGGGAATAGGGGTGTGTATTCTATTCCTATCTGTTAGGAGTGGAGCAGTTATCTTCTGTTAATTGGGCAGTTTTCATTATCTCTTCCACAACCAATCTTCTCTCCGGGGAGATATCTTCTGTTAATGGGCCATTGAGTCTCACTGCACGACTCATAAAAATTACATCATCCCATTATGAGATGCTCTGCCCAGAGAAAGGAGCCAAGCATTCCTACCTGGATATAATCAGAGATTCTGGAAGACCATGAGCAGCCTTTTCCCACTGGATTCCCAGAGAAAGCAGCTTTCTTGTCTACTGGATTCCCAGAGGAAGACCAGGCCCATCTAAACCACCACTAGACCTTCAGAGGAAAACTACAGTCTTCTACAGGATCACTGCTTCAACAGAACCACACCTGTCACTCCAGGAGGACTGCAGCCACCATTTAATCAGACTACTACTACCACCCTGAGCCACATGGTGTCAGGTCATATTCTGACTCTGTCAGTGGTTTTTTTTGTTTGTACTATTACATTTGTATTTTTTGTTTTCCCAGTAAAGAGCTGTTATTCCTATTCCCACGTTTGCCTGAGAGCCTTTTCATTTCAAAATTATAATAATTCGGAGGGAGGGGGTTTACATTTTCCATTTCAGAGGAGGCTCCTTCCTTCCTTAGCAAACACCTGTCTTTTCAACCCAAGACAAAAACTTATTTCTGGGCTAAACAGACAAATGGGGATAGGAACATCATATCATCATATCCTGTCACCTCAGGACAGGTGTTTAGCCCGGAGAAAAAGAGGATCAGAGGAGACCTTATTGCTCTCTACAACTACCTGAGAGGAGGTTGTAGCGAGGTGGATACTGGTCTCTTTTCCAAAGTAGCAAGCAATAGGGCAAGAGGAAATGGCCTCAAGTTGTGCCGAGGAGGTTTAAATTGGCTACTGGGAAACATTTCTTCACATAAAGGGTTGCCAAACATTAGAACAGACTGCCCAGGGAAGTGGTTGAGTCGCCTTTCCTGAAGGTATTTAAAAAATGTGTAAACATGGCACTTAGGGACAGGGTTTAGTTGTGGACTTGGTAGTTTAATGTTTGGACTTGATGGTCTTAAGGGCCTTTTCCAGCTTAAATGATTCTATGATACATAATTCTGTTCTATAATCTGTGGCCCAAACTCAAACTTTTAACATATTTTAAGCAGCAGAAAGGGTACTGGAGATCTTCACTAGGAATCAGAAGAGAGGTCCTATTTTCCCGTTGTCTGGCTTTGCAGTGACTGTGATTTTTAGAAGCTACTTCAGTTTAAATGCCACTTTCCTTATAAGAACCCAATATAGATGGATCATTTTATCCTAGTCACATTACTGTGCTACTTTCTTTGATCAAATTTTGCTCAGCCTGTTCTCACTTCTCACAGATGGTCATGGTAAGTTAAAATTTCGAATATATGTGGAGACAACAGCTGTAACTATTGCTGTAATTTGAGTATTAATTAAATTTATCCTTTTTAAAGGTTTTTTTTCTTGCCTGCTGCTGTATCTTATGACTTGCTGTAAACTGAATCAGCAGAAGTTCAGAAAAAGAAGCCCATGTTGTCAAATGCATGGTGCTTTCCAAAAGTCAAACAAAAGACTAAGTTTCCAATGAGAATTCAATATCTTCATCTATGAAAATGCTATTATCCAGAATGACATCATGATAAAAGTTATTATTAAGGCAGTGATTGACATTGAATCTATGTATTGGTATATTTGAGTGTCCAGAAATTAATGTTTGAGTGTCCCAGTCTTTCCTCAGATGCATCTGTAATCTGTCATTCCTCACACATAGTAACTGCCTATATGTATATGAGATGGAGAAATGTGCAAAAGGCAAACCAGAGACCCATACTTAGGATTTAATAGTACTGGAGAAATCTGCGTATATAAGTTAGGAACCACCTAAATTACAGTCCATATTGTTAGAAAGGAACATCTATGATTTGTATTGTTGTAGGTGTTTTGGTTTGACAATTTGAGATTTCCTGGCCAATGCACCAGCTAGTGTGGTGGGTTCAGTGCTGGCCAAATGCCAGTGCACCCACTAGAATGTACTTACTAATTTCCTGCTGTGAGATAGGATTAGCAGGAAAGCAAAGCAGGCTCAAAACTTTGAAAGGGTATAAAGAAAAATTTATTAACAGTAACTAAAAGAAAGAATAATAAGAATCAGAACAAAACCTTCAGAACACTTCTGCTCCCCCTACAACTTTTTCTTTCCCACTGACAATGTACAGAGATAAAACCTAAAATTTTCAGTCAGTTTACCACCTCGAGAATAGTCTTTTCTTCAGGTCATTTAGGTCCCTCTTGTTAATGTTATGGAGACTTCTCCACAAGAAAACAGTTCTCTCGTGGCTCTCAATTTCCACGAATAGCAGCTGCCTGGAAAAATATGCAATCATTAAGTCCCTCCCCTTTTTTCACATTTATTTCCCACAACTGTGTCTATGGGCCATGTCACCTTATGGGGTACTAGTTTAAAGATGAGCTGTTCAAGAGCAAAGGTTCTCTTCATCTATCTCTGGAATCATCTTCATCTCTGAGAACAGAAGTCTTCTCTCCCTGGGGTCACAGGGTACTCATCACTCTCTTTCTCTGTTGAAACTTCTCATGGGATCACAGCTACTTCAGCATTTGCTTACTTTAGCATGGAGGCCTTTGCCTACAATTTGAACAAGTCATCTCTCCATACTTGCACGCGTTACAGGGAAAAAGAGTCAGATGTATCAATTACATCCTTCTCCATAACTTTACAAGAGGATTTCAGCCCCAAGACTAAGGCATCTCCTCATCCCTCCCATCTGGGACTTGACTTTTTCTTCACTGACCTTGGTGTCTTCATGTTACTCTTCTATGTGCCTGCACTTGTCCTTTTCTCTCACTCGAGGGAGGACTGAAACACTGAAAGAGTTAATATCTCTCATGGGGCCTGCAGATGGTAATGTGACCCCAGCCCGGCTCCATAGCTTTCGCCAGGAACTGTGGCCAGGTGCTTGAAGGGAAAGAGAGAGTTCCCGGGTTTCTTTCATCTTTAACATGTGCTTTTTGCAGAGGCGTGTACAGCTTTCCAGTGGTTCAACAGATTGTCAATTCCCAAAGCCAACCACTGATTAGTTTCCTGTCAGACACGGAGGAAACAGCCAGCAGCCTCTCCCAAAACATCACTTCCGTGATGCAAAACCAGCACAATTGTCTAATTTCACCAGATATTATCAACACTGGGTAATGCATTCAATCATAGCATTCAGAATGAGATAATAATAACAGATTTTGGTGTGTGTGATCTTTATATATGGATTTGTTTATTCACAGTCTTCTTCCTCCCTCTTACTCAGGCTTGTTTAAACTAGACTTCCTTGATATGTTTGACAGCTTTCTAGAAAAACTTAAAAAGCAATTAAATACTGCAGTTTACTTCTCACAGATGCCACCTTCTTATCTAAATAGAGGATTTTTAACAGATTAAAAAGATTATTTTTGATCTTATTTTGCTCCTAATTTGCTTTCCTTAAGATATTGCAAGATAACTGTCAAATTTCCATAACTTTTGAGGACCAGTATCTGTAAATTACCTATCTTCTAGGGAAAATACATGGTTTCCTGACTAGCCTTGCACGTGGAAACCAAATTTTTACTTAGAAACGTATGTTTTGCATATCAATGCGTTACTTTTTCAGCTTCTGTTCTGTCAGCTAATGCAGTTCATTGATACCTATGTTCATTCTTCTGTTTCAGTTAGCAGTTGCAGCAACAGCAGTAATATTTTAAGCTGTACATTATTATAAAATGTAAAATTTGAGCATTTTTCTCAGAAAGTGATTAGGTTTTGTCTGCTTAATGGATTATTTTTTTACTTCTCTCTGATGTTCCCATTTCATTAAACTCCTTCAGTTAATACCTTTGAGTAAACTCCATTTTTTCCCTGCTCTAGTACTAATCTTACCTTTATTGGTTTTTCAACTAAAAACTCTGAGGTCCTTTTCTTTCTCATTTGACCATTCCCCTCTAAAAGGGTGAAAGCAGATGCCCTGCCTGTTAAAAAAAAATCCTCTATTTGCTCTTAGCTCAGCTGTTTCTAGATTGTTTGTACATTGGGAGATCTACTACCTTAAATTTTTGTTGGTGCTTTCCTGATCAATGTCACCATTACAGATTGCAGGTATTGCCAAGATACCCCTCTTTTCATATGTTCCTGTTCCCAGCCACCAGACTTCTAAATAGTATTGGGAAGGGAAGGTGGTGGCTGATGCATCAGGTCAGAGATTCAATCACTTCTCAACAGTTCTTCCTTCCCCCCTTGCTAATATGGATCTCAAACCACTTCCTCCTCTTGTCTCACTCACTTCCAAGTTCCCCTAAGTTGGAGATTTATAGCAGAAACTGGAAGGCACACTGCTCCTTATCAGTTCATGAGGTATTTTTTGATGAGACAACACATTTGAATTTATATACAAACAATATTTTCTGTATTTAATTCTGAAAACTGTGAAATGGTATGTCCTTCACATATCGGGGGGAGGACAAGTGAGAGAAAGTATAATATATATAGGAAGTGTGGTGTTAAGCTATAGGAATCCATCAAAATACAAGTCAGGATAGAGAGGGTTGTTTAGAAATATTTGAATTGCGGTATCAGTACATTAACTCCAGTATAGCACAGTGGGAAATCTAGTTGCTCTAAAAAGTGTGGAAACCCAGAGCACTGGGAATATTTCTCTGTCTGCTCTGGGGTGTCCTGATCCCCAGGGGAGCACTGACTTTGACTCTCATTCATGGAGAAAGTTTCCCAGACTTCAGGATAGATTAGAATCCACAAAAGTGGGAAATAGATTATAGAGAGTAGTGTAGGTGTATCACTTGGTGAGAAATTTAGGTTTTGGGATTTTTAGTATGTTGTGGATGGAAGCAAGATGGAGGACACAGAGTGTTGTCCTGAGTTTCTTCTTCATGCTTCTTCTTCCTTCTTCTTCATGGGTTTGGGTGGCATTTTGTAAGTGAGCAGAAAAGTCCACATTGCGGGCTCTTTGGGATCAGTTATTGGGTTAAAAGGGAAAATAATCTAGGTGTCAGTTCTTAATTGGATAATTTAGTCTTAAAAGACCTTGTAACAAGAGATTGTTAGCCATTTTGTGCCTTCTAATGAAAAGCTGCCGAACTCACAGTAGTGAAACTGTTTTACTGACAAAAAATAATAAACACTTGAGTCTGAACATGAACTACTGTTTCAAGTGCCTTCAATCCAGACCCAGAGAAATCGACAACCGGTATCCCGACAAAAAAGAGTTGCCATGTTAACAGGTAGATTTACTGTGTGTTGCTGGGATACTTTTGATTCTCTTTCAGAAAACAAATGTAAACATAACTAAGACATCTCTGCCACACATTTAAGTATTAATTTTTGGGTTTAGCAGCATTTGGGATTCAAGGTCACTAGGGTCTACAAAGAACTGCTAAGGCAGGAAGTGTTTATAGAAGTGAACAGAAGTAGAGAACTTAAGTTAGCTCTTAAGGCATGCTGAGAGGTATAAGAATTCTTAGACCAGGTCTCAACTGTTATTTCCAAATCTCAGCAATTCATAGCTGATCCTTTATGAATGGTTTTGGTTAGACACAATTACTCATGATTTATGGGTGATTCAATTTTTGTGGTTTAGCAGCAATAAAAGCAGTTGTATGAACTAGGTGAAACAAACAACTTGCTTCCAGTAGTGTTGTCCATTAAAATTGGATTCATTACCTGGTGTGCAACAAGCCAATAATTACACTGATTATTTATTTCAGAGTTGCACAAGCCTGGGTGCTCCATGATATTCTGCAAATCAAGAACCCCAACTATCAAGACTTTTTTTCTATTTATACATTTTAGCAAACGAAGGGATTAGTGTTCATTGGCTACAAGTTACATAGTTCTCTTTATAATTAGTATCCTATCTTCTACTGGTTAATGGTTCTCTAACTTCTCATGTTAATTACTCTGCTTGCTCAGTCTTTCTTTTCTTTTGGTAATCCCACTTCTGACACCAATTTAATGTTAAGATCCACTGGAATAATGATAGGCTCTGATTATTAAAAGATGCCTCTGCCCAAATTAAGATGCAAATGAGATCATATGCAAAAGTCAATAGTATGTATTTTATTCAACAGTAAATGTGAAGCAGAGAGACAAAGTGGGGGAGAGAGGGAGAGAGAGAGAGCAAGACAAGGAGAGAGAGGCAGATTAAGTAGAAAGATAGTCACCACCACATGGGTTTCTGTGGTGTCCTGCCGGCCCTTCTTCTGGACTTCTCGGTGGTGGGAGTCCCCTGAGTGTTCTTCTAGAGGTACCACTTCTATACAGTCAAAGCTTTGTTAACCTCCCCTGAGGTCTGAGTTCACTGAAGCATGTCTAGCCCTAAACCTTAACAAGGAAATTCTACCAAGTGATTTTTTTTTCCTAACACCTGGACATCACTTACAGCTTGTTTGCTGATCTCTGTTTAATGGATTAAATCTCCCTTCTGGTTGATTAGGCTTGAAAGTTGTCTTGGGTACAAAGACAAGGATGTAGAGTTTTCAGCACTGTCTATTCAAATACTCTTAGCGCCACAGCTATGGGCATGGTTTCAGCAGGGAAAAAATTGTGACCACAACTGGAAGGGGGTCCATTTTTTCTGGCTTGCTTGAGTGAAGGGATCAGCAGATAATGGCACTGTATGACCTGCAAGTCCCATTTGAGTCTTCTAGGATGCTTCTGCAGGACAAGGTGTGGCATTGAAATGACAACTCTGTAACTGCAGCCAGGACCGGTAGGGTTGGGGCTGTTTTTCTTCAGTGCCCAATGAGATAGGCCATTTACCCCCCCTTCTGCCCCACAATGGGGCAGTGACCTGAGACAGTGGTGCCGACACCGAGTCCAGCAGGTGGCAGGAAGAGGCAGCAAAGTGGCAGCACTGACCTCACACACACACCAGTGCTGTTGCAGAGAAGGAGGAGGAAAACTGACACCGCAAGTCCGGAGCTGCCCCAGGCAACACCAGCACCCCCCCATCTGCCACCAGAATTGCTTCATAATACCCTGCCTTCCCGATTTTTTTTTTTTTTTTGTTCCGGGGGAAGGTGGAACTGGAGGCTTCTCCATCATCTTGTCTTTGTCCTCTGATCCACGCTGGCTGCTGTGGTGGCCACCATCTTGGGAGGAGGGACTTATCCACCATCTTGTTTTCTTTGTTCCCAGGGAGACCACAGCACCTTTGTATCTAGTGATTATTGCTGTTATCTTGGTTGTTGCTGTTTTCCTTTTTAATAAACTGTTGTTTTTTCACATATCTTTTCTCACATTCATCTCTCCTTTTTGGTGAAAGGGGACTTGTTAAAACTAATAAGGGAGATAAGTCATTTTAGATTCTCCACCCTGTATAATTGTCTTAAACAAAGACAAAAGTACACAAAGATCAAACATTTGAGACTGAGTGGAAATTTTCCAAAGTAGAAATCCATTTTGATTTAGGTGAAATGTACATATTTGAGTTTATTCTGTAGTTTGAGAACATAGCTGTTTAGTCTGACTGCCTGTTCTCATAAAAAGCCTAGGCTCAGAGAAACTGCTTCAGTGAAGGACAGAGATAAGGGCGTGGGGGGGGGGGAGAGACAGAGACTGCTGTGAGAGCAGGTCAACCTGACCTAGGAATTCTTTCTGATAAAGAAGAACTAGCAGCAAATGTAACGCGAAATTTGTAAAAATGAATATGTATGAACCTATTGTGAAATTGCATGCATATATATTTGAGAGGGGGATAAAAAAAGATCTGGAGTTCCCAGAGGTGCGCATGTCTTTTAAAGAGAGTAATTTCCACATGCATCCAGCACTGTAATAAACATACCAGCTTTACAACTTTCACAAAGTTGTGGAATTTTTGTTTGTTCCCGCAACACATTTTGGCGAGCCAGCCAGGAGAGACCTTCTCTGTCCTCACAGGGGCAGAGTCATAGATGGACCTCCTGAGGCATGCCCCAGGATTTTCCCAGAGGAGCTCCGCTCGTCTCGGCTTGCCTCTTGCGGAGACAGACAAGGACCTGCTGGTGTGCGGAGGATACGGTATGTATTGAGGGACCCCTGGGGGAAAAGAGAGATAGGATGGCTGAATAAGTCACTCAGAGATGTCTGAGTGCTCAGCCTCACTCCTGTGCCTGCAGGCAGACTGGTTGATAGAGCGACTGGACTAGAGACAGGAGTTCACTGTCCGACAGAGCTACCGCTAGCAATTCTGGGGGAGAGTCGAGTGAACCCGTGTGCGTGTGTGTGTCTGGTGTCTGGACAGTGTATCATTGTATAGTTAATGCATTGTGTGGTTAATGTTAATGTGTTGGTAATCGTGCAAGTGAGTGGTGTACAAAAGAGAGCAAGCGAGTGAGTATACCTACGCTGCGGGGGGGTTTCTACCTGTGATTGAAGGGGCTGAGTGAGGCCTGAAGCACCGAATAAAGCAGGCTGTGGGGGCGGGGAGCGCCTGGCAGAGAAGTGGAGCAGGTAGTGGAGAAGTGTGGGTAAGGACATTTATTGTGTAAAGGTGGTGATTTGTGTAGATTGTGCACACTCTTACCGTGGCTAGATGAACTCAAGGGGTTCCTCTGCCCCAGTGGTTTGGACTCGACCCCTAGGAGTTTGTGAATCCTGTGAATTATTGGATAGATAGAAGAGACAAACGAGTTCATTTAGAGGGGCTTTATCAGACTTCAGCTGGTACTATAGAAAGTCTGGACTGGGAACAACCTGCCGTAGAGGATTTAGAGTTCCCTGTGATAAATGGAATAGCCTGCCTCTGTGGGCAATTCCTGAGAGCCTTTGGTGCATCGAGAGGCTGGCACCCTTGGTGGGGTACTATTGCAGTGCGGAGTTTGTGAGAGACGCTTGTATTGCTTTTCTAATAGGCATCAGGGCATATGCCCCGAGTGTAAATTGAAGTTTCCTGATCAAGCTGATTCAGAACCTAAGATCTTAAAGCTTGTGTGTAGGAGATTGTAGTAAATCCCATGGACCTGGCTAAGGCCCCATGGAGAATCTGAACAATAGGAATGCTGAGAAAGCAAAAGAAATTCCTATCTCCCTGACCCCCGCCCCATAGCCTATCTCTCTAACCCTATAAGGCTGTTACTTTAACCCTTACTATTGGTCAAATCTGGATTCCCCTAAACCCTTACCATTGGTTAAGTTTGGATTCTCTCCAACCCTATAAAAAGGGCATACTGTAGCCCATTTGGGAGAAGAAGAGCTGTCGCTGGGACCCTTCACAGACTTCCCCAATAAAGCCATCTCTGTGGAACCAGCCAGCGCCTCTCCTTCTCTCTCCGCCGTCTGCTGCAACCTCAGCCCAGGGCACCCCTACCTAGCAAGCAAGAGTTGAAATCCTAAGAGCTTGTGGTCACTATAAGAGCTGATAATCACCAAGCTTGCTATGGGGGTTGGCCCACGGCGATCAGACTGAGCTAGCTTAGCTTTGGGCACCCTGTCCCCCTGGGGACTGAGCTCCTGGGCTATCTTGCACTGATTTATGATTAGGCCAAATCAGAGGGTTTATTATAGTGGCGCCCAATGATGAGGAACCCCCTCAGAGGCGATATTCATCGATGAGCAGCGAAGCCCCCTGGGGTATTCTGTACTGCCTCACCAGACGACACTACTCCTGTGAAGAGACTTTTTTGTTTTAGAAGAAACTCACCGGGAGGGTCAGTTCGACCCTCAAATTTACATCTGAACGAAAAAAGTTCAGAGGAGAACTGACCTCAGCAGACCCCTTCCACAGATTCTGGACCCCAAGAACTGTAAGTATAAGTTAGCTAACATTGCGCGCATAAGTTCTGGGCTCTAAACCTTTTTTTTTTCGTTTTTTTTTTTTTTTTTTTTTTTTCTGCTGGAAGGGCTAAAATTAACATGGGTACAACTCTTAGTACCTTAAAACTAACTAAAATCGAGAGAGAGATATACTTAACCATCTTAGAAATCTAACAACTTTTCCGCCGGCAAGCTCTCAAAAACTAACCTTAAAAAATTTGTAACATGGATTATTTCGCAATACCCTGAAACTAATAAGGAAGCTGTCACTGAAAATTCGTTTTGGGATAAGATTGGCAACACCATATATATCTCACAAACAAAACAGGATTTTTCTGCAACTAACTATTTGCCTCTATTTCATATAATAACTAAAACAATTGAAAAATGTAACAGAGAAAAAATCTTAAGGCTAGCAACAGACACTTCCTCTTCAAATGCTAATGACTGATAAAGACTCTAAGGAATGTCGCTTGCATGCCTCACATCAGCTCCTGGGTCCTAAAGCTCTCCCCACCTCTGCCCCCCCCACGGCAGAGGCTACGCTGCTCACCACAGCCCCCCCCCCCCCCACCTCCCCCCCCTCTGCGGGATCTGCGCTGCCTAACTCCCCGCTTCTGGACTTATCTATAACTGCACACTTCCCCCCTCCCTCCGGCTTGGTTTCCTCATCGCCTCCGGTCCTGGGGGTCCCTCTTCCGGCCTCTGCCGCCCCCTCCCCCGCGCCGGCCCTCCCCCCCGCAGCGGACCATCCCGCCACTCCTCCCGCCACCTCCACCCCTGCGTCGGCTCTGTCCCCCTCCGCCGCGGCCCCTCCCACCCCCCCCCCGCCCCCCCCAGCCCCGCGGTGACTCTGACTCCCCCGGTGGCAATGCCCCCCCCCCCCGCTCCCTCTGCTCCCCCTCCCTCCGCCCCCGCTCCCACCACCCCTGCTCTGAGCGGTCAGGCCCGTCCCGACGGCTTCCCGACCCCCGCTACCGCCTCTGCCGTGACCGCCGGTATCCCCTCTTCCCCCCCCGCACCGTGCCTGCTACAGCAGGGGAACCTCACACATGCGCAATGCCAGCACACCACCTCGTAACCGCGGCACCCCAGACCGGTCCCACTGCCTCCCCACCCGTACTCCTCCCATGCCCACACCCCCAGCCCGCCCAGCCCCCCTGCCCCCACCACCCGTCCCACCAACCCCCCACCCACACTCAATGCCACCCGAACGGATCCCAGAGACCCCCCACGGTGCTACCCTACCACCCGGTCCTGTGCGTGCTGTGCTGCCATCCCAGCTCCAGTGGCGCCTCCCCTTGGCCAGGTTATGCCATGTGCCCCCCAACAGCTAACAAAACCTTTGAAAAACGCCGCTTCTAAACGCCGAAAAAAGCATAGGACGCAGATCGCACCCCCCCTCAGTCCTCCTCAGAGGACCAGTGCGCTTGCAGTGACTCTGATACGATGTATACTGATCCATGGGCCCTTATTAAGATGGAGGCAACTAAGTCTGGTGATTGGGAGCTGGCACAGAAAATTAATGCTTTTCCCATAGAATATAAGCAAGGACAAAACGGTGGGGAGTCCACTATAAAGACATGGAAGGCAAACTCAAATAAGGAACTAGTGCAATTAAGAAATATAGCCAAAGAACATGGCAGAAGCTCAGATATTTTTAGAAATTTCTTAGAAGCCATGTTCTCAGCACATGTCTTACTTCCCCACGATATAAAAAATATTTCACACTGCCTCCTGTCCCCAGCAGAATATTTGTTCTGGGACAGGCATTGGAAAAAACACTTAAAAACATTATCAGATTCATATTCTGCAGATGCTGCTAAGACAAATTTCACGGTAGAACAACTAGCTGGTGAAGGTGACTTACAGAAACCAGCAGACCAATTGGAAACCTTGAATAAAAAGGCACTGCAGGACGTCGCAGTTGCAGCAAAAACCTCTTTACTTCTCATGCATGATGAGTCAATGCCAACAATGCATTTTTCTACTATTAAACAAGGGACAGATGAAAGTTTTATCAAATTTGTGGACAGACTTAGAGATGCTTTGGAGAAACAGATAGAGAGCACAGAGGCAAGGAAGGAACTCTCATGTAAGCTTGCCTTGAGTAACTCAAATGAAAAATGCAAAGCCATTTTGAGGTCTCTACTCATGGATACAGACCCCACCATAGAGCAAATGCTGGAATACTGTACACGTCACATCTCCACTGAAAATACAGTGGCCCAAGCAGTTGCTAAGGGTATCGCTGAAGGAGTTTCTGGGGCATATGCAATAATAGCTTCTAAAGACCAAGCTAAATGCTATCACTGTGGGGATCTTGGACATTACATAAAGGACTGCCCAGAAAGGTCACCTCCCCGATACCACCGTAACAATTACCAAAGACCCCAGAATCAGCAGTGCTACCAGCAGCGTCCGTTAAACTCCCTGCGCAGCCCAGTTGAGCCCCGGGCTGGGACATCAAATCAATGGCCACCCAGACCCAATCACGCACCAACCCAGGAGGTTCCAGACCACAAGAAGAGGATCCAACACACGGGGCGACCCAGATGGGAACCCGCTGGCAATTGGTAACTGCTTTGTCCATTGACTTTAATAATGAGAATGTTCACCGTGTTCCCACAGGCAAATATGGGCCAAAAGGTGGTCCTTCGCACATTTTAATTATAGGTGACTCTCTTAATAGCCCAAAGGAGATCTTCGTTGTTCCAGAAGTGCTGACAGTGCAGCCAGGACAAGAGATTCTCGTCCAGGTATGCTGCATAGACTCACCATTTTTTCTTTCAAAGGGAACCCCAATAGCACAAGCCTTTTTCCTCCCAAAGGATCACAGGGAACAGATTCCTCTCAACCCTACAGCTATGTGGGCACAAGTTGTGGGACCATCCAAGCCTACTATCGAGTGCGGCCTCACCTGCAAAGGCGAGAAGACCCACCTGCCAGGGATGCTGGACACCGGTGCGGATGTGACCATCATCGCCCGCTCAGAATGGCCAGCACACTGGGATCTACAACCTGTTGCAGGCATGATTTCAGGGATTGGTGGAGCCACAGTGTCCATGAGAAGCAAGAACAACATCCTTGTGGAAGGGCCTGAAGGCAAGCTGGCAACCATTCGTCCATTTGTGGTAAGGGCCCCCATCACCCTTTGGGGCAGAGACGTTCTATCCCAGTGGGGAGCTTCTCTACATATTCCCACTCAGGATTTCTAATTGGGGTCACTGAAGTAAGCGCGCTGCCAGAAACACCTCGTCTCACCTGGAAAAGTCACAAGCCACTCTGGATTGAACAGTGGCCCCTTAATAAAGCCAAACTGCGCGCCCTAAACACCCTCGTGGAAGAACAGCTCGCAAAAGGCCACATAGTGGAGTCCAACAGCCCTTGGAACTCTCCAGTCTTTGTTCTACCAAAGCCTGGGACAAACAGGTGGAGGCTTCTCCACGACCTTCGCAGAATCAACGAGGTCATCGAGGACATAGGCCCCCTCCAGCCTGGCCTGCCCTCCCCATCGATGCTGCCTAGAGACTGGACACTTGCTATCATAGACATTAAGGACTGTTTCTTCAGCATTCCTCTGCACCCTAGGATGCTCCACGGTTTGCTTTTTCTGTTCCCTCTCTTAACAAGGAGGCCCCGCTCAAAAGATATCATTGGCGTTATCTTCCTCAAGGACTAAAAAACAGCCCCACTATTTGCCAGTGGTACGTGGCTCACATCCTGTCTCCCATTCGGAAATTATTCCCCGATGCTATCATCCATCACTACATGGATGACATCCTGGTGTGTGCTTCAGACAAAGCTTACTTGGACAATACAGTTAAAAAGACTATTGAAACCATAGAAAAGGCAGGAATGGAGATTCGTGAGGATAAAATCCAGTACACCAAGCCATGGACTTACCTTGGAGTCCAGATCCGGGAAAGGACCATCGTACCTCAGCAGATCACCATAAATGACGACCCAAAAACCCTCAGGGACTTACACAGCCTTTGCGGATCCATCAACTGGGTACGTCCACTGCTAGGAATTACAACAGAGGACCTTGCTCCCTTGTTCAAACTTCTTCGTGGACCTAAGGACCTGGACTCTCCCTGCACTCTCACAGAAGAAGCCAGAGGTGCCATCACTAAAGTCCAGGAAGCCCTGTCTTCATGCAAAGCCCATCGCTTCAAGCCCAGTCTGCCTTTCAAGTTCATCATCCTGGGAAAAGCACCTTGATTCCATGGACTGATATTCCAATGGGACTCACAGCTTCGAGACCCTTTGTTGATACTGGAATGGATCTTTACAAATAGCCAGCCCACAAAGACACCACCTACCAGGAGGTCATAGCACATTTAATAAAAAAGGCAAGGACTCGCCTTCGATCTCTTTCAGGTTGTGAGTTCGAATGCATATACTTACCAATAACTCTTACAGACTTTGAGGATTTGATCCAGACCAATGAAAGCCTCCAGTTTGCCCTGGATAGCTACACGGGCCAAATTTCAGTTAGGATCCCAAAACACAAACTTTTTAACCCTGATGTAACCTTCCATTTGATTCCAAAACAAATCCAAAATAGAAAACCTCTCAATGCTCTAACACTCTTTACAGATGGCTCAGGGTCTTCCCACAAGTCGGTGGTTACATGGAGAGACCCCCAAACACAAGATTGGCACTCTGACATACAAATAGTGGAGGGATCTCCACAGATCGCAGAATTAGCAGCTGTTGTCAGAGCCTTTGAAAAATTTAAAAACGAGCCTTTCAATCTGGTTACAGATTCAGCTTATGTCGCTGGGATAGCGATGAGAGCAGAACATGCTCTTCTCAAAGAGGTCTCTAATCCAAAGTTGTACCAACTGCTCTCTAAATTAATACGCCTAATCTCCCACAGAAAGCAACCTTACCATATAATGCATGTGAGGTCACACACAGACCTCCCAGGTTTTGTTGCAGAAGGCAACAGAAAAGCGGATGCATTAGCAATGGCAGCAGAAACTGCTAATGTTCCTAACATCTTTGCCCAGGCAAAGTTGTCACACGCGTTTTTTCATCAAAATATACCTGCCCTTATGAGAATGTTTAAGCTCTCAAAGGATCAGGCAAAGGCTATCGTGGCTACGTGTCCGAACTGTCAGAACTATCAGATACCATCCACGGGGATGGGAGTCAATCCCCGAGGTCTGAATAGCTGCCAGCTGTGGCAGACAGATGTAACTCACTTCGCACCTTTTGGAAGATCAAAATACGTGCATGTATCGGTCGACACGTTTTCAGGAGCAGTATTTGCATCATCACATGCAGGAGAAAACACACTGCACACAATAAAACACTTTCTCCTCGCTTTTGCCGCCCTGGGTGTACCAAAAGAGATTAAAACAGATAATGGACCAGCCTACACTTCCCGCAAGTTAAAGGAGTTCTTCAGTGAATGGGGAATAGCACACAAGACCGGCATACCTGTAAACCCCACAGGACAATCCATCGTGGAAAGGACACATCAAACCCTCAAAAGAGTCCTTGATCAACAGAACAGAGACATGAGAATCACATCTCCAGTGGAAAGACTTTGCAAGGCTCTCTACGTCATCAACTTCCTGAACTGTACAGCATCAGAGCCTGACCCACCAATACTTCGCCACTTTGCAAATACCACCCAAGCAAAGCTCACTGAGAAACCACCTGTGCTCGTGAAGGACCCTGAAACACACCAAATTTCTGGGCCTCACCAGTTGATTACCTGGAGTAGAGGATATGCGTGCGTGCTACTACCATCCGGTCTGAGGTGGTACCCCGGAAAAAACATAAAGCCATACTTAGGCACTGAGAACACTACTCCTGCAAACGGGGACAAGAACACTCCTGAGGCAAACACAAGACCACCTCAAAACCAAACCAGTTCTGCCTGGAGACGAAGACGTTGCCGAATACCCACAAACACAAGAACAGACCACCCCATTACAAGACAGCAGACAAAACTGAAAAGCTAAACAACAGTCTGCTGCATCAGACCATAGATAGCCTTAACACAAAAGTGTTCTCTGAACTATATGTTGTTACACTGTTTTTTTTTTTTGTATTTAAAGAAAGAAAAAAGAAAAAAAAAAAAAAGAAACACTGTTATTCCCCCTCCCTAATCTTTTAAAACCCCTTAACCCTCTACCCACTCCTCCTCCCATAGTGTAGCTTAGAAATTAAAAGAAAAAGGGGGGGAGGAGGGGAACAAGAAAAGAACAAGGCAGAAAACCCTCTCATCATAAAGATAACAAATTCTGCTTATATTCCCTATCAGAAGCCCTATTCCTGCCCAAAGATGAAAAATATCTCCATTGCTGCTGTCCTCATTGCTGCCTGGATGTTCTTCACCGTACCGTGTGCCTTCGGCTGGATTAGCCCACAGCCTAGCCATAATGTTTGGGTAACCTTAGCAAAAACATTAAAACAGGACAACATGTGCTTGTCCATGGGAAGCATTGATAACCCACTTTCCACATGTCTAGTAGGAATTCCCTTTGTAGCAGATGACTGGCCTGTCTATAACTCAGAGCTTCTCCGCACCACAGGTAAGAGACCCAATGTGGTTGATACTTGGGATGAGTGAACAAAAATTCTGCCAGATGCTCGAGAGGAACCCCAAGAATTAGATCTGTTGGGGTCCTCCAAGGCCACATACTGTGTCAAATTTTACTTTAGACGTCCAAAAAACAATTGGCCAGAAATTGACCAGAACAAAAACACATATCGAAAAGAGATATCACCAATTAACAAAGCCTATAACTCTCACGATTGGTGCAATTACACAGCTCGTGTGATTTCTGTGTCCTCTCTCCATCCCAAAGTATTACCCAAGGGAATGTTTCTCATCTGTGGTGACAGAGTATGGGCTGGGATCCCCTCCCGACTCCAGGGAGGTCCCTGTACCCTTGGAAAACTTTCTACCCTTACACCAAACATCACCCTGTTACATAATTGGAAAAAAGAAAGCGAATCAAAACGACAAAAAAGGTCCTACACTGAATTTGATGAAAATTGTGATCCTAAATTATACGATTGGAACAAACCAAAAAAGATTGCTGTCTCCCTGTTTTTACCCTGGGTAGCTGCAGCTAAAGCCCTCGGTGAAATCAATCACCTTGGGTGCTGGCTCAGTAAACAAGCTAACGCTACATCTGCAGCCTTGAGTGATCTCTTAAAGGAAGAAGAAACCACAAGACATGCTTCGCTCCAAAATCGAGCAGCAATCGACTTCCTGCTGCTTGCCCATGGACACGGCTGTGAAGACTTCGAAGGGATGTGCTGCTTCAACCTCTCTTCACGCTCGGAATCCATCCATGCGAACATCCAGAAACTGAAAGATCTCGTGAAGGACTTGAAAGTAGAAAGAATCCCAGACTGGGTCAATGAACTTTTTGGGCAATGGGGATTAACAGGATGGGCTGCATCCTTGATTAAGGGAATGTTGTTGATTCTCCTTGTAGTTGTTATTGTGTTAGCTATGTTCTCGTGCCTTGTTCACTGTTTCAAAAGAACTATAGCGAACGCCTTTTTTGTAAAAACAGAAAGTGGAGTTGTAGTAAACCCCATAGATTTAGGAAAAGCACCATGGAGGACATGAACAATCGGAATGCTGAAACAGCAAAAGAAAATTCCTGTTTTCTTGTCCTCCACCCCTTAACCTACCTCTGTAACCCTATAAGGCAATGTCATGTTAACCCCTTACCCATTGGTCAAGCTTGGATCCTTTCCAACCCTATAAAAGAAGCATACTGTACCCCATTAGTTGAGAAAGAAGAAGAGCAGAGACCCTTCACGGACCTCCCCAAATAAAGCCATCTTCGTGGAACAGCCTGCGCCTTCTCCTTCTCCTCTCTCTCCGTCTGCTGCAGCCTCAAGCCCAGGGCACCACTACCTAGCAAGCAGAGCTGAAATCCTGAGAGCTTGCAATCACTATAGAGCTGATAATCACCATGCTTGCTAGATGGTAGCCCTGCGGTCTTGGCATGAGCGAGCTAGCTTCGGGCACCCGGTCCCTACCCAGGGACTGAGCTCCTGAGCCCTAGTGCTCTGCATTATGATAAGGCCAAATAAGAGGCTCTATTAACTATCAAGTAGGGTTGAATTTGGCTATCCTCCAGCCTGGGGTGTCCCACTGGCATCCCATGGTTATATGGCATTCCATACAGCATCCCGAATGGTGAGACCCCCGTTTCTGAGTGAGGCATAGTCCTGATATTAAGCAAGGCAAGAGGGAGGCACTTCAGCCAGGACATCCGAGTCGCCAATATCAATTTAGACAACCATGCTTTCAAGGTCTGATTCATCCTTTAAACTTGTCCTGAGCTCTGGGGATGCCACAGGGTGTGGTATTCCCATCAAATGCCTAGTGCCTCTGCCAACTGCTTAATAATCTTCGAAGTAAAATGAGTTCCCTGATCCGAATCTATGTAATTTACCTCCCCACATCGGGGCACAATCTCCTCCATCAGTTTTCTGGACATCGTTTGAGCCATTGCTCTTGGGCTCAGAAGAGCTTCCACCCAGTGAGTCAGCTTATCCACTATCACAAGCACAAATTTGAACCTTCCCACCTTGGGCAATTCAGTAAAATCAACTTGAATTCTTTCAAAAGGTCAGTACGCAATGGGATGACTGTCACTATAGGACACGAAAAAACACAAGCACACACCGCTGTTCTCAAGGTGAAGAAAAAAGGGAAGTTTATTTTCTGATTCCAACACTGATAGTTTTCCAAAAGTGACAGCGGATTGGAGGGTGACAGTGCCACCTCTTCAATGACACTGGTCAAACCAACAGTCCATCAACTTTCTCCTCCTCCATAAAGGAATGCAAAACAATAAGATATTTACAGAAAGTGTGTGAGAAAGTTCACTACAAGAATGTCAACATCAGAAGGCTTAGAAAATCTTAAAAAACCAGGGTGGCATCTCACCCTTTTCCGTTTAAAAAAGAAAAAGAGAAAAGAAAATGAACAATGTGAAAAAGAAAACATGAACAATGTGAAAAAGAAAACATGAACAATGTTCAGTGTCCATTTGCGGACGAATCATCAAAGTGATCGCTCTCATCATCTGCATCCGAGTCATCACTCAATGATTCACCCGCTTGATGCCTTTCAGGTTGGTCATGGCTTCCATCTTGCTCATCAGCTGGATTCTGTCTCTGCGGTCGCAGGTTGGGGTGAACACATTTCGAAGGCACCCAGTGCACCCCAGTATCTGTGGATACACAAGCATACCCACACCCTGAAGCGATAAGGTCATACGGACCTTCCCACTGTTTGGTGACTAAATTCCGCACCCGAACCTTCACTCGAGGCTGATGTGCGTCGTCCGCAGCCTGCAACGAGAGATGGTAATTCAAAATGACAGGATTATTTGAGTTCTGCAGCACAGTGAGATGATTGATTGTGCACAAAGCTTTTGCCAACTGACTGTGGGGGTTTCACCCTATATTCCCCATTTTTGTTTTTGAAGAACCCGCTTCAGAGTACCATGAGCACGTTCTGCAATAGCTTGACCAGTCGGAGAATGAGGGATACCAAACTTGTGTGAGACACCCCACAACTGCAGGAACTGCTGCATCTTTTGCGATGCGTAAGCAGGACCATTGTCGGTTTTCACAGCAGAAAGTATGCCCAGAACGGCAAAGGCCTGCCTCCAGTGGGCGAGGACATCACGGGCCTTCTCCCCAGTGTGAGCCGAAGCCCACATTGCAGAGGAGAACGTGTCCACTGTGACATGCACATACTTGAGCCGGCCAAACTCGGCAATCTGGGTGACATCGGTCTGCCAAAGCTCCAAGGCCCTAAGGCCTCTGGGGTTTACCCGTCTCGGTCCCTCTGCGAGCCTCTCAGGAACCCTCGGCCAGTCCCGAGTCGGCAGACACCGGGGGGCAGCCCCGACACGGCCGACAGCGGGGAGACCCTCTCTGTGCCCCGAGGGTACTGAGGGCACCTAGGCTGGTCGCCTTTGCAGCAGAAGAGACACCAGAGACATCGGTAGAAGAGAAAGGGCCGACTCTTAGCAGGGGTTAATCCAAGGTTTTATTAGGAGTCCCAAAGGAGCACCTGCACCTCAGGGGGCCTCCTGCCGAGAGCCCCGGGAGATGTGCCAAGGTTACATTTAAAGGGAGGTGGAAACCGAAAGTAGATAACATTTTACCAACCAATAAGTGACCCTAAGGGATGGATACTGGGGGATAAACATATAGGACAGTGTATGGGGCAAGGCTTGGGGGGCTGACTCCTAGCCTCTGGCTAATCACTCGACGACTTGGACCAAAACTTCTAGATGGAGGGGATGGGATGCTGAGTGACTGACAGAGAGCCAGGGTGGGGATTAGGGGATGATCTCATCCCGGGAGAGGGATAACACAGGTAAAGGGAGGGGGGTACAGTTTGGGATAAACCATTTGGGAAAAATATGAAAATACAAAACAAAACTACTTCAAAGTATTGCAAAATATAAAAACACACTACAATACACCCCTGCCAGCAAAGGCAGGGCAAGTGCATGGCAGTCATCACATGACTCAACAATGTCACTAGCCTCAGTTGGCATCAGCTGAAACTGCTTCTGCAGGGTATGTGCGTTTTGGTGGAAAAACCCATGCGATGCCTTGGCCTGCGCGAGTGTATCAGGCTGAGGCGCTACCCACGCTGGGTTAGCCAACTTGTCAGCCCTCGCGTTACCTTCCACTATAAAGCCCGGCAAATTGGTGTGACTCTTCACATGCAGAACATAGAATGGATGAACCCGGGCCTGAATGGCACACCACAAGGTCTTCAGTAAATGAAACAAGGCAGGATTACTGACCTCCTTCAAAACCGAATGACCCAACCGCTGTGCGATATCAGCCACATAGGTGGAATCCGTGACCAAGTTGAAAGGTTCCTGGGAAAATTTCTCAAATGCCATGACAGCAGCCCTCAATTCAACCAATTGGGCTGACCCATCCTCATGACCTTCCAGAACCTGCCACTCAGATCCGTCCCTCCAAGTAACAATGGCCTTTCCTGTTTTCCCTGAACCGTCAGTGAAGACGGTGGGTCCTTGCACGGGTTCCTGAGTATTTTTGGGCCGCAAAGAGATTTGTGAGAATTTTGCCATATGCAGTAGCCTATGACTGGGCAGATGATAAATGATCTGCCCTGAAAAATTTTCCAGAGCACTCTGCAGGGACACACTGTTTGCAAAGCTCCAGTCAAAATCCTCCCGTTGCATCAGGAGTATGATCTTTGTGGGATCCGTACCCATCAATTGCAAACACCGTTGCCGGCATTTGATTATCAAGCGAGCAATCAGCACAAACAATGCAGTTGCCATCTTCTGCGGCTGATGGGGCAGGAAAACCCATACCAACACGTGCAAGGAATCAGACCAATTGTCACTCCATTGGCCAATGATGCCCGTGGGATGCAAATATGGAGTGGTGATGAACACAGTGACATCAACGGAGGGATCAATGCGATAAACTTGGCAAGCCGAAACAGCTTGCTGAACCACCTCCAATGCCTTACGTGCCTCAGGGGTAAGTGTGCGAGGCGACTTTAGATCAGTCTCCTTTCAACAAATCATACAGAGGAGACAGCTGTGCGTTGGTTAGTCCCAAGTACGGACGTAACCAAGTGATGACACCTACCAATTTCTGAGCATCATTCAGTGTCTTCACAGAATGCACAAATTGCACCTCCTGGTGACGGATCGTCCGTTCCAGAATTTTGACCCCCAAGTACTTCCAAGGTGGTTGTTGTTGAACCTTTTCTGGAGCCACCTGCAGTCCATGAGCATGCAGAGCATCGAGCAACTGAGGCTGAATCCTCAGCAGCTCATCCTGGGTGGACACGGCCACCAAAATGTCATCCATATAATGATACAGACGTGCATCAGGAAACTGCTTGCGAACTCCAGACAAGACACGGGCCACATACCACTGGCATATGGCAGGAGAATTGTGCATGCCCTGAGGCAACGTCCTCCATTGATATCTCTGTGCAGGCTCAGCCTCATTAATTGCTGGCACTGAGAAGGCAAACTTCGGTCTGTCATCGGGATGCAAAGGAATCATAAAGAAACAATCCTTCAGATCCACAATGAGGACCGGCCAGTCTGCGGGAAGCATGGTAGGCAACAGCATGCCCACCTGCAATGTTCCCATGCTTTCCATCATGGCATTAACCTTTCGGAGGTCTTGCAACAACCTCCATTTCCCAGATTTCTTTTTGATGCAGAAGGCAGGAGTGTTCCAGGGACTGGTAGAAGGCTCCAGATGACCCTGGTCCAACTGCTCCTGCACCAGATTCCGAAGGGCGACCAATTTATCTTGAGGGAGGGGCCACTGCTTCTCCTAGACAGGTTTGTCCACCAGCCACCGTATAGGAGGCATAGGACACTCTGCGCCCTTCACTGCAGTGGCCCCCATCAAAAATCCGTCCCGATGCACAGCCCCCAGAAAGACAGAACATCCCTCCCCCAGAGGTTGGCAGGATTAGAAGTAACATGAGGCCTGACCCAGGCCGTCTGTCCCTCGGGGTCCGCTGGCTCACGTAGCATTGCGCCATCCCTCCCAGGCCCGCGACAGATGTCCCCACCGGATCCAAGGGCCACTCCAGGGGCCAGGCGGCAAGGGAGAGAACTGTGACATCAGCACCGCTGTCAAGAAGCCCGCAGAGGTGGATTTCCGACGGCATCGCACCAGGAAAAGACAGGGTACTGTGGAGAGCTAGGGATCTGCCTGCGGAAGATCTCGGGCTGTACGGGTAGATAAGAAGGCCCCCCTCACCCTGCAGTCTGACCGTTGCTCCGTACCCGGCCACACCCGGCCGGACGTGAGCAGAGGGAAGTGACACAGACTGCCCAAGCCATAAATCCCCCTGAGACCCCTCAATAAACGCCATTTGCTGTCCACCACATTGGTGTATGTAGCATTGGACTGAGTGACCCTGGGCCTTGGGTCACCGTGCCAGACCTCCCGAACCAGGTCGCCACGCCATAACGGCAACATCTGGTGCCGAAACCCCGGGAAAGTTGCAGCGCCCGGAGTTCGGGATTTCACCTGGACAGGGGACCGGCGGCTGCACAGCAGGCCTAGTGCAGTGGGGGGGACGCCCCCGGACCAGCGTGGACCATGGAAGCCATAGCGAAGGTCGTAACTCAGATGCATGCTCAATGGGGGATTGATTGTAAGCTAAAAGATTTATGTCTTGCTATACCGAGACTTATTAAGCTGGGGGCGATAGACAGCCCGGTGGATATTCTCCATTCGGAGATATGGGATACTTGTACAAAGGTTTTAGCTGAGGAAACTATGTCCTCAGGCTCAGAGAATGCTCTAAAGTCATGGGGCAGAGTCGTGCAGGCTCTGCAGAAAGCTAGAGAAGAGCAGGAGACCTGGAAAGCCACGCAGGCTTGGTTATTAGCCACGCTGCAGTTGGGGGTGAGCGCGGCAACGCAGACCGCGGAGGGCTTTGATCAGATCGGCACCGCGGAACCGCGAACGCTGGATTCCCCCGAGCAGACCGCTTCACCATCGGGGGGGGAAACGCGCGCGGGCGTTTTGGCGGGGGTTAATGGAGGAAGCGCGGGAGGCGGCGAAATTGCCGGACCCCGAAGGGGTGGATAAAAGCGCACCCCCTCCGTATGCGTTTGAAAATGGCACCAAACCGCGTGTTCAGGGCGGAAAGGGAAACACGGGGGGCGGAAATGCAGTCAGCCTGCTTAACAACGCATGCGCGGGCGAGCGGGGGGACGGGGCGGCCCCCGCGGAGGAGCGTAAGGCCAATCAGAGCGCTCAGTTCACTTTAGGTCCTTATAGGGCAAGGACCTCCCCCAGTAGGAGGCGGGTGGACCCCAGGGGGAGGGAACGGCCCGATCCCCGCAAGAAGGGGCGGGGTCGGAGCCCGAGAAAAAGGCAGAGCAGCCCGGAAACGTCCGGGCAGTCGACTTCCGGCTCGGACTCGGACTCGAGCTCCGAGCTCGAGAGGGGATCGGGGAGTTCCGACTTGTATTCGGGTTTTAACAGAAGGAGAGCAGCGGCATACAAGGTCACTAGCCACAGCGCTCCTGCATGGGTGAAGGAGATATCGGAGAAAGATCGAACTCCGCTTACAGACTGGCGTAAAATAAAAATAGCGTGTGCTGATTGGACTCCGTCGGCGAAACTGGTGGTTCGGGTGGGGGGAGCCGGCGGGAATCAAAGGACCTATTCCCCGGTAAACCCGAAAGACGTGCAGGCAATTATTAAAGCAATTGCAGATAGGGGAATTAATTCTGCCATGGTTTCCACACTCATTGACAGCGTTTTTGGAGGGGATGACATGTTACCTTTTGATATTAAGCAGACTTGCAGAATGATTTTTGATGGGGCAGGGATGATCATTTTTAAGCAGGAATGGGAGGATAACTGTATTAAGCAGCTGGCCCTGGTAACAGGGGCAGACCATCCACTGCACGGCTCCAGCATACAGAGGCTAATGGGCACAGACCCTACAATGATCACCCCCCAGGCACAGGCTGAAGGCTTGCGGGCACATGAGGTTATGACAACAACCCGTGCTGCCCGAGAAGCCATCCGTGTTGCTTCCAAAGTAATAGCCAAACCGTCGCCTTGGTCCACAATAAAGCAGAGTGAGAGTGAAAGCTTCACTCAGTTTGTGGATCGTTTACAGGCTGCCTTGGACTCCTCAACATTACCCTCAGAGGCAAAGGGTCCTGTGCTGGCAGAGTGCCTACGCCAGCAATGCAACTCAGCCACCAAGGACATTTTAAGATCACTGCCGCAAGGGTCTAATCTAGCTGCCATGATCAGACACGTTGCAAAGGAAGAACACCTAGCTCCCATTCAAGTCGCAGTTCACACTGCAATAACAAGTGTCATGGCATGCTTTAAGTGTGGCCAAGCTGGGCACGTGGCAACAAACTGCCCCCAGTCAGGGCACCCACCAGCAGCTGCTCCACCACGCCAGGGGAGACCTAGGGGACCATGCTGGGCATGTGGAAAGAAAGGGCATTTAGCTAAGGAATGCAGATCCAGGCATCAGGGAAACGGGAGACGGAGGGGGCAGCCGGGCCGTATCCAGCCTCCTCCCACCTGGAACATGCAGCGGCCCAGCTACAGCAACCCCCAATGGGGCACAGGGCTCTCATGCCCACCACCACCACCCTCTCAGGGAATGACCAACTTTGTCGCCCAGCCAATGGCTCAATCGAACCCATCTGCACCTCAGGAATACCAAGAACAGCTCCCTGGGGCCGAGGCCCCTGGGTGGCTTTGGCCATGAAAGCATGGGAACGGGACCCATGGGTGGCCTTCGCCGCGAAGGTGGGGAAACACCCACTGATCGTGTGGGCAGTGTGTCGTCTCCACAACAGCTCCGACGACTCGGCCATCTGCCTTCCCTTTTGGGTGGACACAGGGTCAGATGTCACCGTCATCCCAGACATACATTGGCCTCGACCATGGAAGCTAGAAGTAGCCCCCATGGCGGGCGGAGTTGGAGGGCTGTCCCGAGCCCACAAGAGCACCCAACCAGTGGCAATAACCCTCTGCACCGAGAGAGGACCAGGAAGAACTATCACCCTCACTGCATATGTGATGTCGGACTGCCCACCCTTGCTAGGGAAGGATGCCCTAGCCCTGCTGGATGTTAGGGTGACAAATTTATTCTAAGGGCCACTGTCGTGTACCCGCCATTGCCCAGCAAGCTGACTTGGAAATCAGCCGACCCAGTGTGGGTCGAACAGTGGCCCTTGTCAACGCCTCGAATGACTGCCCTCATTGAGTTAGTTAGCCGTGAATTACACAAGAATCATATAGAACCCTCCATGAGTCCATGGAACACTCCGATCTTCATAATACCTAAGCGGTCTGGTGAAGGCTTTCGACTCCTGCACGACTTGCGAGAAGTGAACAAGAGAATCCAGCCTATGGGCCCTGTGCAAACTTCGCTGCCCATGAACTCTGTGATACCAAAAGGACAACCCTGTGCAGTGCTCGACATCAAAGACTGCTTCTTTTCTATTCCCCTGCACGAAGACGACAAAGAGCGTTTCGCCTTCTCCATCGTCTTCCCAAACAGCCAGCGGCCCAACCTACACTTCCAATGGAGGATGCTTCCACAAGGAATGCTCAACTCCCCGACTATCTGCCAGATCACCGTGGACCGAGCGCTAGCACCAGTCCGGCAGAGCAATCCGACTGTAACCATTGTGCAGTACATGGACGACATCCTGATCGCCACACCATCCACGAGACAAGTGGACCAGCTGGTGTCTACCATCTCCGAGACCTTAAGGACAAATGGCTTTGAGGTAGCGAGTGCAAAAATAAAAAAGGGACCGTGCGTGACCTTCCTAGGAGTGGGAATCACAAGCTCCTACATAACTCCTCCCCAGATGAAAATCCGCCGAGACATCAAGACGCTCCACGACATGCAACATCTGGTAGGGTCCTTACAGTGGCTCCGCAACATCGTCCTGATTCCTCCCGAGGTCATGGACCCTCTGAATGACCTCTTGAAAGGGAAGAACCCATGGGAGCAAAAAACCCTGACACCGGAAGCAGTATGCTCGCTCAACTTCATCGAACGTCAGATGTCAGAGAGCATGCTCACCAGATGGGACTCAAGTGCTCCAGTCGATCTGTATGTCCACTTTACAAAAAAGGGGGGAGTGGGAGCCTTAGCCCAAGGACCCCCCGACAAGGCCCAACCAAGACTATGGGTGGTCTTGGGGAAACCGTCGCGTGCCTTTTCCCCGGGAGTCGAGTGCCTCTGCAGCCTCATCATGAAAGGCAGGAAACTCGCCCTAAGACATCTGGGCATCGAACCTTCCAGGATAAGCTTGCCTCTCCGCAAACAGCTCTCTGCGCAGTCAACAACAATATCGGAATATCTAGCCATGGCCCTTACAGGCTTTGGAGGAGAGGTTCGCTACGCAGAAAAACCCCCTTGGACTCGGCTGCTCACGGTCTTCGATATCAACCTCCCACCAAAAGTACTTGACCGACCGCGGGCGGGACCAACCATCTTCACGGACGCATCATCGCAGACCTCCACCGCGGCAGCAGTATGGCAGTCAGGAGAACAGTGGCAATGTGTCAAGGCAACCGACCCCACGCTTTCAGTCCAACAGCTTGAAGCAGCAGCTGTAGTGCTAGCGTGCGGACTGTTCCCAGAAGAACACCTTAACATTGTGACTGATTCCATATTTGTGGCCAAGCTCTGCCTAGCCATGTCCGGACCAGGTGTGTCAGTGTCCACAGTGGCAACGATGCTGGAGGAAGCACTCTATTCATGGAAAGGCACCATATCAGTCATCCACGTCAACAGCCACGACCCGATCAAAGGATTCTACCAAATAGGCAACGACAAGGCTGATGCCGCCACAAAGGGCGTATGGACACTGAAAGAAGCTCGTCAGTTGCATGAATCCCTTCACATCGGAGCTAAAGCGCTTGCGAAAAGGTGCGGGATTTCTACCGTGGACGCAAAGCACGTCGTCGCTACGTGCCCCCACTGCCAGAAGTCGCCACTGTGGTCGAGTGGCGTCAACCCCAGAGGCCTCAAAGCCTCAGAAATATGGCAAACAGACTTTACACAATGCCAGCTGTTGAAACCCCGAGCGTGGCTCACGGTTACCATAGATACGTACAGCGGCATGATTGTGGCCACACAGCATCTCAAGACCGATTCCAAAGCGACCATCCAACATTGGCTAACAGCCATGGCATGGCTTGGAGTTCCAAAACAGATCAAAACAGATAACGGCCCAAACTTCATCTCAAAGGTAGTCCAAGCATTCACCTCGAAATGGAACATCGCCTTGGTGCATGGCATCCCATACAACAGCACCGGGCAAGCCATCGTCGAAAGAGCAAACCAGACTCTGAAAACTAAGCTGGAAGTGCTATCAAAGGCAGAAGGCTTCACCAATGCCATTCCCCTGGGTGACCAGGCGCGCATGCTGGCAACTGCGCTGCTAGCGTTAAATCAATTCCCTAGGGGGGACGAAACAAACAGTCCTGCTCAGAGACACTGGGTCACTCGGGCGCTAGAGGAAGGCCCACGGGTGGTGATCAAAAATGAACTAGGGGAGTGGGAACAGGGTTGGAGATTAGTGCTCACGGGGCGGGGATATGCGGCCGTTAAAAAAGACGGGGACATTAAATGGTGTCCACTCAAATCTATCAAACCAGACCTTCATAGAGAAACTCATGAGAATTGTGAGACTTTGTTTGCAGGACTGGATCATTGGACGTCCCCGAAACTCATATGCCCCACTACTGGGAAAGAGAGAGAGGCCAACGAGCAACCCGACATCACCTGAGAAGCTCGCGCCATCAAAATTAAAGCAGCAACGGTATCTCTGTGTAATCTTGTTTCTAGGGTTAGTAGGCGGAGGACAAGCAGACACAAAACATTACCCTCACCAGCCATTCAGGTGGGTTCTACGCCATCTCTCAGGTGAGGGGGTCATCAAAGAAATTGTTACAGCCGACATCCCATCTTTCGAGTTCAGGTTAAAAGACATTTTTCCCATGCATACAGGGCACCCCAGATTTCAGGAGACAACAGTATTTGGGATGTACTGGTGCCCTGCTTCCAACCCAGGAAAAAGTTATTGTAATTACCCAGGGCATGGATATTGTGGATATTGGGGGTGTGAAACTATTGTGATAAGCAATAGATGGACGCCTCAACAGCCGGATAAGTTCCTGCAAATTAAGTACACTCCACACGGCTGTATCGAACCAAAATATGACGGAGATGGGTATGCGCTTATGCCCGGAGGCTTGAAACAGCACACTTGCACAGGTTATATAATGACAATCCTGCAGCCGACCCATGATGCCTAGGCCACAGGTAAAGTGTGGACAGCGTATGCTCATCTCCCTAACCGCAGCATCTGGGCAAACATACAAATTATCAGACTCCCAGCTTCAATATCCCAATCAGTCGGACCCAACCCGGTTCTAGTAGTAAGTAGACCCAGGGAAGAGATCGCAGCTAACGGTAGTTCTAGCCGTGAAACACAGAGGTCGAAACTAGCCTCCCCATCCGATCTCTTAACCAAACCAACCCTCTCCAATCCATTCTTAAGTGTGTTAAATGCTACCTTCTTATCGTTAAACCAATCCAACCCCAACTTCACAGAATCATGCTGGTTATGCTATGATGCACAACCCCCTTTTTACGAAGGTGTTGCCTTCGATCTCCCATTCATCTTCTCTAAGTCAAACAATCCACGCCAATGCAGATGGGACACCCCCCGGAGAGGAATCACCCTAAGTCAGGTTACGGGCCAGGGCAAATGCTTTGGCAATGCAACCTTGGCAAAGCAGATGGGCAACGTCTGCAAGGAATTCGTCAAACTTAAGGGAGAGAAGTTCCAGTGGGTGATCCCAGCTGCATCGGGAATGTGGGTCTGTCACGGATCTGGGGTAAGCCCATGTGTACTCCTTGACAAATTCGACCATTCTACTGACTTTTGTGTCCAAGTTCTAATTGTCCCCAGAGTCCTGTATCGCCAAGAAGAAGAGGTGTACCGCTTGTTTGAGGAACCCAACCGGCTCTACAAACGAGAGGTGATAACAGGCGTCACCATTGCAATGCTCCTTGGTTTAGGAGCTACCGGCGCTGCCACAGGCATCTCGGCCCTTGCAACACAACATCAGGGACTGGCACAACTGCAGATGACAGTCAACGAGGACTTGCAAAGGATCGAGAAATCCATCTCTTCCCTGGAAAAATCCCTTTCCTCACTCTCTGAGGTTGTCCTCCAAAACAGGAGAGGACTGGACCTCTTATTCATGCAGCAAGGAAGCCTGTGTGCTGCCTTGAAAGAGGAATGCTGCTTTTATGCAGACCACACTGGAGTCGTCAGAGACTCCATGGCCGAACTGAGAAATCGGGTAAACCTAAGGAAAGCAGATAGAGAAGCTCAACAGGGCTGGTTCGAGTTGTGGTTCAACCGGTCTCCATGGCTCACCAACCTGATTTCTACCCTAATAGGCCCAGTCACTATAATCTTACTAACCCTAAACTTCGGGCCTTGCATATTAAACAAACTGGTCCAATTTGTTAAAAGGCGTTTGGAAACGGCTAACATTTTGTTTCTTGAGCGCCGACAATTACTTTAAGGCGTGCCACTTACTAACACACTTACGATTTTACGCTAATTCTACTAACCCATGAAATTTTGTAACCTTTACATTTTATAAGATTTTTACTAATCATGAGGGGGGGGGAAATGTGGAGAGCTAGGGACCTGCGTGCGGAAGATCTCGGGCTGTACGGGTAGATAAGAAGGCCCCCCTCACCCTGCAGTCTGACTGTTGCTCCGTACCCGGCCACACCCGGCCGGACGTGAGCAGAGGGAAGTGACACAGACTGCCCAAGCCATAAATACCCCTGAGACCCCTCAATAAACGCCATTTGCTGTCCACCACATTGGTGTATGTAGCATTGGACTGAGTGACCCTGGGCCTTGGGTCACCGTGCCGGACCTCCCGAACCAGGTCGCCACGCCGTAACGGCAACAGAGAGTTCCAAGGGCTGTCAGACTCTACTATGTGGCCTTTTGCGAGCTGTTCTTCCATGAGGGTGTTTAGGGCGCGCAGCTTGGCTTTAGAGAGGGGCCACTGCTCAATCCAGATTGGCTTGTGGCATTTCCAGGTGAGACAAGGTGTATCTGGCTGTGAGACAAGGTGTATCTGGCAGTGCGCCCCGATTAGAAATCCTGAGTGGGAATACGTAGGGAAGCTCCCCACTGGGATAGAACGTCTCTGCCCCCAAAGGGTGATGGGGGCCCTTACCACGAATGGGCAAATGGTTACCAGCTTGCCTTCAGGCCCTTCCACGAGGATGTTGTTCTTGCTTCTCATGGATACTGTAGCTCTGCCAATCCTTGAAATCATGCCTGCAACAGGTTGTAGATCCCAGTGTGCTGGCCATTCTGAGCGGGCGATGATGGTCACATCAGCACCGGTGTCCAGAATCCCTGGTAGGTGGGTCTTCTTTCCTTTGCAGGAAGGCCGCACTCAATGGTAGGCTTGCTTGGTCCCACGACTTGTGCCACATTGCTGTAGGGTTGAGAGGAATCTGTTCCCTGTGATTCTTTGGGAGTAAAAAGGCTTGTGCTATTGGAGTTCCCTTTGAAAGAAAAAATGGTGAGTCTATGCAGTATACCTGGACGAGAATCTCTTGTCCCGGGCACACTGTCAGCACTTCTGGAACAACGAAGATCTCCTTTGGGCTATTAAGAGAGTCACCTATAATTAAAATGTGTGAAGGACCACCTTTTGGCCCATATTTGCCTGTGGGAACACGGTGAACATTCTCATTATTAAAGTCAATGGACAAAGCAGTTACCAATTGCCAGCGGGTTCCCATCTGGGTCGCCCCGTGTGTTGGATCCTCTTCTTGTGGTCTGGAACCTCCTGGGTTGGTGCGTGATTGGGTCTGGGTGGCCATTGATTTGATGTCCCAGCCCGGGGCTCAACTGGGCTGCGCAGGGAGTTTAACGGACGCTGCTGGTAGCACTGCTGATTCTGGGGTCTTTGGTAATTGTTACGGTGGTATCGGGGGTGTGATCTCTCTGGGCAGTCCTTTATATAATGTCCAAGATCTCCACAGTGATAGCATTTAGCTTGGTCTTTAGAAGCTATTATTGCATATGCACCAGAAACTCCTTCAGCAATACCTTTAGCAACTGCTTGGGCCACTGTATTTTCCGTGGACGTGTGACGTGTACAGCATTCCAGCATTTGCTCTATGGTGGGGTCTGTATCCATGGGTAGAGACCTCAAAATGGCTTTGCATTTTTCGTTAGAGTTACACAAGGCAAGTTTACATAAGAGTTCCTTCTTTGCCTCTGTGCTCTCGATCTGTTTCTCCAAAGCATCTCTAAGTCTGTCCACAAATTTGATAAAACTTTCATCTGTCCCTTGTTTAATAGCAGAAAAATGCATTGTTGGCATTGACTCATCATGCACGAGAAGTAAAGAGGTTTTTGCTGCAAGAGCGATGTCCTGCAGTGCCTCTTTATTCAAGGTTTCCAATTGGTCTGCTGGTTTCTGTAAGTCACCTTCACCAGCTAGTTGGGCTACTGTAAAATTCGTCTTATTAGCATCCGCAGAATATGAATCTGATAACGTTTTTAAATGTCTTTTCCAATGCCTGTCCCATAACAAATATTCTGCTGGGGACAGGAGGCTGTGTGAAATATTTTTTACATCATGGGGAAGCAAGACATGTGCTGAGAACATGGCTTCTAAGAAATTTCTAAAAATATGTGAGCTTCGCCCATGTTCTTTGGCTATATTTCTTAATTGCACTAGTTCCTTATTGGAGTTAGCTTTCCACGTCTTTATAGCGGACTCGCCACCATTCCGTCCTTGCTTATATTCTACTGGGAAAGCATTAATCTTCTGTGCCAGCTCCCAGTCTCCAGCCTTTGTCGCTTCTACTTTAATAAGAGCCCATGGATCCGTGTGGATCGTATCAGTATCAGATTCACTGCAAGAGCTCTGGTCCTCTGAGGAGGACTGAGGGAGGGTTGCTATCCGTGACTCATGCTTTTTTCGTTTAGAAGCGTTTTTCAAAGGTTTCAGTGGCTGGGGGGGGAGACATGGCATGACCTGGCCGGGGGGAGGTGCCACTGGAGCTGGGATGGCAGCACAGCACGCACAGGACCGGGTGGGGGGGACAGCACCGTGGGGGGTGTCTGGGATTCCATTCGGGTGGCATTGAGGGTGGGCGAGGGGTCGGGGCGATGCGTGGTGGGGGCAGGGGGGCTGGGCGGGGTGGGGGTGCGGGCATGAGGGGAGGCAGGCTGTGGTACCGGTCTGGGATGCTGCGGTTACGGGGTGGGTGTGGCTCGGGGAGCTGTCGGGAGTGGCCGGGCCGGTCGGAGCCGGGACGAGGGGAGCGGGGGCGGGCGCGGCGGCGGGAGGGACGGTGGGGGACATCAGCGCGGGGGTGGGGGGGTACGCAGCAGAGGGGGGAAGAGCCGACGCAGGGGTGGAGGGGGCGGTAGAGGCAGGAAAAGGGACCCCCAGGGACCGGAAGCAAGGAGGAAGCCGAGCCAGGGGTAGGGGGGATGTGTGGAGTTACAGATAAGAGAGTATCTGCGGAGTTGGGCAGCGCAGGTCCCACAGGGGTGGAGGATGTGGGGGGGGGAACTGGGGTGGGCAGTGTAACCTCTGCTTTAGGAGTAACGGAGACGAGAGGGACTTTAGGAATGAAGGGGTGGTGTGAGATATGCAAGTGACATTCCTCTGAGTCCTTATCGATCTTGTTACTATTTGAAGAGGAAGTATCTGTTAAGCCCTGCAAGATTTTTTCTCTGTTAAATCTTTCAACGGTTTTAGTTATTATATGGAATAAAGGCAAATAGTTAGTTACAGAGAAATCCTGGTTTGTTTGGGAGATATATATTGTGTTCCCGATCATATCCCAAAACGAATTTTCAATGACTGCTTTCTTATCAGTATCAGGGTATTGCGAAATAATCCAAGTTACAAATTTTTTAAGATTAGTTTTTGAGAGCTTGCCTTTAGAAAAGGAGAAGTTGTTAGCAGATAAGATTTCTAAAATAGTTGAATATATCTCTCTCTCGGTTTTACTTAGTTTTAAAGTACTAAAAATTTTACCCATGTTAATGGTTAGCCCTTCCAGCAGAAAAAACGTGAAAAAAAAAAGAAAAAAAACCCGAAAAAAAAGTTTTAGAGCCCCAAAGTTATGCGCGCAATATTAGCTAATACTTACAATTCCTGGGGTCCAAGATCTGTGGAAGGGGTCTGCTGCGTCAGTTCTTCTCGGAACTTTCTGTCGTTCAGATGTAAGTTTTGAGTGTCGAACTGACCCTCCTGGGGAAAGGATTTTCTAAAACAAAAAGTCCCTTCACAGAAGGAGCGGCTTCCCGAACAGGCAATCACAGAAAACCCCAGGGGGGCTTCGTTGCTCAACCGACGGATATCGCCTCTGGGGGGGGTCCGAATCCGAAGTCGTTGGGACGCCACTTTAATAAAGCCTCTTATTTGGCCTTATCATAATGCAGAGCACTAGGGCTCAGGAGCTCAGTCCCTGGGTAGGGACCGGGTGCCCGAAGCTAGCTCGCTCATGCCAAGACCGCAGGGCTACCATCTAGCAAGCATGGTGATTATCAGCTCTATAGTGATTGCAAGCTCTCAGGATTTCAGCTCTGCTTGCTAGGTAGTGGTGCCCTGGGCTTGAGGCTGCAGCAGACGGAGAGAGAGGAGAAGGAGAAGGCGCAGGCTGTTCCACGAAGATGGCTTTATTTGGGGAGGTCCGTGAAGGGTCTCTGCTCTTCTTCTTTCTCAACTAATGGGGTACAGTATGCTTCTTTTATAGGGTTGGAAAGGATCCAAGCTTGACCAATGGTAAGGGGTTAACATGACATTGCCTTATAGGGTTACAGAGGTAGGTTAAGGGGTGGAGGACAAGAAAACAGGAATTTTCTTTTGCTGTTTCAGCATTCCGATTGTTCATATCCTCCATGGTGCTTTTCCTAAATCTATGGGGTTTACTACAGATAGTGACAAATAAGAATTTACAGGAAATAAGGAAACAGGGGATAGGATCCCAGAGCGCTCCTCTGGGGTTTGCTATCCACAAAATTCAACCGGGTGACAGAGTGCTTGTGAAAGTGTGGAAAGATGTACCCCTCTCCCCTCCCTGGGAAGGTCCCTTTCTTGTCCTTCTGACAACAGACAAGGCCATTGGGACGATGGAGAAAGGTTGGACACACACATCAAGGCTGAAAAAGGTAAAGCATCAGGAGGAGGCTCCTGAGTGGAGGATCACCTCTTCCCCTGGAGATCTAAAGATCAAACTACATCGTCCACATAAATGACCGACAGTGAATGGATAGGTTGTATACTGTCAAATTGAGCATGCTATCCGTTCACGCACTTTGAGTGTGAATATTGTCAGGAAGGTTTTGTTGTGCATTGTAGAAGGGGACAGAGACCGAAGGGGTTGTGCACTCAGTGTTTGGAGGGGGAGCTTGAGCTGACTGACCGAATCTTAACTCTTGCCGCAAATTTAGGAGTGGTTCCACATTTTCCAGAACAGGGTGCATGGAAAACTCAGTTCGAAGGCAGAAATCTTGGATGTTGAGTGCCAGAAATTGATCAAGGTACTGTGCAGCTCAGATGCAGTCAAGATATCCAGGTGGGGCACCTTTAAGAGGAGGTATGCAGCACAGTCCGAAAACGTATTCCCTGAAGAGTATTCCTGCTGCCGCAAAGATGGTCTTCCTCGCCGCTGGTGGCACCCCAGGGGGTGGAGGCAAAGGCAGAGAAGTATGCCTAGTGAGAATCCTGATTGGCCTGAGCCTAGCTGTGTGCTGGACATTTAGTCTACACACTGAGACCCCACTCCATGCTGGGGAACAGAGCCCCGTGGATGAGTGCAGTAAGTGCACCCAGATTGTCCTTGATTGTAGCCGTGATATTTTATGAAAAATCCTTTCCTTAGGATTTTTCCTCCTGAGAAGCTGAGAGGCCTCAGGAACAAACTGTAAGCAATGATTATCTGCTGCTGTGGAATGCAACAGGTGCATCTGTGATTGGTCTCATGTGGTTGTTTCTAATTAATGGCCAATCACAGTCAGCTGGCTCGGACTCTCTGTCTGAGACACAAGCCTTTGTTATCATTCTTGCCTTTTCTATTCTTAGCTACCCTTCTGATGAAATCCTTTCTTCTATTCTTTTAGTATAGTTTTAACATAATATATATCATAAAATAATAAATCAAGCTTTCTGAAACATGGAGTCAGATCCTCATCTCCTCCCTCTTCCTCGGACCCCTGTGAACACCATCACACTGGATGAACAAGGAGGAGGGGGGTGTCAGAATATCGAGCCCTGGAAAACTGCATCGTGGAGCAAGGCAGGTATTGTGCGATAAACGGCACTCGATTGAAATTATGCAAATTGGGCAAAGAAAGGTTGTGTTTTGACCCGAGAGCAAGAGTTGGGAACGGGCGGTTAGGCAAGCCCAGCCACAGAGTGCAGAAAAGCAACGTGGAACAAATGTCGATCCCCACTTGTAACCAATGTAATCGGACAATGTGGGTTGGGGGAAAGACTGAATTGATTTTTGTAGCGTGCCACCAAGTCAATCGTGTTATGATAATTCTAAAATGGGAATGTGTATCATGAATGGGAGAACGTACTGCATTGGGAGAAATTTGAAGTATGAAAGTAAGCTCACCCTAAATAGGGAACCTGTCATGCTGGATCTCGTCCAGGTGGACGATGACAGAGCGTGTCTGCAGTATTACAGGACTTTCTGTTTTGCGAGAAATAAGGAAGGGATAGATCCTGAGGGCAAGATGAAACAGCTCAGGAACTAAAAAGAAGGGAGTCGGAGTTGAGAAAGAAGAGGGTGGAGCAAGAAAGACTGAAGACGTTAAGTGAACAGTACGAACATCTTGAGAAACAATATGGCAACAGGGGGTTACCTGCCCCTGATCAAAACCTATTAATTGATTTGGTTCAGGAAATTGCAACTGAGTTGGGATTGTCAAATTGCTGGATTTGGGGGGGGCTGAAGTCTGTTGAGAAATGGCCCTGGAAGGGTGAGAGTTTAGCTCTGGAACAACTTTTGAAGTGGGACAATCCACGGGTCTCAAAATTGGCAGAGACCTGAGGGATGGGTGTTAGACCAGCAAGTGATTGGAACTATTTGCATCAGTCGAGAGGGAAAAGAATATACCAAAATGGTGGGACATACGCCATGTATATCAACTCTGGCGGTAAATTCAAATAGTAGGAGCAAAATCTGGCGACCAGAACCTCCTACAGGGTATTTGAGTCAGAAAAACAAGTCAAATTGTGAATGGAATGGTCAGATGGGACTCTGCTGGGTCAAGAGTCCCGGAGCTAATCCTTACCAATCTTTGGGGGAACTGAGAGAATACTGGAGAGAGACAGGAAAAACTAATATAAGGTAGAAAGCCCCAGATGGAATTTATTTGAATTAATGCAGCAGAAGTCATGGCAGAATTTGAAAAAAACAAGTCAAAAGTAACGAGAATGGTTATAATGTCTATCAAGAAATCCCACAAGGAAAGCAAGGCATGCAGAGAGTCTAAATAAGTCCCCCTCTCTTTGTAGGAGATCCTTGGAGGTGGAGGGTAGATGTAGATAAAATATAGATAATAGTTATATGGGTTGTAGTGGGAGCATGAATTAATGTGTATATATTGAAGGGGAGGGATTGTAATATATGTTATGAAACAATTCATGCTTATAGAGAAAATGTATTTTATAAGATTGTAAAATCCAAATGAGTCTCTGACCACAAGCAGCCCAGGGACAGATGTGTACTTTGGAATGTCAAAATTCCTGAAGGCAGCAGGAGAACAATACCCTGTTTACCTATGAATAGACATAGCCAGCGCGATTATTGTCATCCTCCAGGGTAATCAGGAGACACTCAAGAGTAATCATCGCTCAACTGATACCATCGATCGAGATAGCAGAAGTCACCAGAAAAATACATCTGAATACGCAACTTCCCCTGACATGATCAGCACCTGCCACTATTCAGGAAACAGCAATGGTCCAGCCCTGAACAATGAAAGAAACTCTCATGCATATGTGGGGTTACAAAAGAAATCGGGGCACCTCTGCCTCAGGCATAAAAAACTGTATAAAACAGCCCTGCTGGAAGCGGCACGCGTGAACAGAGGGAGGTCCGATGCGATAGAAGTCGGATCTATGTTCACCCAGCAACAATCTCGGGCTCGACGCTGTCTCTTTGGCTGTGGTGGTTTTGAGGACCATATTTTGGTTGCGGAAAAAAGATAAATAAATATTTTCGCATTTTTTTATAATTTGGCTTTTGATTGATCATTTATAACACAGCCTTTTCTTTCACCATTTTTTCTTTTATTGCTTTTTTTTTCTTGGGGGTTTTTGATATTTTTAAAGATGGTATTTTCTTATGATCTTCCTCCCTCCCCCCCCACACCAGCATGTAGTATGTTCTTTTTCTTCTGTATTAAATGGTTTTTTACATCTAAATCCAGAGCTTAACAAATCTAAACTTCTGCTTGGATACTTTGAAACAGTTGACGAGCTACCTCATAGCCTTCTCGTGTTGTTTTTCACATCACCCTTTTATTTATCCTTTGGCAAATTATGCATCTTTCAGTTACTTGTTTTTCTACTCCAAAAATCCCAATACACCTGTTATAAATGATCAATAGAAAAGCTGAATTTATCAAAATGCGAAAAAGATTTTATTTTTCCACGACTAAAATATGGTCCTCAAAAACCCCACAGCCAAAGAGACAGCGTCGAGCCTGGGATCGGCACTGGGTGAACCTAGATCTGACCTCTATCACATCATATCTCCCTCTGTTCACGAGCGCCGCTTCTTGCGGGGCTATTTTATACAGTTTTTTATGCCTGAGGCAGAGGAGTCCCAATTTCTTTTGTAACTCTGCATATTCAAGACAGTTTCATTCACTGTGCAGAGCTGGACAATTACTGTTTCCTGAGCGGTAGCTGGTGTTGATCGCGTCCGGGGAAGTTGCGTATTCAGATGTATTTTTCTGGCGACTTCTGCCATCTCGATCAATGATATCAGCTGGGCAATGATCATCCTTGGGCATCTTCCAATCACTCTGGAGAGCGGCAATCATTGGCCTCGTCTATTCATAAGTAAACTGGGTATTGTTCTCCTGCTGCCTTCAGGAATCTCGAGATTCCATGTAGACGTCTGCCTCTGGGCTGCTTGTGGTCAGAGGCTCGTTTGGATTTCACAATCTTATAAAATACATTTTCTCTATAAGCATGAATTATTTCATAACATATATTACACACCCATAGTTCCTTAAAAAAATGATCACACAAAGCCTGAGTATCCCACTGGGTTTTCTGATGCATGTCTTCTAATATTCCCTAGTCAGCATTTTATTAACTAATTGTCTTCCATCAAGATGTTTCTATTTCCCTGATTTATCTTATTCACCACCTATCTTGTTTTAATTCCTTTTTTCTCTGCTTCCCTAAACTTTGGAATTTCCAATTTTTCCTCATTTGGAGTTAATATTAACTCTTTCAGCTCCGTTTTCTGCTGCAGCTTTAGCTTCCTGATCTGACAAATTATTTCCTCTTATTTCTAGGGTCTTTACCTTTTGGTGTCCCTTAATATGTACTATAGATATCTCTCTCAGGTAATTTTAATGCCTCTAAAACCTCTAAAATAAGTTTTGCATGTACTAATCCTTTTCCTCTTGAATTAACTAATCTCCCTTTTAAAAGTTTTCTTAAGGTATGTGCTACTCTAAAGGCATACCTTGAATCAATATATAACTCCTTTCTTTTGTCTTAAATATTCTACTGCTCTTTTTAAAGTATATTATTCACAAGTTTGAGCCTTCTAGTTTAAGGTTAATTTCCCTTTTTCCATAGTTTGCATGTTTTTCTCATCAACTTCTGCATACCCTGTATTTTGGAAGGAATTGTATTTCTGTTAGCTAACATAACTCCCAAAGAGCTACCTTGGGGGTATCTCTTCTAGTATGCTTTTATTCCCTTTTTTTTCCCGGTATCCAACTTACTGGTTTTCTGTTCCATTTTCAAGATCTTATGTATTCATCCCCTGCCTCTGTTTCTCACTTTCACTAACAGCTTAAATACCACTTTTCTTTCAACTACTCACACTCAAAAATAAATAACCTTTTTATCACACTACTTTTCAATACAATACACCTCCCTCTGAGGAGATATGGTAAAGCTTCTACATTACATATACTTCCATTCATCTACATTCACTCACTTTTATTTCTCATTCACTTTCACACATTCCTTCACACCCTCAAGACACAAAGTGGATCCCTATCACTAGAAAATCACGGGTCCCTGTGGCCCCCCTTGCCTTGGGGTTGGCCTCTAGGTCTCAGTATCGCTGGGCCTCTTGGAAGGGCCCTGACTCTGGTCGCCTCCGGTGCCCGTTCACCTGTGAGGCTGTCTGCGTGTCACTCACACTCTTCAGCCACGGCCCCTTCACACGTCTGGGGGAACAATAGCCTGTTTGTGGGTCACCTACACCTTATGCCACAGCCCCCCACCTGCCCAGGGAAACAATGGCTTATTTTGTGGGTCACACACTCCTTTTCCACTGCCCCCCCTTCCCACCCACCCGGGAAGTTGAGGCTGATTTTGTGTGTGACTCACTCTCACACACACAACAAAGCAACAATAAGGTACCTTTTACTTTCACATCACATATTACAAGTTTAGGTGTTACTGGCCAGTCCCGGTGCTATTGGATATCCCTCAACCCAGCTGTGTTGTCCAACCCCATATGCTCTTAGGCAATTTTCCCCTCAATCCTGCCATGTTGTCCAAGCCCAGATACTCTTGGGCATTTTTCTGTCCCTCAACCCAGTGGTGTGGTACAACTACAGATGCTCTTGGGCATTTAATTTTTTTTTTGGCTGTGTTGTCCAACCCTGGATATTCTTGGGCATTTTTTATCCCTTAATCAAGCTGTGTCGTCCAACCCCGGATGCTGTTGGGTAAAATTTTTATCCCTCAATCTAGCTGTATTGTCCAACCCTGGATGTTCTTGGGCATATCCTCACTCTGGCAGATTTCTGCTCAACCCTGAATGCTATTGGAATGTTAATCCCTCAACCCAGCAGGTTTTTTTAGGGACCCCTCCTGTCCCATTTCCTAGTGGATTGGGCTAGGAAACATTGCTACCTACCTCGGAGGGGTCCAACCCCTCCCTGAGACCCAGTCCCAGTTACCCCGGGGGATTCTTTCACTCCTTTTATCACTCTCTTTGTCTCTTTACTGGCCGCTTTTCTCGCGAAAAGCTGAAAACGCAGCATGGGAGACTCCAGCACTCACTTGGCAGGTCTGAGACAACCAGCCCGCCTCTCATTCACACACATTCATCTCCCCCCACTGCCCTCCCAAGAAATACTTACCAATCTCTTTTCCTTCCCGGGTTCTTTGTGCACACTACTAGTCTTAGGGGGCAAATTACTGCGGTTGTGGGGAGCCTTTTCCCCTTCTCTTTGTTCTATTGCCTCCCTTTGTCCACCGATTGTAACCTGCGTCTGTCGGTCATCCCAGGTGAAACAGAGCGAGGCTGCCAAATAGGGCAGAGTGTGCCTCCCCACTCTGACTCTCCTAAAGCACCAGTAGCGAGGTGTTAACCAACCTCTACTACCATAATTGTGAAAAACGCTAATCACTTGTTTTTAAAATGTAAAAGTTTAATAGTAATGCAATTAGAGTAATAATAATTTGGACAAATTGAATTAGGACAATATGAGACAATAGAAACAAAGAGTTATAGACGTCGGACATCCCGGTACTTTTTTCTGGGCAGCACAAGCCCGAAAAAGGACACCCGTTAACAAAGGATTAACCCTTAAGGACAATAACCTGTTGCATATTCATACGTCTCATACGTGATGCATAAATTCCATTCAAACAAAGGATTCTGTCTGGTCATCATCAACTTCTTCCTCCTAATCCTAAGGCGCCTTTGATCCTCAGCCAGGCAGGAAGAAGTTCGTTTCTTCTGATAAGAGGGCAATAAATTCTTTTTCTCTGAAAGATTTAGGTGTCCTGTGGCTGCTATCTCGCTGCGAGTCCTTTCTTTAAAAAAAGTATCCTACATAGCATAGTTTCTATTTTAGCATTATTTATAACCTAAAACTATATTTAACACAGTACTTAAGAGAATTAATACAGCATTACTTTCTAACACAACACATATAATATTCATTTTAATATTTGCAAAAAGCCAATCATAAAATATGTATTTTTCACATATTTGGTATACAATTTGAACAGATGGAATAAATTTAGCTCTCACCCTGTACTCAAGAAGCAGCTGAGTGTCTGTTTGAAGCTGAAAGTTTGAGTGTGGTGGGCTTTTTTCCCTTGTAGTAGAATTTCTGATTGTATCATAGAAATTATTGTCTCAGTGCTCTGCAGTAGCCTCAGACAGTTAATCGGTGGGGTGTTTCCCCTTCTGTGGTTTAATGTGCTGTTGGTGAGAGAGGAGGGAGTATGGACAGTGTATTTCTCTTCTGGGTAATGGACTAAATCTCTTCCTGGTTTTAACTCCATGGTAACCAGTGAAGTTCAATCAGGGCTGAACTCAGCCCCTTCTGTTTTGGTACCATCTATGTCAGGGTGACTATCCAGCTTTGTTTTGAGGAGGGTGTAAATGAAATAGTAATTATCATGGTTTAACCCCAGCTGGAAAATAAGCACCACACACCCATTCATTCCCCCCACCACCCCTGGTGGGATGGAAGAGAGAATCAGATGAGTAAAAGTGAGGAAACTCTTGGGTTGAGATTGACAGTTTAATAATTGAGTTTTGATCAGTCCATGGCAGATGGTTGGGCTGTGTTTCCACCCCTGAGACAGTTGATTCCAGGTATACTGGACACCCCTCTAAGTGAAAGCAAACTGTGGCCTGCACTCTGCTGCCAGAGGGATTGAGAAAAATGCATTAGTGATATCAGTTGCAGCATAATTTGTCTGCTTTTGACTCCAGTTCATACTGAAATTCCAACATGTCCTGTACAGCAGCACTCAGAGGTGGCATGACTTCATTCAGGCCATGATAGTCTCCTGTAAGCCTCCATTCTCTGTTAGACTTTATCACTGGCCACATGGGGTTGTTAAAGGGTGAGCAGGTCCTGTTGATCACTCCTTGGCTCTCCAGTCAACAAATTAGTTCATGGATGAGAATCAGGGAGTCTCAGTTGGTGTGGTATTGCCACTGCTGTGGTAGCAATTGGCACCTGTTGTTCTTAAACCCTCAGCAACCCCACAAATAGAAGGGTCCTCCAAGAGACAAGGCAAGGTAGACAACTGTTTATTTTCCTCCATCTCCAGGACAGCTGTACTGAAAGCCCACTGGTACCCTTTGGGGTCTTTGAAATCCCCTCTCCTGAAATAGTCTATGCCAAGGATGCACAGAGCCTCTGGCCAGTCACAATGGGGTGCTTTTGCCATTCATTCCCAGTCAGGCTAATCCAGCTTCCAATAGTCAGCTGTTTGGATTCCCCGTCACTAAAGAAATACAAATGGGTTCTGCCCCTGTATAGCTTGATAGCATTCGGGTACACTGTTCATCAGTGTCTACTAGAGACTTGTACTCCTGTGGGGATGCTGTGCCAGGCCATTGAATTCACACCACACAGTAAACCTAATTGTCCCTCTCTTCCATCTGGCTGGAGGTAGGGCCCCTCTAGTCCTGGTCATAGGATTCTCCATTTACTTCTTGTAGAAATAGATTAGAATACCTTTCCATAGGATCAGGAGTAGGATCAGTCCTTTCACTCTGCCTGGGGAACTGCCCAATGGAGACTTGAGCAGCAACTTCCCTGGAAGAACCCCCATTTGGGATTATCTTTGCAATTCACACACCTGTGCCTCTAGGGTTGAGGTAGATTTTCCATTCCACTTCCTCATGTCCTTTCCATGGTCCTGCAGGTAAAACCACAGGGTACCCCAAGGTGTATACCCAGTATATTCTCCTTCTTATGCAAAAGTACACTTAGCTGTGAGTCCATACAGGTGGGGAGTAGAACATATTCTCTTTGAATTTCTGTAACTCCTTGGACAGTTTTTTCACAGCCTAGACAAGGGAGGAAGAGTGATTTTCTTTGTACTCCTGGAGTTGGTGAGCAACTTCATCCACTGTTGGTGCCTCTTCGTCTCTCCAGGTCATTACTGCCAGTGAGTTGGCATATGACAATGATGCGCTCTGAACAAATTTCCGCCCCATGGGTTGTGTGCACTGGACTTTGGATCTGTGGGTGACTGCACATTATTTGAGTCAAATCATCTCTAGCATGACTAACTCCCCCTGCCTCTACTACAGTCTATTTACCTGGGCAACACATCTTCCTTGAAGGGGTACCTTTCCTTCACACTTGGCAGGAGTCAGCTCCAGAGGCCAAAGACCTGTGTCCCTTTTCCAATCACGTTCTGTAGAAAGTGATCCCAGCTGCTTGCCTTCTTTACCTTCTAATTTTAAACTGCTAGCCCTGTTGTCCCAGCATTGGAACAGCCAGGTGATAACATGCTCAGCTGACAAGATCTGAAATAGTTTTGCATATCTTGCAGCTCACTCAGGGATAGGGATTAAGTGGTTACCTCTTATTCTGTCTCTTCCTCCTATTCCTGAGCTGGCTCTCCTTTGTCCTCCTTTATTAAATGAGATGCTTTTTGTGAAAAATGCCAATCACTTGTTTTTAAAATTTTAAAAGTTTAATTGTAATAAAATGGTTATAAAAATAGTAATATAATTAGAGTAATAAAAATTTGGACAATTAGGATTAGGACAATACGAGACAATAAAAACAAAGAGTTACGGATAGTCTGGATACCTCTTTCTGGGCAAAATAAGCCCAGAAAAAGGACACACATTAACAGAGGATTAACCCTTAAAAGCAATAGTCCATTGAATATTCATACATCTCATACATGATGCATAAATTCCATTCAAACAAAGGAGTCCAGCTGGTCAGTGTCAGCTTCTTCCTCTTAATCCTGACAGCATCTTCAGGGATGAGCGAGGCAGGAAGAAGTTCATTTCTTCTGGTAAGCGAGCAATAAATTCTCTTTCTCTGAAAGATTTAGGTGTCCTGTGGCTGCTATCTCGGTGGGAGTACCTCATTCCTCACTTTTTAAAAAAAGTATCCTACATAGCATAGTTTCTATTTTAACATTTTTTTATAACCTAAAACTATATTTAACACACTACTTAAGAAAATGAATACAGCATAACTTTCTAACATAACATATATACTATTAATTTTAATATTTGCGAAAAGCCAGTCATAAAATACGCATTTTTCACACTTTTTGTGTCCATTTCTTCTTGCGTATAGGGGCAAATGATACCAACAAGGGTTGGTTCTTTGCTTCAGCTGCATCATTCATCACCAGGGTCTGAGTAGCTGCAGTGCCTGTTGCGGGGGTTGGTATAGCCACAGGTAGTTGCTGAACCCTAAACAAGATCTGAAGCACATTCAGCATTCTTAGCAATAGGGCCAGGACCAGAAATAGCCTAGTTTCAACATCCCAGGGATTTTAAAAAATTTCAAAATTCTCAGACGGTTCTGGAATTAGCCTGGAGGAGAAAGGGAAGATGTAAGAAGATGTCTTCCCCATGGGTCAATTCTCTGAGGAGAAAAGGCAAAAGGTGTAATTATTAATTATGAATGTAATTGTATTAATAATTAGAAATAAATATATTTGTAAAAGAATTATTTTGGCAAATAATTAATTATTTGTCCCAGTTTGAGACAAAATTTAGGAGGAAACTCTGCAAAGAGGTCTCCTCTAGAAAGCAAATGTCTTGGTTTGAAAAAGACAGGTGTCTGCTAAGGAAGGCAGGAGCCTCCCCTGAAATGGAAAATGTAAACCCCTTCCCTCTGAATTTTTATAATTTTGAAATTAAGAGGGGCTCTCAGGCAAAAATATGGGAGCAGGAATAACAGTTCTTTATTAGGGAAGAAAATAAAAAAATAAAATAAACAATGCAGTAATACAAAACAACACTGACAGAGTCATAATGTGACCTGACACCCTGTTGGTCAGGGTGTTGCTAGCAGTCTGATTAAATGGTGGCTGCAGTCCTCCTGGAGTGACAAATGTGGTTCCATTGAAGCAGTGATCCTGTAGAAGGGTGTAGTCTTCCTCTGAAGATCCAGTGGTGGTGTAAATGGGTCTGGTCTTCCTCTGGGAGTCCAGTGGAGAAGGCTGGCTGTGGTCTTCCAAATCTCTGATTATATCCAGGTAGGATAGCTCCCTCTGGGCAGAGCATCTCAAAATAGGATGATGTAACTTTATCAGTCATGCAGTGAGACTCAGTAGCCCATTAACAGAAGATATCTCCCCGGAGGGAGGATTGGTTGTGGAAGAGATAAAGAAAACTGCTCAATTAACAGAAGATAACTGCCCCACTTCTAACAGATAGGAATAGAATACACACCCCTATTTCCAACCTAAGACAACAAATTTCAGCAGCCCCTCCCCCAACCGATTTGGGAGATAATCTCCTTGGAGAAAAGTGGAATAAGCTGTTTATTTCACAAGCAAAGTACTCACAAACATGAGAAAATGAATAATAGTAAACAATAAAACCTCTCTTTGCTCTGACAAGATGGCAAACTCAGAGTCCTTCTGTGGTTCAGAGAGAGAGTCTTCTGTGAGTGTGTCTCGGTCTCTTCAGTCTCTCTCTGTCCTTCCGGGGCTGGGATGCACCTTCCCAGACCTCTGATGGGCCACAGGCATGAGCACCCAGTGTTATTCTGGGTTTTCAGTCTGGAGCAGGGCTGAATGGTTCCAGAAAAAAAAAGTCCTGGGAAAACCTCTCTGCAGTAGCTAACAAGGAAAAACAGCGAAAAAAGCAAAGAGAAACTCCCTGTCTCTCTCTCTGCAAAAGATGAGAACCAGGAGATCATTGAGCCTTATCTCTCTCTTGCTGTCCGTGCTAGGCAGCACAGTCCCTGAGAGAGAGGAATTCCGGGGGAGTAAAGTGAAGCTTCTGCAGACAAACTGCAAGGTGCTTCTCCACTCCCCCACCCTCTCCCCCTTCGCCCTCTCTCTGGGCCTAGCTTAAAGCTACAAGACCCATTTCTGAGCAGACTATGGGATACCAGACCATACAGTCATCCCAGGACAAATCACAATAAATAACTCCCAAAGTATAGAGGTGACGGCAATGCTGAGTAGACATACCAGCAATCCTATCATATCACAAGCCAGTATTACAAAGTACAACAAAACAAGAAACTTAGCTGTCATGGTTTGACAGGCCCCAGAGACGACAAATACCAAAAGAGCAAACGCTGCAAGTACGTAGGTACATAATGTAACTCTTAGAACAAGCGCAACAACTCTGAGAAAATAAATCAACATTGTGACCAGTGACTATTAAACCAATACAATAAAAGCTTATAACAAATTTGTTTTAACATGCTTTGGTAAAATCTGTCATTATCTGAACCCGTCATGCCCTACATCAGGCACCAAAAAAGACTGTCTACTCCAGCCAGCACTAAGTACCACATACGATCACTCACTCACCCCTACCTCCCTGGGGAGGAGAATCAGAAAAACAGTAAAAACTCGTGTTGAGATTAGAACAGTTTATAAATTTAAACAAAGTAAAAGATAATAATCAAAATAATAATTGTACTGAAAAGGAGAAAGGGAGAGGAATAAAACCCAAGGAAAACAAATGATGCACTGTCGCTATTGAGCCCCACATGACGCAAAGCACCAGGGCTCAGTCAGAAGGCTGTTTAGACTTATTTATTAAAGCAGCATGTTTCTTTTATAGTTTTACAAGATATTTACATTTACTTAACGAACACATACACTACCCATTGGTCATAAAGAAGAAACAAAACTTTCAATAGGTGAAAGAAGCCATACCACTGTGTAAGCCAACCAAAGTCCAGATCTTCTTGCTTACACTTTTTTCTCTCTCATTCCTCGAGTTGTCATGGTGATAGCCTTGATAAATTCCCTGAGAGAGATATGAGGCTTTCCTTATCTTCAGGAAGCCTTCGCTGGCTCACAAGAACAGCACAGAAATGTCTTTCCCACAATGCACAATACAGGTGTTCACCACCTGTCAACCAATACCCAGACTGTCCCCAAGCAGCAAACCCACCTTCTGGATAACTCCCCTCAGTTTATATACTTGGCATGACATTCTGTGGTGTGGAATATCCCTTTGGCCAGTTCAGGTCAGCTGTCCCAGCCATGCTTCCTCCTGGCTTCTTGTGCAGCTCCTCTCTGGCAGAGCCTGAGACACTGAAAAGCCCTTGACTCAGGGTAAGCAATGCTCAGCAACAACCAAAACATCAGTGTGTTATCAGAATTAATCTACTGAATCCAAACCACAGCACTGTGCCAGCTACTAGGAAGAAAATTAACTCTATTCCAGCTTAAACCAGGACACTGTTTCAGCTATAGTAATACTTTATATTAAAAATATTTTTTTTCCCAGTTTCTTCCTACTGAAATTTGTTTCAAATATCATTTTCTCATTTTCTTGTTCTATCTTCCTTGCACTTTCCTGAACTCTTTAGGACTTCAGCATGCATTTGACAGTGACTGGGAAGCTGGGAAAATCACTTACAACAATTATTAAAATAGATCTGATTATGCTGTTCTGGCTTACAAACTCTTGGTGCAAACAGGCAACCAAGCAAAGCCCATTGACATCAGCCAGGTACTGTATAAGAGTCCATAGTGGTTTATACAGGAACACACAATCCCATCAGGAGTTGGGACAGATGCAAGAAAAATGCCATAGCTCCTTTTTTAATCTTGATGAATTGAAATTTCTGAGTTGTACCTAATTGCGTAGCCTCACTGACTTTGAGCTGCATGTTAGCTGCAGAGTCTGGCCTGTGTTGAGAAGTATTTTAAAATCAATACCAAAAATGCCTGTCCTTCATGATTATTGGCTGGCGTGGGTTAAATGCTGTTCCTGTCTCATATACACATGCACACACAGTTTCCTCTGCAACTGGTGTGGAAGATGCTACTCTGCATCCTTAGGTAGGTGGAAATGGGTGCAAGACATAAAGTCAATGTTAGTCTTGTTGCCCTAAGTGGCATAATTTCTGATTTGAATCAGATTTTTATATAGGGATGACCTTTGCTCAGCCTTCTGCTGTGGCTTTGAATCTAGCATTCACAATTATTTGGTTAGTTCCTACGAATTTATTCAACACACACATTTTAAAGAAAGGTGTTTACAAATGATAGTGAATGGAAGGGAACTGAAATAACTATATGCTGTACAATATTATTGTACTGTCATTACTAAATATAGATATACTGTAGTAGAATGCAGAATGGCAGTTGGTTGAGCTGCCTAAATAAAATGCATCCTAGCTTCTTTCACAAGGTTATCACAGCATATGACTGCTTTTGCTGCTTTTTAGTATCATATAGGTAGGTGAAATATGCTGGGTTTAACTCCTTATGCCAAAATTTTATTTTAATCCTTTTAAGAAAAAATCGTGCAGTAACCCAGTTTCTTCTCTCCTAGAATCATTGACTCAGTGCTTTCAGGCAGAAAATACTCTCTTTAGTGAGTTTTGAGTTTCTCAGCAGATCTGCTTATTTTCATTTTTTTCTGACATTAAAAGTGACAAATTTATGGATTGCAGTGTTCAGTTACTATGGTGTGTAAAATACATTGCTATATGGCAGTATGGCAGCATGCAGCATGCTGTCAGGTTTGAATGATGCTTTAGCTATGAATTAAGCAAAGATAGGTAGCCAAAGAGAAAACCTTTATGAAATTTTGTTTAGCAGTGTCTGCCACATACACGGCAGAACAAATGTGATCAGACTACAGTTGTTGATACAATTTCCCATGCCTGGGAGGGAGAAAAATGTGGTGCACCCACAAGGGCTGAGTACTGTACCATACAATTCCAAAGACATCTTGAAGACATACAGTTGATGCATATCCTGTGGATTAACTGAATCCAGATCCTTGGAATCTAGTTGAGGGGTGTGGGGTTTTTTTTGAGGGAGAGAAAGGTTGACTTTTTTTTAACTGCTGTCAGTAATGTTCTTCATTTCATTAAAAGGACCTGAAACTGGAGCCAAGTCAGAGTTTTAAATAAACAAATCAAACAGAGAAACCCCACAGTAATACGTTTAATCCAGAGTTCTCTGTCATAGCTCTAGCTGTGCAGTATTTGGCTGAAGAACCCTAGAGGCATATCACTGCTTTTTACCCCATAGATACATTTGCCAACAGTGACCCAAATAACACAGTGCACTTGTCTGGCTTTTTTTTGCACTGGGCATTTTCTGAAATACATAGATCATGGGAGACAAGTGTTAGAAAAGTTTATACAGACGTTGTTTTATTTTTATAGCTCTCCATTTACTTGGTAGCATTTTCTTCAAAGTTAACAAAAGAGGTTAACTGCACACAGGCATGTATAGGCACTCTTGCCAATTTTTTTCCCTTTCCTTAAAATACATTTCTTCAATTCTGTTGTTTTTCGCCATCAGTTACAGATAGTTTTTTTGAATTTGTATTTCAATTGTTCCGTTTGTTCTGGAACCATCTGCTGATATAGTGGGTGTTATAAAAATTATATAAATATTAGTTTATCAATAACCAGTTTCCACTGTTTCTGTAGTTGTTTGGATTTTTTTCTTTATTCTCAAACAATAGCTTGCTGGTAAGCCACTTCAAGTGAAAGTTAATGCTATTTGTCTTTTTCTTTCCCCCCTCCTATATGTGTGTGTTGCATCTCTAGGCTTTTTGTCATAAGCTTCATAAGCTTTGCAGCAAGAGCCCTGAAAGCAAAACTCATTCTGAATGGCTTCTAATCTTTCCATTTTGCAGTTGACTAAACAACGTTTGGTGGATGCAGATGGAATCATTAACCCAAACGCTTTTTACATCTACCCGACAGCCTGGGTTAGTAATGACCCTATGGCCTATGCTGCCTCACAAGCCAACATCTGGCCTCTCCACCCAGAATGGGTCTATGACAAAGCAGACTATATGCCAGAAACAAGGCTGAGAAGTAAGTAACATTTAATCTTAATATCTTACAGTTTATATATGTGGTCTCACTCCTTCCTTTAAGACCTAGCAACTATAGTTGGGTGATATTGTATAGGGCTCAGAAGCATAAACAGAACAATATATTGTGCTACTCTGTAGACTCAGGATACAAATGCAGTTGTTGAATCTAGTGTAATGTGGCACCACTGAAGGGTTTTATCATGTTGAAAAATGAGTTTTATAACAGTTTCTAGCAAAGCTCTATGAACTTATAAGAAGTATTGTTCTTAATGTCACTGGATAGTTCTGTATGCAAGAGAAACCTGGAGATTGCATTAAATTCCTGAATTTCGTCATGTTTAACCTCAGTTTTTGATATGTAAGGAAATTTCATCAAGTTAGCTCATATGTATAAGATACCAACACCAATATGGTACAAGAGCCATTATGGGGAGGAGTCTATGTGAGTGGGTGTTCTCCTTCTGTCCCTCCCACTCTGTGATGTTCACTGTTTTGCATCCTGAGTAGCAATGTTGGTTCGCCTTGCTTCACTTCAGTAATTTATTGGGAGGACTGCTAGTTGGACACCAGTGGGGAATGGGAGCGTACATGTGGGGTGTTGCGGTGTGATGTCATGGTTTGCCTCAGATACCTCGGGTTTCTCCCTGTAGATTTCTTCCCCAGGTGTGTCAATCATCTCTCCTTTTCCCCACCCTGACCCCTGTTGAGTGCTGTCTGTCAGTCCTGACATTCCAGAAGGGCATCAAGTGATTGGCAGAGTTCAAAAGATACCTTTCAGCCCTGGAGGACATTGGGCCATCAAGGTGTCACTTGTCCCCTGAGACTTCCCCTCCCCTACCTGGTTGGTGAGATCCCTACCCCTTCCCTCCCCCTCTCCCCAGGGTTAAAAGGAACAACAACCACGTGGTTCGGGAGGTTCTGTTAGAGCAGTTACTGGATTCAGAGGCCTGTGGGCCAGGAATAAAGCTCTGGATCGAAACCCTCCAGCAGAACCCGACTCCTTTTCCTTCACCTTGCCTTAAAGCTTCTCCGCCAGAGGTAAACCTGAGCTCCTGCATGTCTGGACTTGTCTCTAGCGCCCAGCTGCAGCATCCAGCTTAGCCAAAGGTGTCTCTGAGGTGAAAACACCATTCTTGCCGCCTTTTGGTCAAGCAGCAAGGGCCGGACAAGCCCAGGCACGTCCCATCTGGCTATATTGGTATTAATTCTAATGGTGGGGGAGGACTGGTACTCTTGAAAATGTGAGTGGGTAACAAGCTAGCTGTGCTTCAATGTATCCAAATCCTAGGATAGGTATTCAGTAAAAAGCTGGTGAAGACTGCATACATATATTGAAATCTGTAGTTGTTAAATGATATAGAATTGTTTGGGGACTTGATAAAGGCTGTGTTTATCACAAAAATAGTAATTTCCTTTATTTGGAGTTTTTAAAGTGTCAGTTGTTCCAAAGATGCAAAAATTTAAATTCAACACCTTTAAGCATTCTGCTATAGAGAACGAGTGTCTTGTTAACCATGCTGTCTGTGTATCTCCTTCCCAAACATGTTAAAACATTGCCATACTTTTCCTAGTTCCAGCAGCTGAGCCCATAGAATATGCTCAGTTTCCTTTCTACCTCAATGGATTGCATGAAACTTCTGACTTTGTGGAAGCTATCAAGAAAGTGAGAGCTATATGTAATAACTATGCTGGTATGGGGATTGCTAGCTGCGGAAATGGTTATCCATTTCTATTTTGGGAGCAGTATAGTGGACTTTGTCACTTGTTTCTCTTATCCATTAGTGAGGTTTTGGCTTGCACATTTCTGGTTTGTGTCCTCTTCCTGAACCCTTGGACATGTGGCATCATTGTAAGTTTATTATAACGGTCTTTGTTGAAGTCAAATTTCTTTCAGCATAGCTCTTGCTATAATCAGGAAGGTTTTGTTTATGTCTGGGCATCTAATAGAGTATGTATATTGCATCATCCATTGTATATTTATTCAGCTTGAAGGGGTAGAGTTCATGCTAAAGATACAAACCTTTATAACCTTTGTCCACCTTAATAACCTTTGTCCTTTGTCCAACTTTTTGCAGCTTGAAAGGTTTTGTTATAAGGATACATGACTTTTTATCTTTGTTCAGATGCCCATTAACATGAGAAATAAAGATACTTAGGAAAATTTAGAATGTTATTAAATATTAAAGTTATTTCTATTTAGTTTTTCCTTCTTTTTTATCAATGTCGTTTTTCAAGGCAGTTGCTTGTGACTAACTTGCCTGTAAATTTACCCACTGGTTTCTGAATGCAGTTTTTCTGGAAGGACTGAAATGGTTAGGTTGTACAATACACACTGAGAAAAGAGTGTAACTGGGCTATTGAGGAAAAAGACTTATAAAATCATAAAGTGAAGAGAATACTCCTTCAAGCTTTCTGCAAGGTACCATAAGCCTCATAGTAAACATTCAAGTTAAACTGGATTATGATGTTCCTATGTTTACATTCCATAAACTGTTATATGGTTTATGTGTATGGTTTCATAAATGTTGTGTGGCTTAGAAAAATGTAAAATAGTTGCTAGTTTTTGTATTGTACATTTATATAGCAAGTATGTTAAAAGGTACATGTTTAGTCTAGAATATTTTTCATAGCACTGAATCAAGCAATTTATGTTATTTTTCTTGATTTATTAGCTTATAAAATAGTTTATTATAGTGCATACTTTTATCCCATGGAAAGGTGGTTTATTTTCAGAGTCTAACATTGCTTTTTAAGTTTGTCTCTTTTTCCTGCTTGGCTTTAGAAACTTTGAAGTTGATTCCATGGATTTCCTCCCCTCCTTTATTGTATTTTACAAGGTAGATGAAAGAAAAATAAAAGCTTTCTCTTATATTTATCTATTTGCATTGTCCATATGAATCCCTTCAAGTATCTTTAAAGCTCAAAGGCCCCCTGTAACTCGAGACTCATCAGCTAATTATGACATTCACCCTCTTCTGAGCTTTAAACCTCTTCTGGAGTCATCCTCACATTTGGAGTACTACAAAAAGAATTCCAATGCAGTTATTTGAAAGTTAATTTTTTTTCTTCCTTCTCAGGGATATTCACTGGAACATTCTTTTTCTCTTTTTCACCCGTTTCTCTGAAAAACCTTATAGAAAAAACTATTTTTCAAATCACATTGATAAATTGTTACCAATAGAAAAGTGATGCTTGATCTCTTAAATGGTTCTTGGGATAATAATTTAAATTGACACTTTAGAGGGTCATTGCCATTGAGCACAATGAAACAAAGAAAAATGGCTTGTCTTTGAGGATAAGAGAAGGACTGATATGAGGGATATATTTTATAGTCCCCATATTGTTTTATAATATCCTTCTTCATTTGTCTTGAGTATGAGAAGTTACTAACAGCTGTTTGAAATCATCTAAGTGGTGGTTCTGGCTCTGATGACTGTGGAGCTGTTTGGTATGATGGGTCTAACTGGAATAAAGCTGAGTGCAGTACCTGTGGTTATCCTGGTTGCTTCTGTTGGCATTGGTGTGGAATTCACTGTTCATATTGCTTTGGTATGTAAAACTAGAAAACATTTTCAAAGTATTTAAAAATAAAATGGTAACTGTTATAATTCCAAATCCTTACCTAAACTCCTAAGTCAGTGGTATGATTTTCAGAAAAGTATCAGTCAAACTTACCACAAAGTTTTTTGTGCCATTTGGATTGTCATGGTAGAGTATATCTGATCTGAAGAAAATGTTCCTAACTGTTGAGTCAGACTCCTAGAAGATAAGAGGGAACAGATAACAATATTTTAATATTAATAATGCTTTTTTAAGACTGATTTATTAAGATTATGGGTAAATGTGGTATCTGATTGTGTGAGACACAAATATGTAGACAAAGCAGAACTCTTAATATTCATTATTTTAGACCAAACTCATTCACCGTCTGCAGCCTTGCTGTTGTTGACTCTCAGTGCTATGTAGTTCTTTATGCCCTCTTGTGTGTAGATTCTGTATCTTGTGGTAAAGAAACCTTCAAAGGGAGATATTCAAAATTATATAATTTCATTTAATTTCTCTGGAACACTAAAATTTGAATGTTTTTAATTCTTCATTTAAAAATCACCTTCTTTTCAAAACCCAGCAGCTATTAATAATGAGCTCAAATGTGCAATCTGTAGGGAAAGAGTTTTCCAATGTAATAAAGAAAAGCAGAGAGGAATAAATGCTTGAATGTTTTATATAAACATTTTCAACAATTTCAAAGTTAGGTGCTCAAATCTAGAGTGCACCTAATCATCCAACTTAGTGAACCTGATGTACAGAAGTGCAGAAAAATGACAGTTTTCTTGCACGGGAGCAGTTTTGGATGTTTGTTATGCAAAACTCCTCCTGCTTTATTTGGCAACCAAGACTGGATGGAATAAAGGGCTATTTTTCTGTGTTCACATTTGACACTGGAAGCACTGATGTTAAGGATAAGTTTAGACTAAGGCCTGATTTCTTTTTTCTGTCAATTAAGCAATTTTTATACTAAGTTGGAAGATTTAGATATTTTCTTAGAAATTAGGGAATTTCAGAATTTAAATGTTTATATACTACAAATGAAAAGCTACCTATGTTTTAAAACATTTTCCATTTATTTGTTCTTAGTAGTGTTATATCTCAGAACTCTCAACATTACATAGGGAAAGGTCTCTTCACACACTCAACATAAATCCTTTTTCTGTAAGACTATTCTAATCCATTTTCCAGAAGAATGTTCTTTTAAGAATGTCATTGTCTTTATGGATTTGAATCTTACCATATTAAAAGGTAAGAATGGATGAGTCTAGTCAATATAATATCAGCTCAAGAAAAAGACGTTTGGAGCCTATTATAATCTGTGGTATATTGGTATCATAGCAATCAAAAAATAAATGAAAGGAGGGGACTGAAAAATGAGGTGAGAAACTGAGAAATTGGATGGAGATTTAATAGAACTTTTAGACTCAGCAGGAGGATGGGTAGACTATTGAGAGGATCTGGTAACAGTGAAAAGGAGCTGATAATTGAAAGGAATCCAAGCACACTGGTGATGGCCAAATATTTGGAACATAATAGGGGAGGGACTTGAACCCACCCCAATACTGAGTGGAACTCAAACCCACTTCAGTATTTACACCAAATCAGCTCAGGGAGTTTTAACACTTACCTTTTGATGCCTCCCATGTAAGGGATTCCAGCTGAAATCACATTCTTGCCAGCAGTTGGATGTTTGAAGATGAGAGGATCCAAAAGTGGTAGCCTAGGGTCTAATTTGGGTCTCCAAACTGTTAATACTTCTCTACCCTAGGTATCTTGTAGCAGTCTCAAGCTTTAAATCTGGAAAGGTAATTTATTTGAGTGGTACAGCAGTAGAAACAGCTCAAACTAGGTGCCTCCAGAGAGGGACCCTGAACAAAGAAATACCTGGGCTATTATACCCTTACGGTCTAAGTTTCCCAGCCCTCACATGACAGTTTGGTCCAATAAAAATATTTGGGTCTAGGGTCTTCTTGTTCTTCATTGGTTCTCTTAATTGTCTCTAGGCAGGCCATTTCTTCTCTTATCTGTGAGGTTGCAGCTTCTGCTGAAGGGGTAGTGGCCTTTCTTGCTTCCTTATCTTTCATTGTGAACTGGCTCTGAGACCTCCTTTTACTAAACTAGGTAAAAGTTCAGGGTATCTAGTCTTGCAGCCTAAGGTTTCAGAAAATTTAGCTACTAAGGCTAAGCAAGTTCTACAAAATAATCCTCTAATGATCATTAAGTCCAACTTCCCTGCCATGGGCAGACTTCTTTCACTAGATTAGGTTGCTAAAAGCCCTTTCCAACCTGACCTTGAAAACTTCCCAGGATGGGGCATCCACAACTTCTCTAATCAACCTGTTCCAGTGTCTCATCACCCTCATCATAAAGCATTTCTCTTTATACACAATTCAGATCTACCCTCTTTCAGTTTAAAATGCTCCCCCCTTGTCCTATCACAACAGACCTTGTTAGAAAGTCTCTCTTAATCTTTCTTATAAGCCCCCTTTATATAATGAAAGGCCACAAGGCCTCCCTGGAGCCTTCTGTTTTCCTGGCTGAACAACCCCAACTCTCTCAGCCTGTCTTCATCAGAAACGCATTCCAACCCTCTGACCATGTTTGTGCCCCTCTTCTGGACCTACTTTACCAGGTCCATGACTTTCCTCTGCTGGGGACCCTAGAGCTGGATGCAGTACTCCAGGTGGGGTCCCAAAAGAACAGAGTAGAGAGGCAGAATAATCACCCTCGACCTGCTGGCCACTCCTCTTGATGCAGCCCAGGATATGATTTGGTTTCTGGGCTGCAAGTGCACACTGCCAGTACATATCAAATTTTTCATCTACCAATATCCCTGAGTCCTTCTCTGCAGGTCTGTTTTCAATCCATTCATCCACCAGGCTGTATCAGTATTGGGGATTGCTCTAACCCAGGTGAAACACCATGCATTAATATTTAGAGGGTTTGTAGTATTTCTTTTCAAGGCTTAACTGAGAACCACTCCAGATCACAAATGGTAGCTAAAAGACAGTCCAGAATTGTATGAATATTCACACTCTCTTTCTCTCTTAGTGCTGTTTCACACTTTCTTTTCTGCCATGGGGCATTCAAGGAAAAGTATGCACTATAATCACATTTCAGCAGTGTTCTAAAACATAATGCTATCATCATTGCATATAAACTCTTAAAAATATATTTCTGTCAAAAGACTGATTGACTTCTATGTACACTACAAAAAAAAGTTTTCACATAAATTATATGTCATAATTTTATCTTTGTAACTGAAATGACACTGTCTCGGTTTGAGACAAATTAGAAGGAAACGTCCTGAAAGGGTGTCTCCTCTAAAGAAAGGTAGGTTTTGGCAGCCTGTCCCCAACAGGTTCGAAAGGAATTTCTTGTAGGAAAGTGAAAAAAACCTGTTTATTTAACAAGCAGAGTGCCCACAGGCACGGGAAAAGAGAAAGAATAATGTTAGATAATAAAGCTTCTTGTTGCAGAGAAAGCTGGTGAATTTTTAGAGTCCTGCTCTGCTTCTCCTGAGTTCTGGAGCCAGGATGTGGCATCCCTGAAGCCTCCCCCTGCTGGGCTGCTGCGTGGGCCTCGCGGTGATGGTCTGGTTTTTTGGACTGGAGCAAAGCTGAACAGTTCCAGAAGAAGCCACAGTCCCAGGAAAACTTCTTGCCTTAGCTAACAAACAAGAAGCTAGCTAAAAAGCAAAGATGTACTCCCTCTGTCCGTGCTGACAACACAGCTGAGTGAACCCGGGGGAGGATGTGTGAAAACCACGCCGAAAGAATTCCACCTGCTTCACCTCCTCCCTCTCTCTGACCTAGCTTAAAGACAGGACCCATACCTGGGCATAAAGCAGACGATAGGGGATACAGTATCGTACAGGCACCCCAAGACAGACACAAACCTACTTCTAATCAAAATAGACAGGTGATGAGACCCATCTTGAATATTTTTTTCTTTTACCTCCTTATGCTGAAAGGTATGATGAACCTTTAATATGTTATATACTCTTTCCTATTTAACATTAATGAGAATTCTATGCAAATAAAAATGCATTTAAAAGGAAAAAAAACATAGCTGTCATAGTGTTTGCAATAGAAATAAGGTCCCTGCATTTTGTTTGGTATAAACTGTCATGACAAATACTGTAAGAAAGCATTCTTATGATACAAAAATATAAATATCATTCACAATTAAAAAAGTTTTAAAAATCCCCAAAGCAAACCAAAATAAATGTCAGCCACCAAGTTCTCTCTTTGTCAATGTGACTATTGAAGTGTGAAGCAGCAGACAGGTCACCTGGACATGACATGCAGGACAAGGAATCGGGCAGGGGCGGAAAAATGATGGATAAAGATGAAGAGAGGCAGAATGAGAACTTCTGTTCTAGTATTTTAAGTTAAGGTTCTCCATCCTTATGGTTTGGTTTCAAACAGAACACAGAGATTGAAGCATTTTTTCAGCCCCTTTGATGCCTTGTGAAGGCTGACCTAGAACAGAGGCGAGATGGAGTTAAAGAATAAAGTAGGTATTTATTAAAAGGCCTCAATGGATACATCTTGGGCAGTATAAGAGCCCAGCCAGATGAACCAAAATAGACACAAAATGGACGACTGATCACAAGGTCTCTCACTTTTATAAGTTCTGGTCCATTAGCATATTGGAGTTAATTGTCCAATTATAGCTTTAGGTTATGAAGTCCTATCTTTCTTGTTTTTCTCTCTTCAGTCCACATTGTTTATGCTCTTGGGCCTGAAATTTGGATCAGTTGTCCTTGGTCCCATGCTAGAAAAGGAATTGCTTTGTCTAGCTACTCTGTGAAGAGAGCTTACCATCCCTTAATACGAAGCTCAGAACTACACACTAAAGCAGTACAGAATCTGAAAAATATAAAGGCTAAAACCTACGGCATCATCTTCACTTGCAGCAATTAATCTTTAGACTGAAACATAACAAAAAAAAAAAAAGATAAATTAGTTTCACAAAGAGATCCCAATTTAACTGTTTAAATTAAAAGTGTCAATGCAGCATGGGAAAACCAATCAAAACAACAGTGGAAAAGTGTCACTCATTAGTCCTGGATCCAACAGAAAGTCATTCATATTTAATAAGTAAAAATAAAAGGGTTATTTTAAATTCTTCCATTTGATTTTTCTCACTTCTTATTAACTTCTTCCCTGCAATTAAAATAAAGTGACAGAGGTTACTACTTTGAATGTTATAAGGAGACAGCTGAGCTGTGGCTTACCAAGAAAAAAATTAGATTATTTAGCTTCTAATGCCACACAGTTAACAGTATCAATATCAAAATTGTTGCAGTGCGGTTTCCTGTTTGACCCGTCCCAGCCCCCTCAGGTGTGCCAACCTTTCCCCTTCCCCTTTTGCCCTCCTGCCTAAGAGCTGTCCATCAATCTTAACATTCCAGCAGGGCGTCGTGGGGTTGGCAGATGCTCCTCAGGTCTGGGCTCATTGGCTTGTCCAAGTGTCTGTATCCTGGGACCCTTCCCCTGCTCACACCTGGTTGGCCCTCACCTGTCCCTCCCCTCCCCCTGTCCCCGGGGCTTAAAAGGACACGAGACCATGCGGCCGGGGTGTCTGTCTGAGAGCTGTTACCACATTCAGAGGTCTACCATGCTGAAATAAAACTCTGGATTTAAGCTCTACGGCAGAACCCACTCCTTTTCTCTTCACCGTCGCCTGAACCTTTTCCACCAAAGGTAAACTGACTTCCTATTTTGCCTGGATTTGTTCTGGGTGCCCAGCTGCAGCATCCGGCCAGCCAAAGGTATCTCTGCGGTGAAAACACCACAGATGCAGCCTTTGGTCCAGCAGTGAGGCCAGACGAAGCCAGGCAGGACACACCTGGAAACATACGGGGATAAATATTTAATATAGTGGCGCCCCATGTGGGGCTGCACGGACCTGCAGCCCCAGAAGGAATCTCAGAACCTTGGAAAAGCGTTACAGCAGCTTTGCTTCCACTGGAAAGAGCTGTGGTTGCACAGCTCTCCAGAGAGACTTGGGACTAAACCCACAAAAAGCCTTGAGGAACGCATTGTGCCTCTGGAAAAACAGCTCCTTTCTGGTGAGCGAATTTTCCAGGGGAGAATAAGGGAGCCCCTCCTGCCCAAGGGGTCCTATTCAGTGAAGAGACCAGCCTGCCTGACTTTGCCAGCAACAGCTTCGATTTTGGTGAGTATTTCTGCTCCTTGGGGGGGTAGAAGCTCAAAAATCCGTCTTTGCCGTGAGACTTGTTCCTTTTTGCTCTTTGCATTTTAGGCTGCGCAGCCCTGCGGAGATAAGGTGGTTCCCTGTGTAAAGCTTTAACTCTGAGGCGTGTTTTAGCCGCTTTTAGAATTCACGCCGTCGGTCGGAGGAGCGGGACGGCTCTGCCTGCCCCTCCCCCCGGCTCGGCAGCGCGGCGTGCCCGGCTCTCGGTGCGGGGGGGCTGCATTCTCGCGCGGGGGAGGCTTTGTCTGTCTCCACGCAGCGCGGGGCGGCCCCGGTTTCGGCTCGCTACGTGGAACGTGGGGGAGTAGCTCTCTCGGCTCTCGGCACGGGGGGACTGCGTTCCCGGGCGGGGGAGGCTTTGTCTGTCTCTCCACGCATCCGGGGCGGGTCCCGACTCCCTGCTGCTGCTGCCTTGGCAGTTTTAAAAGCAGTGTATACAGCTGCATTGTGAAAGCTTTCGTCTGTTATCGCCTTTTAACCGTGGTTTGTTTTTTTTTTTTTGAAATTGGTAGCTGATTTTGGTTTTGTATTCGGTCGGTGGGACTTGTTCTGTGCCATTTACATCTAACATGGGCTCAAAATTAAGCACAGCACAAAAAGGAGTGTATTATCATATTATTGGAATTTTAGTTAATGCAAATGTAAAGTTCTCTAAAGGAAAATTGAAACAGTTTATAAAAATAAGGCATATGCTCTTTGAATTTCTATAGCCACCAGCACCTCTCAATGTTCAGCACATTTTGAAGTGAAAAAATAATGTTTATAGTGTTTGCACACACTTGGCACTGTTTATGAAAAATGTCAAAACACTTGCGAACAGTAATTAAGCCTCGCAACTAACTCTCCTGGGAAGTAGATAAGTACAATTATGCCCATTTTACTGACTGAGAAACTGAGGCACAGGGCAGTTGCATGACTTGACCAAAATCATGTGTACCAAGTCATTAATGGAGTGGGAAACTGAACCACACTCCCAAACTCTGACTTCCCATCTTCTATTTTATCTTGCCCCTTTGATAATGGTAGTCTATGGTACACGTAAGTTAACACCAGTGCAGTTTTCATTAGTGCCTATTAACAGGGAAAGGCAGACTCACACCAGCATCAGTGGGTTCATAAGTCCATTAAGGGTTACCACACAGTAAAAGAGAAACTACAGTACACTGGGAACATACACACACTGACAGGCACACTTTGAGATGCACACATCAATACACACAGCAAAAGAAAACCTGTACACAGCTAAAACTATTTAAGTCTCCAAGACTGACATATTTTACTTCATATCTGCTTATTTTTAAAAAATATTGTGCATAGTGTGTTTGAAAATTAACAGTAACATTTCATACTACCACAGTTTGTGATATGCAAATTTAAAATATTTTAAACAAACATGTACCTTTACAGAAAAAATCCTATTACATAAGCAATATTTTCATTGAATTATACAAGTAAATCAAACAATATTTAAGCAGCAGAGACTTAAGCTGAAATTTAGAACTAGATAATGTTGTGGCAAAGAGATGAAAGTACAAGAAGTACAGACCAAACCCAATATTGTCCTCACTCTATTAAGTGGAGGCAAATGAGTCCAGATTATACTGCTTTACAGTGTTCTTTTGTATATTGCATATGCGTACCTCTTTAAATATTTATGGAAATATTTTACAAAATAATACAATAGGTTGCAGTAACACTGAATTGCTGTCCTGATGCAGCATGTCCTTTCTCACAACTTTGAGTAGTACTTTGTCGTGAACGGCTGAAGAAATGCCTCACACAATATGCGTGAATTGCAAATCTCCAAGTTTATTGAAAGCTCACACATATTTATATTGGTGTTAATGAAGCTTATACATATTGCAAAAGCTGAGCTCATTATTGGTTAAAGCACACTTAGATCAACCACACCTACTTCTATGCTCTAATGATTATTTTGTTTCTATGTTTGCATTCTTCTAGCTTCTCTACCTAGGCTATCTTCATTTTCTGGCAAGCGATTTTCTCCCCCATCTTCCCGTTTCAGCGAAGGTCACTATGACCTTTGTCAGTGATTGGACACTGGTTGCATAATCCCCAGCTTGTTTCCCCTATCCTTATCCAACGGTATCACATCGAAGTGGCCTTTCTCAGCTAACCAATTATCCAAAAAGCTCTCTACAGTACTTCTCTTCAAGCTTTTCTGGAAATACCCCTTTCCATCTTGGCCTCTTCTTTGCTTCAGTTATTACCCTTTACAAATACAGAGAAAAAATATTAAAACATTAACTAAAGTTCAAGAAAATGAAAGAAATCAAGCTATCTCAACACTCATTTTGTGATTCTTGTGGTCACAGTTAGCAGTGAGGCATGATGTTTCTCTTTTTCCAGTCACTGGGGACTTTGCCTGACTGCCATGGCTTTTCAAATATGTGTGGCTTGACAACTACATCAGTTAATTCCCTAAGGACCCTGGGATGCATCTCACTGGGAACCATGGACTCGTACATGTTCAGGTTCCTCAGGTAGTCTTAAACCTGATCATCTCCTACCATGGGTAGGACTTCCTTCCCTAAGTCACTGCCTTGAGATTAAGAGACTTGAGAGATGTGGGAAGAGAGATTGCCACTGAAAACAGAAGCAAAAAAGTTGTTGAGACCCTCAGCCTCCTCCATGTGGATTGTCACCAGATCTCCTATTTATCAGGGAAGATACAATTTATTTTCCCTTCCTTTTCTGACTAACATACCTGGAGAAGCCCTTATTATTATTATTCACATCCCTTGCCAAATTTATCTCCAGCTGTGCTGGATTCCTGATCCCATCTCTACACATCTGGGCAGCATCCCTATATTCTTTCTGGGATGTGTGCCCCTGCTTCCACTGCTCGTGCATTTCCATCTTGTGTTTCAGTTTGACCAGGAGGTCTTTACTCAGACATGCCTTACTCCTGCCTTCCTTGCCTGATTTCTTGCACATTGGAATTTATAGTTCTTGTGCTCTCAGAAAAAAATGTCTTTAAATAGCTTCCAGCTCTGTTCAGCTCTTTTATCCCTGAGAGCAGTTTCCTAGGGGGTCCCATCCACCAGTCCTGTGAACAACTGAAAAAAATCCAAACATTAATTAAAGTTCAAGAAAAAGAAACAAATCAAGCTAATCCAACACTTATTTCATGATTCTTGTGGTTACAGTTAGCAGTCAGGCAATGTGGACTCTTCTTCCCTTAGTCATGGACTTCTTGGTAACGAAATCCTGATGCCAATCAAAAAAGATTTAGATGCCTTGATTTCTGAATGCCACAAATTCAGTCAAAACCAATGGAAACGTCAAAGAGAAAAAAGCTGTATCTGATACCGGACACAGTTAAGATTTTCATATTTGTCTGCTTTTCAGCTTGGAAAATCTGAGCCCAAACATTTCCTTATTCTAAGGATACTATCACTTACTATATTCCTAGACTCTGAGTATAAATGAATTCAGGTTTATTTGCTCTTTGAGGTGTTTGGAGAGAAGTTTTATAAATCAGAAGGTGGTTTTATCAGGAATCATAAAAAAATTTCCATCAAAAATCTGCACGTATATGCGTGTAAATCTGCATATGTGTGTGTAAAATATTTCCGCAATCAAAATTAAATGCCTTGCTTTGGTCAAACTAGTGTCCGCCACTGAAAAGCTGTGAAAAGCAGAGCAAGAAAATAGGGACAGAGAGCTAAGTAAGGATTTAACACCTGCTTTTTTCCCCTCAAATGAGGAAGAAAAAAGAAGTTAAAATAATTAAATCAGTTTTCAACCACAAGCCCCAGAAAGCTTTAGGAATAAAAAAGTCAATTTATGCCTCTCCTTTAAAGCATTCCCCATAAAATAAATTGATTATTTTTCCAGGAAAATAAACATCTTTTGTCTTCCCCAGACATCTAAAATCATAGAATCAGAACAGTTTGGGTAAGAAGGGACCATCAAGGTCACCTAGTTCCAATGCTTCTGCCATGGGCAGGGACACCTTACATTAGACCAGGTTGCTCGGGACCCTACCCAACATGTCCTTGAACACTTCCAGGGATGGGACAGCCACAACATCTCTGGGCAACCTGTGCCAGTGCCTCACCACGCTCTGAGTAAAGAATTTCTGCCTAATATCCAATCTAAACCTACTCTCTTTTAGTTTAAAGCCATTCCCCCTTGTCCTGTCACTACATGGGCTTGTAAAAAGTCCCTCTCCATCTTTCTTGTGGCTCCCTTTAGGTACTTGAAGGTCACAATAAGGTCTGTCCTAGGGTGACGTTATGATGCTTGTATCCCCATTCATGTGTTCTGTTTATGCTGGATATTATGTTCTGTGCCTTTAAGACTGGCTCTGAAGAGTGAAAGTTTTGTTTGGGTTTTCTTATCAGCCTGGCAGGACACAGAGGCGGGCAGTACATAGTGCTGCTTTTGCTTTTTTGCTTTTGCTTTTTGCTTTGCTCTCTTGCTCTTGCTTCTGCTTTGCTTCTGCTTGCTCTTGCTTCTGCTCATTAGCTAGTTTAGCTAAACAGTCCAAATTTCTTCCTGGACTGTTTCTCCTTTCCTTTTTTTTTGACCATCTCGAACCTGCTCCGGACTGGGACCTGGGAACACCGAGAGTTTGCACTTTGTGGCCTGCAGCAGCTGCCCCAGCGCCGGAGGGACTGATAACAGAGTGACCACCCCCAAGAGAGACTTTCTGAATTTGTCATCTTTTTCAGAGCAGTGTCATCCAGTATTGTTCATTTTGTGTGCTGGGGGGTGCTTTGCCTGTTAAATAAACAGGTTCTTTCCACTTCTCTCCAAGGAATTCTTCCCGAACCGGTTGGGGGGAGGGGCCGTGTGGGTTTGCTTTCTGGAGGGGCCCTCCTTTGGAAATTCTCTACCAATTTTGCCCTAAACCAGGACAAAGCCATTCCACCCCTTATCCCCATATCATCAACATACTACCACACACCATGCATTTATTCACACAAAATTTTCATCTGTTCCCCCAAAATTTACAAGCAATACCCATCATGCCCTCATCACATCCCCACACCCGACCACTGAATCCAGGCCCTATACTACAGAGCTGCAGGATTTCACCCCTTTCACTTTACTCACTCAAAGCTCCATCTATCACTTGCTCAGACCTTCGACACTCGCACATTTCCTTCTCCATCTTCTACTTGCCCAGACCTTCAACACTTACACATTTCCTTCTATCTCATGTCTGTATGGTTTAATGTACAGACAATGGCAGTAACATCCAATGAACAGTGATATTGCATATCATTCTCACCCCACAATCAGATCTCCCTGAGGTACACATTGTGTTGTTCCATCTCTTTGCCTTTTCCACCATGTGCAACCTGACCCCTGAGCAAAGACAACCCCACGAATGGGTTTGTCTGTACTCGAGGCAGAATTGACCCACACAGTCTTCCCTAACAAACCTCTGACATGTACCACTGGGACTTTATCTCCATCCATTATATTCAGGGACTCAGACTGGGCAGGACCTGCTCGGTTGGTGGAACCTCGAGTGTTAACTAACCAGGTGGCCTTTGCTAAATGCTGCTCCCAATTTTTGAAAGATCCCCCACCCAAAGCTTTCAGCTAGGTTTTTAGTAGTCCATTGTACCTCTCTACTTTTCCTGCAGCTGGTGCATGGTAGGGGATATGGTACACCCACTCAATGCCATGTTCCCTAGCCCAGGTGTTTATAAGGCTGTTCTTGAAATGAGTCCCATATTCTGACTCAATCCTCTCAGGGGTACCATGCCTCCAAAGGACCTGCTTTTCAAGGCCCAGGATGGTGTTCCGGGCAGTAGCATGAGACACAGGGTAGGTTTCCAACCATCCAGTGGTGGCTTCCACCATGGTCAGCACATAGTGCTTGCCCTGGCGTGTCTGGGGCAGTGTGATGTAGCCAATCTGCCAGGCCTCCCCATACTTGAACTTGGACCACCACCCACCATACCACAGGGGCTTCACTCGTTTGGCCTGTTTGATGGCAGCACACGTCTCACAGTCATGGATAACCTGTGAAATACTGTCCATGGTTAGATCCACCCCTCGGTCTCTTGCCCACTTATAGGTGGCATCTCTGCTCTGATGGCCTGAGGCATCATGGGCCCATCATGCTAGGAATAACTCTCCCTTGTGTTCCCAATCTAGGTCTATCTTGGACACCCCTGTCTTTGCAGCCTGGTCTACCTGCTCATTGTTTTGGTGCTGCTCATTGGCTCTACTCTTGGGGACGTGGGCATCTACATGGCGGACTTTCACAGGTAGCCTCCCTACCCTGGTAGTGATGTCTTTCCACTCATCAGCAGCCCAAATTGGTTTTCCTCTATGCTGCCAGTTAGCCTCTTTCCACCTCTCCAGCCATCCCCACAGAGCATTGGCTACCATCCATGAATCAGTGTAGAGGTAGAGCTTTGGCCTTTTCTCTCTTTCTGCAATGTCCAGGGCCAGTTGAATGGCTTTGAGTTCCACAAGTTGACTTGATCCACCTTCTCCTTCGGTAGCTTGTGCGACCTGTCATGTGGGGCTCCATATGGCTGCTTTCCACTTCCGGTTCATCCCTACCATGCGACAGGAACCATCAGTGAAAAGAGCGTAGCATGTTTCCTCTGGTGGCAGTTGGTTATATGGAGGAGCCTCTTCAGCCCGTGTCACTGGTTTTTGTTCTTTATCTGTGACACCAAAATTCTCACCTTCGGGCCAATTTGTAATTACCTCCAAAATCCCAGGGCGATTCAGTTTACCTATACGGGCGCGCTGAGTGATAAGAGCAATCCACTTGCTCCATGTTGCAATGGTGGCATGGTGGGTGGAAGGAACCTTGCCTTTGAACATCCACCCCAGCACCGGTAGTCGGGGTGCCAGGAGGAGTTGCGCTTCTGTACCAATCACCTCTGAGGCGGCTTGGACTCCTTCATAGGCACCCAAGATTTCCTTCTCTGTTGGAGTGTAGTTGGCTTCAGAGCCTCTGTAGCTTTGACTCCAAAATCCCAGGGGTCGACCCCGAGTCTCCCCAGTCACCTTCTGCCAAAGGCTCCAGGACAAGCCATTGTTCCCGGCTGCAGAGTAGAGCACGTTCTTCACATCTGGTCCCGTCCTGACCGGGCCAAGGACTACTGCATGAGAGATCTCCTGCTTAATCTGAACAAAGGCTTGTTGCTGCTCAGGGTCCCACTGGAAATTGTTCTTCTTGCGGGTGACCAGGTAAAGAGGGCTCACTATCTGACTATACTCAGGAATGTGCATCCTCCAAAAGCCTATGGCACCTAGGAAAGCTTGTGTCTCCTTCTTTTTGGTGGGTGGAGACATTGCTGTGATCTTGTTGATAACATCTGTAGGAATCTGACACCGTCCATCTTTCCACTTCACTCCTAGGAACTGAATCTCATGAGCTGGTCCCTTTACTTTGCTCTTTTTAATGGTGAAATCAGCTCCCAGGAGGATTTAGATGATTTTCTTTCCTTTCTCAAACACTTCCGCAGCTGTGTTCCCCCACACAATGATGTCATCAATGTACTGTAGGTGTTCTGGAGCCTCACCCTTTTCTAGTGCAGTCTGGATCAGTCCATGGCAGATGGTAGGACTGTGCTTTCCCCCCCTGGGGCAGTCGGTTACAGGTGTACCCCACTCCCCTCCACGTGAAAGCAAACTGAGGCCTGCATTCTGCTGCCAGAGGAATGGAGAAAAATGCATTGGCAATGTCTATAGTGGCATACCACCTCGCTGCCTTGGACTCAAGCTTGTACTGGAGCTCTAATATGTCTGGCACGGCAGCGCTCAGTGGTGGAGTCACTTCATTCAATGCACAGTAGTCCACAGTCAATCTCCATTCTCCTTCAGATTTATGCACAGGCCAAATGGGGCTGTTGAAGGGTGAGTGGGTTTTGCTGACCACCCCTTGGTTCTCCAGCTCTCGGATCATCTTATGGATGGGAATCACAGCATCTCGAGTGGTTCTATACTGTCGTCAATGCACTATGGAAGTGGCAATTGGGACCTGTTGCTCTTCTCCCGTCAGGCATCCTACTGCAGATGGATTCTCAGACAGTCCAGGCGAGGTATTCAACTGCTGGATGCCCTCTGTCACTACAGCTGCTATCCCAAATGCCCACCTGAGTCCTTTTGGGTCTTTGAAATACCCACTTCGAAAGTAGTCTATGCCCAAAATACATGGGGCCTCTGGGCCAGTCACAATAGGATGTTTCTTCCACTCATTTCCAGTCAGGCTCACATCAGCTTCCACCAAAGTAAAATCCTGTGATCCCCCTGTCACACCAGCAATAGAAACAGACTCTGTCCCCACGTCTCGACGGAATTAATGTACATTGAGCACCAGTATCAACCAAAGCTTTATACTCTTGTGGTTCCGATGTGCCAGGCCAATGAATCCACACAGACCAGAAAACATGATTTTCCCTAGCCTCTACCTGGCTAGAGGCAGGGCCCCTCTAAGCCTGGTTATCCTTCTTTCCCTGGGCATATGTCTTGGATGTTCCTTCAAGGGGATTGGACATGTCATCATCATCATACCTGGCCATTTGGCTACGGGCAAGTGGAGCTGCTTTCCTTTTGGTGGAGCTCCCTCTCTCAGCCCCGTTTTCCTTCAATTCACACACCCGTCATGCCAGAGCAGCAGTAGGTTTTCCATCCCACCTCCTCATGTTTTCTCCACAGTCACGCAGGTAGAACCACAGCTCAGTTCGTGGGGTGTACCTTCTCTCGCCATCTGGGAAATGTCTGCCTTGGATACCAGAACCTCTGATCTGTACTGCCGAGATTTGGAGAAGATCTTTAATCTCCTCTCTGAGCTTCTTGTGGTTCTCCTCTATCTTATCCTCTAATTTCTGCAGATGTGTTTCTACCGCTGCGATTCTGGCATGTGTTGGGCCATGCACAGCATCTGCATATGCTCGGAGCTTTCTTGCCATATCCAGCACAGTCTCGTCCCTCTCATCCCTCTTCATTATGGCTAGGGCAGAAGCATATTCATGTGGCCCAAGTCACACAAGTTTCCGCCACATCACAGATGTGCATGGCACCAAGTCTGGATTCCTAGTTGTTACATCATCTGAGAAGATAATCTCTGCCACTGCCATTTCTCTCAGGCGTTGGATCCCTTGTTCTATGGTCTTCCACTGGGTTTGTTGCATATAAAGATCATCTGCACACAGGTATCTTTGTGCAACACTTTCTAAGACCTGTGCCCAGAGGCTCTGAGGGTTAGGCCCCTCATCATTCCTTGGTCGATGACAGGATCATGTGACAGGGATCCCAAATGCCTTGCTTCAGTGCCATCCAGAATTGTAGCCTCGCCTGCAACATCCCAGAGACAAACTAACCAACTAATTATGGATTCATCAGGTCATCGGGTGTAATCCTTCCGTAGGTCACGAAGGTCCTCCAGGGAAAAGGACTCAATATTTGCATCTGATCTTGCACCTGCTGCTTTGACTCCTTATTTTATGTCAGGAGGCATTGAGGTTCCTTCTCCTGCATCATCATCATCATCATCATCCACTAGTCGATTAGTGTTGGTAGCAACAGCTATTGGTTTAGCTGCTGGCTTATGCTCACTATCTGGTTTGGCTGCTGGCTTCAAGCCTGGGGTGTTGGCTACAGCCTGAGTGACTGGGATAGCTGCTGATTTATCTCCCTGCCCCCCTGCCTCTGTCTGCTGCCCTACAGTCTCCAACAGAGTGCGATAAGCATATGCCAGGGCCCAGCTCACTGCAATGATCTTTTTCTCCTTAGGGTCATCCTGGTACTTCTCTTTCAGGTATTTCCCCACCTCAGCTGGGTTCTGAATTTGTTCATGGGGAAAATCCCAGAGTATAGGGTCAGAGAATTCCTTCAGGATTTGGCCCATATCCTCCCATTTCCCACACCACTTAGGATTTTCCACACCTGAGTCTACTCCTGAGCCAGGGTTCTCATCAGCCCGTCTAGAAATCTCAACCCTCATTCTAGAGAAACAGCGGACTGTATAGAGGAAGGTTACGAGATTGAATACCAGAAAGATGGTTTCTTTAACATTCAGGGGAAACTGAACATCCTTCACTAGTGATGCAACCAATTCATTGGAGAAGAAGGAAAGCAAAGGCTGAAAAGCCTTATCCCCTGCTCCTCCTCTAACAAACTGGATGCATAACCATAGCCACGAACCATTCATACCTGGAGCAGACCCCAGCATGTTTATAAACTTCTTACAAATCATTGCCACCAAGCCCAGCAGGAGAGCTATTCTGGTCACTGCCCCTCTGCTATAAAAACTACGTATTAGGGACAATACTAAAGCTATTTCTGGATAAGAAAATAAACCTAGGGACCATAGAGGTATTAAGATCTCAAAAATCCCTAGGGACAAGAAATGCATGCAAGCCTTCACCCCAGTAGACATTATGAATTCAAAAAGCATGGCTATTAACTGCTTTAAACAAACACAAAGTAATGGCAACCAAAATGCACTCAAAACAGGATTTTTCCACTCTCTCTCAAGCCCCATGCGTTGGGCGCCAAGATTTTGTCCTGGTTTAGGGCAAAATTGGTAGAGAATTTCCAAAGGAGGGCCCCTCCAGAAAGCAAACCCACACGGCCCCTCCCCCCAACCGGTACGGGAAGAATTCCTTGGAGAGAAGTGGAAAGAACCTGTTTATTTAACAGGCAAAGCACCCCCCAGCACACAAAATGAACAATACTGGATGACACTGCTCTGAAAAAGATGACAAATTCAGAAAGTCTCTCTTGGGGGTGGTCACTCTGTTATCAGTCCCTCCGGTGCTGGGGCAGCTGCTGCAGGCCACAAAGTGCAAACTCTCGGTGTTCCCAGGTCCCAGTCCGGAGCAGGTTCGAGATGGTCAAAAAAAAAGGAAAGGAGAAACAGTCCAGGAAGAAATTTGGACTGTTTAGCTAAACTAGCTAATGAGCAGAAGCAAGAGCAAGCAGAAGCAAAGCAGAAGCAAGAGCAAGAGAGCAAAGCAAAAAGCAAAAGCAAAAAAGCAAAAGCAGCACTATGTACTGCCCGCCTCTGTGTCCTGCCAGGCTGATAAGAAAACCCAAACAAAACTTTCACTCTTCAGAGCCAGTCTTAAAGGCACAGAACATAATATCCAGCATAAACAGAACACATGAATGGGGATACAAGCCTCATAACGTCACCCTAGGACAGGTCATCCCGGAGCTTTTTCTTCTCCAGGCTGAACAATCCCAGTGCTGTCAGCCTTTCCTCATACAAGAGGTTCTCCATCCCTCTAATCATATTCGTGGCCCTCCTGTGCTGGGGACCCCAGAGCTGGATGCAGTATTCCAAGTGGGGGTCTCACCAGAGCAGAGCAGACGGGAAGAATCCCCTCCCTCGCCCTGCTGCCCACGATGACTCATGTCGAGCCTCTCATCCACCAGCATTCCCAAGCCCTTCTTGCCAGGGCTCCTCTCGATTGGTGCATCCCCCAAGCCTGGGTTGCTCTGATCTAGGTGCAGCACCTTGCACTTGGATTTGTTAAATCTCACGAGATTCCCATGGGCAACTTCTTCTCAAGCTTGTCCAGGTCCCTCTGGACAGCATCCCATCCTTCAGGCAGGTCAACTTCACCACTGAGCTTGGTGTCATCTGCAAATTTGCTGAGGGTGCCCTTGATCCCTCTCTCTATGTCATTAATGAAGATATTAAATAACACTGGTCCCAGTATGGATATGTCATGGTTTGACACTGTCCAAATGCCAGGCACCAACAATAGCCGCTCACTCACCCTCCCCTGCTACAGCTGGAAGGAGGAGCGGAAAAAAATTGAACAAAGGGTTCATGTGTTGAGATAAGGACCAGGAGAAAACACTCCAAGGACAAAACAGGCTCAGCTTAGAAGTACAAAGTGAATTTATTACTAACAAAGTCTGAGGAGGATAATGAGAAGTAAAATAAGCCCTTAAAAACACCTTTTATCCTCCAACTCCTCCCTCCTTCTACCTCGATGGTGCAGAGAGACAGGACATGGGGGTTTTGGTCAGTTTGTCACCCGAGATCTTCTTCCATTGCTCAGGGAGAGAAGTCCTTCCCCTGCTACGCTGTGGGGTCCCTCCCATGGGAGACAGTTCTTCATGAACTTCTCTGATGTGGTTCCAATCTCACGAGCAGCAGTCCTCCAAAACTGCTGCAATGTGAGTCTCTCCCACAGGCAAACAGTCCTCCCAAAACTGCTGCAGCGTGGGTCCCTCTTCCACAGGGTGCGGTCCTCCAAGGACAGGCTGCTCCAGCGTGGAAGCAGGGGCCCCCTCTCTTCACTGTGTCTTCCACTGGACCACAGCCTCCCCTGGGCATCCACCTGCTTTGGCATGGGCACCTCCCCCATGGGCTGCAGGTGGATCTCTGCATCCCCTGTGGATCCCCATGGGCTGCAGGGGGACAACCTGCTTCACCATGGTCATCACCATGGCCTGCAGAGGAATCTTGGCTCCGGCGCCTGGAGCACCTCCTCCACCTCTGTCTCAGTCTCTCTGCGAGCCTCTCAGGAACCCTGGGCCAGTCCCGAGTCGGCAGACACCGGGGAGGGCAGCCCCGACACGGCCGACAGCAGGGAGACACTCTCTGTGCCCCGAGGGTATTGAGGGCACTTAGGCTGGTTGCCTTCGCCGCAGCAGAGACAGCAGAGACATCGGTAGAAGAGAAGGGGCCGACTCTCAGCAGGGGTTAGTCCAAGGTTTTTTATTAAGAGGCCCGGAGGAACTCCTGCACCCCAGGGGGCCTCCTGCCGAGAGCCCAGGGGGATGTCCGGAGTTCACATTTAAAGGGGGGAGGAAACCAAAAGCAGATAACATTTACTGACCAATAGGTATCTCTGGGGGACAGATACTGGGGGACAGGCATATCGGACAGCATATGGGACTAGGCCTGGGGGGCTGACCCCTGGCCTCTGGCAAATCACTCGACAACTTGGACCGAAACTTCTGGATGGGGGGCTGGGATGCTGAGTGATTGACAGAGAGCCAGGGTGGGGGTTTAGGGAATGATCTCATCCCAGGAGAGGGATAACACAGATAAAGGGAGGGGAGTACAGTCTGGGATAAACCATTTGGGAAAAATATAGGAATACAAAACAAAACTACTTCAAAGTATTACAAAATATAAAAACACACTACAACACACCTCCTTCTTCACTGACCTTGGTGTCTCCATGTTGTTTCACACACATGTTCTCACCTCCTCCTCTTCTCTGGCTACAAAAAAACTGTGCCCCCACTTTGTTTTGGTTTTCTTCTTAAATATGTTATCACAGAGGCATTACCATCATGTCTAATTGGCCCAGCCTTGGCCAGTGGCATGTCCATCTTCAGAGCCATCAGGGATTGGCTCTGCTGGACACAGAAGCCACCTCTGTGCCCCCCCCACTACCAAAGACTAGGCCATGCAAAACCAACACAGGACCCCTGAGAGGCACCACGGGTCACTGATGTCCATTGGGACTCTGAGCCTGTGGTGGTTTGACAGGAAATGTGTTTTTTGGGATGCTGTGTTTTGGGCCAATGGATATTCAGGCTTTAATATTGGCATTTAACCTGGCCATTTAGGACATGGGACACGCCTCTGAGATCACGGGGTTAAAAGCAGAGCTCTCCCCTGGGAGGGTCCTTTTGGGTTTCTGGCGGGAAAGAGTTCGGGTCTCTCCCCCGGCCCAGCTGCTGGCTGGGCAGGGGGAGGGGAAAAGCCACGTGGCTGGGAGAGGTAGGCCTGAGCCCGGGGGTGGAAGGGTGGAAGAGAGAAAGAGAGAGAGAGAGAGAGAGAGAGAGAGACACCGGGAGCCGTCAGGCAGCCCCCCCCCTCCCCCGAGAGGCACAGAGAGAGAGAGAAAGAGAGCCGCTGCCTGAGACTGTAACCTTGAAGCTTGATAAACATGGGCCTGTGCCGGCAGCACGGCTGGGACAGAGAAGAAGGGGGGGTTCAGCCGGCCGCTTGTAGGAGCTTTTAACTCCTTTTCGGAGAATGAGAACTTTACAGATCATTGACCTCTCCTAGAAGACAGAGTGGAAGATGAGGAAGGAATGTGCAAGTGTGAGAGAGGTCTGGGCGAGTGAGAAATAGTGGAAGAATAGAGAAGAATCCTAGTGGGAAGAGATGATGGAGTGGCTTTTGCTGGACTCTTTTTGTACAGCCATGGACAGACCCATGTTCCTTGTGACACAGAGACTGCATTCTAGGGGGAGGCAATGGCCACAGAACCAAGAGGGTTCAGTGTTGGTGCCCCTCAGCCCCAGGGGGTGAAAAAATATGGGGGGGACAGGTGTCCCAAAGGAGAGATTGTGGGGACAGGTGTCCCAAAGGAGAGACTGTGCCAGTGTCAAACCATGACAGAGCCATTGACCACTACCCTCTGGATGTGATCGTTCAACCAATTCCTTATCCACTGAACAGTCCACTCATCAAATTCATCTCCCTCCAATTTCTATTGCTAGCCTAAGGAGAGATAATGATTTAAGTTTCAAAAATGTACAAATTCTTGGATGAACCAGCAGAGTATTTTTTCACAGGAACATATTAAATGCCTTGTTAAGTCAGCTTTGATCTCTATGAATCTGCGATAGCCACTGCAACTGCCCCTGGCAAAACAGAGTGCTTGATCCAGGGACTCCTCCAACCTGGCAGCTTGCTGGGCAGATCTCCGAATTCAGCACCACATCCCAAAAGCCCAGGGGATACCCCACAATGCAACAACACACTAGGCAAGGTGGAGCTTTCCTATCTCACTCAGCCCATCTCCCAGAGGGATTTACTCCTCATTATGGACTTCAAATTCTTTTGATGAATTTTACTCAATAAAGGATAATTCTTGAAGTACCCGGCAATTTTATACTTTCGCAGTCATTGCTGTGTGATGTTTTCGAAGATAGTGATCAGTGATCAGAGTACAGGGAAACAATTGAAAGTTCGCTTTCCTAAGGTTTAGGGTCTTGACTACACTATTCGCCTGGCCTACATCCTTCAAGATCATTAATTACACCAGGGCATGTTCACTGCAGCCCAGGCTACCTACTGTACCTACTGATCTTGACCTCTCCAATGAGTTCCTCTGCATTGGTGAGCAAAAGGCCCAGTAATGCATCTCCTCTGGTTGGGCTTTCTGTCACAGAATCACAGAACAGTTAGGGTTGGAAAGGACCTCTGGAGATCATCCAGTCCAACCCGCCTACCAAGGCAGGGTCACCCAGAGCAGGTGACACAGGAATATGTGCAGGTGGGTTTCGAATGTTTCCAGAGAGGGAGACTCTACAACCTCCCTGCGCAGCCGGTTCCAGTGCTCTGCTACCCTCAGTGTAAAGAAGTTCTTCCTCATGTTGAGGAGCCATATCCACATGTTTCTTTAACACTTCCAGGGATGCTGACTCTACTACTTCCCTGGGCAGTCTCTTCCAATGCTTTACAACCCTTTCCATGAAGAATTTAGAATTGATCCCTGGGGAATGCCACTGTCTACAGGCCTCCAACTGGATTCTACTCCTCTGATCACAACCCTCTGAGCTCTGCCATTCAGACAGTTCTTGATTCACCTCACCGTCCATTCATCTAACCCACATTTCCTGAGTGTTGCCTTCTTGGGAAGGCCACGGTGACCTGGTTTCAGAGTCCAGCACGGCGATCCCCTCCTGGGATCCCTCGGGGCCAATAACAGACGCTAACACCAATGTGGTGGACGGTTAAAGGCCTTTATTGAGGGGTCTCAAGGGTATTTATGGACTAAGGGGTTTCTCTACGTCAGAAAGGGGTTTGGCTATACTTTCTAGGGTTAGTTTGGAGTGGAAAGTTACTGGCATCCATAGGTTAGGGGGGCTACATGTTTGGCTACATTCCAAGGGTGATCCTTATCTATGGGGAGAGGGGCAGAAGGAGTCCTGTAATTTTCCGTCACAGCCCGAAATCTTCCGAACGCCTGTCCCTTACCTACCACACCTGAGTTTACCCATAAGGATGTTATGGGAGACAGTGTCAAAAGCCTTGCTGAAGTTGAGGTAGACAACATCCGCTGCTCTTCCCTTGTTGACCCATCCTGCAATGCCATCATCCGGATTAGGAAGTTATCCTCAATGCACTCAAAGATGCTCCTAGACTACTTGCATCTTACTGTGACGCTTTTCCAGTGGATGTCAGGGTGGTTGAAGTCCCCCAGCAGGATCAGAGCTTGAGATCGTGACGCTTCTTATAGATGAAGCAAGAATGCTTCATCAACATCCTCCCCTTGATAATGCGGCCTGTAGTAAACACCCGCCACAAGGTTTCGTTTGTTGGCTTGGCCTCTAATTTTCACCCATAAGCTCTCAACCTGTGTACTGCTGGTTCTCAAAAACAGCTCTGTGCAATTAATAATTTTTTTCACATAGAGGACAACCCCTCCCTGTCACTGTCATATTTTCTGGAAAAATCCCTTCGCCAGGATTTCTTCTCCTGGGAAGCTGAGAAGCCTCAGAGAAAAATGAAAACAATACTTATCTGATTGCTTCTCCTGTGTTTTGCTGCTTTGGAATGTGTTTGGAGATTGTTTATCCAACAGGTGGTTGTTTGATCGGTTTCATGTGAATTGTCTTGACTTAATGACCAATCACTGTCCACCTGTGTCGGGACTCTGGAAGCAGTCACGGGTTTTTCATTATTATTCTTTGTAACCTTCTGTCTGTATCCTTTCTCTATTCTTTAGCATAGTTTTAGTATAGCATTCTTTTTATATAATATAAGTACATAAAATAATAAATTAGCCTTCTAAGAACATGGAGTCAGATTCTCAATTCCTCCTTCATCCTGGGGACCCCGAAAATACCACAGAGGCTCACTGAGATCTTATTGCTCTCTACAAAAACCCAAAAGGAGGTTGTAATGAGGTGGGTATCAGTCTCCTCTCCCAGGTAACAAGTGACAGGATGAGAGGAAATGGCCTCAAGTTTCATCAGGGGAAGTTTAGATTGGATATTAGGAAAAATTTCTTTGTGGAAAGGGTTGTAAAGCATTGGAACAGACTGCCCAGGTAAGTGGTAGAGTCATCATCCCTGGAAGTGTTAAAAAATATGTAGATATGGCACTTGAGGACATGGCTTAGTGGTGCATGTGGTGGTGGTTCTAGGTCAGTGGTTGGACTGGATGAACTTAAGGGTCTTTTCCTACATTAATGATTCTATGATTCTATGATTCCTTGCCTGGCCATCCTGAGCAGTTTATAGCCATTGATTGTAGTGCTCTAATCATGTGATTCATCCCACCAAGTTTCAGTGATAGCAATCAGATCATAGCTTTCCAGCTGCACAGTGTCCTCCAGCTCCTCCCATTTGTTACCCATGCTGTGTGCATTGCTATAGCAACACTTCAGTTCGACTGTTGACTGTCTTGTCTTTTTGGAGGGTTGGGGAGCATTCCTCACTACTCTGGTAGGTGTGCTCATCCACTCTGTTGCTTGTGAGTACATTAATTTTACATCTTTGAACATCCCTCCACCCCCACCCCCCCAAGTTCCTTAGGATAAAGCACAATTTTCTAAGTCAACCAATCTGCCAACAAACATTCTACCGCCTCTTCTATATAGGTGGATCCCATGTCTCCCCAATAGACTGCATTCATTGAAGAACATCCCGTGATCATAGAAGCCAAAACCCTGGCGACAACACTGGCCACCAAGCCAGGTGATGATCTGCATAATGCGTCGACTTCTGCCCACACCCTTATCCCTGAGTGGCAAGACAGAGGAGAAGATCACTTGGGCCCCTGTCCCCTTCGCTTGCACCCCCAGGGCTCTGAAGTCCTGTTTGATCTTTCCCAGACTATGCTTTACCATATCATCGGTGCTCACATGGAAGAGAAGTAGCGGATAGTAGTCTGTGCTTTTAGCCAGTTCTGGCAGCCTCTCTGTGATGTCCTGTATCTTGGCTCCTGACAAGCAGCAAACTTCTCTAGACTGTATATCAGGTCAGCTGAAGCATGTGCCTCGGTGTGTCTCAGCAGAGATTCACCTGCTACTAGCACTTGCCACTTTTTTTTGCAGATTTTAGTGTGTGCAACTGGTGCAGTTTCTTCCTGTGAGAGTTGTCCATTGGCTCCACCCACTGCCAAGACTTCATATCTGTTGCTGGTTGGTACATACAAGGAAATGGGGAGGAGTGATAGATATCCTGATGACACAAGTCACCAGAGACCGTGGCACCTCCATCTCCAAGGTGCTGTCAGCTCGCTGTTGATGCTCTTTGTCCAGTAGTCCTTGGAGCTCAGTGCCACGGGGCCCTAGTATTTCTTCTTGCAAAGTCTCAAATAATTATCTGTTTCTTGTTCCCCCTCTCTAATACAGTGTAGCCTGCTGACTTCCTCCTTCAGCTCCTCCACCCACTGCCTGAGTGACTCCACCTGAATATACTTTGCACAGGTGGAGCTTGCACCCTCCTCCACCCAGAAGTGTGGGGTACAGACTTTACAGCCCTCCACCTGGACAGCAGCTTCCCTGACAGGAAGCTCTGTCTGGGTGGCCACTTCCATTGATCCCAGGCTAGCCTGAGTAGGTAGATGGTCCCTGGCTGCTGCAGAACACAGCCCTCACCAGGTCTCTGCCACCATGCTTCCAAACAATCCCAAAGCACTGTCTAATAAGCCCTTCTAATCCCCTGGAGTCCTCAAGCTGACGGGTATGTTTGCATAGCCAACAGCTAGTTGGGGTGACCAGGGCCCCAGCCTATGCCTGTGGGTGAGCAGATCAGGCAGCAGCCCGACAACTGGTAGAGTGCACTGCCCTTCTCAGGTGCCCTTCCACACAAACTTCCACAGTGCTTCTCTCAGATGACACTCCCTGTTTGCATGCCCTGCTTGCATTGCTCCTGGTTGCTGGAGCTCCCTAGGGGCTGGTTAGATGTGGATTTCCAAGGTTTGAACTGGCTGTGGGGACAGCTGGCACCACCCAGCATCTACATGTTGTAGATGAGGTACAGAGTTGGTCATATATATAGCACTGCTAGCTAGTATGCTATATAGTTGGGCATAGTATAGTGCTACTAGGTTTGAAGTAGAAAAAGTTGCAAAAACATTCATCTTGAGTGAAATAGGAAAGTAAAGAAGCAGCACACCACTTAGCAGTGTTACTTTATACTGGTCCTGTTGAATACACTGGCAACTTTCCATCAGTTGAGTGCCTACTGTGTATATCTGATAGTGTGGATCCTCAGACCTGTGAGGAGAAATGCACTGTATCAGTGAACACTTCTGTATAAAGTTACAAAGACCTGATCCACTAGTAAAAGCTACCATGGATGTGACTGTGAACGTGAGCAAAAGTTGCAAGTCCTTGGCCTGTTCCAAATGTATTCAGGAAAACCTGAATCAGTATTGGCTAGTTTTACAACAAAGTTCTTGTGACAGTCATGGAAACTATGCCCTTGTGAGAATTACAAGAAAAGCCCTATAATTTTTATACTTGAGGTACTTTTACTATAAAATTAATTCTTTGAGTGTGGAAAAAAGCAAACTGAGAAACAAATGAAAAGCCTGATGATGCAGACATGCATTGTTCCCAAAATTATTACTATGTCTCTGTAACCAATGCTTACTCTGGTCATGTGACTTCAGCAGCAGCTATATGGTATGACTGCATGATCAGACCTTGTCCTGAAATCTAGCTTGCTATAGAGACACTTTAATGGACTGTAAATTGAAGTAATTAACTGGTGAAAAACTGCATACTAAGAGAGAAGCTGTTGGAAAGACTGTACGTGTCTCTCTAATGAAATGGATTTCATTGCTTTACAGGCATTTTTAACTGCTGTAGGAGACAAGAACCGTAGGGCTGTCCTTGCATTGGAACATATGTTTGCGCCAGTGTTGGATGGAGCTGTGTCCACTCTCTTTGGAGTGTTAATGCTTTCAGGATCGGAGTTTGATTTTATTGCCAGATAAAGCATTTGTGTCTTGACTTTTTTTTTTTTAATAAAAATGCGTATGCTTTTAATATTTAGGCATTTTACCATATCTGTCATTTTATAACTGTGTATGGTGTGTCAAGCATGCTTTTACATCATGGTCCTATTTTCCCAAGGAATTCTATTAATTCCACGTCACATGCTGGAAATAGTATTTTCATTGCTGCTATTAAAATCTGTTCCAGGAAAATCTGACCCCCAGCATGAAAGGAAACAAAAATGGCCCTCTTTAGCAAAGTTTTCTACTTCTGAAATTAAGTCATTTTGAAGCAGCTAGTATTGTCAAATATTAGCTGTATCTTACCTTTAACCTACCAGATAATAGGTCAGGTCTTCCAAATTTTTCATATGCACAATGATTTGTCTGGAAAGGGCACATGAAGTCAACCCTCTCTGGGCCTTCTCTTGCTATCTTTATATGGGGATTACAGCAACTTTTAAATGGGTGAGGGGAAAAGCCCTGTTTGGGAGCGAGGGAACTATAAGTATGAACACAGAACTTAATGTTAAAATTCTGTAAAGTGAAGTCCAAAGGCTCTTCTGTTTAGAATTACAAGCACAGTTTCTTGTGAATTTACTAGGACTCTGGATTTGTCAAGCATGAGAGGAGAGCAAATTTTTGAGAAGTACAATGAAACAGAACCCTAAGCCATTCCAAGCAACCAGTGGAGCTCTGCAAAATTACTAATCTTAGAAGTAACACAGATTCTTTGTGGCAAACTGCAGCACAAAAAACAAACAAACAAACAATTAAATCATAGCCCTAGAAAAGAACTGAGGTAGAACTGGCCCAAATGAAAATGCTTTGAAAGATGACTTAACTGCTTAGGTAAACATAAACTGGATAGGGAATCAGACTTAGCTGACATCCATTTGACAGCAACTATAACAAAATATCAGAGGCAGGAAATGAGAGTGTCTTGGTTTGGAAAGACAGGTGTCTGCTAAGGATGGCAGGAGTCTCCCCGAAATGGAAAATGTAACCCCCCCCCCCCCAAATTGTTATAAATTTTAAATTAAGGGACTCTTAGGCAAAAATATGGGAGCAGGAATAACAGTTATTTAATAGGGAAGAAAATAAAAAGATAAAATAAACAATGCAGTAAACCAAAAAAACTCTGACAGAGACAGAATACAACCTGACACCCTGTTGGTCAGGGTGTTGGTAGCAGCCCAATTGGAATTGTGGCTGCAGTCCTCCTGGAGTGTCAGGTGTGGTTCTGTTGGAACAGTGATCCTGTAGAAAGGTGTAGTATTCCTCTGAAGATCCAGTGGAAGAGGCACCTGTTCCTCTGGGAAAGCCAGTGGAGAAGCTGTGCTGGTGTTCCAGAATCTCAAGATTATATCTGGGTAGGAATGCTTGGTTCTTCCCTCTGGGCAGAGCATCTCAGAATGAGATGCTATAGTTCTTATCAGTCATGCAGTGACATTCAATAGCCTATTATCAGCAGATGTCTTCCCAGAGGGAGGAGTGTCTGTGGAAGAGATAAGGAAAACTGCCCACTTAAAAGAAGACGACTGCCATACAGATGGCAAGTAGAATACAATTTGCTTGGCAATCCAGGACAGAGAGAAAAACTGCGAAATCTCATCAGGATTTTTTGTTTGTGTATGCAAGAGATTTCACAGAATCATTTAGGTTGGAAAAGACCTCCAAGATCAAGTCCAACCTTTGACCACCTTGTCAACCATACCAGAACACTAAGTGCCATGTCCAGTCATTCCTTGCACACCTCCAGGGATGGGGACTCCACTCCCTCCCTGGGCAGCCCATTCCAATGCTAACACCCCTTTCCATGAAGAAATTCTTCTTGATGTCCAACCTGAAACTCCCCTGGTGCAGCTTGAGACTGTGTCCTCTTGTCCTGTCACTTGTTAACCGGTAGAAGAGAATACCTGGCTACAACCTCCTGTCAGGGATTTGTAGAGAGCAATAAGGTCTCCCCCAAGCCTCCTTTTTTTCCAGGCTAAATACCCCCACTCCCTCAGCTGCTCAGATTTGCAGAAAGCAGGGCTTACACTTAGGTCTAAATACATTAAACCTACATGGGGATTATTGCTATACAGATATTGCATGCCCTGAAATAGAACTTGGGGTTTTTTTCAGATCAGTATATTTTATTTTATTTTATTTGAAGAAAAAAGGTAGAATTATTATTTTAGGACTTATCTTGTAAGGGATAAACACACTGACATATAGGTTGCTCTTAGATTTAGCCCAAATTTTCAGGGGTATGTGTGCTGTGCTACTTTCCTACTTAAGAGATAAAAGATTTGGCAAATATGTTTTTGTATCATGGCAAATGGAAAACTATAGCAGCCCTTAATTTAAAATTTGGACTGCATATTCTCTTAGTGTATAAAATGAGCATTTCAACTTTTCAGCTTCTTTTATTTTGCTTTTTTACCCATCAGGGTCTTGGTTTCTAACACAATTTGCCTTTAGTTTTCATTGTTTAGAAAATAAAATATTAGAGAGTGAGCACGGGAGGCTGGGCGCCAAGCTGACATATCGCCCCGGTTGCGGGGGGAGACCGGCATGCCCACCAGGAGGGGCTGCGCCCTGCCTTAGCCGCTGGCAGGCAGGGTCGCCATATGGCCACTGGCTGGGGTCCCTAAAACCGCCAGAGACAGCCATTAAGTGTGGACCTTATGCAGAAGGATCGAGGTAAAGGAAAAAAGGAAGGATTCTCTGCTTGCTTCTCCGAGCTGTGTTATTTCTTTCGCGCGCAGGTGCTAGGGTGGCACAGCTTGGAATCGGCAGCGTGGTACAGGAGTTAATTCTTTCCCGCGGCGGGAACAGTGCTGGACTGAGGCAGATGATGCAACACCCACGGGCAGTGGTGGTGGGGGCGTCTCTCCCCCCGTGATGGGATGGCACGGGCGGCGGCAGCAGTCACGCGGTCCCTCTCTCTTGGCTGGAGCTGCGGCTGCGTGGGTGGCGTGGGGGGAGCGCCGGGGAGGGTGCGCAGGAGCAGCGGCGGCTCCGGCAGCGTGGGCAGGAGCAGCGCCGGTGCCGCGGGGCAGCGGGAGCCGCAGAGCGCAGGTGCCGGCCAGGGCGCGGGACCCGTGGCACCCGCGCCCTGCCGGGGCTCAAAGGACGGGTAGTGGCAGAGAGCAGGAAAAAGAGGAAAACAGTGGCTTTTATGCAGGACGAGGGGTGGCTGGCTAAGTGTAAACATAACCTGAAGCAGGAAGGACATAGACCAATAGCAGAAAGGAAAAATCACAACTGACAGGGAAGAATCTGGAATTATTCTGACTGCCACTACGAGATGTGGAGCAAACAACCCCAGACATCGACCAAACATCTTAAAACTGCCAATGTCACAGGCAGAGAGAGTCTAAACATTAAACTCTCACTGCCACACATCCCCCTTTTTTGTTTAATTTTTATGATAGCATTATGGGGATGATGGCAGTGGTAGTTAACTAAACTCCAGATTCTTCCCACCACCGCTGAGGGGAAGAGGGTTTTTGGTTGGAGCTGATAACACTTTTAACAAACAGTTTTTTACAAACGCCAGCAACAACAGAAATTAAAAACAGAATTAAAACAACTAAACAAATGTCTTTGATGACAGATGACATCCATCCGGACAAACCCTATTCTTTCAAGATGTTAGAAAACCAGTCTCTGGTGTCCTCTTTTATCTCTTGCACAAGGTCTTTCATCTTATTGATTGAGGCATGGATGCTTTGGCTTACGTCAGTGATGTTGAAGCAACACAGTCCCTTAAACTCTTGGCACCCATGCCCGTGTGCCAGCAATAAAAAATCAATGGCAGCCTGATTTTAAAAGGTCGCCTTCCCAGTCACCTCTTCTTCTTCTAGGAGGTCGCTGATTGCTGTCGATGTTAAGTTGGCCTGTTTTACTACCCAGCACTCAAGATGTCCCAATTCTCCGAGTGCTTTTGCAGCTGCTACCCATAGCAGAACTATAGACACAGATGTTTTTGTTGGTTTGGACCAGGTTTCTACTTTAGGATCGCAGTTTTCATCTAATTGTATCATGCTGCGTTTAACTTTTTGAGGGGCCAAATTATTTAATTTAGATTTCCAATTAACAATTTTGAGTCTGATTGGGAGAAAACAGGGACAGCTGACCAAGAGTACAAGGAGCTCCTATAAGACGAGAGGGGATCCCTGCCCAGGCTCTTTGCCCACAAATAAAGAAAATTCTTTTTGGGAGTTTCAGGGGTGCGAGGTGCCCACTGGAATAGGTGAGAGGTAGCTGAATAATAGATTTATACAAACTTTAACGGAAATATAGGTTTCAGGGTGAACACGGGGCTTATAAGGGAAATGAATACAAAAAGGGGCTATTGTTGAACCGAACAACTCAAATTCTATGGGCTCTTTTTCCATTTGGAGTCCACAAAACTAAAGGATACTGATCTAATGAAAGTGGGACCCCCTACTAGGCAGGTCAACATCGGGTCATCAGCTGAGGCCATTGATAAACATAGATGGTCTCGCTGTAGCACACGAGCAAGGGTTACCCAAACATTTTGCTTCAGTTGAGGGACAATCCACGCCTCAAAAAGCTGGGACTGGAGGAGCACCAGGAGCAACATGACCAGCTATTTCCACATGTTGTCCAGTACAGATGTCACCTTAAATATAAAAGAAGGAAAACACATTAGGGAAACTTAACAATAACTTTCACTAGAAAACAACAACAAAAAAAACAAAAAAAAAAAAAATATGGGAGTTTCTTCTTTCGTCTGGAGGCTACAGCCTCATCGGCTGGGTCCTCCAACGGTGACGGGGTGATGTTCTGTCAGTCTTGCTCATCTTCATGTTCTCTTTCTTCTCCCCTTTTTGGTGGAACCAGGGGAGCCTTCTCCAGATAGGGACAGTCTCTTACAAAATGTCCCTTCTGCTTGCAGTGAAAGCAGGAATGTAGTCTTGACACTCACGGTGAGGTGGGAAGTAGTTGAGCGTCTGCTACTGCTGTGGTGATTTTCTTTGGTGCTTCCACTTGGAGAAGTCTTGCTTTTCTGGTACTTTCTTTTATACTTAAATTTAACAGTGGTGGTGGCAATACAATGTTAATCACGATGTCATCTTAGGCTTTTGATCTAGGAGTTTTCTTTTTCACAACCTCTCTGACTTTGCCTGCAAAATCTAGAAACACTTATTAAAAGGAGATAGAAGGGGCAAAGCCAGGATAACTTGAGGATGGGAAGAGGAGAAGCTAGAGCACAATTGAGGGTTTTGGGACAGGGGAAGGGAACAAGGGAGAAAGGAATTATGGGAAGTAGAAGGAGAACCACAAGATGGGGACCAAGCCATGTGGTGTCCACCATCTTGTGACTCTAGGTAGGGGGGAAGGGAGCAAGGGAGGAAGGGATTATGAAAAGAAGAACCACAAAATGGAGGCAAAGCCATGTGGCATCCTCCATTCTGTGACTCTGGGTGAGGAATCTGGGGGACGACCTACAGGTTTTTCTACAGGAAAAAGGGGTGAGGTACTGGAGTCTAGGGAAGGAGCTCTGGCAGGGTAGCTAGTCCTGCCACAGCCAGAGGGGTACCAGGGAAGATGTGGGGAGCTAGGGAGACTCACAATGTGGGGGCAGCTGTGCACCTGCTGCAGGTGGTTTGCTCCCCTCAGCTCACCCGGTTTGGGATGCTGGGGGTCAGGAATGTAATATATGTTATAAAGTAATTCATGCTTAAGGGGAAAATGTAAAAAATAAAAATTGTAAAACGAATCTAACATCCAATGAGCATCTGACCACGCGCAACCTGGAGACAGATTACCACATTGGAATTACGAAACTCCTGGTGGCAGCAGGAGAACAATGCCTTGTTTACTAATAAAAGAACGTGGCCAGCGAGGAGATGGGCTTCCTCCGGAGCCATCAGGGAACACCCAAGGGAGATCATCATTTGATAGATATCATCAATCAAGTTAACCGAAGTCGTCAAGGAACATACATCTGAATACACGACTTCCCCTGACATGATCAGTGCCTGCCACTACTCAGGAAACAGCAATTGTCCAGCCCTGCACAGTGAAAGAAAACTTCATACACATGCGGGGTTACAGAAGAAATTGGGGCACCTCTGCCTCAGGCATAAAAAACTGTATAAAACAGCCCCACTGGAAACAGCATTAGTGAGCACAGGGGAATCCGATGCGATAGAGGTCGGATCTAGGTCCACCCAGCACGGATCCCGGGCTCAACCCTGTCTCTTTGACTATGGTTTTTTGAGGACCGTATTTTGGTCATGAAAATAAAATCTTTCACATTTATTAATTTGGCTTTCTCGCTGATCATTTATAACAGGAACAAGGGGGACTGGAGCAGGGGCTTCAGGAGGAACTGGGGAAGATTTATTTGGATTTTCTTTCTTTTCGATTTCCAACGTGATAGTTTTCAACTTAAAAATCACTTTTTGATTCACTAACTCTAAGTTTAACTCCGATCCTATAGTAATTGGAAAATGAAAGAAAAGCCACTTAACAAATCTCTTAACTTTACCCTTAGATAAACAAAACCCTCCTCCTACCAGGGAATCCACAACTTGGTCATAAACTTCCTTTTCCCTAGCAGACAGTCTCACACCCATGGTGACAGAGACTATTTGCTAGGGTTTTTTTTCCACCCAGTCTCCGAGGTAAAACAAAAACTAAGGGAAAAACACCCAAGAATCACCGGCGGGGGGGGTGTTTTTGAATGTTGTGCACTATGCCTCCCCTAATCCCTGGAAGTCACCCCCACCTAACCTCAGGGTACCCTAGTCGGGTCCGTCCCAGCCACTGGAGTACTTCCGAAACCAAAGATTCTTGGAAACGAAAATCTCGGAGGTGGTCCTCGATCCAGGGGAAAGCTCCTCTCATGTCTGGAACGGAGGGGGTTAACTTTCCTGCCCTCTGGGAGCCGCAGCAACCAAAAAGTGCGTGAATTCGCTGGCGGCACTTGACGGTCCACAAACTTCACTTCGCAGAGACGTCCGCGCACCCTGGAAACAGTTCTTTCCATGGGTCGGTGCTCTCACTGCCCCAGGGCTGGACGCCAATCTGACGTATTGCCCCGGTTGCGGGAGGAGACCGGCACGCCCGCCAGGAGGGGCTGCGCCCTGCCTTAGCCGCCGGCAGGCGGGGTCACAATATGGCCACTGGCTGGGGTCCCTAAAACCGCCAGAGACAGCTTTTAAGTGTGGATCTTATGCCGAAGGATTGGGGTAAAGGAAAAAAGGAAGGATTCTCTGCTTGCTTCTCCGAGCTGTTTTATTTCTTTTGCGCGCAGAAATGGTGCCGGGGCGGCACCACTTGGAACTGGCAGCATGGTACAGGAGTTATTCTTTCCCGCGATGGGAACAGCGCCAGAGTGAGGCAGATGACGCAACACCCGCGGGCAGCGGCAGTGGTGGTGGCGGCGTCTCTCTCCGCGGCGGGACCGCGCGGGGCCCCGCCGGGGCTTGAAGGGGAGGCAGTGGCAGAGAGCGGGAAAAAGAGGAATACAGTGGCTTTTATGCAGGAGGGGGGGTGGCTGGCTAACTGTAAACATAACCTGAAACGGGAAGGGCATAGACCAGTAGCAGAAAGGAAAAATCACAACTGACAGGGAAGGATCTGGAATTATTCTAACTGCCACGGCGAGACATGGAACAAATAACCCCAGACAGACAAAATATCTTAAAACTGCCAATATCACAGGCAGGGAGAATCTAAACATCAAACTCTCACTGCCACAACTGAGCATTGTTATAGTGGGTGAAGGTGACCCCAAACTTCCATAAGGGATAGATTAGTCCAACAGTGTAGAATATTAAGTAAACTAACAGAAATTGTATATACCAACTGGTCAGAGCTATAATGTTCTTGGTTATCCTAATGTTAGATGTTTTGAGTAGTACCTTTTTTGTGAGGTTGTCTGGAAGACAATTTCCCAGCACAAATGGATTATTGGTATGTATGGGATAATTGGGCATTTGACCATCATAAAGATGATGGTCGAAAATAAGTACGAAAACTGAAGAAGAACTTTAACTGCAGGAATTGTGAGTAATTCAACCAAGGCACCTGCAGAGATGGTCTCTGCACCACCTTATACTCCTTCCTTTGTATCGCTTGTTGCTTGCCCCCCAATTGCCTTTGCTGTTCCCACTGCTTCTGCTGAGCTTTCCCCTGTGGTTTCTAATATTGTCCGTAATCCTCATGCAACGTAATCCTCATGCAATGGAGCCCGCGGTGTGGATGGGGGGGGGTATGGATGTGTGAAATGTTCCTCCCCCATCTTCAGTGTTGCATGTATACATACATCTATCACCCCTGGAACCCTGGGGATTTGGTTATGTGAGGGAATCAAATGTCCAGGTTAAGGGAAGGTATAGGTTGATGTGCATCATTATTTTCCGATATTAGTTCAGGATGTGATCCATCCTGGGCCGATGCTTATTTGTTGTTGAGGGAGTTGTTCCATCCAGACGAGCAGGATAAGATAGTTGTAAACAATGTGGAATTAACCCTACAGGCAGGGGGAAGTTAGACTGCCTGCCCTCAGGTTGATCCTGATTTGGCTTGTAATAATCAAACAGATAATTGCCAAACAGTGGCTGCAGATCTGATAAATGTGATTAGAGCTTGTGAGGAGATAAGAGTAAATTGAACTAAAGTACAGGAATGCAGACAGAGGCCAGAGGAGCACCCTGGCGACTACTGGGAAAGATTGCAACAGGCTTTGTTTGGAATGACTCTCCAGAATTTTAATAATGAATTAGCAGCAAGTGTGTTGGTGGCCCAAGCCACCTCTGACATCTGCAGCTATTTTAAGGATCACATGTTGGTGTGGTAAGGAAAAAAATTGAAAGATACTATATTGCCTGGAGATTCTAGACTTGTACAGTATGTAAATGACTTGTTTCTTGACAGCAAGGCATACAAAAATTGTTTGAAATATACTATTTGTCTATGTACTGCTTTAGCAGAAAAAGCAGCCCCCGTGCATCTCTTTCTAAGCTTCAGTTGTGTCATCAGGAAGTAAAATATTTAGGATTTATATTAACAAAAGGAGAAAGATTAGCACACCCAGAATGGGTCCAGGCTATTGTAAGAAGACCTACACTGGTAACAAAGAAACAATTATGAGGATTTTTTAGGCGCAGTAGGATATTGCAGACTCTAGTTACTGGGGCTAAGGGAGTTAAGTAACCAATTGACAGAAACTACCAAGGCAGAGGAAGTGGAGCCTATGTGTTTTCTTCCAGAGGAAGAAAAGACTTTCCGTGCTATAAAAGGAGCTTTAGTTTCTGCTCTGGCACTCCAAGCCCTTTGTGCATGAGAACAAAGGAGTAGCCAGCAGAGTCCTGTGAGAGGCTGGGAAAATTGCTGTCTCAAAGCATTTTGGGGTGCATGTGTGTGGGGGAAGGGGTGGGTCAAGCCTTGCCCTGGCGAGGCAATGCACTGCCCTGTTCATACCCCACCCCCCTAGAGCTGGTATCCCAGGCTGCCAATGACTGGCACAGCAGAGGCCATGCTCCACACCTGCCTCTAAAGCCCCTAACCCAGTTCCTGAGTGGCCAAATGACCAGAAGTCCCACCTGGGGGAAGGGCCCAGGAAAGTCAAGGGGTGTTTAAGGCTGAATAGAGGGCAAGCATATGTCTTGACCCTATTTCCTCTTGGAATTTCTATCTGAACACCACTGTAATCTGGGAGTTTATAGCTATATGTGTGATTTCTATATCTTTTCTGTCTTCTTCTCTTTCTTCTTCTTCTAATTCCCTCTTTTTGGAATTTTTGAGTAACTTAAAATCGAACAGGCTTAGAGTTTGGTAAGTTAAATTGGCCAAGTGAATGCTTTAAGAAGTGTTTCATGTTGATTGAATGCTGCTCTAAATCTTTTGCCAAAATGTCTTTGATTTTTTTAAGTTGCCAGTAAAGTTCTTTTTGTTGTTTTGACCTCTTGAAAATATCTTGTCGGTATTTCTCCCACGTGTCTAACTGGGAGTACATGAACAACTGTAAGCCCTTTTAAGTGTCTTGTTGAGTGAGGTTGTTTGGGGCCTTACAAGTCCTTACTCAAAAGCTAGCTCCACACTGCTGCTCTGTGGCTTATTACTCAACTGAACTATATCCTGTATCAGCAGGGAATAATTCCTGTGCCAACATGACAGCAATAACAGCAACTATCATGAAGAAGACCAAACCATTGGTTCTGGGTCACCCAACCACTGTGTGTCCCCCACATGAAACAGAACTGATTCTTAAAACACATGCTACACAAACATCATCCCCACAAAAAGCACATTGTTATGAACTAAAAATTTTTAAACCAGACAATATTACTTTGAAAAGATAAATTGTTTTGAATTTTGGCAACTTTATTCCCTCTGATGGTGAGTTGCATCATGATTATGCTGAGGTAGTGTTTCACTCCATCCAACTATGAGAAGATCTGTGAGATCACCCACTAGAGAACTTGGATCTAACCCTGTTCACCAATGGATCTTCATACTACAGGAACGAAAAATGACACACGGACTATGCAGTGGTGAGACACTTAGAGGTACTTGAAACAGAACCTCTACAATCCTTGGTGAGTGCCCAAGGAGCTGAATACACTGAATTAACAACATGTCCCTGATGGGGACATAATCAATGAGTGACTATGCTGATTCTAAAAACACTTTTGGAGAGTGTCATGCAGCATCTGTGCTATGTGAAGAATGAGAGTTCATTACCTCGGCAGAATAGAATATTTCTAGTGGAACTGAAATCTGAATGCTGTTGGAAACTATTAAACTTCCAAGGGAAATTGCTTTGGTGCATTGTCCAGCTCATACCAAAGGCTCCAGTGAAATGGAAAAATAATAAAATTACTCAAACTTGTAGTCAGATAGGTTTAAAAGTGCCTGAAGTTTAGGAATAGTACTATAGGATATCAGGATATTGGAAATACCCCTCCCCAACCTCTAAAGTTGTCCTCAACAGGAACAGTGTTTGGCAGACAATTATACCCGGGACCTTTGTCCCTGCTAGGGCTAGCCTCTTAGATGGAGATGAGTGGGTTATCAAATGTGCATGGAAATAGAAAAAACATCAACAAGAAAATAAAGCACAAACCCAATGGTTTCAACCAATACCAGCAGGAATGCAAGTACATGATATCCAGTCTGAGGATACAGTAATGATAAAAGTCTACTCTCGCAAAGCAAAGTGGGACCATAAATGGGACAGTCCATATACTGTGCTACTAACTTCTTATTTTGTTGTAAAAGTTACAGGGAAAGACAATTGTATTCATCACTCACATGTTAAATGAATTTCTTAAGAATATCAGTTGAATGACTGACACTGTTGCAGAACCCCATCAGTCCTGCAGTATGGTCTGCTTTGATTATTTTGTTACAATTGCATTTCATGTCATCGTAGAAGGTGTTCTAATAATTGGTTTAGGGTAATTTGGTATAATATTGACAGGATTTGAGTAAGGGAAGTATAAGTAAGGAAGCTGCCTCCAGACACATAAACTGGTGTGACAATGCAAGTTGCTGATAATTTGAGAATAACATCCAGATGATGAAATACGTTTGTTGTGCTCAGCCTGTTTATCTCTAATTGTATAGTCTTTATTCTTATTATATGTAAGAACTTGTGATATTGATACTCAACACTCCTTGGATCCTTTTTTAGTAATACTTTGTATATCCAGAATGGGTGGCGACCCTAATAGGCCAATTTCAGAATAACATACTTCCTGGGTTTCTTCCATTGTATGACACTTTTTATTAATAGTACAACAGATAACTCTTATCTGGGTATTGCATCCATACAAGCAATATCAGACCAACTAAAATGGTGTTTCAAAACTGAATAGCTTTAGATTTGTTGTTAGCCAGTCAAGGGAGTGCTTGTGCAGCTATTAATCTTGATGTTTCTATGTTAATAACACAGGCAAGGTGTTAACAAATGCTAACTGTTCAATCGTTAGTCTCCCATTTACAGCCAGGCACCCCAAAAGATTGGTGGGAAACGTTGTTCAGCAATTGGGCAATTAATTATTGGTTATCAAACCTATTAGCCACTCCTGTTAAGATTTTACTTCCTGTAGTTGTTATGCTCTTATTGTTCTGTTGTATTTTTCAGCATGTTTAGACTTATTGAAGAAATGTAATACTTAGGAGCATGCAAGGGTATAGACACATCCTTCTTGATGACCCCTTATAAAGCAGGTATGCCTATAAAAACAGAGGGGACTGCTGTTCAACTTGCTATATTACTTATAAAAAACTTGTTAAGCATAACTTGCTTAGCATTAGTAGCTAAATTTTCTGAAGCCTTAGGCTGCAAGACTAGATACCCTGAACTTTTACCTAGTTTAGTAAAAGGAGGTCTCAGAGCCAGTTCACAATGAAAGATAAGGAAGCAAGGAAGGCCACTACCCCTTCAGCAGAAGCTGCAACCTCACAGATAAGAGATGGCCTGCCTAGAGACAATTAAGAGAATCAATGAAGAACAAGAAGACCCCAGATCCAAATATTATTATTGGACCAAACTGTCATGTGAGGGCTGGGAAACTTAGACTGTAAGGGTATAATAGCCTGTCACAGACATCTTTTATGGAAAATCCTTTCCTTAGGATTTTTCCTCCTGAGAAGCTGAGAGGCCTCAGGAACAAAATGTAAACATTGATTATCTGCTGCTGTGAAATGCAACAGGTGGATCTTTGATTGGCCCATGTTGGATGTTTGTAATTAATGGCCAATCACAGCCCAGCTGGCTCGGACAGAGAGCCGAGCCAGAAACCTTTGTTATCGTTCCTTCCTATTCTATTCTTAGCTAGCCTTCTGATGAAACCTTTTCTTCTATTCTTTTAGTATAGTTTTAATGTAATATATATAATAAAATAATAAATCAAGCTTTCTGAAACATGGAGTCAGATCCTCATCTCTTCCCTCAACCTGGGACCCCTGTGAACACCGTCACAATAGCCCAGGTATTCTTTGTTCAGGGTCCCTCTCTGAAGGCACCTAGTTTGAGCTGTTTCTACTGCTGTACCACTCAAATAAATTACCTTTCCAGATTTAAATCTAAATCTGCTACAGGATACCTAAGGTAGAGAAGCCTCATTAACATCATTAACCAAGACAGGCAAATCTACTGGCTATAGGAGACAGATCTACCTTATTCTGAGTTGTTGTCCGGTATACTTTCTTCACATTCAAGGTCTTGCAGTTCTATAACTTGCATTTTAGAATTTCTTCTTTCATACCACACATCAAAAGGCACATGGGGGTCCTCAAATGGCCCAGGGTCAGATTCAGAGTATCCTTTGTAGGGTGGAAAGCTCTCCCCCCAGGAATTGTGGTTGTGGATGATAGAGTGAACAGCAACAGTCACTGAAGCTGAGGCAGTCACAGTAGTAATAGGTTGGAAGTAGACTGGTTCTGAGCCCCTCATGGCACCAAACACTGGGCTTTTTATGTTATAAGAAAAATCCTTGTGACCCAAGCAGTCCCTATTGCTAGGTCCTGTATGCTGTTCAGCAGAAATTTCAAAAGTATCACTGCAACAGCAGTAAGGAGGTGATCGCAGCCCTTCCTTTGTTTCCCATTTTGGTTGTCTGCCCTGATGCTGTGAATGTTGAATGCCAGGCTCTGGATCTAACTGAATTTTGGGACTTGACTGATACCTTGTCTCTGGCTGAACCACCTGAAAGGGAGACACATGATTATGCCTCTGACAAAGCAAAGCAAACATGCTACACTTCCAACATACTGCTTCATCTTTTCAAAGAGATGGATAGCAAGCACTTGATCTTAACTCATTCAACAAGCAGAACTGCAGGCATTCATAAAAGGCTCCACACAGCATACATACACAGTAAGTTACTGGGGTACTTTGTACAGACTGTAGGAATCTGTTCTGGATTTCTTTAAAAAGCATGAAGCACAGGGGCCACATCAATCAATAAACTGTGTCCAACTTCAAATGTGACTGTGCTTGTACCTATTTTTAGGCCTCTGATGAACAAAAAGAGATTGACACTGCAATTCAACATGCAACAGCATGGGGAGCAAGAAATGGAACTTTTTACACTTTCTTTTGAAATTGCAGTTATGTCAACTCATTAGCAAGATGGAACAGATACAAGATTTGACATAACCCTGAAACTGTTTTTTTTTTTTTCCTGGGCTCTATAAGTCTTTTTCCCCAAGTGAGCTGTCCAGAGAAGAGGCATATGAGATGTTGACACATGTGGGACTGTATGGAAGAGGTTTGGATGTTTTAAACTTCTTCCCACTTTCTTTCCTGGAGGTCACCCACAGCAGTCATTGAATAAACAAAAATTTATCTTTTGTGGCTGGTGCTAATATGATTCAACAGCAATTACATATGCTGAAGACCTCAGTGTAGCGATCACATTCTCTGAAAAAATCCCTTCGCCCAGGATTTTTCTCCTGGGAAGCTGAGAAACCTCAGAGAAAAGGAAAACAATTATTATCTCATTTGCTTCTCCTGTGTTTTGCTCCTTTGGAATGTGTTTGGAGATTGTTTACCCACAGGTGATTGTTTAATTGGATTCTGGTGTGAGTTGTTTTGATTCATTGGCCAATTGGGGCCAAGCTGTGTCAAGACTCTGGAAAGAGTCACGAGTTTTCATCATTATCTTTTTAGCACTGAGTAAGTATCCTTTATGTATTCTTCAGTATAGTATAGTTTAGTATTCTTTAATATAATAAAGTATTATAAAGTAATAAATTAGCCTTCTGAGAACATGGAGTCAGATTCATCATTCCTGCCTTTGTCAGGGCATTCCCTGCAAATACAATAAGTGGTGACCCCAGATGCTGGCTGTAGCCTGAGCTGAAGAACCAAGACCCTGAAATTGGACGGAGTTCGCAGCCAAGGCTGAACATGCGAAGATCTGCTGAATCCTCTTGGAAAGTGTCCAGAGACCCTTTGTGGATGCCGCGGGACCCTGGGCAGCCCGCTCGTAGCCGGACACTGTTGCAAGGTACTGTTAACCCTTCCCCTCCCGACAACACTGTCCTTCACAAAATATGGGATGATGGTTGGGAAGAGGTCCCCTCAGAAACGGAAGTTCAATTTTTTCCATCAGAGGAGGACATTATTTGCATGTGGAGATTTTGGTCTCTGCAGAACAGAATTCTTATGCTGAAGAGACGTTTCTATGAGTTTTTCAGATGGGTGAAAGCTCGTGGGTTTTTTAAGGATGTGGAATCCTTCCTGGATCCGAGAGCCTGGCAGCCACTGGATCTCTATTTTAGAGAGAAGTACAAGTGGGGTGAGGGAATGTCTCAACATTTTCCAGTGTATGCAGCTCTTTTCTCTATTCTGAGGAAGAGAACCCCCTTGGAGGGGAACCTCGCCTCGCGCAGGGGTCATCAGCCCCCCCCCCCCCCCCCCCACAGCTGGCAGAAGAAGAGTCCATTCAAGGACAGAAACTGCTGGTTCCTGTCCCCCCCGCACGTGGGAGGGGAAGCCCGTTTTGCCCACGGCTCAGAAGCAGCTTTTTCCTGCCTCTCTGGAGCATGCGCAAGAGGAGCTGTTCCCGACCCTTCCTCCTTTCCCCCCTGGGGGTGTGTGAACCGGCTTTGCCGGCTCCACCCCCACCGAGAGAGGCGGCCACGGGCCCCCGGCCCGCAGCATGGCCCCTCACTGTTTTGCCCGGGTTGCCAGGCAACGCAATCGCCAGCAGCTGTAACGAGAGCCTGTCCCCGAGTTGCTAGGCGACGGTCCAACAGCGACAGAAACCGCTCTAGCGCCGCCTGCAGCAACCCCTCCCTCGCCCGCCGTGCTGCCCCCGCCACCCCTGCTGGCTCGGTTCCCATTCAGGATGCCTGCTGTGACGCTGAGGACGACGACCAGCCCGAAGAACTGCCCTGCGCTCTGACCGCGGCCCCGTCTCCAGCGGCGGCTGCCGCGGCACCTGCGACCAGCCTGCCACCCCCTCCCGCAGAGATAGAGACCGCGCCGGCGCTTCCTCGCGCGCCTCTGCCGCCCCCACCGCTGGTCCCGTCGCCTTCAGAGGCTTCGTCCTCCGCATCAGCGTCTGCGCCGGAGCCTGCGACAGGCCCAGCAGCCCCTCCTGTGATAAACGAGTCCACTGGATTTAAGGATCATATAATTATTTTTATTATTATGCAAGCGAGAATAAGCAAAGTTCAGCGCTGGGCGGCCGGGAGTCTCCGCTCCTCTAGGCTCGGGCCGTTCCTATCCCCAAAGTTCACCTTTTATTGCCTTCTTCTCCCGGGTCCAGGGATGACGTGGTCTGTCTTTTGCGCTTGCTCATTCAGTTGCTAGGGGGTCTTTTTCTGCCTTCTGGTGGCCGTGGGATGAAGGCTCCAAGTCTTCCTCTTTAACCGCTGAGTGAACTTTTCCTTATAAGGCATACCTATACAGTGGAATTTTCAGAACACTATACGATTCCTGCAAGCCTAAGCAATTCTTGCGAGTTTAAGGATTGTTGTTACAGCCTTCCTCTGTGACCTCTGGGTGAACTTTTCCTTATAAGGTATATCTTTACCATGGAATTCCCAAAGCACTATACGATTCCTGCAAGCCAAGCAACCATATGTGGCTGCACATTTAAGAATCAAGCGGTTTTAGCTATTTAGTTATTGCTTTTATATTGTATAATTATTTAGCTATTGATTTAATTAATGAACAAACGTATTGCTACTTATTACACTCCAAGTTAGTTAGCTATCTTCCCCCGAGGCAGCGGCTGGGACAGCGAGAGAAGACACTGGCCAGTCCCACAGCAGAGGCGGCACGACTCGACAGCTGTTTGCAGGCACCTCCTGGGTGAACACTTTGAAACTCAGTGTTTTTCTGGGACACAGCATTTTTTGCGGGCCGACTCTCGCTTGGTCGGGGGGTTCTCGCTGGGGTTTAGGGTGCCTGGCTCCCCCCGCATGCGCCAGTGGCTTGGGGGAGGTGGTTCTCGGAGGTGCTGCCTCCGGTCCCAAGCCCGGAGGGAATGGGAATGGTGCTGAGAAGCAAAGAGCGGGAACACTGTCATTTGAATCACGGGGGAGGGAGGTGCAGCAAAAAGCGAGCATCGCTCGCTTGTTTTGGGCAGGTAAGACCCCCAGATCCGAATGCCCCCTCCCCAGGAAAACCTCCCCTTCCCAGCCGCCAGCAGGAACCAGTGGTCATGGGGGGAGGGGGAGGAAGCGTTCGGTCACTCCTGTTGCCGAGATACTGGCAGCATGGTGGGGGCGGGCTGTGGGAACGAAGACCCCACCCCGCGGGCCAGGTCTGGGGCTCTCGGCCCTCACACCGGGGCCTAGGCCCCGGCTCACCCATCGCCGGGTCTGGTTTCCCTGGCCTGTCCACCAGGTCCAGGGACTCTGCCCCACCCAATGGTGCAGGGTCCAAAAAGCCTCTGCTGATGCTGGTCTTTCTGAAAAAAAAAAAAAAAAAAAAAAAAAAAAAGTGGAAAAGGCTGACCTCTCAAAGTACTTGAAAGCAACGAGTCAACCTCGGCCCAAGTGTTTCAATTAAGAGCTGTGGCCAGGGTATTCCAGGAATTTTCTCAATATTGATTGATAACTATCAATGGATTTCAAATAGTTGATGGTGATTTTCTTTAGCAGTTCTTTGTTTCGGGATTCTGCAAGTCTTTTTCAGGACCAAAAGGGACTTTCATGGATGTCAAAAATCAACATCTCCAGTCAATGGACCTTCTCCTGAAACTCAGTTGTTTGGACTTGAAACAGTGAACATTTTTTGTATGCTGTTTGAGTTTCTTATATTGTAAACCTTCTATTAGATATGATAGAAATAGATATTCTACAGGTAAAGAATCTCCTTGATCATTCTACATCAGCACTTGATTGAGGTTTTGATTGGCAACGGATAAACCTCTTGAGACGGGTTTGTTCTCTCTTCTGCATGGGCCCAGCAGAAGAATTACAAAGGCAGTTCTTTTTATTTTAATTATACTGAGAAGGGTGAAATGTGGCATTCACATTTTCTGGAAAAATCCCTTCACCCAGGATTTTTCTCCTGGGAAGCTGAGAAGCCTCAAAAAAAAAAAAAAAAGGAAAACAATTCTTATCTCATTTGCTTCTCCTGTGTTTTGCTCCTTTGGAATGTGTTTGGAGATTGTTTACCCACAGGTGATTGTTTAATTGGATTCTGGTGTGAGTTGTTTTGATTCATTGGCCAATTGGGGCCAAGCTGTGTCAAGACTCTGGAAAGAGTCACGAGTTTTCATTATTATCTTTTTAGCACTGAGTAAGTATCCTTTATGTATTATTTAGTATAGTATAGTTTAGTATTCTTTAATATAATAAAGTATTATAAAGTAATAAATTAGCCTTCTGAGAACATGGAGTCAGATTCATCATTCCTGCCTTTGTCAGGGCATTCCCTGCAAATACAATACCTCAGCTTTGGTGCCATAATTTTACCCCCAACTTGATTTTAAATGAAAGCCTTCACATCCTGTCTACAAGTGCTCCATATTTTGGCACAGTCACAAAGCATAATCAGACCACAACATGAAAGAAATATTATAGTCTTCCCACAAAAAAGGATTTTAATTAAAAAAAAACCCAACCAAACAAAATTATTCTTGCCATCCCTCCAGTCAAAATGTGAGCTACTTACAGCGGATCTTGCAAAGACAGGATTCTCAGTGGCTTCTATTTTTACTTAATGGACTGGTGCCAGCGAGCCTCGAATAGCCTCATACTGATGGAGCTCTTTACTGATGCCTGCATTTTGAGAGCTGTACTCAGAATCAGAGGAATCTGACCCATTATTTTTATACCCAAGTGGCAGTGCAAACCTCATAATGCTGGGAGGTGGCTCAGAAGATGGAGTAGATAATTTGTTTTGTCTACTGGCTGGAGAAACCTGATACTGACAGGGATAATTATTAGTATTCAGTATCATTCACTTAGCATTACCCTTATTATTATTAGCACTTAATAGAAAAATTCTTTGGCCAAATACACATTTTCATGCCATGAGAAAATTAGCACTAGTTTTCTGATCGACACCTGTATTACAATTTTAAAAAAGCATGAAAGAAAAAGAAACATGATCTCCATCTCGGGAGATGTATGCAAATAGGATTATACATATTTCTCTATGTATCATTGTCTCAGCAAGTACATACCTGTACATGAACATGCACTGGCGCAACGCCAGTGCCCCCATGAAAATACATTCTCCCTGGTGTCTACTGTGAGATGTGACCTGGAATAGAGCAAAGCAGGCTCCAATTTAGGAATAAAGAAGAGAAAACTTTATTAACCTACAACTACATGTAAAAAGAAAACACACAGAAAGAATGAAAACCTTCCGAAAACATTCTTTCTCCCCCCACCAAATTTCCAATATATCCACCCCTCAGATCATCAATTCTCAGTCCATCCCCACCCTTCAGATAATCAATTCTCAGTTCATCAAGGAGAGAGGAGTCCCTCTTGTGCCATAGGCTTCCCCTAGAAACACAGTTGAAACCTCGTGTGTTTCCATGTCACATGTGGCACCACCCGGAGATCATTTGCCATCGTGACTCTTCCTTCCATGCCCAGTGCTCTCACCACTGCGCATGGACCAGAACTGCTTCTAGGGTTTTCCTTTTACAGGTGCTTTGCCCAGTTCAAAAAAAAGCACAGTCTCTCACTTTTGGGACACCTGTCCCCCCCAAATTTCACCCCCTGGGGCCGAGGGGTCTCAAGAACAGAGATCTTCTTCTTCCCTGAAGACGGAGGGCACCACCACCACCCTCCTCACCCATTGTCTCTGTTCATGCACTCCTTCACATAACATCACTGCACTCTCTTGGCTCCAAGCCATTGCCTCCCCCTAAATGCAGTCTCTGTGTCACAGGAAAAATGGTTCTGTCCATGGCTATACAAGAAAAGTCCAGTTAAAGGCAACTCCATCACCTCCGCCCACCCAAGATTCTTCTTCACTTCTCTGGTGGCCCATTTCCTCTTATCTCGTCTCTAGCTCTCTTCTCATTCAACTCCAGGAGGATTAGCATTTGTAAGGTTTCCATCATCCAAGAAAAGGGTTAAAAATCTCAGGCTCTGCCTGTCCAGAACTCCCACAGCTGCCCTGCTGGTGGCACAGGCACAGGCTGGCTCTCTCTCTCTCTCTCTCTCTCTCTCTCTCTCTCTCTCTCTCTCATGTGGGGGGGCTGCCCAATGCCTCTTGGTGCTCCTCTACCCTTCCATCCTCAGGGCCCTGGCTCACCTCACCTGGCCGCATGGCTTTCCCTCCCCTGCCCAGCCCGTAGCAGCTGGGCAGGGGAGGTCTGACCTGTTTCACCGCTGGAACCCAAGAGAAAGTTTTCCTGGGAGTTCTCTGCTTTTAACCCCCTGTGTTCTCCGAGGCATATCCATGTCCTCAGTGGCCACACCACGTGCCAATATTCAAATCTGAGCACCTATTGGTTTGACCACAGCATCCCAAAAAACTCACTTCCTCTCAAACCAGGACACACACACTTATAAATACAGAAAGAATTCCTGGACTTGTCTTCCTCTTCAGCATACATTAATCACAGAATCATTTAATTGTTTGGGTTGGAAGGGACCTAAAGATCATCTAGTTAAAATCCCCCTGTCATGCACAGGGACACCTTCCACTAGAGCAGGTTGCTTAGACCCCCATCCAACCTGGCCTTGAACGCTTCCAGGGATGGGGCAGCCACAGCTTCTCTGGGCAACCTGTGTCAGTGCCTCACCACCCTCACAGTAAAGAATTTCTTCCTATCATTTAATCTAAACCTACCCTCCTTCATCTTAAGGTCATTCCTCCATGTCCTATCACTACATTCCCTTGAAAATAGTGCCCCTCCAATTCACTTGTAGGCCCCTTTAGGTACTGGGTCCTCTAAGATCCCCTCTAGAGCCTTCTCTTCTCCAGGCTAAACAGCCCCAGCTCTCCCAGCCTGTCTTCATAGGAGAGGTAGTCCAGCCTTCTGATAATCTTTGTGTCCCTAAGCCACATGATTTCATAAATGGTATGTATAGTATGTTTCAGTGTCTAGCTGCAAAGAGAAATGGATACACATATTTACAATATATGCACACATATATATATATATATTTTGAATGAGGGACAGGCCATGTATATATCTAGAAATGTAAGAGATTATGCACTTTTGTCAAAACCATGTTATTAAAAAACTGTTTTACTTTACTTGACTACAGCAACCCTGATACAACTGAGTTCAAAATCTCTGTTGACAGGAGGAAAAGTGCCAACAAAACTTCAACCCTGGACATGAGGAGAGCAGACTTCAAGTTGCTCAGGAAATTAGTAAGTAACGTCCCCTGGGAAAATGCCTTTTCATGTGCTGGGGTCCATCATTCTAGTCACTTTTTAAGCTCCACATCCAAAGGGCATAGGAGCAGGCAATTCCTAAATGTCAGAAGTCAAGCAGGCTAGGCAAAAGGCCAGCTTGGCTGAACAGGGATCGTCTCTTGGAAATAAGGCAAAAAAGGAAGATGTATGGCCGGTGGAAGCAAGGTCAGTTGACATGGGAGGAATACAGAGACGCTGCTGCCACTGCAGGGAGAAAATTCATGCAGCCAAAGCTTGATTGGAGTTGGAGGTGCTAGTAATGTGGAGGACAAGAGAAAAAGTTTCTTTAAATGCATTTATAGCAAAAGGCAGTACAGAAATGACATTGGTCCGTTCCAGAATGAGGATGGTCACCTCACAAACAGGGACATGGACAATGCAGAGATGTTTAATGCTTTCTTTGCCTCTGTCTTCAACATGGATGGTGGACTAAAGGGGGTCCCAGTGCCTGGAGCTGGAGGCCCATGGCTGTGAGAATGATCAACCCCCAGTTGACCCTGAATTGATCTTATCTGCTGCTCCAGCTCGATACCTATAAATCTCTAGGGCCTGATGGGATTCATCTGAGAAGACTTAAAGAGCTGGCTGATGTCATCATGAGGCCTCTCTCAATGATTTTTGAACAGTCTTAGGAATTTGGAGAGTTCCTGGATGACTGGAAGCTCACGAACATTGTCCCTATTGGCACAAAGGGCAAAAAAGGATGACTCTGGAAACTACAGGCATGTCAGTCTCCCTTCAGTGCCTGGTAAAGTTATGAAGAAGATTATTCTGGGAGGTACTGAAAAATACTGAAAGGACAATGTAGTCACTGTTTACAGCCAGCACAGCTTCGTGAGGAGAAAGTCCTGATTCTCAAACCTGATTACCTTTTATGACAAGGTAACCCATCTGCTTGATCGAGGGAAGCGAGGTGATGTCATCTTTTTTGATTCACTAAAGCTTTCAATACTGTCTATCCCAGGATCCTTCTGGACAAAATGTCCAGCACACAGCTGGATAAACACGTCATGCTATGGTGTCCTGGGTAACCCAAAATGTTATTGCATTCCGTATCTATAATGTTATTACATTCTGTATCTATCTATGCCCAAAAAAGGTTGCTGTCTCTTTAAGACCGCAGCCAGAAACAGGGCTGGACAGCATGCCATGGTCCCTCTAAAACGTCTGACCACTACAGCCGACCTCTTTTAGGCCCTGTAGTCTATGAGTCGGGCAGAGTCTCTCTCTTGGTTTATGCCATAGAGCAGAGGAAGTGCAGGTGGAGGTTTCCGTTTTGGGTTTTCTTTGGGGTTTTTTCCCGTTTTTGGAGAAGGTGCATTCTGCAGTCTTGGACTGCCTTGGGGCAAATTCTGGGAGTGACTGCCCACAGTTGTGGCACCAAACCAGGAAAGATTGGAGCGGCCCCACTTCTTGCAGTCCCCAGCCTGCCAGCAATGCCTGGCTTGTTGCAGTGTGATGCCATTTCCTGTTTCACCTATCCCAGCCCACCAGGTGTGCCAACCTTTGCTTTCCCCTCCCCCTGTCCCCAGGCTTAAAAGGAGACGTGACCATGTGGTAGGGATTCTGTTGGGAGCTGTTACAAGATTCAGAGGTCTATCATCCTGGAATAAAACTCTGGATTACAATAGAATCCTCTCCTTTCTCTCTTCACGGTTGCCTGAACCTTTTCCATCAGAGGTAAACTGAGTTTCTACTATGCCTGGATTTGTTCCGAGTGCCTAGCTGCAGCATCCAGCCAGCCAAAGGTATCTCTGAGGTGAAACACCACAGCTGCTGCCTTTGGTCCAGCAGCAAGGGTCAGACGAGGCCAGGCATGTCCCACCCGGAAATATTGGGATTAATATTCCATATATTGGCGCCCAAACGTGTGGCTGCACAAACCTGCAGCCCCAGAACGAATCTCAGAACCTTGGAAAAGCTTTAAGGCAGCTTAGCGTCCACTGGTAGAGCTGTGGATGCATAGCTCTCCAGAGAAACTTCGGGACTGATCCCACAAGAAGTTTCGTGGAATGCTCGTCGCCTCTGGAAAGTGCAGCTCCTTTCTGGTGAGCGAATTTTCCAGGGGAGAATAGGGGAGCCCCTCCTGCCCAAGGGGTCCTATTCAAGTGAAGAGACCAGCCTGCCTGACTTTGCCAGAACCAGCTTTGATTTCAGTGAGTATTTCTGCTCCTTGGGGGAGTAGAAGCTCAAATTCCGTCTCTGCTGTAAGACTTGTTCTTTTTTGCTCTTGCATTTAAGCTGCGCAGCCCTGCAGAGCGAAAGCGATACCCTGTAAAGCTTTAACTCACTGTGGCGTGTTTTTGCCATTTTTAGAATTGGCGGCGCCGGCTCAGAGGAGCAGGACAGCTCTGCCTGCCCCTCCCCCCAGCTCGGCAGTGCAGCATGCTCGTCTCTCGGTGCGGGGGGGGCTGCTCTCTACATGTGGCGCAGGGGGCCTGCTCTCTACACGTGGTGGGGGGGGCTGCCTTCTCGGGTGGGGGAGGCTTTGTCTGTCTCTCCATGCCGCGGGGCGGGTCCCGATTCCCTGCTGCTGCTACCGCAGCAGTTTTAGAAGCAGTATACACAGCTGCATTGTAAAAGCTTTCATCTGATCGTTATCACTTTTTAACCGTGGTCTTTTTGGAAATCGGTAGCTGATTTTGGCTTTGTATTCGGTCGGCGGGACTTTGTTCTGTGCCATTTACATCTAAAATGGGCTTAAAGTTAAGCACAGCACAAACAGGAGTGTATTATCATAGTGTTGGAATTTTAGTTAGTGCAAATGTAAAGTTCTCTAAAGGAAAATTGAAACAGTTTACAAGGTGGCTTTTTCTACACTTCCCACAAACTTCTCCTGAGGAAGTCCACAATATTCAATTTTGGGATAAAGTAGGGCATGAATTGATAACCTTGGGACAGTCTGGGAATACATCTTCAGCTAAATTTGTGTTCTGGAGTTTACAAATTCAAACAGCCTTGCTCAAACAAAGGGAATTGGAGAAAAAGCCAAATATCAAGCCATGTACCTCTGTTCTCCCTGTTTCTCCCCCTTCCAGCCCTAAACCTCTTACCCCAAAACTTGGTATTTTAAAGAGAGCAAATCCTGCTCATGTGCTGGGAAGTCGACTCCCTGAGCTTGTTAAAATGCCTGAGTTCCCTTGTCCACAAGGACCTGGCCAGACAGCGTGGAACATTTTCCAAAACCCTGTGTCCCCCGCTCTGAAACCCAGAGCACGTGTTAGTTTTTCGGAGAGCAGTGATGCCCAAAATGGCCCCCAGTCCCTAGGGGGTACACAAGATGGAGGCTGCCATGTGGCACCATTGAAAACCTGGTCGTCTTCTTCCCAAGATCCCCTTAAGCATCCCAAAATTCCTTTCCCATCCCCCTCTCCTCCTGTTCCTCGTGACGCCTTCCCTCCCCCTCCCTTTCCTGCAGTACCCTCAGCTCCGCCCCTATACTCCTCCCAGGGGGCATCTGCCGATGTGACGTCACCAGGTGTCCCCGCCCCCTGCCTTCCCCCCGTCTCTGCCCCCTGTTCCCATTGTGTCCCCGCCCCCTCCCCGGGTTCCCACGGTGGGGGCACGCCCACTGCATGTCCCCAAACCTGTATCTGTTATCTCAATGCTTCCAATTCAAAGGATACAGGGCAGGAAGCTGCAGACCCAATACAGGGTCCCACTTTGTCATTCGCTCCTCTTTCATATCAGCCTGCAGCACAAGGAGGAGCAGCCCCAACTGCTAACTGGAGCTCTTTTGGACGACAATTGATTAAAGAGGTCAGTAAATCTCACTGGAAGTATGGCCCACACAGTCCATATTTCCGTGGCCTTTTAAATTCTGAATTGAGTAGGACTGCAGTCGTCCCACATGATTTAAAACAGCTTTTCTCATGCCTCATGACCTCTACAGAATTCAAATTATGGGAATTAGCATGGAAACAACTGTTAAAAGAGGCTCTCCCAGGCTTGCATGCTGATCCAAACACAGCAAAAGATGCTAATGGCATGTTAATTACCATTGAGCATCTCTCCGGTGAAGGCCAATGGTCTTCACCCTCAATCCAAGCTACCGCAATTCCTGTAGAAACACTCGAGAAAGTAAAGGAAGCAGCTGAAAAAGCATTCTTTTCCCTCCAGCCTAGGGGGCCTTTTGAGCCCTACAGTAAGATTAAGCAGCTGCCATCAGAGCCTTTTCTGAAATTTGTAGAAAGGTTAACTAGAGCCATTGAAATACAAGTTAAAAAAGAGAATGCAAGGGAAGAGGTTTTAGAAGAAATGGTATTTACAAATGCAAATGAACAGTGTCGAGTGGCAATTTTGAGTCTCCCTCTAGAACCTCCCCCTACACTAAAAGATATGCTTCTAGTCTGTAACAGGAAAGTGCCTCTGATGAGTGTTGCTGAAGACACCAGACCAAGGCTGCTGCCAAGACCACCTCAGCGTGTCGCCGTTGCCAGCCCTGCGCCCATTCCCTCAGCACAGCAGTACACTGGGCAGCAGCGAAGACCAGCAATGGTTGACCCACAAAGCCATGTCTGCTTTGCAATAACCTTGGACATTGGAGTAGCCAGTGCCCCCTGAAAAGGCAATTTGATGAATTTAGAAATGGCACGGGAGGAGAATTACAAGCACTCCCAGGGGGTCAACAACAACAAAAAAACTGAACGGGGAGCGCCGGCCTGCCAGGCGTACAGACACAAAAAGAGCAGGCCAAGGGAATAAGGAAAGCAAAACAAACCAAGCGTGCAGTAATATTACTATTTCTGTAAGTGAAGCTGATGCTTCAAAGACCACGTCTGCTGGTCCACTGTTGAAAGTGAAACAAAATAACCTTTTTATGATTTAGGTGAACCTATGTTAACCACGTCTTCTGTCAATGAGCCTTACAGGTTGCAGCTGACAGAATCACTCCACCTGAAAGACACTGACTGGCATTTTGTCTCTGTCAATCCAGAACAGAAGAGCACTTGGCACCGAATTCGTTGTAAGTACATCGTCATTGGGGACACCAAACACACACCACATGAGATTGAAATTGCTCCAGGAATGACAACATCAGATCCTGAGCAATTCATTCTCAGGCTGCACTGTTTCCACCCACCTCTGTTTCTTCCCAAAGGACAAATTGTTGCACAAGCTATCCCTTTGCCGTTTTTGCCTGAAGGCACCGAAAAACAAGGGCCCACAGTCGCCCGGGTCCAAGTTATTGGGAAAGACAAACCCACATTATGGTGTAATGTCAGTGGGGGTGGGGAGTCAAAACTCATTGAGATCCTTGTAGACACAGGTGCAGACTGCACAGTGATCCCAGTACAAGACTGGCCAGCACATTGGCCTTTGCAAGACGTTGCTGGTCACGTTCGAGGTGTAGGAGGCCTACAATTGGCAAGACAATCCAAAAGCATCATATTGGAAATTAGCTGTTATTGATATAAAAGATTGTTTTTTCCATATTCCCCTACACCCTGACAATGCACCGCGTTTCGCATTCTTGGTCCCCACCATCAACATGGAAGCCCCTATGAAAAGGTACCATTGGACAGTTCTTCCTCAGGGCCTGAAGGTCTCTCCAGCGATCTGCCAGTGGTATGTCTCTTCCGTGCTTTCCCCAGTGCGTGCAGCCGCAGAAAAGGCCATCATCTATCATTATATGGATGATATCCTTGTGTGTGCCCGCAATGATGATTTACTCACACATGTGCTTGACCTAACGATCCATGCATTGATTGTTGCAGGGTTCGAGCTCCAGGAAAAGAAAATTCAAAAGATGCCACCTTGGAAATATTTGGGCCTAGAAATTGGAAATAGGACCATTGTTCCTCAAAAACTAGAAATCAATCCAAGGATCAAGACCCTTGCGGATGTCCACAAGTTGTGTGGGTCTTTGAATTGGGTAAGGCCATGGCTCGGTCTGACTAACGAAGACCTTGCCCCTCTTTTCAATTTATTGAAAGGGGGAGAGGACCCAGGTGCTCCTAGGTCTATTACCCCAGAGGCACGGAAAGCTCTAGAAAAGGTTCAGATTGCAATGTCCACAAGACAGGCCGACCGATGTCGGCCTGACCTGCCATTCAAATTTATCATCTTAGGTACAGTCATTTGGACAGCAGAAATATGTTCATGTTAGTGTAGATACCTTTTCTGGAGCGGTCTATGCTTCTGCCCACACAGGAGAATCATCTATCGATGCCATTAAGCACCTCTTACAGGCTTTTTCTTTCATGGGCATCCCCAAGGAGTTGAAAACTGATAATGGGCCTGCCTACAAATCCAAGGAATTCGGGAGCTTCCTGCAGCAATGGGGAGTAGAGCACAAAACTGGCATCCCCTACTCCCCTACAGGTCAAGCCATTGTAGAAAGGGCTCACCGTGATATTAAAAGAGTCCTGGACCAGCAACAACAGGTTCTGAAGGTGTGAACCTCCCCACATCCGGTTGTCCAGGGCGCTGTTCACAATAAATTTTCTGAATTGTTCCTTTGGCAGCCTAAACCTGTCCATCCTACGCCACTTTGGGGGGAGCAGTCATACGTTGATGAAAGAAAAGCCTCCGGTTTTAGTAAAGGACCTTGAGACTTGGAAGACGGTGGGACCTTACAAATCGGTTACTTGGGGATGTGGATACACCTGTGTGTCCACCCCCTCTGGGTTAAAGTGGGTTCCTTCCAAATGGGTAAGGCCCTATGTTCCCAAGGTCTCAGAGAAATCAACAGAAGCGCCCCAGGTTGCTAATGCTGCCTGGAGAAGGAAACACTGCACACGTTCTCTGGAGGAAATTCCATTTAAGCCTCCTATCTGGAATAGTTTGTAATATGTTTGTCTTAAGTTCCTTGTACCAGTTTAGATCCCACGGTTCGTGTGTAGCCTCAAGACGCCATGAGACCAAGCCTGCTCCTTGTCCTACTCGCGATCATCCCACCAGTGATCTCCTGGATAGTCCCTCAGCCCAAAGCACGTATGGACTACCTTGGCAAAAGACCTCGGACATCAAGAGAGAAACTGACAACTGGCTGAGTGGACTGTTCAAAGGCTGGGGACTCTCGGGCTGGTTGGGATCTATTCTGAAAACTGTAATTTTAGTATTGTTTATTTTAGTTATTGTTATTGTAGTTGTTAGCATTGTTTTCGGACTAATCAAACGCATGGTTCTCAAGTTAGTTTCAAGCTCATCTCCCCCTCCTGAAGTTTACCATTTGGAAGCCCTTAGTGCTCCAATGAATGACATGGAAGCCTCAGTGGAAAGCACTGAACCTTCTGTAGAGGAGGAACTGATTTACCAACCATGGTTTGGCAAGCACTCTGTACCACAAACCCAGTCCTCTTCTTTTTAAACAAAACTAGGGGGAGATGTTGCAGTGTGATGCCATTTCCTGTTTCACCTATCCCAGCCCCCCAGGTGTGCCAACCTCTGTTTTCCCCTCCCCCTGTCCCCGGGCTTAAAAGGAGACGTGACCAGGCGGTCTGGATTCTGTTGGGAGCTGTTACAAGATTCAGAGGTCTATCATCCTGGAATAAAACTCTGGATTAAAACTCTAAGATAGAATCCTCTCCTGTTTCTCTTCACCATCGCCTGAACCTTTTCCTTCAGAGGTAAACTGAGTTTCTACTATGCCTGGATTTGTTCCGAGTGCCTAGCTGCAGCATCCAGCCGGCCAAAGGTATCTCTGAGGTGAAACACCACAGCTGCCGCCTTTGGTCCAGCAGCAAGGGTCAGATGAGGCCAGGCACGTCCCACCCGGAAATATTAGGATTAATATTCCATACTGGCTGAAGCGAGAAGGCACCAAGTGGCCCCAGCCTGCTGCTTGTGCAAAAGAAAAGGCAAACTCCCTCCATGAGCTCTACCCTTGACTGACCACCAGCCACCTTTCTCAGCGGAGCTGCTGTCACCAGAGAGATAAGAGAGGCACAAGGCCTGAGGCCCCTTTCCCTTTGTCTCTCAAGCAATGGAGGCATCTGTGGGGGCTGCGATCTTGGAAGGGAGGAATATTCTGCCATTTTAAGTTTCTCTTTGTTTCCATGGAGTTCGTGATGATAGGAAAGATGTGTACTAAAGTCTTCACAAATAATTCCATGGGTGAGGGTATGGGTGTTAACATCTTTGAAATGGGTCTAAATGTCTTTACTAACTTCAAGCTGCAAGTTTGTTACAGAACCCAGACAGTTTGACTCTTGAAATAGACAAACGGGTCCCCACAAGCCTGAGTTTCCAAACTTTTGGGAAAATTACATGTTTAAGGGGGCACTATGTGTTAGGCGGTTTGGGAAGGCTGTACCTTCCTAGTACCTCAGCCAATGGGAAAAGGAAGACAGCAATGTGTGGCTGGGAGTTTAAAAGGAGGCTGTGTCCTCCAAAACCTCAAGAGAGAAAACCCCATGGGCATATGCCCCAGTGGACTCTCCCTTTATTTGAATAAAGTTTCAGGACTCCTCTGTCTTCTTCATGGTCACTGGCTTTTTATAGTGTGATTTTTCTACACAGTGAGATTTAGTAATTTTGTATCTAGTGATTATTTACTGTTATTTTTTGCCTGTGGCTGCTTTGCTTGTTAGTAAACTTATTTTTTACACTTATATTTACCTATATTTTGTTTCTCCTTATTGGTGGAAAGGGATTGATTAAAACAGAGGCAGAGCTCATTTTAGAGTGTTCCCCTTAGACTGTGATAAACCAAGACAGAGGGGTGAGGAACTGGCTCACGGGTCAGGCACAAATAGTTCTAATGAATGGGGTGACATCAGACTGGCGACTGGTCACTAGTGGGGTTCTGCAGGGCTCCATCTTTAGCTCTGTTATCAATAGATAATGAGACGATTGGCTCTCGCAATTAAGGGATGAATATTGTGTGTATATTAAGAAAAGCTTTATTGATGTATAGTTATGTTATTGTGATTTGTTGTTTAGATGCCCTCTATTCTCCCCATAGTTCTCTTTTTCCCCCCTTCTGTATTGTTGCCACCAGACAGCCTAGGTTGTCTAGGACAGGTAGAAAGAAGGCATGTACATATATCCCTTGCATGGGACAGTTGGGAATGGAAAAGCTTGTTGCTAGGGAGGTGCAGCATGACAACACCTAACCCTTCAATCAAGTTGCAAGAAAGCAGTCTCCACCAATAAATGGCAAAGAAGAGTTGACTGGCAGACTTTGGGAGGGGCCAGGGTTTGCTGATGCAACCCCCAGGGGTATAAAAGGTGAAGTATCCGTCTTGAAGACGAGCTAGCCACATGGTAGGCAGCTACGTGGGAGGTTCCCAGGCCTGTTTTTCCTTATTTAGTCTGTTTGTTGTATTTTTGTTAAGGTTTATTAAACCTTTTAAAATTTTTAAAGTCAGCAGTCGTTTCTCACAGCTCTGTGCTATTCAACATAAGTGGCTTGGACACAGGACTTGAAGGGATACTAAGCAAGTTTGCAGATGATACAAAATTTGGAGGAGATGTTGACTAGCTCGAAGGCAGAGAGACCTTGATAAATTAGAGGGCTGGACAATCGCCAACCATATGAAGTTCAGCAAGGGCAAGTGCCAGATTCTGCACCTGGGACAGGTCAGCCCTGGATGTATGGACAGACTGGGGAATGAGAGGCTGGAAACCAGTGCCATGGAAAGGGACCTGGGGGTCCTGGTTGATGTCAAGTTGAATATGAGTCAGCAGTGCCCTGGCAGCCAGGAGGGTGAAATGTGTCCTGGTGTGCATCAGGCACAGCATCACCAGCCAGTCAGGGATGTGACTGTCCCGCTCTGCTCTGTGCTGGTGTGGCCTCACCTCAAGTACTGGGTGATATTAAACTATTAGGAAGTGTCCAAAGGAGGGCAATAAAGATGGTGAAGGGCCTTGAGGGGAAGCCATATGAGGAGTGGCTGAGGTCATTTGGCTGGTTCAGCCTGACGAAGTAGAGACTGAGGGGACACCTCATTGCAGTCTACAACTTCTTTGTGAGGGGAAGAGGAGGGGCAGGCACTGATCTCTGTGGTGATCAGTGACAGGACCAGAGGGAAGGGCCTGAAGTTGTGTCAGGGGAGATTTAGTATGGATATTTAGGAAAGGTTCTTTATCCAGAGTGTATTTGGGCACTGGAACAGGCTCTCCAGGGCAGTGGTCACAGCACCAAACCTGACAGAGTTCAAGAAGCATTTGGACAACACTGTCAGGCACATGGGGTGACTCTTAGGGATGGTGCTGTGCAGGGCCATGAGTTAGACTCAATGATCCTGGTGGGTCCCTTCCAGTCATGGATTTTAACAAACTTACAAATACAAAAATTAGAATGATTTCTATTAGACAAAATAACATCGTTGTTATGAATTGCATACACAACCTTTACCAGTATATACGAGCACAGTTTTCTGATCAGTGACTGGATGAATCTCAAAGTGGCAAATACTCCGTTCAGTGTCTAGACACACATCTTGGGCATTAATAGTGTTGCTTTCACAAATGAATCCTAGATGTTGTCTAGTAACACAAGATTCTAAGTTTACTGTTTGCCACTTTTCATTCACCTTTTGTGCCCTCACTCTATGTTCTGAAGGGTAGAGCACTGTTTTTTTATGATTTAATCTTAGTGCAATGATGGGGTGGATAACTTAAACAGTGGCATTACATATGGCAAGCACAAAGGCAGTGGCCACATTAGAAGCAGGATCATAGGTGAAATTTACCATAGTCTACCAGGATTGAAACTTCTTTTCAAAATCAATCACATTATCTTAGATAACTTTCCGAATTTCAGCTGGAAAATTGCTTCCACCCCCTTCTCATATGATCAAAGATGCTGTTGTCTGCATCTATAACTGTGCTTGTATACAACTGAAAGCTAAAGACACATTTTCTTGAACTGTACTAAGCACTTCTACTATTAGCTTGTGGTCTTGGTGCCTGGTCTTTTCCCACTTTGGCAGTACTTTTGAAATTTGCCACTGGCTAGTTCCTAATGCCAATAGAGATGACTGTAAAGGCTGCTTCAATTTTGTTAGGCCACTTGCTGCAGTGGCCAGCTTATTCATTAGTATTTCTGATTAAATTCTATTTAAAACTCCCAATCCTGTCCCTAATATCCCAGTTAGATCCTTTCTTATTCTGCTCTTGAGGTATACCTGTCTTTGTAACTACGTTGTCCAGCCCCCAAAGGATGTTCTTAGGAAAGAGGAGAAGGCTGGTTGGATTTCCGAGATGTTAATTTGCATTAGCAATTCAAGGTGTTTGAGAGACCATTCTGGATTGAACAACAGTTGTTGTTCACCCACAGTCCTCACTACGTAGGGGCCTATTTCATACACTTCAGGTTCAAGTTTGGGTTGGGTCTGAACTGCTTGAGTACTAGTGTGAGTTGTATAAGGTCCTGCTATTGTAAAAAATGCAGTATCTATTTTAAATTTAAATGAGAGCCCGATAGCATCACGAGCCCAAAGGCAAGTCACGTCTACAGGCTGTATTAAGGTGAAATTACACCAACAGTCTGATTCACTTGGGCTATTACAAACTTCCTAGTGTTTGTATACAGGAGAGGTTGAGACACTAATTGCATCTGGTCTCTCATGAGCCGTCCCATTGTCCACCCAGCACCCTACCTTGATTTCTTCTCATCTGATCCCTTGAAGTGTCCACAGTTCCTGTTCCTGCCACTCCTGCTCCTCATATACCTGATCCCCATGAATTACTACAGTGGATAGGTTTAAATCTTTTATCTCAGAAGGTTCTCCCATGGATCCAGTATACTGATTAAAAGCCTGGGACCAAGGCCATTCAGCATCGCTTTGGATAGAGGTACTCTCTAATTCTAAGACTCCAGTTATAATTATATACAAAACAATTCTGCAAATGAAATTACAAACTACCCCTGGCCGCAATATACTTATTTTGCCCGAGTAAGTTTTAGTCTCAGTTCCTTGTCTCCTGGTGTCATTTCCAAGGGGCTTCTGAGGCTCTGAGGCCTTTTTCACTCGAGAGTGGTGGATCTAGGCATTCTGCTCCTTGATCTTGATGGCGGTGAAGGTGGTGAGAAGCACTTGGAATGGTCCTTCCCACCGTGGTTCCAAAGTCTTTTCTGTTAGAGACTTATATACATAATCTCCAGGCTGTATGTTATGTACTGGTCCATCTAGCTCCCTGCTCTGAGTTCCAGCCACGTGTTTCTCAATTTCTCTGAGCTGTTTGCTTAAAGCCACCATGTAGGTGGCCAACGTTACCTCCCCAATGTGGGTGGACATTCCCTTATGTATTCCATATGGTCTTCCATAAAGTATTTCAAAAGGACTCAGCTTTTCTTTAGCCCGAGGTTTAGTGCGAATTCGCAACGGTGCCAGTGGAAGGGCTTGGGGCCAGGGTAGATTAACTTCTTGCCCCAGTCTTACAATCTGCTGCTTAATCAAATGATTCATTTTCTCCATCTGGCAGCTTGATTGGGGGCAGTATGGAGTGTGAAGTTCTCAATCTATGTCCAGGTGGCTACTAATCTGTTGCAGTATTTTGGAAATGAAATGTGATCCTTTATCTGAGGGTATTGTTGCTGGAACTCTGAAGTGTGGTATTATTTCTTGTAATAATACCCTGGTTACCTCTCGAGCCTTAACAGTTTTGGTGGGGAAGGCTTTTGGCCACCTTGAAAATGTATCTGTCAGTACTAATAAATACCGATACCCCCCTTTCCTTGGGAGTTCTGAAAAGTCAATTTGCCACTGCTGTCCAGGCCCATGGACTCACCCAATCTGACCGAGTTTTGGCCTGGGGGTATTTTTGGGGTTAGTTTGGAGGCAAAGATCGCACTGTTGGGTCACTTGAGTAATAGTGGCATATAAATTCTTGGCAACGATTCTTTCAATTAAGTAGGTGTTCAGGGCATCTATTCCCCAGTGTGCTTTCTGGAGTTCTTTTACTAGTGACTACAGCAAATGGGAAGGGATTACCAGCTTCCTTTCAATGGTAGCTCGCCCTTCATGGTTATATGCCCCTTGTTGATCTTCAATTCATTTTCTATCTTTCTTATTATATTCCAGCTTACTTTCAAGGGAAATTTGTCCATCCGGCATTAGGGCTCTTTTAATAGTTACCTCACTTTTTGCTGCTTACTTTGCCTCTCTATCCGCCAGCTCATTTCCTAATTCTGAGCTCACTCTCTGGTGTGCCTTAATATGCATAATTGCTACTTTTTCAGGCAACTGAACTGCTTCCAGCAGCTGGATTATCTCTTGCGCGTGTTTGATGTTCTTTCCTTGTGAGGTTAGCAGTCCCCTCTCCCTCTAGGTGGCTCCGTGTGCGTGCACAACTCCGAATGCATACCTCGAGTCTGTATAGATGTTTATTCTCTTTCCTTTTGCCATTTCCAAGGCACGGGTCAGAGAAATTATCTCGGCCTTGTGCGCAGAGGTGCCTGTTGGTAAGGGTCCAGATTCTATTACCTCTCTGCATGTAGTCACTGCGTACTCAGCATGTTGCTCTCCACTGGCAACATAGCTACTCTCATCAGTGAACCAGGTCTCTGCATCGTCCAAAGGAATGTCCTTCAAGTCTGGGCAGCTGGAGTAAGTAGCTTCAATGGTCTCCAGGCAATCGTGGTGTACTGCTTCTCCTTGATTTCCACTGAGAAAAGAAGCTGGGTTGACAATATTAGTTACCACTATCTCTACATCATCTTGCTCACCGTGATGGCCTGGTATTTCAGGAATCTCTGTGGTGAAAGCCAGCAGCCATCCTTTACTTCCAGTACTGGGGACACTGTGTGGGACACTAGCACAGTCATTTTTTGTCCCAGGGAAAACTTGCATGCCTCTTGAATATTCAGCACGACTGCTGCTACAGCTCTGAGGCAACCTGGCCATCCTTTGGCCGTTGCATCTAGTTGCTTGGAGAAGTAAGCAACTGCCTTCCGGTATGGACCCATGTCTTGAGCCAATATTTCCAGGGCAATTCCTTGTCTTTCATGGGAAAATAGAAAGTATGGTTTTCTTAAATCTGGAAGTCCCAAAACTGGAGCTGACATGAGGGCACTCTTTAGCTGGTGAAAGGCCCATGTGGCTTCCTTTGCCTAGTGGAGATCTTTATCTGACGAACAGTCCATAATTATAAACCCACAGCGGCACCACCCTGCCATGCCTAAGAAGGTTCGGAGTTTCTTTAAAATGTTTCCTTGTTAGCCTGCTCTGAAGTTCGTTGCCTTGCAGTAACCTTGTACCCCAGGTAGATTACCTTCTGTTTCACTACTTGTGCCTTTTTCTTTAGTACTCTGTATCCTTGGAGTCCTAGGAAATTTGAAAGGCTTCTTCCTTCTTCCTGTGGAGTTTCCAAGGACTCTGAATCTTTGTAAGTTGTTTTCCAAACAGAATGGGGGAATCTATGAAGCCTTGAGGCACATGGGCCATGTGAGCTTGATTTTGTGCCTGCTTTTAGGGCTTTCCCATTTGAATGCAAAAATTTTCTGGCTGGCTTCGTGGATAGGGAGGCAAAAACAAGCATCTTTCAGATCTAAAACAGTAAACCAGGTTAGTTCATCTGTTAAACAAGTTAGTAAAATATATGAAATTGCTACCACAGGATATAAATTTTTTGTTATCTTATTGACAGCCCTCAATCCAGTGCTATCAATTATTGGGCTGATTTCTTCCCTATCTTCTTTTTCAGGGGGTACTGCTTAATTTTCACTGATTGTGCCCCTTCTTTAAACTTGATTACTATGAGGGCGCGTTCTTTGCCCTCCCTGGTACACCAGAGGCCCATACCCCCAAAAATACTTGTCCTAATATCTCTTTACTAATGTCCTTCTTAATTTCAATGGCTGTTAATGTTAAGCCAAACACCTTTATATACTTTTGATCATTTACCTCCAGAATAACCTCCCCATTTTAGAATGTTTAGCGAATTGGGCTTATACAAAAACTTGTAAATACCCTATTGTTACTTTAAAGGTTTGCAAAAGTATGCCTTCTCAGACTGGCCAGTTGTTCCCCACACTACAACATAATCATTCTCCACAGGTACTAAAGCTTTATTTAAAACTGAATATATTGCCCCTGTATCAACCAAAATTCCACCCTTTTCCTTTCTTCTGGTCTCACTGCCTCTTGCAGAGGGATCTGTTACCTCCTAGTTATGGATGAAATTGAACTGCCAGGAGGGGGATGTGTGACTGTGGTCACAAGGGTTTTCAGGATGAAGAAGAGATGAGAATGTTGACTCCATGATCAGAAGGCTTGATTTATTATTTTATGATATATGTTACATTAAGACTATACTAAAAAGAAATAGAAAGGAAAAGGTTTCTTCAGAAGCTAGCTAAGCTAAGAATAGAAAAAAATGAATAACAAAGATCTGTGTCTCAGACAGAGCAAGAGCCAGCTCTGCCATGAGTGGTCAGGAAATCTAAACATCCACAGGAGACCAATCACAGGTCTACCTGTTGCATTCCACAGCAGCAGATAACCATTGTTTATTTTGGTTGCTGAAACTGCAGCTTCTCACAAGGAAAAATCCTAAGAAAGGATTTTTCATGAAAGATGTCTGCGACAGGGATGGGTGCAAATGGGTATACCTTTGGAGCCTGAGTCCTCTTCCCTTTTGGGGAGGTCCTCCTTATCCTCCCTTAGCTTAGGAGGAGCTTTTAACAAATCATATGTACTCGTTTTGCGAGTTGTAATCACTTTGCATTTCAGCATGATAAACTTTGTCTGATTTCATACATTGCTGTCTTACACTGCATGCTGAACAACATGTTTGATTTGCCTTCTCTTTGCTTTGTTTTCTTTTTCAAGAGCTAACACCAGTAGGTCAGAGGGAACTCTGAACCCACAGTTACTCTGCCTTCTGAGTGATTCTTTAAGGCATATGAGACCTCATCTTATTTGCTTTCCCATTTTAAAACAGCATTAACTGCAATAAGGTATTATAAATCTTTTTATTTTCCAAGCCGCCCCTACTGGCGGCTTTCTCCCAGTGAGCCCCTCCCAAAGGGGCTAGTTCGGGAACCTCTTTGATCTGGTTAGTTCTCATTATCTCCTTCTCCTTATACTATCTTGCTTCTACCCATGTCTCACAGTGTCTTTTCTCAGTTTTTCTTCTTGCGCAATCTAATTAAACCATTGTTTCCACTGACACCCACTTTACTGCCTAGCAGAAGGCTGTGCCTGTTACAGCAAAAACTCTGATATGCCCACAATCACAGACCCCCCCCCCCCCCATCTCAAATTCATGAGAGTCAGGGCTTAAGTTGCTGTGGGAGGAGAATTCCTGGAATTCCTTTAATTTGCTTTACCACAGTTAAACATAAATCACCATACTAGTTCTGCGTAAAATGCTGCACTTGTTGCAAACAAAATCCTAAAATCTCCACAAACACAACCCTACAATTCCGAGAATCAAATTACCACCATGCGGGGGAGGAAACACACAAACTCACTGGGAAAGGGGGTATCTCTCAAAGTGCCCACTTTTCTCAGCACAACACAGCACACAACACTTCAGCACTGACCAACATCAGCTTTCTCTGGTCCTCACACACTCTGAACACAATCAAAATAACAGCACACAGTAAAATTCCAGGGATCAAGTCCAAACTACTAGGACAGAGGAACCTCTTGAGTTCATCTAGCCACGGGTAAAATGTGCACAATTTTCACAAATCACCACCTTTAAACACAGTAAATGTCCTCACCAACTTTTCTCCATTTATTCCACTTCTCCGCTGGACGCTCCCTGCCCCCACAGCCTTCCCCAGCCAGCGCCTCAGAACTCCCCCCCGCACTGTAAGTATACTCTCTTGCTCTCTTTTATACACCACACACTCGCACGATTGCAAACACATTAACATTAAGCACACAATGCATTAACCATACAATATCCGGACACCACAAACACACACATGGGTTCACTCGACCCACCCTCCAGGGTTGCTGGCAGTTCACTCTATCGAACAATGAACCCCCGTTTCTAATCCAGCCGCTCTATTGGCCGGGCTGCCTGCAGGTACAGGAGCAAGGCTGCGCATTCAGATGTCTCTGAGTGACTTACTCAGCAGTCCTATCTCTCTCACCCCCCAGGGCCCTCCCTTGATATACATACCGTATCCTCCACTCACCAGCAGGTCCTTGTCTGTCTCCGCAGGAGGCAAGCTGAGACAAGTGGAGCTCCTCTGGAAAAATCCCAGGGCATGCCTCAGGAGGTCCATCTTCCCCTCCACTCCTGCAAGGACAGAGACAGTCTCCTGCCTGGCTCTCTAAAATGATTTGCGGAAGCAAACAAACTCCACAACTTTTGTGAAAGCTGTAAAGCTGGTATGTTTATTACAGCACTGGATGCATGTGGGAATTGTTCCCCTTAAAATGACATGTGGGCCTCTGAGAGCTCCAGATCCTTTTTTATCTCCCTCTCAAAAACATATGCATGCAATTTTGCAATAGGTTCATACATATTCATTCTACTGATTTTGCGTGACATTTGCCACTAATTTTTTTCTTTATCAGAAAGAATTCCTGCGTCATTTTGCCCTGATTTCTGCAGCGGCCGCTCTGTCTGTTTCAGAGTTCAAGGGGCCCCCCTCCCTTATCTCTGTCCTTCAGCTGAAGCAGTTTCTTCGAGCATAGGCTTTTTGCGAGAACAGGCAGTCAAACTAAACAGCTATGTTTGCAAGCTAAAGACTTAATTCAAAGATGTACATTTCACCTAAATCCAAATAGATTTCTACTCTGGAAAATTTCCACTCTGTCTCACTACTGTATGTGGACATTCGGCAACGCCTTCGTCTCCAGGCAGAACTGGTCTGGTTTTGAGGAGGTCTTGTGTTTGACTCAGGGGAATTCTTGTCAGTGTTTGTGGGAGTAGTGTTTGAAGTGCCTAGGTATGGTTTTATGTTTTTTCCTGGGTACCATCTTGGGCCAGATGGTAGTAGAACACACACATACCCTCTTCCCCAAGTAATCAACTGTAAAGGCCCAAAAATTTGATGTGTTTCTGGGTCCTTCACTAGCACAGGTGGTTTCTCAGTGAGCTTTGCTTGGGTGGTATTTGCAAAGCGGTGAAGTACTGGGGGGTCAGGCTCTGATGTTGTACAATTTAGAAAGTTGATGATGTAGAGAGCCTTGCAAAGTCTTTCAACTGGAGATATGATTTTTGTTTCTCTTCGCTGCTGATTGAGGACTCTTTTGAGGGTTTGACGTGTCCTCTCTACAGTGGATTGTCATGTGGGATTTGCAGGTATGCCTTTCTTGTGTTCTATTCCCCGCTCACTGAAGAACTCTTTTAACTTACGAGAGGTATAGGCAGGTCCATTATCTGTTTAAATCTCCTTTAGTACTCCCAGGGTAGCGAAGGCAAGGAAGAAGTGCTTAATGGTGTGCTGTGTAGTCTCTCCTGGATGAGCTGATGCAAATACTGCTCTAGAAAATGTATCGATCAATGCGTGCACATATTTTGACCTTCCAAAAGGTGGGAAGTGAGCTATGTCTGTCTGCCACAGCTGGCAACTGTTCAGGCCTCGGGGATTGACTCCCATCCTCATAGACGGTGTCTGGTAGTTTTTGCAGTTTGGGCATGTGGCAACAATAGCTTTTGCTTGATCTTTCAAGAGCTTGAACATTCTGATAAGGGCAGGTAGATTTTGATGATAAAATGCATGTGAAAACTTTGCCTGGGCAAAGATGTTAGGGACATTAGCAGTCTCTATTGCCATGGCAAATGCGTCCGTTTTCCTGTTCCCTTCTGTGATGATACCTGGGTGTGGTAGATGGTTTTTCTGTTGTAATCTTAAGGTGTTCCTTATTGTGAGTTTATAGTGGTTTGTTCCATGTACCCTGTTCGGTTTCCCCAATGGTTTTGCCCTGAAATTGTTTACTACTATTTTCCCGCCTAATCTTATGTCAGTCCCCATGTCAATCTCCCTTCCACCTCCCTGATTTCCAGACCCTTCCCTGCCAATGCTGGAAGTACTTCCCTTTTCCCTTGTTCATCAAATGTAACCCCTCCCCTTTCTCTAGAACCTTCCTTGTCTATCACCCTTCCCTCGAAGTTCCATTGGTGTGCCAAGCCTGATCCCCTCCCATGTTATCCCCTATGGATTACCTAGAATCTGATCCCCGACCTAGGTTCCTCCCCTGCTGTTCTACTATTGGTTATCCTCCCCTAGTACCCTCCCCTGTTCTTAAGTTGCTGTTACCCTGTTGGAACTTTGTCACTTGTCTTTGGACTTTCTCGGAGATTAAACCCTCTTGAGAACTTATACAAGTGGCCCCTCTCGTCTCCTTTGTTCTGGCTTCCTCGATTTGGGATTCCTATCAGCAGCCACACAGAGCAGCTTTGCTGCCTCTGGGAGTTAGGCAGCTGTGCTCTACTGCCCCCCTGACCGACCCAAGGGGCAGATAGGGGGCAGCCACTCTTGGCACGGGCCAGGAGGTGGGGGCTAGCCAGAGGATCACCAAGTGACTGCCCGTGTCAGCTAGCACACCAACGTGGGGCCCCTCCCCCACTGGAAGGAACCCATCGGACAGGCTGTCCCCTGGGCAGGAGTGCCTTAGAGTGGTGAAGTTTTTGGTGGCATCAGTGCCTCTGTGTGAGCACGCTGCGTTTTTGCCAGTGGTGCTCCCAGGGGAAGAAGAGAAAATCCTTCTCCAGGTTCCTGGGAGGACCTCTTCTGGAACCAGAGACCTTCCTTGCAGTTTTCCTGTTCCAGGAATCATCGGATTGGTGAGTACTCTCGTGGCTGGGTCAGACCTGACCAGGTGTGAGAGTCTGTCTGAATTTTCCCTCATCTGCCTCACGATCGTCATTGGGGGACCACTGAAGAGAAGACCCCCCCCGTCTAAAATCTCTGGCTCTGAAGGAGAAAGTTACACACACCAAAGGCCCTGAGTCCTGAGAGCACAGGCCTAAGTTATTGTTTTCACAGGTGTTGTTTGCTGTATGCTACACTGAGCCCAATGAGAAGGGGGCACCGTGCCCTTTTTGCAACAATAGCCTTGGAAGCTGTCCCACCTCTTGGCCTGGCTGACTTCTCCTGAGTTCAGGTGGTCTCCCACAGAAGACCCTTGCCTGTTTTACAACCACTGTGACAGACAGACTGAGATGTAAGAAGCCTCTCCATCAAGGACTGAGACATGAAACCCCTATGTGAAAAGGCCCCTCTCCTCCTTCCAAGGACTGGGACTGAAACCCCTAACCCGAGGGAGGTATGTAGGGGGAGGCAAGCTGACCAAACCAAGATGTTTGCCTGCAGGTTGTGACCACTGGACCAAGAAAACAATGGCTCTCGTTTACTGCTAAGAACATGGACTACCTGTTACATCTATTCCTTATTGTATGTTCCCCCCCCCCCTCACAATTCTCAATAGAATTATCATAATAAAAACCTCTGAGTTATCTAGAGATTTTGAGATCTCCCCAACATAACAGGTGGATCCTCAGCTGGACTGGACCAAAGGACTTCCTCTCTACGTTTGGTAGCTACATCCCCCCCCCCCCCCTTCTCTCTGTCTTTCTCTATCTTTTTCTCTCCCTTAATCCCTCTATTGCATTTTGCTGTGGTCATTCAATAAAGGTGCATTTGTTTTGATTATTACTGCAAATCCCCTGTGCTGTGTCGGTTTTTTGCACCCCGAGATCACCCCCATGAACCATCACAAGCCCCGTTCGTAAGGATGGATCGTGACACCAGGGACTCAGGTGTTGGGTGGCTGCATTCCTGGGGTAGGGGACACACAGCGCGCAGTGTGAGCATTCCACCCCCGGCAATCTCCTGGACCCTTTCCCTTTTGTTCTTCTTGTTTTAACTCCAGGGAGAGGGTGGAGGTAGTGCTAGGTAGACAGGATGGGCACTTGTCTGTCTACTCAGCAGCGAGAGGTTTTTACCCAAGTTGCAGGAACCCTGCGGGAGGGGGGAGTGAAGTTTTCAAAGGGTGTTTTAAAGAGATTTGTGAGATGGCTGTTTTTTAACTTCCCAAAAGTCACCCCCCAAAATGTACAAAAATTTGAGTTCTGGAAAGCTGTGGGTGGGAGACTCACTGAGATAAAAAAAAGGGGTGACCCTTCTGTAAAAGATGGATTCATGCAATTATTTCTGTTAATGTGGGATTTAGTCAAAGATCAAGAGAAGGAAGCTAAAAAGCAATCATCAAGTTTGTCCCCAGTTCTCCCTAAATTCCCTTCTTCCCCTCCCTCTTCTCCTACTCCCTCGTCCCCTACACCGGGTGGGTTGGGGGGAGCAACCAGTCCAAAGGGGTAGGGTTGCCACCATCTCCCTGGCTCCCCACTACCCCCTCAGTACCCTCTCCCTGACAGTGTTGGCCACACTGTCAGGAACCTCTCCCTAATCCCTCAATCCACCCCAATTTTCCCAGTTCAAAATCCCAACCCGAGTTCTCAAGATGGGTCCTCTTTTTATTGTAAGGTTGTAAGGAAGGAGCACAAACTGGTGGTCGCCACATGGTGTGGCCCCCCACTTGTGTTTCTTCTTCCCATAATCACTTTCTCCCTCTTCCCTCACAATTACCTCATCCCTTCCAGCCACCCCTCAACTCGTCCCTTCCCTCAGACCCCTCCCCTTCCTTTGAGGCAATTAATCTGGCTTCTCCCACAGTCCCACCTACTGCTCCTCCCCTCATTACATCATCAACAGTCCCCACCTCCTCAGTTGTCTCCACCCAAGTATCCGCCCCAACTTCTGCCCAGGTCTCCACCCCTCAGCCCCTAAGCTCCGCCCACCAACTTCCTGTTTCTCATGGTCTAACTTCCGGTTCCCACAATGTCATGGGAACTGGAAGTGGGACACCGGAAAAACCAGAAGACACAGAAAACAATGATTCCTTTTTTGCTGCCCCAGTCATCTATGATGCGAGGGGGAAGCATCCTAGGTGGGAAACCATCTCGTATCAAAACATTAAGGAACTCTGCAGAGCCCAAAAAGAATTTGGCCGCAAAAGTGAGTTTTTTAGAAGCCTTTTAACAGCCACGTTCACCTCTAACACACTGGTCTGTGCTGATTTAAAGCGACTGTTTATGTGCCTGCTCCCCCATCAGAATACAAATTATGGGAAAGAACGTGGAAAAGATTACTCGGGGACCTCCTTCCACAGCTCCTGCAAGTTCCTGAATGTGCCACCCACGCAGATGAGGATGAAATCACTTTAGACCATCTCGTCGGTGAGGGTGACTGGGAACAAGTGAGGAAACAAGCAGGGGGAATTCCTAAAAGGGTGTTAGACCAGATCAAAGAAATTGCAGAGAAAGCCTTCCAGATTATGCCCTCAAAAGAGCCCATTCAACCATATATATCATTAAAGCAGTCTTTTGCAGAGCCTTTCATAGATTTTGTAGACTGAGTACATGCAGCTGTCGAAAAAAAGGTAGAAGATCTGAATGTACAAGAAGAACTGATTCTAGAGGTTTCTTCAAGCAACGCAAACGAGGCCTGCTGAAAGGTCATCCTGGCACTTCCATCAACTCCGCCACTGACCTTGGACTTGCTAATTGAGGAGTGTACTAAGAATGCAATGGTAGGGGTGGAAGACCTTCCAAGGAGACCTGCAGTGCAGGAAAGGGCAGCAGCTCCAGAGTCCGTCCCACGAGAGAATTAACTGCCAAGGAGAAAATGCTTCCAGTGTCATCAAGAGGGACACTTTATGCACTAGTGTCCTTTCTTAGGAAAGGCACCTCCAAGAAGGGGAGGAGGAGGAGGAAGGGAAGTTACACAACAAAAAAAACCAAAGTCAAGAGCGCAGATCTGCCCCGTGTGTTGACACAAAAATGGGGCAGACCACAGAGAGATTGTAAGTGGTAATGATACCACCAAAAGTAAACTAACACCTTACATACTCGAACTGACTGATTCTTTAATTTTTTTATCACAGGACTGGCACATCATCAAAGCTGAGCCCGGACTTAACTTCCACCTGTGCTGGCCACAGAGCTGTAAGTACCTTGTTGTTGGGGACACCAAGTACACCCTTCCTGAGATCAAAATCACCTGGGGAATTTTACCATCAGATCCAGAGCAAATCGTTCTCATGTCACTCTGTGTCCATCCCCCCCTCTTCCTACTGAAGGGCCAGGTCATCGCTCAGGACATTCCATTGCCTCATAGGGTCTTCGATGACCTGGCCCTTTCTGTTTATTTCACCAAGATCGTAGAAGACAAGCCCCTTGTTTGATGTGGCCTTAAGTGTGGGGGGCGTTCCATCCAACTACAAGGGATGATGGACACGGGGGCAGATGTGATGGTCATTCCCCCACACAAATGGCCATCACAATGGGAGCTGCAAAATGTGCCAAGTAAGGTTTTAGGTGTCGGGGGGACTTAATTGGCAAAAAGATCAAAGACCATTGTACAAATTGAGGGACCGAATGGACAATTGGCTTCTATATGTCCATTTGTTTTAAATTCCAAATTCACCCTATGGGGGAGAGATGCCATGTTACAATGGAGAGCTAAACTTGAAATCCCAAAGGCTCCCCAGGATTTTTAACAGCGGTCACTGAAGAGCGCTCTATCCAGAAATTGAGTTGGCTAACTGATACACCTGTCTGGGTAGAACAGTGGCTGCTAAACAAACAAAAATTAAGTGCGCTCACCCAAATAGTGGAGGACCAATTAGCAAGAGGAAACATCGTAGAAAAAAATAGCCCTTGGAATTCCCCAATGTTTGTAATCAGAAAGCCAGGGAAGGACAAGTGGCGTCTCCTCCACGATTTGCAGAGAGTAAATGATGTGATCAAAAACATGGGGTCTCTCCAACCAGGGATGCCGTCCCCATCAATGCTCCCCCAAGATTAGAACTTGGTAGTGATAGACATCAACGATTGTTTCTTTCAAATTCCTCTGCACCCAGCCGATGCTCCACGTTTTGCCTTCTCTGTACCTTCCATCAACAGAGAAGCTCCCATGAAGCGCTACCACTGGCATGTTCTTCCATAAGGAATGAAAAACAGTTCTACCATTTGCCAGTGGTATGTCACTCGGTTTCTGTCCCCAGTGTGTGCCAAAGGTGGGGGGGTACATTATGTTACATTGTATGGATGACGTGCTTGTGTGTGCCCCCGACAGCAATTTACTCAGCTTGGTGCTTGAGGACACTATTACTGCCCTGTTGGAGGCCAGATTTTAGTTACAGCAGGACAAGGTACAGAAGCTGCCGCCTTGGAAGTATCTGGGACTTGAAATAGCCAACAAGACCATCACCCCACAAAAGATTACCATCAATGACATGCCCGAGACCCTACAGGATCTTCATCAACTGTGTGGGTCATTAAACTGGGTCAGGCCCTGGCTGGGGCTCAACACGGAGGCTCTATCTCCTCTCTTCAACTTACTAAAGGGGATGGAGGAGCTAGACTCTCTGAGGGCTCTGACTCAGGAGGCTCAGCATTGGCAGACGGGCAGGCCCACCGTTGCCAGCTTGACTTCCCTTTTAACTTCATCATCTTAGGTAACTTGCTGCATGTCTATGGGCTCATTTTCCAGTGGGACAAGGACCAAAAGGACCCCCTCTTAATCATAGAGTGGGTGTTCCTTGGTCATCAACTGTCCAAAAGTATCAATTGACCGCAAGAGCTGATGGCCCAGCTGATCAGTAAGGCTGGGGTCTGGATGCGACTGCTGGCAAGGTGTGATTTCACGTGCATTCACATTCCCATCAAAATATCGACTGGGAGATTAACCAAAGAGACTTTCGAGCAGTTTCTCTGAGATAATGAGAACCTGCAATTTGTTCTAGATAGCTATCCAGGGAAAATTTCAATTCACCATCCTGGCCACAAATTGTTTAACACAGAATTTAATCTGATCCCAAAGGAGAAACAAAGTTGTCGACCACTCAAAGCCTTGACAGTTTTCACCAACGCATCCGGAGGGTCCCACAAGTCTGTAGTGACTTGCAAAGATCCTCAAACTCAGCAGTGGGAAGCCGATGTTAAGATTTTTGAGGGCTCCCCTCAAGTGGCTGAGTTGGACCCGGTCATCAGGGCTTTTGAGAGATTCTCAGAACCCATCAGTATTATCACTGATTCGGCCTATGTTGCTGGTATAGTGTCCAGAGTGGAGAATGCCATTTTAAAAGAAGTCTCTAACCCAGCCGTCTTTAGATTGCTCTCGAAACTTATCCATCTGGTTTCCCACCAAGAGCAACCATTTTACGTGATGCATGTGAGGTCACACACTGACCTCCCTGGATTTATAGCAGAAGGAAATAGCAGAGCAGACGCCCTAGCCGTTCCATTAAAGCTGGTTGGCCAACCTAACATCTTCCAACAGGCCAAAATTAGTCATCAGCAGTTTCATCAGAATGTTCCTGGTCCGATCCGTCAGTTCTATATAAGGTGAGATTAGGCCAAGGCGATTGTGGCCACATGCCCGAACTGTCAAGAGCCCTCTCTACCGTCATTGGGCTCAGGAGTGAACCCAAGAGGACTCCACAATTGTGAGGTGTGGCAGACAGACCTGGGAGGTCCGTGTGTGACCTCACATGCATTATATGGTAAGGTTGCTTTCTGTGGGAGATTAAGCATGTTAATGTAGAAACCAATTGGTGTAACTTTGGATTGGAAACTTCTCTGAGAAGAGCATGTTCTACTCTCATTGCTATACTAACAACATAAGCTGAATCTGAGACCAGATTAAAGGGTTCGTCTTTGAATTTCTCAAAGGCTCTGACAACAGCTGCTAACTCTGTGATCTGTGGAGATCCCTTTACTATTTGGATGTCAGATTCCCATTTTTGTGTCTGGGGGTCCCTCCAGGTCATTACAGACTTGTGGGATGACCCTGAGCCATCTGTAAAGATGGTTAGAGCTTTGAGAGGTGTTCTACTTTGGACTAATTTTGGGGTCAGATGAAAGGTTACATCATGATTAAAAAGTTTGTGTTTTTGGATATGAACTGAAATTTGGCCTGTATAGCTATCTAGGGCAAACTGGAGATTTTCATTGGTCTGGAGCAAATGCTCCAGGTCCCCAGTGGTCAGTGGCAAGTATATGCATGGGAACTCACACCCTGCAAGAGAGCGGAGGCAAGTTCTACCCTTTTTTATTAGATGTGCCATGATTTCCTGGAAGGTGGTAATTGTCTTTGAAGGTTGGTTGTTTGTAAAGATCCATTCCAGTATCAATAAAAGGCCTCAAAGTTAAGTATCCCATTGGAAAATCAGTCCATAGAACCGGGGTGCTTTTCCCAGAATGATGAACAGAAAAGGCAGGCTGGGCTCGAAGCGATGGGCTTGGTGAGAAGACAGGGCTTCTTGGACCTTGGTGATGGCATCTTGGGCTTCTGTAGTGAGAGTGCATGGAGAGTCCAGGTCCTTGTTGTCACGAAGAAGGTTGAACAGGGGAGCAAGGTCCTCTGTTGTAATTCCTAGCAGTGGACGTACCCAGTTGATGGATCCGCACAGGCTGTGTAAGTCTCTCAGGGTTTTTGGGTCGTCTCTTATGGTGAACTGATGGGGTACGATGGTCCTTTCCTGGATCTTGACTCCAAGGTAAGTCCATGGGTTGGTGTACTGTATTTTGTCCTCATGGATCTCAAATACTGCTTTTTCTATGGTTTTGATGGTCTTTTTAACTGCTTTGTCTAAGTAAGCTTTTTCTGATGCACAGACCAGGATATCATCCATATAGTGGTAGATGATTGCATCTGGAAATAGGTTCCGAACGGGAGACGGATTGTGAGCAACGTACCACTGGCATATAGTAGGTGAGTTTTTCATTGCTTAAGGAAGATAACACCGATGAAATCTTTTGAGTGGAGCCTCTCTGTTAAGAGAGGGAATGGAGAAAGCAAACCATGGAGCATCCTGGGGGTGCAGCTGAATGCTGAAGAAACAGTCTTTAATATCTATGATGGCAAGTGTCCAGTCTCTAGGCAGCATCAATGGTGAGGGCAGGCCAGGCTGGAAGGGGCCCATGTCCTGGATGACCTCATTGATTTTGCAAAGGTCGTGGAGGTGCCTCCACCTGTCTGTTCCAGGTTTTTGCAGTATGAAGACTGGGGAGTTCCAGGGGCCGGTGGTCTTGACGATGTGGCCTTTGGCATGCTGTTCTTCCACAAGGGCTTTTAGTGCATGCAGTTTTACTTTAGAGAGCGGCCACTGTTCGATCCAGATTAGGTCTTTGCATTTCCAGGTGAGCCGAGGGATATCTGGTAGTGCGTGCTCCTCAGTGGCCCCAATTAGAAATCCCGACTGGGAATACATAGGGAAGCCCCCCATTGAGATAGAACATCCCTGCCCCAAAGGGTGATGGGGGCCCTTACCACAAATGGGTGGATGGTTGCCAACTTGCCTTCAGGCTCTTCGACGAGGATGTTGTTCTTGCTTTGCATAGACACTGTATTTCCACCAATCCAATTTCGGAAATTTCTAAAAGTATGTGAACTTCTGCCATCTTCTTTGGCTATATTTCGTAGTTGTACAAGTTCTTTATTTGTGTTAGGTTCCCACATTGTTTTAGTGGTGGCACCACCTCTTTTCCCCTTTATATAAATTACTGGGAAGGCAGAAATTCTCTGAGCCAGTTCCCAATCCCCTGCCTGAGTCTCTTCTATTTTGATTAGAGCCCATGGATCAATGTCCTCTGTATCAGAATTGGACTTGCTGTCCCTACTGTCCTCAGACGAGGAGTGAGAGTGAGCAGGTGGTGCAGTATGCTTTTCGGGCATGTTGGAGCGAGAGTTTGCAGGGGTGTAGGGGACTGAAGAGAGTGTGAGGAGGCTCATGGCAGAGCTCGGCTAGAGGGAAGCAACAGTGGAGCGGCAATAGCAGGGCCGTGGGTGGCACAGCCTGTGCAGGACTGAGGTGCGTGGGGAAGTGGGGTGCCATCATGGGGGGTCTCGGAGGTGCCATTCGAGGGACCCTGAGGGTGGGTGGGTGGTTGCAAAGCCTGGGGATAGGGGTAAGGGAGAAGCGGGGGAGAGGAAGCGGTGGGATTGGCAGGGGCTGCCGCTGCCAAAGCAGGCACGACAGGGCGTGTGGCATGGTTTGTCGGAGCTGTGGCAGGCAGACGGGCAGGGAGAAGACCACCTGCTGCGGCAGGAATGGTAGTGGGGGCCGGGAGACACTCGGCAGGGGTGAGAGGCCTGGCGGCAGGGGCGGGGGGTGTTGCAGCAGGGGTGGGGGGGGTCGCGGCGGGCTGCGCGGAGATGTTGGAGTGAGGGAGGGTGAACCCAATAGGAACCGGCACAGTTACACTCGAAGGTAACGCAGGGGGAGGGTGCAAGCAGCATGCCGTGGATTGCACAATAGGTGGAGTGGAATCTGCACTTGCCACGTCCCGGGGGGGGGGAGCTGAAGGGTAAGCATGCCCCACTGAGGAGGTGGGTAGGCGCGGCACGAATTTAGTGTTCCCCGTCTCAGGAAGGGGGCCCTAGGGTGGAGCATCTCCAGAGATGGCATTTGGACCCGGAGAAAGCAGAGGATAGGGTTCAGAGACTGAGAGAAAAGGAATGTTATCTGCGTTATTAGCATTTGAAGAGAGAGTCTCTGGTGGGAGAGATAAGGTAGGAATGCCCTCAGCAGGGGAAGGTTGCAAAGAAATTGAGCTCTTTATATTTGTTTTTTCGACCAATTTGGTTATAGAATTGAAAAAGAGGTAAAAATCGAGTTACAGAAAAATCTTCATTAGTTTGGAGAGTGTATATTCTTGTCCCTACTGTGTCCCAAAAAGAATCTAGAGTGATAGTGTGTGTTAGTATCTGGAAACTGGGAAATAATCCATTTTATAAATTTTTTCAAGTTAGTTTTTGAGAGATTGCCTTTAGAGAAAGAAAAGCTGTTAGTGGATAGGATTTTTAGGATTTGTAAATATAAATCTCTCTCATTCTGGGATCGTTTTAATTTACTAGGTTTTGATCCCATTCCCTTTTCCCCTCCAGCAGCAGAAAGAGAAGAAAAAAAAAACCTAAAAAGGACCCAAGGTAAAAGCGCACAAAAAAGGCTGCTTTAAAGCTTACACTTCTTCAGCTGAATGTGGGTCAAAAACTGCTGGTGGGTGGTCTGCCGTGTCCGACTCCTCAGGATCTTGTCCCAGATGTCAATATGGAGGGTTGTCAGACGCCTCTTCAGATAACTTCTTCTATAACGGAGAAATTATCTTCAGGAGGTCATAGCGACCCGAGGCAGTGACAATTCAAGGAGAATGTTGCTCTCTGGAGTGCCAGGATGCCAGCATCCTGTTTGGAGCACCAAATTTATTACGGCTGGAGGTTTTCGGGGTCTGTCCAACCCCGGCTGCCGTAGGTGTGCGGATAGCGATGTCCCGCTAAGCACAACCTGTCCAGGTGCCTCAGGCAGGCTCCCAGCCACAGGCAATCTTAGCAAGCAGCTCAGCTCTTAAGTGAGATCAGCTCTTTGGTGAATTCAGCTCTTTAGTGATTTCAGCTCTTTGCTTGCTAAGTGCCTCAGCAGACACGGGGAGAGAGAGGAGAAGGCTGTATGAGGTACCAGAGAGGTGTCTTTATTGGCAGCTTCTGTGGAGGGTGACAGTGACAGCTCTTCTGCTGAACGGCACAGAAGTAGGAATTTATATAGGGTATAGGGGTTTTGGGAAACAGTCCAAGGCGAATATGACCTATGGTTTTACAGAGAGATAACGAGGGTCCGAAGGTGGAAGTGGGGCTTCTTTGGTCCAGTCATCATGACTAGGCATTTCTTATCTTAGGCAACTGACTGCCAGGAAAGCCTTGCAGGCCCTGTGGCTGCTACACCCCAAGCCATTCAGCAATATCCCAACTTACAAGGAAACCACTCAACCATTCTCATCCTTCATTCACCTGCAGATAACCAGCTCCCTTCTTCAAATCAAAAATGTTCCCCTAAATGCCACTGTGATCTGACAAACCCATACAACACACATTCTCAAAATCCTAATATCCATGCATGCAGCAACAGTAAAAAATACAAAAACAAGGCACATAGAAAATGAATTTTCAAATGCTGTTATAGACCCCACAGTCCCTTAATGACACATTTATGGCAGAATGATACCTTTACTTTTAGTTAAATAAATTTTTCTCCCACAGAATTAGAGACCAAGTCATCTGCCTAGTTGCCACTTGGAACTAAGTAGCATCCGCTTAACTTTATAACTGGCTGCTGCTATCATAATAGGCAACTAGCCTAGTTGTTCAAAGTGTGGATTCTTAACTACTAATTCAACACCCCTATGCAAAGGCAATACTTCTCCCCGAGGTACATTAAATTCCCCTATTTTGTGACTGTCAGTGCCATGCAAAGGGAAATGGTACAAGACACATCACTTAGTGCTGCCAACCTCTCTGTGGAGGAATACAAAGAACTAAAGTAAAAGCAACATCCACCAATTTAAACTTGGGTTTTCAGTGCAAGTCAATATCCCCATTTGCTTTACCCTGAATTATATGTTTTGGCTCGTAAGCATGAGGTTACCAGAATATAAAAAGTCCAAGATAACAGAAAAACCTTGAACAACAACACCTAAATAGGTAACAGTCATTTGGTTATGGCTTTCTTTGTAAAACAATACAGAGTCTTAAAGCCTCTTCACAACATATTCTTTGAGGGTCCATGCTTCAATCCACTTGGTCACCAGTATCACCTGCACATTCTACTTCAGTTTTGGGACCATCCATCCTGTTCCTTCTAGTATCCTCCAAGTACGGTTTAACACAGCAAGCAGAAACCCAAGGAGGGCCATTCTCTGTCAAGACACAAGCATATCCCCTTCCCCAAGTAATTAATTCCACTGGACCTTCCCACACTCCAGTAAGTGAATCCTTAACACATACCCTAATGTTTCTGCGAAAATTTGGTTGTTTACAATTCAAAGAAGAAAAATTATAAAATATAGGAGACAATTGTGAATCAGGTAAAGGACATAAAAAGTTTACCACATAAACAGCTTTATCTAATCTCACTTGAGGTGGTTCCCATTGCATTCCCCCCTTTTTTTTTTTGAACCTGACGCTTCAAAACACCATGAGCATGCTCAATGATTGCTTGACCAATTGGGGTATGGGGAATACCAGCAGGATGGTCAACACCCCAGGCAAAGAAAATGTCTGCAGTTTTTTTGAAACATATGCTGGGACATTATCTGTCTTTATATATGATAGAACACCTAAAATAGAAAAGCCATGGCAAAAATGACGAATTGCATCCCGAGCTGTTTCACCTGCCAATGCTGATGCAACCATGGCATGAGAGAAGATATCAATTGTAACATGAACATACTTTTAATGGCCAAATTCAGGCATTTTTGTAACATCAGTTTGCCATTCTTGCAAAGGGAGTAAACCTCTAGGGTTGGTACCATAATATTGTGAAGTATGAGTTATGTGACAATCAGGACAAGAAGAAATAATGGATTTTGCTTCACTGTGTGATAACTTAAATTTTTGCTGCAGTGCCTGAGCACCTTGATGAAAAACTGATGAGACAAAACAGCTTGCTGAAGCACACTGGGTACAGTTTTGACTGCAGTGGCAGCCACAAGGGAATCCACATAGGCATTACCTTCAATAAAAAATCCAGGTAGCGATGTATGACTATGAATATGCATAATAAAATAGGAATGCTTTTGATTACAAATAACAGTCCATAATTTCATCAACATGACAAATAATGGTTTCTCCTTTATGTTATATAACACAGCTTGATCTAAATGTTTAACTAAATTAGCAACATAAACAGAATCAGTAACTATATTTACAGGATTAGGAAATAAAGTAAAAGCCAAAAGTACAGCACAAAGTTCAATCAGCTGAGGAGACCTTTGTTGAATCATCACTTCATATTCCCAATGATCATCCTTTTTCCAGGCTACAGCTGCTTTTCCATCTGTAAAAACTGTTGTACCTTCCACTGGAACAGAACAAATTTTTTTTCCCTGAAAAGGAATATTCTCAAAGTCAAAATAGGATGAGAAGGTAAATTATATGTTATCTGGCCTGTAAAATAAGATAGAGCAAATTACAATTCATAATTATTTTGAAAACACCATTCAAAATACCATTGTTGTACAGGTATCACAATAGTTACATGATCATGGCCCAAGATTTCATGGCAACATCTGTGACCCTTGATAATGGTATCTGCAAAAAGCTCATAAAATCCTGGAGCTGTTTTTCAGGATCTGAAAGATAAAAATATCCATTCTAAAATATGCAATTTATCTTCCAAGTCATCATTCCATTGACACAATATTCCACATGGTATTTCATGATCTTTTAAAATAAATAGTTGCACACCATCAGAAGTATCTATCTTGTTAACAAATTTGCATGTCAAAGCTAATTCAACTTCTTCTATGACCCTTTTTGCTGCAATAGTCAAATGTCTCTCATCAGCAGAGGAAGTAATCCCTTACAATAATTCAAACAAAGTTTACATTTGATGATTAGTTATCCCTAAGTATGACCTGATCCAACCTATCATACCTGATTTGTGGAAAAAAACTCCACAACTTGTAAAAGTTGTAAAGTCGGTATGATTTATTTCAGTGCTGGACGCATGTTCCCCAAGGACATGTGCACCCCTGAAAATTCCCGAGTCTACTTTATCCCCTAACCTGTTGTATATGCATAAAAGTCATATGCATATGCATCAAACTGTCTTATCAATTTTATGAGCCTGAGCAGTTTTTCAGTCATGTAGTCGTAATGTGGTGTTTATAGCCCACATTCAGTTTTCCTGTCTGCTTCAGTCTCAGGGTCAGTGGGGGGCTTCTTCTTATCTCTCTTCAGCTTGGAGTGTTGCATTCCTTTCTGAGTAGCCTAGAGTCTCCTTTGTTCTCTCTGCAGGCCTTTTTGTGAGCACACAAGTTAAAAGACTAAGCAAAAAATCCAAAATTGGTTTCTACCTGGAGTTAAATTCTCAACCCCCTGTTTCAATACCGACCAATTTCTGTACATCAGTAACAGTTTTGACTTCACTGTCTAATTTTACAGGTTGAGGCACAATCTGAGTATTGGTTATTATCACCCCCAAATATTTCCAAGGCATCTGTTTCTGTACTTTCTCTGGGGTAATAACTAAACCAAAAATTTTCAAATTTGTTACAGCACATTGTTCAAGAACTGACAAGTGTTGTTTACTATCAGAAGCCAACAAGATATCATCCATGTAATGATAGCAATAGCAATTACTAAATTGCTCTTGCACCTTTGATAAGGCCTGTGCCATAAACCATTGACAAATGGTGGGCGAATTTCTCATTCTTTGAGGAAGAACTTGCCACTGATATGTTTTATTAGGTTCAACATGATTTAAAGAGGGCACAGTAAAAGCAAATTTTTCCTTATCTTGTTCAGCCAATGGAATGGCAAAGAAGCAATCTTTTAAGTCAATGATAATTGTCTCCCATCCCTGTGGAATCATTGTGGGTATTGGAAGACCTGGTTGTAAAGGTCCCATTGTATCCATTACAGCATTTATCTGCCATAGATCATGCAAAAGTCTCCATTTTCCTGATTTCTTTTTGATCACGAAAACAGGGGTATTCCATGGGCTAAATGACTCTTCAATATGTCCAGCTTGCAGCTGTTCTGCTAATAATGCTTGCAGGGCTGTAAGCTTTTCATCAGGAAGGGGCCACTGGTCAGTCTAGATGGATTTATCTGTCAACCATGTGAAGGTTCAACTGGATGCTTAAGGCCCTGTATCACAGTGGCCACTATTAAAAATCCATAGTAATTTTAACACCCCATTCGGATAAACAATCTCGTCCCCATAAATTACATGGGGCATTGGCAACATAAGGCCTGATGTTAGCTTGTTGGCCATCAGCATTTTTTACATTAATCACAATACCAGACAGACTACCTGTAGTCGAGCCACCCAACCCCATGATTCCAAAACCTGCTTGAGTGAGAGGCCATGATTGAGGCCAAAAAATCTGTGAAATTATAGTTACATCTGCTTCTGTGTTAATCAAACATTTTGTTGATATGGTCTCTGGATGATATCCCTTGGCTGTAATGATGCATTCCTTTTCCGGGCATTGATCTGTCACTTTTTGAGTCCAAAATACTTGAGGTGCTCCTGTAGATCCAAAACCTCCTGTGTCACGAGTTCTGTTCACTGCATTTGGAACACAACTCACAAAAGGAACAAGTTGAGTAATGCAAGTTCCTTTCTGAATAATAATAGGAGGTTCATTGTCAGTTTCTACGCCTCATGGGGGTCAGTTGGCTAGCTCTGGACCCGGCGAAACTGACAAGAACAAAAGCAAAAGACGAGAGGCGCTCTTCTTCTCGGGACGAACGTCCCACAACTTTATTGTAGAACGCCTCCAGGGGAAAGAGAGAGTCCGGGAGGGAGGTAATGGCGTCCAGGAAAAGAAAGAGGGGGTCTGCCTCGTGGCAGGAGATTTTAAACCCAGGGGGAGGGGGGCAGAGGAAAGGGACCACAGCCAATGGGATACAACTGATGGGAGGGGCAAAGGGAGGAACTAACCCAGGGAGAGACCATCACGACAGGGCTTGGAGGAGGGGGGGCAATGGAACAAACCATGTGATACAAACAAACCACTTAGTGCAATATAAAAACTACTCAGTGCAAAATTCCAATCACCCAGTGCAAAATAATAACTGAACAAACTACTCAGTGCAATACAACAGTTCACTAACTGATACCATAGCATGAATTTGTCCCAAATAATCAACATCAATGATCCCTAAATGTACATTAATACCTTGAATAGTGCTACTAGATCTCCCCACTAGAAAGGCATTCCGTCCCTGTCCTATGGGACCATAAGCATCAAGAGGCATCTTTCATATTTTTCTTGTTAAGATAGTTATTGTGTCAGCTGTGGGTATATCAATCCCCGTGGAGCCACTTGTGGCCCCTGAGTATTGTTTGCAAATGGATAGCTTTGCAGTGCTGGGAGGGCTTGTGGGTATTTGTGTCCCCACGCACCCCTTTTGCATTCTTCCTCACGTTTCCCTGCAATTGCTGTCCATTTACATGATATTTTGATCTGTATTGCTGAGCATAATGTCCAAGTTTACCACAACGATTACAATTCACTTTATTACCTGGATTTATCTTGGATTTTACTTTTTGTTCATTATTTTGTTTGCATTGTGTCTTTAAATGCACTTGTCGACCACAATTGAAACATTTTCGTGAAGGATTTAGGATTGCTGCCAGAGCAGCCATTTTATGTTTGATTGTCCCTACCTTGGAGCAAGAAGTTACAATGTAAGCTAGTGAGGGATCTCCAGGCAAGGTTTTGATGATTTTTCTACAATCCTTGTTTGCATTATCTTTTGGTAATTGTTTGCATAAAATTTGAAGTAAGTTTTCACCATCCACTTGTTTCTCAATAGCTGCAACAACCTTTTCCACAAATTGTAAAAAAGGTTGCTTTGTCCCTTGCTGTATAGTGACATATCTTTGTTTTGGAGCTGACATTTCCATTGTTTTAATTAAGGCACTCATACCCAGTTGTTGGGCCTGTGCCAAAATTAGAGGATCCCATCTTGCCTGTAAGTCTGGGTTAGAAAAAGGTCCACTGCCTAACAAGGCGTCAACTCCTACAGCATGACGAGGGTCCTGATGCATTAATTGCATATTATTCAAGGCTGTCCACTCAGCTAACTGTCTCCAGGTATTCTGAAATACACTATATTGCACTGGTTGAAATAAAATAGTGGCAAGATGCATGATGTCATAGGGAGCCAGTACATCAGCACTGATAACACGAATTAACTGCATCACCTCTGGAGAGTTAATATCATATTTAGCCACTTTTGCTTGGAGATCTTGAATGACCTTCCATGCAAAAACTTGATGACTACCAGTTTTTCCAGAATTAGGAACTGTTTTGAAAACCGGAAAAGCGAGAGGCCCATTACAAGCAACATTTGCATTGACACTCTGCATTTCCAATGTTTTTGGTGGACCTATTTTTTCTAATAGATCCCAGTCCCCACTTCGGCTGCCTTCCTCTTAACATGCTCACAGAATTGTAGAGGGTGTTGGGCAGTGGCAGTTACTTGGCAGGGGGGCAAAGTCCAGGGAGCAGCAGCCCCAGATCTATCATGGGGTCTGCAACAGACAGATTTATGCACTGGGTCAAGTTTCCTTATCAGTGATATCTCCTCATCCTCACTATCACTGTCAGGCAAGGGAGGATATGACATTGATGGCATTGTTTGCTCGTGCAGGTCGGGGGGGGGGGGGGAGGGGCAGACGGCTCAGTTTGCTGCTCTTTGAAAGTCATTTCAGACAGCTGCTTTACAGGAGTATCATATTTTGTAATACTTAATTCAGCTAGCTGTTGTGCAGGGGAGGAATACACAGACTTAACATCGATTTTCTGCTCCAACTCTCCTCCCAACCCCTGCTCTCTCCTGTTCTGCTCCATTCTCCACTCTTTCAAGGTCTCATAAAGCAGCCTCCAGGGAGCAGTGAGCTCAACAGCCATTCTATCACCCTTAGAAATCACATCCCACAGCCTCTCCCCAACCTTTTTCCACACTCTCACATTGAAAGCCACACTTAAATCAGTTTCAAAATCTTGTGACTTCTCCCACAATAGCATACTATGGAGAGCATAGTCAGTAGTCTCAATATCTTTTCTCTTCAACAAAGCCTTCCAGGTAAACAAAACAGTCTGTTCTTCACTGGATAGGTCCTTCCTCATAATGTCCCCAGCGGCTCACCTGCATTCCAGGTGTCAAAATCAATCTTGTCCAGACTGGCAGCATCTCACTGCTGCTCTCAAGCTACACTGGGCCCTGTCTCTGGCTGCACCTCAGCCCACAGCCCACTTGCATTCACGGTCAGTGTCACCAGATGTTGCTGTCAAGACGGTCACAACAAACAGAAGAACACATTGTATTTGAGAAGGCTTCTCTATATTTATTTTACAGCATGCTGTCTTTTTATACTCTTTCCCAAAGTTTATAATTATTAATTGATCAGAATAAATCAACATGGTATTCATTGCAACAAGGCAGCCTCCACCACTGTTTTCCACCCAAAACCTAACTACAGGCCCCTTGTTTATCTCTCTCTCCTTTATTTCCATGCTGACAGCCTTGGTAAAGCTCCTTTCAGGAGTAAAGGTGACTCTTATCATCTCCCCTCTTTCACTAACTCTTTCTGACTCACAGACCATCTGTGAGCCCCTTCCACAGCTATGAACCTCTCCCAGGAGGCCCACCAAGGAGCCCCTAGCACAAATCTTGTTATGTGCAAAGAAAAGTCCAGTCATGTGAGCTAGGCTGAGAGGTCCTTGCATCTGGCAGGGAAAGTGTGAGAGACTGGAATGTTAATGGCTAATGACTCAAATGACCGTTTGCAAAAGCAGCAGGGTGCTTTGCTAATGATTTTCAAAGTAACTGCCCAGGCCCAGAGTGGGTACACATCCACCACTGGAGGCTACAAGCTGGGTGTTGAACAAGATAAGAGACCCAGGACTGGAAAGGATGCTAAGCAAGTTTGCAGAAGATACAAAATGGGGAAGACCTGTTGGCTCCCTCAAAGGAAGGGAGGCCCTGCAGAGACACCTCAACCAATTAGAGGGCTGGGCAATCACCAGCCATATGAAGTTCAACAAAGGCAAGTGCTGGATTCTGCACCTGGGACCGGGCAACCCTGGATGTACAGACACACTGGGGAGTGAGATGCTGGGAAGCAGCACCACGGAAAAAGACCTGGGGGTCCTGGTCAAAAGGAAGTTGAATATGAGTCAGCAGTGCCCTGGCAGCCAGGAGGACCAGCCGTGTTTTGGGGTGCATCAGGCAAAGCGTTGCCAGCCAGTCAAGGGAGGTGATTGTCCCATTCTACTCTGCCCTGGTGCTGCCAAACCTTAAATATTTTGTGTGGTTTTGGTCACTGCAATATAAGAAAGATATTAAGCTATTAGGAAGTGTCCAAAGGAGGGCAACGAAGATGGTGAAGGGCCTTGAGGGGAAACTGTATGAGGAGTGGCTGAGGTCACTTGATCTGTTCAGCCTGGAGAAGAGGAGACTGAGGGAAGGCCTCATCACAGTCTACAGCTTCCTTGTGAGGGGAAGAGAAGGGGCAGGCACTGATCTCTTCTCTGTGGTGACCAGTGACAGGACCTGAGGGAATGGCCTGAAGTTGTGTAAGTGGAGGTTAAGGTTGGATATTCAGAAATTATTCTTTATCCAGAGTGTGTTTGGGCACTGGAACAGGCTCCCCAGGGCAGCGGTCACAGTACCAAGCTTGACAGAGTTCAAGAAGCATTTGGACAATACTCTCAGGCACATGGGGTGACTCTTGGGGATGGTGCTGTCCAGGGCCAGGAATTGGACTCGATGATCCTTGTGGATCCCTTCCAACTCAGCAAATTCTGTGATTCTGTGAAATCCTGTGAGGTGGGATAATGTTTTTTTATCGTGCCAAAGTCCCTACACAAATGGCTCAGCTGTGAAAACCCACCTCTGGAGAAGTACCAGGACATTCTCACATAAGTCTGAAGGTGTTCATCCCTTCTGATGGGCCATAATTGACTCAACTGTGCTGAAGTAAGAGGCAGCTGTAATGTCTTAGAAGGTGTCAAAGACTCCCAATGTGTCCTACAATCCACAATATTACATCATCTTGTGTAAAACTCCTTGCCCCAGGTGAGGCCCCTGGGTGTTCCCACCTAGCTGAGCATATATTAACCCACTGGACTTGGAGTTGCATGGATAGTTTATAGGGACTTCAAGGGATAAAAGGATGTCTAAAGAGATGAAACACATAGTTCTCACATTTATACAGGGGACTCACATGTATCTAATAATTTTATTGTTTTGACCTTGTTTTTTATCAATCACGAGGCAAAATCAAGTTATTTGGAGGAAAAGCAGATTAAAGAATGCTGCAATGCTGCTGAATAGGTGTCAGAAGTGGGAAGGTAAAGTAAAACAGATATAAAAACATTTTTCCAAATTACTAAAATGCACATTTTATCTTCACCACAGTAATGTGTTAGAAATGCAAAGGTTTATTTTTTAGTATAAAGTGGTAGAGGTAGACTTACTGAGGTCAACCCTGTCTAACAGTATGGCCCCTCAGCCCACAGAGCAGGCTTTGCCCCCGAGCAAGGCAGCACTGACCAGATAGCTCAGTCCCTCCTGGGGACAGAGTGTCTGAATACCCAGGCCAGCTGGTAGCTGTGGCTACCTTAAGCAAGCTTAGTGGATATCAGCTCTTTAGTGATTATCAGCTCTTTTAGGATTCTAGCTCTTTGCTTGTTTGCTAAGGTGCCTGTGGGCTAAAGGGAGAAGCAGATGAGAGAGGAGAAGGAGAGGTCCTGGTCATTCCACAGTGATGACTTTATTGAGGGGTCTGTGAAGGGTTCCAGCGACGGCTCTTCTTCTGCCAAATGGGCTAAAACAGCCCCTTTTTATAGGGTACAGAGGGATCCAAACTTGTCCAATAGTAGGGGTTAGGGGAAAGTGACCTATGGGGTTACAGAGATAAGCTAGGGTCTGAGAGGCAGAAGACAGGAGCTTATTTTGCTATCTCATCATGACTCAGCAATTCCTACTGTTAAGTCTCAGCCCTCCACGGAGCCTTAGCCAATTCCATGGGGTCTGCTACATAACAGGATTAGTCTGAAGAGTTGAAAGCAGACGATACATCTTAACTTCAGTTTGGCGCACGTCTAGCAAATTTGGTGACATTTCAGTTGAACTAGGCTGAGAATGTAGTGTGTTTCTGGTTGTATGCATCAGGTTGCTTAGAATCACAGGATGCTCTGGGTTCTATCCACTTCCTGTTCTCCCTCATGTAGAGTGGTTTGTCCTTAGAAGATCATCCCAGACACTGACAGATTGCATTTGCTATTTTCATGTCTTAGCTTGGATACCACCAAGCTTCTCATAAAAGGAGCAATATATCTTAGGACTCTGTTACTACCTCTGACCTTGTTGTAGGCCTACTTCAGAATCTTGCCCTTCTTGGCTCATGCATGTCCCCCATGACAGGCTTCCTGGTTATCGTACTTAAGAAAGACAAGGCTCACTAAAGTGCTGTTAAAGGTATTTTGTCACATCAGCACTTTTACTTGAGGTGTGATGGCAGGAGAGGCAGTTAAACTGTGATTAAGAACTATGAAAGACACAGTGGAATTATGCCTTTTCGGCATCAGGATGCATAAGGAATCACTTTGGCCCAAAGACCCGAAATGTGCTTCTGCCTCTGTGAGCAGAGCATAAATATTGCCCTGGTTCATGACCCTGAATAGGTGTAAATGATTCCTCTTGAAGAATTTTTAGAAAGTCACACAAAGGTACGTGGGTGCCATCTTGTGTGAGTCATGATATATCCACATTGATTCCTTTGTACAGGGGTAGTAGGGTAGCAGGGAGAGCAGCTCTCATGGATTAGATCAATAAAGAGTTACTTCTTTCAATGAGTAAATCATCTCCAATCCTTCACCTCCTTTGCTAGTTCAAAGCACATTTTCACAGCAGAAAGTTAGTAATAGATCACGACCATAACAATACAACATTTAACAATAAAATAAGGATAGGAATGTTTTAGCTATCATGCAAAAATGTGATAAACTTTGAAGCAAAGATAATATAGTACCAGGAAAAAATGTATGCAAAGTGGTGTCGCGGGAAGAATGGAAGCTTCAGACAATGTTTATCAAGGAGATCCTCCTGTTGAGTCACGAGGTGCAGAAAGGACCCCCTTGATTTCTAAACTCCTTCTCAGAGAAGAGTCTGTGTGTGGCTGGATACAATCTTAGTCCAAGACTTAATCAGCAGTTTATGTCTAAGGGATTGTATAGGTGTAATTGAATATTTGTGGTTTAAGAATAGCAAACTAAATAGATTCAATGAATTAAATAAATTATTTATTTCAATTGATGATTATAATTATAATTATAATGATTAGACTAAAATACTTTAATCAGAATTATTTACTTCACAGTAATAGATCACAGAATCAGAGAATCAAAGAATAGTCAGGGTTGGAAGTGACCTCTGGAGAACATCTAGTCCAACCCCCCTGCTGTTAAGATCCGATTAGTGAGAGATGCCTCTGCCCAAATTAAGCTGCGAACAAGACCACATGCCAAAGTCAACAATATGGATTTTATTTAACAGTAAATATGAGGTACAGAGATAGAAAGACATAGAAAATATGGGGGGTGAGGTGTCAGACACTGGAAAAGGTGATTGTTTAGAGATATCTTGGGAGCTTGGAATGTGTGGTAGGGGGTGGGTCAGAGCTTGCTCTGATGAGGTGGTGCCCTGGTCCCATACCCTCCAGCTCCACAGTGTCTGTCAGTCATGGCACACTGGAGGCAGCCCCCCACTGTTGCCTAGCCATTCCCTGAGTGGCCGAGAGACCGGAAGTCCCACCTGGGAAGAAGGCCCAGGATGGGCCAAGGCTTTAAGAAGCCTGGCCACGAGGTAAGCAGGTTGTCATTTAACTCTACCTTCATCTTGGAGTTTTACATCGCTGGAACCCAAGAGTTGGTAGCTATGTCTGTTTATCTAAATCTTTCCTGTCTTTCTGTTCTTCTCCCTTTCTTCTTGTAACTCTTCTCTCATGGAATGCAACATCAAATGGGTTATAAGGTTTTCTATGTTCAATGGGCTAAGTCTATGCTGGAATAAGTGATGCTATGTTGTATTTACTCTTTTGCCAATGTTCCCTAATTTTCTATAGTTTGCCAGTAAACTTTCGTGTGTTTTTACCTCTTGAAAATATTTGGTTGGAAGAACAAAAGAACCTTGGTTTAGCCCTAGGTTTGAGTGACCAGTGTGTAATAGGGGGGAAGACAGAGGGAGAGAGAGAGAGAGAGAGAGAGAGAGAGAGAAAGAGATCAAGCAGAAGATAGTCACCACCCGTGGATCCAGAAGCGTCACTTTGGTCCTTCTTCACCCTGGACTTCTCAGTGGTAGGGGTTCCGGAGTCATTCTTCTGGGGGTACCAGCTTTATGAAGTCCGAGTTCCGGGTATCCACGGGGTGGTTGCAGATGATGTTCCCATAATTTGGGGTGATATGTGCATGAGCAGTTGCTTCCTTTCCCACAGTTTGCCACTGAGGGAATTTTTGTCCACATGCATTAACCAGGATGTGCTGACCAGATTTTGATTCTTCCAGGCCTGGAATTAGCACCTTCCTGTCGCAAATTCCTCCCTTATGCTTATCTCCAGTTCCCACTGCAGTGGCTTATCTTATGGCAAATTCCATCAGTGGCCCAGACAGGCAACTGTGCTCTTTAAGTCCTTACATTTGCCAAGGTAGGGACACCTAGAGCAGGTTACACAGGAATGGATCCAGGTGGGCTTTGAATGTCTCCAGAGAGGGAGACTCCACACCCTTCCTGGGCAGCCATTCCAGTTCTCTGCCATCCTCAATGGAAAGAAGTTCTTCCTCATGTTGAGGTGGAACACATTGTGTTTTAGCTTATGACCATTGCTCCTCAGCCTGTCTCTGGGCATCACTGAACAGTCTGGCACTGTCCTCTTGGCATCTGCCTTTGAGATACTTAGATGTATTGATGAGACTCTCTCTCAGTCTTCTCTAGACTAAACAGGCCAAGCTCCTGCAGTTTCTCTTCATAAGAGAGATTGTCCAGACCCCTCATCATGTTTGTGGCCTCCACTGGACCCCTCCAGGTGCTCCTTGTCTTGCACTGAGTAGCCTAGAACTGGACACAGTACTCCAGGTGTGACCTCACTATGGATGAGAAGAGGGAGACAATCACCTACCTGACCTCCTGGCCATACTCTTCCTGATTGTCTTGGGGTAATTTATGATGATAGTCTATTTTCTGAGCCTTTGCTTTATGCCCAAAAAGGGTTGCTGTATCCTTAAGGTGGGTCTGGGGGAGGAGGGAGCCTTGGTCTGGCTGGTGGGCTTTTTCAAAGCCTCACTTCCCAGGCACTTGGGAGTGCAGTGCAGCCTGGGTTTTGCTTGGCTAGCTTGGTTTTGTTAGCCCAGGAAAGAAGTTTTTTCCCTTCCCTGGCCTTGGAGAAGCTGCAGCAGCAATCCTTCAGCAACTTTTCTGGGTGAACTGGATGGCTTGTTTGGTCTGAGACCAGAGAAGACAGGACCTGCAAGAGAGGAGTCACTTGGGATTGGCAGGAGAGAAGGACCGCTCTGTCTCAGCCCCAAGCCTCAGTAAGGCTGACCCAGGGAGAGAGGGCCCTCTGTGAGGGTCTGGACCACCTGTTTCATCTGCTGTGGAAAGATCGATGCCAAAGAGTGGCCATGTTTTCATTCTTTTACCTGAGCTGCTGAGTGAATCTCCCGGGTTTTTTTTTCTGTGAGATAGAAGCTAGTGCCATCTTCCAACCAAGTGGTGTGAGCCGGTAGGTTTTTTTTTCCCATCATTTTGGGGTTTTGTTCCAGTGTGTGTGTGTGGGTAAGGTCTGACAGTTTAATATCTAGCATTTATTTACCTTTATCCCATGCCTTTTCGACATTCTGTTTGTCAATAAACTGTTGATTTTTTTTTCACTTTCATCCACTTTATTCATTTCCTATTGGTGAAAAGGGATTTTTGGAACTCTTTTTAGAGGAGACAACTCATTCCAGAATGTCTTCTCCTAAATTTGTCTCTAAACTGAGACACTGATGCACCCCAGGATCCCATTGGCCCTGTTGGCCACAAGGGCACAGTGCTGGCTCATGGTCAACTTTTCATCCACCAAGACTTCCAGGTCCTTCTCTGCAGAGCTGCTTTCTAGTACATCAGCCTCCAGCCTGTACTGGTACTTGGGGTTGCTCCTCCCCAAGCGCACAACCCTCCCTACCCCTGCCTTTGTTGAACCTCATTAGGTTTCTCTTTGCCCAACTCTCTAGCTTGTCCAGATCCTGCTGAATGGCAGCACAGCCTTCAGGTGCATCAGCCACTCCCCCCACTTTCATATAATCAGCAATCTACTAAGGGTGCATTTTATCCTTTCCTCCAGGTCGTTGATAAACAAGTTGAATAAGACTGGACCCAGTATTGATCCATGGGGAACACCACTGACTATAGGCCTCCAAGTAGATTCTACTCCACTGATCAGACCCTCTGAGCTCTGCCGTTCATCTGAGACATGAGGGTCAGAAATGAATTTAAGTTAGAAATGAATTTAGGGTTTAGGATAGCTGTTTTAGACGATATATGTTGCTTAACTTGCTTAACTTGCTGTGCTTGCAAAGACCTGCAAAGATGGACAAAAGGAATGCAAGGATTTCCTGATAAGGAGAGTTTCTTACCCCAAACAAGGTAGAAGGAATGTGCGAACCTGCAAGCTGTTGGAGATGAGAGGCTCCTCGGACTCTAAACCAGCTTAGACTAGTGCTATAGTTTGGGCTACAGTCAAGACACTAAAGACCATGCACTGGGAAGAAAAGGTGAAAAGTTCACATTGATGAAGACTCATTTTTCTTCCTCCTGCGACCACAGAATGACCACCAGAGAGCACTGCGCAAGTGCAGAAGGACTGACAAGCTAATTATAATAGGAAGCAGGCCTAGGCAGGGCTTGGAAATTAATATGCATGGATCTATTGCAAAACTTGATGCATATGTAACATTTTAGAGGATAAAAAGAGGATTAGGTTTCTCGGGAGGTACACATGTCTTTGGAGGAGTTATCCCCCACACGCCTTAGTGCTGAATAAATACATACCTACTTTACAACTTTACGAATTGTGGAGTCTTTCGGTGAATCACAGCCAGTTCTTGATCCACCTCACTGTTCATTCATCAAACCCACATTTGCTGAGCTTACCTATGAGGATGCTGTGGGAGACTGTTATGGGAGTCTTGCTGAAGTTGAGAGAGACTGAAAAGTAAAAGGTTAATGACTCAAACAATCAGCTATTTGCAAAAGCAGCAGGTACTTTGCTGAGGCCAGGTTTGTAACCCCCAACAGAAGGGGAGGAGAAGAGTTTTTGGGTGTGTGGTGGCGAAACCTCTGATCTGCCTAAGAACAGCCCAGGTGCAGAGTGGATGCACACCAACCATGGGAGGATGACCAGAGCAAATCAACCTTTGTTTACCAACAAGCTGGGGTTTGAGCCAGATGGGGAAGAAGACTAAAAAGAAGCAGACCCTGTGAGGTGGGATAATGCTTTTTATCATGCCAATGATCTCCCTTACACAACTGGCTCAGGTGTAAAACTCTCTCCTCAGGGGAGGTACCTGGGTGTTCCCACCTAAACCTGAACATATATTAACCCATTGAACTTTATATTGTGTGGGCTTCCCCCACCTCCAATGGATCAAGACAGCGGCCATCACTTCAACCAATGGATATTGAAATTGCAGCAATCAAGTCTTTTCACTGGATCCATGAGTGGTAATATCTTTCCTCTCCACTATCTTCTCTTAGCCTTCCTTCCTTCCTCCCTTCCTCCCTCCCTCCTTCCCTTCTCCTTCCCTTCCCTTCCCTTCCCTATTTGCTTTTCTTTTTTTCCCTTTTCTTTTTTTCCCTTTTCTTTTCTTCCCTTTTCCTTTTCCTTTCCCATATTTTCTTTTGTAATATTTTTCTATTTTATGTTGTTATATTTCTATAGATAATAACCAAAACTTACCTCTTTTACATCTTTTCCATAAGCCTGACATATATATATATATATAAACATTGGTCATTCAGTGCCATTTCACTCTAATCTGCCCCAAGGGATCTATTAACAAGAATCCTAGTTACCCTGCCTCAGGGACAGGTTGTAACAGAAGTCAAGGTAGACAACATTCACTGCTCTCCCCTCATTGACTCATCCTGCCATGCCATAGATATTTATAACTTCTAGTATAGTGCACTGTTTGTTAAATCAATAATTTCAAATCTAGCTTAATAATTATTAAGTAGATATTGATGTTACTCACCCATACCAATGACTGTGGGCAAATCTCTTTTGCTTGGCCTCAAGGAGTAACCTTGATGGGTATCCTCACTCAAGGGAGGAATCTCCACACACATTCCTAGAAGGGGTGTGTTAGAAGTCCCTGTCATTCAAAAGTGGGACTGGACTTTTATAGTATAAAAAAAATGATTGACTGTCAGTCAGATGTATCTAGGTGAGCTGTGTCAGCTCAGCAGCCTTTATCTCAGCAGATTTAGATAAGTTATCAGCGCTATCACTTGTTGGTTCCTTTATCAGTACCTTTGTTTGCCATAACCTCAGTGCTGCCAGCTTCTGTCAGGAAACACTGTTTTTCACATTCTCAGAATGTTTAACTTTGTGTTTTTTGAGTCAGACTGATCTCATCATTCTTCAACACCAAAATCAGTGACCCCCCTTCTCCATCCGTCGCTGATAACTCTTGCAAATAGGGTAAAGCTTGAGTGTTTTTTGCCCCCACTTAGGCAGAGCATCCTGCTAAAAGTGGCTTCTAGAAAAAAATACTTATATTAAAAGTTTGCAGATTGTGGTTGCAACAGACTGGTCAGAGAGAGAAAGCTAAATAAACTTCCCCAGGAATTGTTCTGGGGAGTTTTGAGAAGGCTGAGAGAAAGAATTAAAACAATCTTGCAGCTGGTGTTTTGAACAGTTGTTTTCTCATAAGATGTTCACCAAAAGGCATCTTCTTAATTAGCCAATGGTGATGGTGTGTTGATTAAATGACCAATCAGGTCCACCTGTATCGGAACAGTGTATAAAAAGGAATGGGTTTCTAATAAACTCAGATTAGCCTTCTGGAGACCTAGAGTCTATGTGTCACTCAGTCATCCATTCCTGACTCAACGATGAAAGCAAATGTCAAATCTTTGCTTTTATTACATTTCTTGAGCCAGGTGCAAGACAAGCAAGAGGCCCAGCTCATGCTTTTTTCAACCAGCTTCTGACAATTTACCACACTATTGCAGTGAAAACCAGTACATACATGAAACTTCTTTCATGAATTACAAAAATTGTTTCATTTCTTGTGATGGAAAAAAAAGAACTTACAACACAAAAAGTAGAGAAGTTGACAGTTCAAAGAGAAAGAGAGTAGGAATAAGAAATCTAGTGCTATGGAGATGACTGAGCTTCTCACAAGGAAGCTCCAAAAACACTGCAGTTTATAGAAGTTTTGAGGCAAGAAAACAGCATACTGCATGTTTCCTCATAAATCAGAATGCAAAAGAATAGGGTCTACAGCCTTATCAGAATCCATTTCAATCTACTGCACACACTGCATAGCTGGAGAACAAGCATTTACAGGTTGCACACATTTATAAATGAACTGCAGAAGTACTCTCTAGCAATATTATCTGAGCAAATACATAAAAGAATACTAGATAAGTGTTTTCCCAAATGGATGTCTTACCAAACGAGCTATATTTCTTTTTAAAGGAATTTATGCAGCAGTGGGAGAAGATATTGGAAAACTCTTTTAACTTTAGCACAATAGTGTTTGATCCCTAGTTTGAGGCTTAGTTATGTACAATACAATCTAAATATAATCATAGACTCATAGCACGGCATAGTGGTTTTGGCTCGCCAATTTAAGATTTCTCCAAATTTGAGATTTCCGACCAATGCACTGATGAGTGTGGCAGGTTCGGTGCTGGTTAATCACCAATGCGCTCACTTCCTGCTGTGAGACAGGATTAGGAGAAAGGCAAAGCAGGCTCAAACTGTTAAAAGGATATAAAGAAAATTTTATTAACTGTAACTAAAAGGAAAAAAGTAGTAATAATCAAAACAAACCCTTCAGAACACTTTTCCTCCTCCCACAACCTTTCTTTTCCACTGACAATGTAAAGAAACAAAACTTAAAATTTCCAGTCAGCTTACCACCTCTAAAATAGTCTTTCTTCAGTTCACTTAGGGAGAGAAGTCCCTCTTAATGTTATGGACACTTCTCCACAAGAGGAAAAAAAACAGTTCTCTTGTGGCTCTCAATTTCCATGACTAGTAGCTGCCCAGGGAACTCTGCTATTGTGGAGCCCCTCCCATTTTCCTCAAGCCTTCCTGTGAAAAATGTGCATTTTATGATTGGCTTTTCACAAATATTAAAATGAATATTATATGTGTTGTGTTAGAAAGTAATGCTGTATTAATTCTCTTAAGTAGTGTGTTAAATATGGTTTTAGGTTATACTTTTTTAAAGAAAGGACTCCCAGTGAGATAGCAGCCACAGGACACCTAAATCTTTCAGAAAAAGAGAATTTATTGCTCTCTTATCAGAAGAAATGGACTTCTTCCTGCCTGGCTAAGGATTGAAGGTGCCTTAGGATTAGGAGGAAGAGGTTGACGATGACCAGACCGAATCTTGTGTTTGAATGGAATTTATGCATCATGTATGAAGTGCATGAATATGCAACAGGCTATTGTTTTTAAGGGAGTGGATCCTCCTTCCCCTTGCCCGATGGTTGTGGGCAACTTCCAGGGGGTTAAAATCCTGGCACCAACCCAGGACTGCTCCTCGGGCCCAGTGGGCTCGGTTGGGCCCCGGGCTGGGGGGGGGGTTGTAGCAAGCAGCCAGATGTTAGCAAGGACGGCTCCATCCGGTCCCGCGGCACTCCACTCTCCCTGCCCGGCAGCCAATGTTGGGGGGCCAGCAGGCGGCCCGGGGGAAGGGGGCCCAACCCCGTGGGAGGGCTGGCAGGGGCCACTCAGCTGTGTTACCTGACTCCTGGCCGGAAGGGAAAGAGGAAGTTCCCAGGTTTCTTTAGTCTTTTAACATGTGTTTTTCACAAAGGTGTGTCCAGCTTTCCAGTGGCTGGAAGCTTTGCATCACTTCCCTAAATGTCTCTATGTCTCTCATGCAAAACCATGACACATTATTTGGGTTGGAAGGGACCGTAAAGGTCATCTAGTTCCAACCCCTCCTGCCTCTCAATCTCTCTGCCTCCCCCAGCCTACTCCCCTTTGGAGGCGGGGGGGGGGGGGGGGGGGTGGAGGAGGTGTGGAGTATTGGAGAGACAGCCTTGATGATACCAGGGATTGCCCTAACCCAGTGTCTTAGTTTAGGATAATTACATGGAGCGGAGACTTCAAAATTAGTTACCTCCCCTTTTAGTTTATAATCACTCCCCTTTCATGAATAAGAAGAGACAAATATCAGAGGATATAAGTGAAAAAACAACAGTTTACTAAAAAACAAAACAGCAACAATCAAGACAACAGTAATAACTACTAGATACAAAGGTTCTGTATCCTGTGGACTCCCCAGGAACAAATAAAACAAGATGGGAGAGAAGCCCATCCCCCAAGATGACAGCCTCCATAGAAGACCATGTAGACCAGAAGACAAAGACAATACGGCAGAGAAGCCCTTCTAGGCTCAACCTTACCTTACCCTGGAACAAAAAACCTGGAAGGTAGAAGTTTACGAAGCAGTTCTGGTAGCAGATGGGGAGTGTCTGGGGCAGCTCTGGACCTGTGGTGTCAGTTTCCCTGCTTCTTTTTGGCTGACTGGACCCAGTTGGTGTCAATGCTGCAGTTCCAAGTTGCTGCTATGTTGCAGGGGGAAGAAATGGTCCTGCTAAGCACCGAGGAATGGTGGCCCTGGCCCTTGCCTGTCTCAGCTTGGTGCTGTGACTGCAGACAGGTTTTTTGCAAAATTTTGTTCTGAAACAGTTTAGGATTGTGAAATGCAGTTTCTCCAAGACCTGTGCCAGGCAACCCCCCCCTCCAGAGCTCAGAGAGAAACAAAAGGAGGCTTCTGCTTTGTGCTGCCTTAGCTCAGAGAACCTACCCCAGTTAAGTCTCTTGGCAGCCCAGTGTGAAACAAAAGAGATCTCTGTGTGCTGGTTTCCTCTCTTTTAAAGGGACCCCCAGACCTCTCTACTTCTGCAAACCTAAGGTAAAACACTCTAGTTCAGCTTTTGGCTCCCAGCTCTTAAAAAAAATAGTAATAACCTTGGACAGATTGGTGTAGACAAGATATGGAATACAATACACATTTTTTGGGTTATGCAGGTCACCCAGGTGGAGCACCTTGCACTTAGCTTTGTTGAACCTCATGAGATTGCCATGGGCCCACTTCTCGAGGTTATCCATGTCCCTCTGGATCGTATCCCGTCCTTCAGGTGTGTCAACTGCATAATTCAGCTCGGTGTCATCTGCAAACTTGATAAAACTGTCTATGCCATTGATGAAGATATTAAGCAGTACTGGTCCCAATATGGATGCTTGAAGAATGCAATTCATCACTGATCTCCATCCAGACATGGAGCCATTGATCACTACTCTCTGGATGTGGCCATCTGGCCAATTCATTATCCACTGAAATGGTCATTCATCCAATCCATCTCTCTCCAATTTAGAGAGAAAGATGTTGTGCAGGACCTTAACAAAGGCTTTACACAAGTCCAGATTGATGACATGTGCAGCTCTTCCCTTATCCAGCTGAAATAAATAGGGCAGGAGATCTTTCTCCTTTTAATGCCTTTATTATAATCAGCTCGGGTGGGAAGAATCGATGGATCACACACACACTGCCACTGCTTCCAGGAGTGGCACGGAGGAGGAGGAAAAGTGCAGCTGTGTCTGCTGGTATGCAGGCACAGGTGGGGCTTCTGTCCTCTGGAGAGCACCAGGAAATTGCCGACTCTATAGTTTGACATTCGGGGTGCTCTTTCTAGCTGACGTCTTTTAGGTTAGGGTGAAAGGTAAAAAGGGTCTTAGCGGATACTGGATTCTGTTCCTTACATCTAGACATCACTTCGATCCCTTAATTCCGTGTTGGCTCGTTGTTTTTAGGGGTTTTTGCCAGGTTTGGTGAGGGGTTTCCTCATTTGCATGCCAACTTCGTTGTCCCCTCCTCTTCAGCGTCCCGGGTGCCAGCCTCCAGGAAGCAGCAGGGTGTCACTCAACAAAAAGGGGAATTCCCAACCATCAACAACAGGTAGTTAACGAAAAACTATTAACAACAGGTGATTACAACAACAAACATTTAGAACTCCACCCTGGCAGCAACTAGCCCAACCTGTGAACACTGCAACCTTTTAAAAAATGGGCAACTTTTCTACTCATAGCACACTGATGGAGTCACTCTGTCAGAGAAGGCCACTAGGATGGTTAGGCAGGACTTGCCCTTGCTGAAGCCATGCTGGCTGTCTTGAATCACCTCCTGTTACAAATGAGAGGGGAGAGTTTGAATGGCCCCTGCCAGGTTTCCGGCAGTAGGCAGCAGCCTTATTGAGGCAGCCAGCACCCCAAAACCACTCTCACTGGCAAGTTCTTAATAAAGACTGATCAGATTGTCCTGGTTTAGGGCAAATTTGGGAGAGAACCTCCGAAGGGATTCCTCTAGAAAGCAGATTCAAGCGGTCCCTCCCCCAACCAGTTCAGGAAAATATTTCCTTGGAGAAAAGTGGAGAAAACCTGTTTATTTAATAGGCAAAGCGTTCACCAGCACAAAAATGAACAATATTAAACAATAAAACCTCTTGCCACTCCAAAAGAGATGACAAACTCAGAAAGTCCACTTCGTGGACTGTAGCTCAGCTTACTCAGTCTCTTATCAGTCCCTCCTGTGCTGGAAATGCCATGGCCCAGGCCTGGCCTGGTGGGGCACAGATGCAAGCTGCTGGCGCTCTTCTGGGTGTTCAGTCTAGAGCAGGTTTAAACAGGTCCAAAGAAAAAGAAAAACCACAGTCCAGGGAACTTCTCTGCCTCAGCTAGCTAAACACTAACTAAAAGCAAAGAAGAGCTCTGTCCCACCATCTGTCCCTCCACAGACAACACAGTCCAGGAGCAGGAATGTGGAAGAGTGAGTGCAATTTCAGAAAACAAACTCTGCGCTTCTTCTTCCCTCCCCCCCCCCCTTCACTCTCAGAACCCACCTTAAAGGTGTAAAACTTATTTCTGGGTTAAACAGATGAATGGGGATATGAGCATCATAAAGTCACCCCAGGACACAGATCTATTACAACATTAATTATTTATTGAATAGACACAAGGAAAAACAGACATAAGACTTTAACAGGCTTACTTACTACACAGAATATGTCCTCCCATAGTCCTCTTTCCCCTCCTGCTTGTAATAGCCTTGGTAGTCAAGGCATTTGGGGAGGGTCAACTTGTAACTAGGAGGTGCGGCATAAAAACACCTGACCTCCAATCAAGATGTAAGAAAGCAATCTTCAGCAATGGATGGCAGAGAAGGAGCTGATTGACAAAACTTTAGGAGGAGTTAAGGGTATAGAAGGCAAAGCATCCATTTTGTAGATGAGCACGTGGCGGTTTAGTCTTGTGCTCCCAGCACTGCTTTTTCTCCTTATACAGTCTTTTGCTGTATTTTTGTTAAGGTTTAATAAATCTCTCAAATTTTAAAAACGAGTGTCATTTCTCATACAGTGGTGGTTTCCACCATTGAAAGCACATAGTGCTTGCCTTGACAGGTTTGAGGCAGTGTGATGAAATCAATCTGCCAGGCCTCCCCATAGTTATATTTGGACCAACGCCCACCATACCATAGAGGCTTTACCCGCTTGCCCTGCTTAATCGCAGCACACGTCTCACAGTCATGGATAACCTGAGAAATACTATTCATGGTTAAATCCACCCCTTGGTCTCAGGCCCACTTATAGGTGGCATCTTTACCCTGATGGCCTGAGGCATCATGGGCCCATCGAGCTAGGAATAACTGTCCCTTGTGTTGCCAAAACAATTCTAACTGTGACACCTCTATTTTCACAGCCTCATCTACCTGCTTGTTGTTTCAGTGTTCCTCATTAGACTGACTCTTGGGGACATAGGCATCTATGCTGCCGAGCGTCTTTCGGCAGAAGCAGTGCTCCGGAGCACACCGCTGCTGCCACGGTGATCTGTGTGGCAAGCAGCCGCTTCTTCGCATCCAGGAGACGGAGAGTGCAGCAGCTTCCGAGAGGCGAAGAATGAAGCCGGCAAAACACCGCCGGCTTGTTTGCGCATCTTTTAGACTGCTAAAGGATGGTGTCTTGTTACTCGCCTGCCTCTTCACTTGACATTAGCATTCGTATGGAAGGAGTTCCTAAACAACTTTGCTGTGCTTCTACCTAGTCATCCTGCACTCCTCCGTGGAAATTCTTCCTCATCCTTTTAGGCTTTGAGATGAAGAGAAGTCGATGGCAGCTGCAGAAAAGAAAGGCACCGGTGAGTTTTTCAAGAAGCAAAAGCATACGCAGCTGACTGTGCTTGTGATTGAGCAGCTGCTGGATTTTTGCAGTTCCCTTCAGTGCGCACAAAAGCCCGGTGCTCTGCCACTTCATTCTTCGCCTTCTGTGATCTGCACAGGAGTGAAGCTGAGTGAGGGTATTCAGCTTTGCCGCTTTTCAGCATCTGTGCTGCACGTACGCACTGTGACATTTCTCGGGATCTTTTGGCTTATTTCATACATCAATAAATTCATCGGTTGCCTCCAGTAGTTCTGACGCGGCTTCATGTAATGCTCCTCATAGCTCTTCCCTGTCTCTCAGGAGCTGGTGTCGACAGGGCGACAGATGAGGGAATTGTGCCCACAACAGCCTTTTGTTCACTCTGATTTTTTCTTGCTTTCCATTTTTCTGTCTTCTGAGGAACTTGTGCATGAGGGCAGAGGGGAAGTTGATGCTGATCTGGCTGGGAGAGTCACTGCTACTCCTTTCACTATGGTGAGGAGGATAAATTTGTATGTACTGGCAATGGGAAGGCCTGTAGTATTTTACTGGGGGCAATGGAGACTTTTCTTGGGAAAACTCTATGGTCAAGGGGAGCAATTGCCTTTTTGGTAGATCCCTGCAATTCCTTGCTTGGCAAAGGTAGGATCATGTTTCCCTCAGCAGGTAGAGGATTCTGTTAGTGCTGAAATAAAAACGCAGAGAAAGCAGCTGCCCCTGTGGGATGGAGGACAACCCCTTCCTCCCTAATCTACTGTGTCTGGCGCAGGACCACAATGGTCAGACCTTAATTACTGTCTGATGGGGTCTTCTCCTTGTTTCCAGTATATTCATTCCTGTCTTACACGCTTCCACTCCCCACATCCCATGTTCCTTCATAATTTTGAAATCTTCACACACTGCTGGAGCAAGGTTTGCTATCTGGAAAGGCTGCCAGGGCTGTGTGTCCATGGGAGCATCTGGAGTAAGAGGCTGCGTGGTGGCCCAGGACCCCCTGTCCCAACGACCTTCACCTCAGAGAGGGGGACGTTGCTCCCAGCAGCTCTGGACAGGGGTAGCTGAGAGCCCTTGGCTTGGAGAGCTGAAAGTGGGGCCAGGATGGAGGCAGCAGGTGAGTTCACAGCTGAGTACTGTTCGTTTGGTTTTGCTTTCAGTACTAAAACATCGGGTAACCTCGGGAAGGAGAGTTAAACACAACATAGCAAGTGCTCTGTGCTTATCATCCCACTGGACTGCTGCAGAACAAGGCACCAATGTCAGAACTACCCCACAGTTTTCCTTCAGTTGCTGGTGGCATAACCAGGGAGCATCACAGAAAGGCTGAGGTGCTGCTCCCACTCGGCTTGTGCCAGACCATCAATCTCAGTTGAAATTCTAGTGCAAGAAATCACAGCTTTTCAAAGCATTTCCCCCCTCCTACCCTTTTCGTGCACTTTTGCTTCCCAGAGGTGCATCCTGCATGGTTCCCCTGTGCTGGGAAATGAGAGTATCCAGCTGCAAAGATTCATTAGCACAAACACCTTCTACCATTACAAATGTGCTGTTGAGTGAGACAGGGCTCTGTATCCTGGGGAGAGCACTGCCACGCAGTCAGGCATGTGGTTTTACAAAAACTGGAGCTACAATTTGTATCAGTTTAGGTTTTTACCACTCAACTGCAATGTCCCCTTTACAGCATTTGTCCTTTGGAGCTGAATAGAAATTGACTCTCCCCCTGGTCTGCAGGCATTCTTTTGTGTTGGCAGCGGCTCTAATTATGTACTAATTAACCTTAATTAAACCAATTCTTGTGTAACTGCACATGCAGGCAATGCAGCTGAACAAATGACCTGACAAATGTTGTCACTTGAAAGGCATAAACCCACATCAAATCCTTAATTGGAAAGTCAGATTGTAAATTGCTGCAGATTTTTAGCCCTTTGTTCTTCAAATGATTGAACAGGAGTAGTGGCCAAATACCGAATGCTCCCAAAACCTTGGTTGAATTAATTTTCTTAGCTGCTGAGGCCAAAAGATGTTATTTGTTTAGGAAAAAGGAATGATGGAGCATCCTTAACTATAACATTTGTCAGGCTGCTCTAGAGGGTATAGGAATGGTGGGCCCAGGTAGAGACAAGTGCCCCTTCTGGAGGATGGGTGATTTTGTGCAAATTGTTGGATTAATTGACGATTTCTGCTGCCATCTGCCTTGCTGTTTGTCCAGAAAATGCTCCCTAAAGCTGGGACTGTCCACTGTGTTATGCCATGGGCTGCAGCTTGCACCCTGTAAGCAGTAATACAGCCAACAGATGATGCTCGCACACACGGCTGCTCCAGGTTTCTTCCCAAAATGCCACACAAGCTTTCTGCAATTCGGGATCCAATTTTCATTATTCCTATTTTTAAGGAGCTGCTGAAAACAGCAAAGGTTTTACCTTAATTTCTCTGAGCCCACTGGGAATAGTTCTCTGGGATTGCTGGTGTGTGGGCAGAATTCTTGCCAAAGGGATTTAATATCTCCACTTTGGCCCTTTTACAAAGTTTGACATAGAGGAAGTAAGTTGGACTATGAAAAATTCCAGGCTCTGCATCACTAATTTGTCCTCCAGTGAAAAAAAAAAAAAAAAAAAAAAAGACCTTGAGACAGTGCAGCAAGGGGAAAAAATTAAGAACTAGCACTGAATTCAGAATTTCCTGCTGTTTGTAAAATGTGTTTATTTTGGGGTTGCAGGGAGACAGCATTTCAAATTCTTTAATATGTATTGACTTTCTGGTGGTTCAGCTTTGTGCTGCTGAATGCTTCCCTTTCTGTAGATAATCAAAGAGGCTCTAGGCATAGAGCTTTGTGGGAAAATATTCTGCCTTGTGAATACAGCAAATAAAAGCAGAGCTAATTAAGCATGTCAATCATGCCCACATCAATTAGTTATAACACGTTCCCTTGGCCGCTGACACTGGCTGTGGTTGCCAGGGAGATTTGTGGGATCCCTGTGCCTGGGGATTTACGGGAGCCCCGTGCCCATGAAAGGTGTCTGCTGTAAGAAACTCTGTGGGAGACAACACGAATAAGGTGGTGGGATGATGCTGGCATGGTGGTTGGGAGCTGAGGGTGGGATGCAGGGTGGCAGATGCTGAAGCAGCTCAAGCCAGGGATGGGGACAAAGATTACCCAGACACCATATGGCTCCATTTACAAAGGGATGTGACCCCATCCATCACTTCCTGAAGCAGATGGAAATGCTTCTCTGGAATATAATGGTTTGGGATTTGGCCCAGAGTAAATCCAGTAAAAGGATGTAGCTCTGGATTAAAACACACTTCCAGGAGAAGGGACAGGAACTGCCCCACTTGCTCCTTGCAGTCCAGGATCAGCCCTGCAGCCCCCTGAGATGCCCAGCAGATATGGGGGGACTCAAGAGTGCTTGATGAGACTTTGTAGGAATGTTGAACATTTCACAGCAGGCATGGAAGCAAGCTGCACAGTGGGGAAAACAACCAGGGCTTGGCCTGTCTGGGGGCGGAACTCAGGATAAGTGGCCTGGTGTGACAAAGAGGGAAAGAGGAATGAAAAACCTTTTGCAAATGAGGTAACAAAAAAAGTGTTTTGGCAGCTGGACAGGTCTGTGAAATCCCAGGCAAAATATAGATGGGCTAAAAATTGCTGCCATCCTCAGGGACAGTGTTAATCCAAGATGTGCATGCAGAACTAAGATTTTTTCCCCAGGAGCATATTTTTTTTCTTCCAAGCCACCCATCAGCCTGCACTAGGTGGCATCCCTGCACATCCCTGTCATGTGCAGGAGGGCCCAGGGGAGGTCCTGTGAGCTACCCTGGCTCTCCATCTCCCTCACATTCCCAGAAACCCTGCACAGACACAGCAAGACCTTGAAAAGCATCCAAAGGCATCCAACTCGATTTTCATTAAGGAGAACAGAATGAACACCTGGATGGATCCCAGGGGGCACAGGGGTGGCAGCAGAAGGAAGAGCAGGCTCTGGGCTCCAGAGCCAGATGAAGGTGCTTCTGGAGAGCAAAGGTTGGGTGGGAAGCCACAGACAGCAGGCTACAAAATGACAAATGCTGAGCTATTCCAGATGTTTTTATTTTTAAATTAAATAGAAAATAAAAATTGTCCTCACCTCTTGCAAGATCTGGGGCCATGAGGTTAAAGAGCACATTTTATCACTCCCACCTGTTTGAAAGCAAGAGCCTGCAGGCATCTTCTGAGAGCAGGGCTCACTGTTCTGAACGCACTAAGCTGACCTTTTCTGCACCAGGCCCAGGAATAGCCTGCTTACCAGGACTTGGGTCCAGACTTCACCAGGACTTGGGTCTTCTGCAGCCAATGCTGTGCTCTCTTCTGCTTGGAAAGCACCTTCTTTGGCTCCGGCAGCAACTCATCCTCCTTCTTGGAGCTGGGACAGTGGGCAGCCACAAAGAGAAGTGGCCCCAGCACAAAGGAGGAGGAGGCCTGTGATGAAATTGTTGGACCATTCCCCTGTCTAGCTTCAGTCTGTGCTGCCTGGACACTTCATTTGTTCTTTCACACCTTGCTGGGAGGCCAGGAGAGCTGACGGTTTCTGCTAGAACATGGTGTGAGCACTGGGGACAAGCTGCACTACAGCTATGAGTCTAAAATTAATTTTTTCCCCTTGTCTGCCATCAGTGAAGGATTTTTCTATGACAAACTCTTGGGTACTAATAGACCGTCTGGTAGCAGTGGAAGGAGTAGCAGAGCAATTCCCAGTAGCTCTGGGCAAATTCAGTTCTATTAAAATTAAATAACCACAGGAGCTTGTTCACCAATTTTTGTCAACTGAAGCTAGGAAGACACAAGGAAGAGACTCCCCAGAAACTTCTTTCAACCACAGATCCCAAGAGAAGAGGATCCAGCTCTTCAGTGACAAGATCCATGCATCTGCATAGAATTCAAATGGAGTCAAGTTCATTGCAAATCAAGTTGTCAGGCAGGTCCCCCAGTATTTCCTTCCCTCCCACAGCAGAGTCTCCACACTGTCATTAATGCAGGCAGCTCTACCCTTCCTACCTCCTGCTGAAGTCATTAAAGAAGTGCCAAACATGGATGTGTCACCCTCACCCTGCGCCTCCTGTTGCCCTCCAAAAAATTCCTGGTGCCTTCAGCAGAATTCTATGAATGAGCAGAGAAGAGGAGCCTGGGCAAGGTACTGACAAGATCTTTGGCGTTGAGTCCCTGACCAGGGATCTGCAGCCCACAACTACCAGCTGAAGGAAACACCTGAGGAGCAAATGTGTCCCTCAGTCTCTCCCCCCCCCCCCGCCAGAGGTACCTGCTCTTCACAGGCAGATGGCAGCAATGCTCCTCTGGCTATGCAGAGACCTGAAATTCTCCTGTTGTGGAACAGATCTTTTGGGTCACCTTGAGGAAGGTATTTAATCTCCCCGTGTTTCCATTCCTCAAGTGAAAGACAGAAATAGCAGCACTGCCTTCCTCCCAGCAGAGTAAGTGTATTAAAGATTGTGAGGTCATGGTAGTCCTGGAAGGGCCTCGATGGAAGGGATTCATTTCAATGCATTTGTTGTGCATTACTCACTCAGCCTGGTGTTTTAATCTTCTTTTCTCCATCACTGTAACCTAAATTTCTTTGAGCTGTCTAAATAGAACTCAGTCCCAGTTGAATCTCTGCCTTGTTTGAGCATTTTCTCCAATTTCTCCTTTAGCAGATAATGAGGTTTATGCTAGCCCTCATCCCACCTCTCAGTCTATCCCAGGAAAGCTGCAAAAGCTCCCTCCACAGGGAGCACCAGTGGTTTATCTGGGAGCTTGTGCAACTTCTCGGGATAATCCCTCTTCTGTTTTTCCAGTCTAGTGATGTGTGGTTTACAGCCTTTTCCAGACCTGCTGCACTGCCTCATGCTGGGGGGGTTGGAGGGAACCTTTCCACCAAAGCATCAGCAGCCTGCGACTCCTCTTGGCTCCTTTGGGATGTTTTGGTCTGGGCAGAGGTGCCTGGGCACCCCTTGTTCATGCAGGTGTTAGCCCTGTGTTTTATAGAGGTGCAGCTGACAAGCTGGGCGAGCAGCATCATAGAATCAGAGAAGGGGTTGGATTGGGTTGGGAGGGACCTAAAAAATCATCCAGTTTCAACCCTCATGGACAAGGACACCTTCCCCTACACCAGGTCGCTCAGAGCCTCATCCAGCCTGGCCTCAAACAAGTCCAGGGGTGGAACATCCATCATTTCAGTGCTACATTTGGATTCTTCTTGATTTGTTAACTTCCAGCTTTTTTGACTGTTTTTTTCCAGCAGGATTATTTGATGCTCTATTATCAAACAAATCATGGCTCACATAGGCAGAAATGTGCGGGAAGCATATGATTCCAAATTTATTAGCTTGGTTGACATGATGGTATCGAGAATTGATTGCAATGCTTAGTGGCATTAACAGTGCCACTTCCCATCTCCCTCAGGACCTGAGCACTGCTCTAGAAAAGCTGTGAAGGGGAAAGTGTCAGCAAAGGTGCTTCAACCTGGATTCTTCTTCATTTCTCTTTCACCTTTATCTTTTGTAATGTCCATAACTAGCCGCCTTGCCCTCTTTCTTGCAATTGGCCATCCCATGAAAGACCCTAAAAAATTCAAACCAAATATTCATTGAATCATTGAATCATGGAATGGTTTGGGTTGGAAGGGACCTTAAAAATCATCTCCACTAGACCATGTTGCTCAGAGCCCCGTTCAGCCTGGTCTTGAACACTTCCAGGGATGGGGCAGCCACAGCTTCTCTGGGCAACACCTGTGCCAGTGTTGTTTCTGTAACCAGTGTGCGCTAATAATTTGCTTCCACCTTTCCCAAATACTAAGGGATCTGGGCTTGGGCCACATTATTTTGGGAGTGGGAAATGCCCAAATTTCTCTATGTTCCAGCCTAGCACTTGAAAAATGAATTATTTCCCTGTACTCGGGAATTCAAGTGTTCTTTGCTTTTTTGCTTTTTTTTTTTTTTTTTTTTTTTTTTTTTTGGGAGATGGATGGAAATCATATCCTGCTGTTCACCCAACTCTGAAGCTCATGGAAATATTTTACAGCTTCAAGAAAATGAATGGTTACAATTTTTAAAACTACCATTTCTCCAAATTCCCAACTGGTTCCTTGGTTCCTTTCTCTGGTGCATTCCTCCAGCAAGAGGAGGGGGAGAGACCAACCATAACCAAACGAAGCCCTTTTCCCAGTAGCTCAGATGCCAACTCTCCCTCTCTTTGGCACCCAGAGCAGGCTGTCTGCTCTGGACTGAAAGCTGTCTCATCAGACTTGCATTTCAGCCTTACCGCCTGACATGTTATGACAAGCTTTTAACTTTGGAGCAGCAGTGCATGGAAACATGTCACTGCTTTGGGAGCAGCATGGCACAGGCAGCCAGATCCAGCTCCTGCTGCAGGTGTGTCAGCACCTCTGAGCCCCACACCCATCCCAACCATGGCTCCTGGGGAGGGAATGACCTGGGATGATTCAAATGGCCTAAGCAGACCTGAGGCAAATGTGTGACCTCCAACAAGTAAGAGACTGGGAGCTAAGAAGTGAAGCTGGGTGGCATTTTTCAAGAAGTAGGTGCTTATAGTTTGCAGGACCTTGGTTTGTAAAACCAAGGCTGTCTAAGAACCCAAAAAGAGGATGTTGGAACTGGAAACTTCCCATTGGGATCAGGTGGTTAACAAGGGCATGGGCTCTGCTGGTTTATCTGTGACTATTGCTACTGGTGGTGGAGGGGAAATACAAGATAATTCTGGAAAAATTCCCAGAGATGAGTCTACACTTCAGAGTAGCTGAGGACAGCTACACTTCAGCTGGCAAGAGCTGAGGAGCAGGAGCTGCTGCAGACTTCATGGTCTCAATGGCTTGTTCTGTATTTACCCCCTCACTGCTCTCTATCCATTTAGGCACACCTGAATGATACCAAAAAAGGCTTTTGAAAACAAGCTGTCTCTGCTTTCCCAGCTGCCCTGTGCATTGCTGTGGGGTTTTTGTGGATGTATTGTGCTCTGAGGAAATGGTCACTGCTGCCAAAGCTGGCTCCTGGGGCTGCCAAGCACCCACCCATGCTGAGCTCATCCCGCTCCCTGCCATTGCTTCATCACAAAAAAGGGACTGAGCAGGTGAAAGCAGCCTTTGAACCAGCTCTGTGACTCCAGGGTGTACTTGGGAGATGACCCACCACGGTCCCTTCCAACCTTCCCCATTCTGTGGTTCTCTGCATTCATGAGCACTCAATACTTCTGAAAACCTGCATTAATGAGCCTGTTTGACATTTTGAACAACATTTGCCTTGACCTGAGAGTACAATTCCAGTAATTACAGCAGGCCAGTACTGAGGGAAAGCAGTGTGACCCAGCCAGTGTCCTACAGCTGAGACCTCTTCATCCCTCCACCAGAACGGTCTCACCCATGTCTGACCACAATCTGAGAGCGAGTTGTCACAGGCCAAATCCAGGCCAGGGAGTGAGTGCACTTGGCACAACACCTGGGTCACTGGGTGACCCCCAGACAGGGCTCAGCCCCTGGGCATGTTCAGCACAAACGTGTTTCTGAAGATCACGATGGGCTGTGGAGAGCTGTGTGCTGCCAACTCCTCTATCCGTGTGCAGCGTGAGAAGGGCGGGTTGGTCATGGCCAAGTTTCAATGACTACCCACAGAAAAAAATCTCATGGCCTTGTTGCTCTCTGAATTTTCAGGAAGGAAAAAAACTCTAAACCCTGCCTGTAGGTAAGGTTTGGCTTTGGAGCTCCTCTTGGGGCAACTCAGAGAATCACTTAGATAGAGTCAGATCCAGAGCAAGCAGGGTTGATGCCAGCTTGCCTGTTGCTGGACCATTTCATGGGCAGAGTAGGCAGATAAGATGTCCAAAAAGGTAACAATTGGCTCAGCTGCCACCATCAGCACTGAGAGCTTTGGCTGTCCTGCTCTCCCTGGCCTACTCATGCTGTGTGGGCTCCTTGCTGCTCCTTCCCTCAGGCCCTTGGGAGGGAGGGACAGCTGATGTTGCTGGATGGCTCACATGTCCTTGCATCAGGACAATGGCTGGTGTTACCCAGGAGAAGTCATGCTGACAAAAAGGGGAAAAATTAATTCCTGCTCTCTCAGTGCTCCCAAATCCATCCTGCAGCAATGGCAGCATCATTGCAACACTGCTGGCTTCCTCACAGCCACTGAGTTATCTTCAGGTTTAATTGTATTGTGGGCTTTTCTGTGATCCATTTGTTTTAATGGAATATTTCTTGGGTCTGTGTGGAATTTTCAGGGTCCCCAGGATGAAGGAGGAATTGAGAATCTGACTCCATGTTCTTAGAAGGCTAATTTATTATTTTATGGTATTATTTTATATTAAAGAATGCTATACTAAACTATACTAAAGAATAGAGAAAGGATACTTACAGGAGGCTTAACAAGATACTAATTAAAAACGCGTGACTGATGCCAGAGTCCCGACACAGCTGGACCATGATTGGTCATTAAATCAAAACAATTCACATGTTGGATAAACAATCTCCAACCACATTCCAAAGCAGCCAAACACAGGAGAAGCGAATCAGATAATTCTCTGAGGCTTCTCAGCTTCCCAGGAGAAAAAATCCTGGCAAAGGGATTTTTCAGAAAATATGACAGTGACAGGTTAGCTTCAATTTTCCACCAACCTCAGTCCCAAGACAGGCCTTCAGTCTTCTAATGAGGTCAAGAAGCTACTGTGAAATTCAGAGAAAATGGGAAAAAAAACCTCTGGTGACAGGTCACTCACAATTTTAAAGAGCAAGAGCCATCCCTCCCTGGCAGGCTGCCTTTTCTCCCTGTAATCTGTCTCACAGAGAGGATGGGAGATAACTCAGTGGCAGATCCCTCCCCTGGACTGATAAAAGGGGCTTTAATTTGACAGTGTGGTCTTGGCACTGCAAAACAACATTAGAATGATGACACCCCTCATGCTCAGTGCACTTCCAAACCTTATTTATAAACTTTAAAAAAAGGACCTGAGGATTCATTATCCTTTGGATGAAAAAGAAGACAAACAGCACGTCTTGAAGTTTCCCTTATTTAATACCCATAGATAGTTTGTCTGATGCACTATCTTCCATCAAAACAAAAAAAAAGTGTAATTTTCTTGAGGTTAGTCTCCTGTTTTCAGAGGAAAAGAAAAAAGAAATTATCACCTTTGTAGATGGGAAAGCAGAGGCAGAAAGAAGGCAAGCGAACTGTTCTGTAGAGTTGGAGAAGGATCACATCACTGATTATCACAGCCGTAATTTTATCACAAGTCCTGTTACTTTGAGGGTGGACTAGCTAATGATTCAATTAGCAAGGAAAATATCCATATTGCTGCTTGAAATATGCTGGACAAATCTGTCACTCATTTTGTTATATATTTGCGTACCTACACCAGGAGTCAAGTTTAGAAAATCCTTTTTGTCTACCCATATTCTTTGCATTAAAAGAAACAAAACAAAACACCTTCACTGGCTCTTTGCCTAAGCCCCAGCATTCAGTGCAGTGAAGGATGGACTTTGACATCATTAGCACAGAAAAAAAAACCCAACATTTTTTAGTCTTATTCCATGAAAGAATACAATTGGCTCTTTATTTAAGGTTGTTCTGCCTTTCTTTTTTATCAGATTCTCCTTAAAAACTTTGGCATCCTTTGCCCAGCATTAACCACGCTTGCTGGAAGCATTGAGCTCTAAGCAGTAATTACATCCATGAGTGTTGTGTCATTTAGTTTTAAACAGGAAAGGCAGGAGACAGTGTCTACCAGAAGGAGCAAGTCTTGGGAAAAGCCTTTGGAAAGGCATACATAAAAAAATCTCAAAGACCTGAAATGCCCATCACAGGATCAATGCGTGGTTGGTGCCCTGGCAATTGTCTGAGAAGGGCTCATCAGCAATTCCTGGAAATGGTCTACTGGTGGGACATAACGACTTCTCCAACCATACCAATTTTAAGAACTCATTGATGTTAGAAATTATTCAAACAGGAGAAAAGACAAACAAAAGTCAACATTTGGTGTGATTTTGATAACTCCAATTTCAGAAATAGAAAGGAAGGGATTTTGTTAGTGTACAAATCTTCTGCAAAACTTCTTGAGGTCAGAGGGTTCCTTCTCTCTGTCTCCTGCAGGACAACTTACTGGAGAGAAGCAAGGAGAGATTTTTATTTGTGATGGTTTTCATTTAACCATAATGGGAAGTGGCACAAAGTGAGACCTGAAGGGTGGTGGCTCTTTGGCAGTGACTGAAGCTCTCTGACAGCGGTTAACCGCCCATCACTAGGGTTGTGAATTGGGCCAGGGAAACAAATGTCTGTGTGCTAATCCTGTTAGAGAGAGAGAGGCTTACCCTGGGTATCTGTCAGCAGGAACCTGTACCCCCAGGCCTTGGTAGCGCTGACTTCTTGACCAAAGCTTCCTGCTGTGTACCAAGTATCCCATCACAGAATCACAGAATATGATGCGTTGGAAGGGACTCACAGGGATCATCAAATGGCCCACACAGGATCAAGCCCACAAACCTGGTATCCTTAGCACCATGTTCCAACCAGCTGAGACAGTCTCAGGGTCATCACTGAGCCCACGAGCAGAGCAAGATATTCCCATGGTGCTGCCCAGACCAACTCAAGCCGGTGATGGCACAGGCAGCATCAGCTGGCTGAGGTCACCGTGTCATTGCTGCCAGCCCAGGTGTCAGAACAAGGAGGAGAGAGCTCACCCTGTCCTCACCACAGCCCTGCCTTGGCACTGACCGCCAAAACGGAGCCACACCCTGCATGCCATCGTCTGCATGGCAAAGAGAGGACATGAAAAGCCACTGAGGAAACTGCCATCTCCCTGAAGTCTTCCCTGCAAGCTGGGTCATCGGCAGTCACTTTGGGAAGACTGCATTTGCTGCCCATCAGCTGCACTGTGTCTTACAGGAATTTAAATACCCCAGGTTTGGGTTGATCCTGAGCAGAGGGAAGTAAGGAGAAAGGGAGAAGGCTGTGCTGCAGGGCAGGTGGATCCAGGCAAAGCCGATTTGGGGAGCAAGCTTGTCTAACAGCATTTCATCTTCCACTACTGGAACTGCATGTCAACAGAATTCAAATACCTTCCTAAGTTCCAGTAGCCTGCTTGAAAGTGCTATGTCTTTATCAGACCATTGATAGTCCTTCTGAAATGTGAGTCTCACTGGCTGCATCCAAACTTTGTGCTTGAAGAACAATCCTAATTAAAGCAGATGGGGCCTTTGGGAAAGAAGGGGCTGCAAAGCATTTCCTAAAGTATTTTCTACTCCAATTTCATTGTGAGAAAATACACCTGAAGGATGATGCAGGGATTAGGATTGAGACAAACATGAGTTTGGTGGGTCAATTTTACTTTGAGAGCTTGAGAAACACAGAAAGCCCAAGTGATGATCCCAGAGAGTTTAACACAGAGGTTTCACCCTCCCAGAAATACAAGGGCCTTAAAACCATTGTTAATTTGCTGACATCTTTCATCTTACTCCTTTCAATCCCACCTCTTTTTATTTTCTACGTAATTGTCTTTACAGATATTAATTACCATTGATTTAAGTTTTTCTTCCTGGGTCTTCTTTGGTTTTGTAATTATTTGCAGTGACATAATTTTCTACCCTTTTGTAGTCATTTCTGCATCAGTAGGCATGGCTATGACCTGCATCCCCTTGATCACCTTCTGAAAGAGTTGCACTCAGCAAGGTCTCATGCATGGTAAAAAGATGAGAGTTGCTATAGCACAGAAGAGGAGAAATACTATTCGTTTAACCCATAGATTGCCAAGTATCCATGACAACGTGTCCCATTCCCATCCTTTCCACTTTTGGACTGGTACACGAGCTAGCTTGATTTCCTTTGTTATTTGTTTGACCACTTTTCTGTGGCCATGTCTTCGCAAACAGCAGTTTGAATAATTTAATTTTCCACAAACTCCTCCTCCTTCTGCTAATAGATAATCTTATACCATCCAATGCTGAAATATTGCATTCCTCATTTGAGTGGATTGGTTGCCAAGAAGGTCAAGAGTCGTAGCTGTCTGGTTGGTTATTATTTCAAAGACAGCTTGTAACCTAAATATCCCATTCAAATGATAAATGGGTTCTCTGGTGTGGCAGTGGGGTTTTGGAGTTTTATTTGTTGAAGAAAATGCTTAAAATGTTGTAATGGTTTGTTCCTATTCACCCCTGTTCAGTTTTCCTAATAGTCTCTCCTTAAAGTTGTTTACCATCTGTTTTCCCACCTTTCCCCATGTCAGTTCTGGTATTTCCAGATCCTTCCCTGTCCATCCTCCAAACCCCACCCCTGCAGCTTGTATGTCATTATTTACTATACCCATTTATCTAGAAGCTTTGTTGTCAGTTATGATATTTCCCTTCACTCATTGGTATGCACTCTTCCCTTCCCGTTCCCTATTGGTTTTATGTTTATGTATATCCCCCCATACTCCTCCTATCTAGCCCTTGATTTGTTGTTAGGCTGTCTCCTCCCAGGGGACAGCGCCTCTTTCAAAATCTCCGTTTTTCTCTGTTTTGTGCCTCTTTTGCCTCTGCCTCCCCTTTGAGCTGCTGCACCTGCACCGCTCCCTTCATGGGGAGGAATAAAGACAGTTCGGAGACGCAAGAAAGGGGTCCTTCCTTCTTTCCTTTGCCTCAATCCATTGACGTGGGTCCACATTTATCGGCCACTTCTGTCGGTACAGGACCTCAGCTTGTGGCCAAACGGCTACCCTCTGCCTGCCGGTGGCTGAGGCGAGGAGCAGCCACTCGTGTCGCCCGCCGAGGGGAAAGGGGACTGGAGCTCGCTGGTGATCAGCATCACCCCCTCCTCCCGCGACCAGGGCACGGCGTCACTCTGGCACCTCATATTAATAAGGATTCCAAGTGGCTGGTCCATAGTGAGATATCATTTTTTCTGGTGGCCATTAATATTTTTCCCATTTTGGGGTGCTGCCTCAAGCCAGGGCTGCATCAACTGATTGCTTTCGCTAATTAAATCATCATAGATTTTGATTCCTAAGTGATTTCCCTGAACTTGTAGTAGGTCTAATATGCCCCAAATAACATCCTTGAGCAGTTTGGGGGTAAGCTGTGATACTCATGTTGGCCGCAATGCCAATGGTGTCTTTTCAAGGCCCATGTTCTGTTAGCAAAGGGGGCCTTCCTACGCTCTGTCATCAATTGGTGGGTAAAAAGATGGCCCATTTCCTGGCCTTAGCAGTCCTCCAACAGTAGTTACCTCACCCTAAGAGTTACAATGTTTTTATTTCCAAGCTCCCCTGCAGGATTCCCAGCTACATTTACGTCTGCAATCTGTTTGCTTGGATTTGGAGAAGAACTCACTAAAAAGGGCTCAAGTTCCATTCTGGTGTTGACATTTGCACTGATAATCACAAACAACATGTGTTCTACTTGTGTAACTTTCTCGGAGGCAGCTTAAAAATAGGTGGTCCAAAAACCCTTTGTCCCTCCCCACTGCTCTACAGCCTTCAAAGTAATTTTGGTAATGATGGTAGGAACACTTCAGCCAGCTACCATTAGTGAGCTTCACAGGCATTTGATTGCGTTTGCTTGATGTTTGGAACACCTGCAAGGAGGGCAATTGGGAGTCCAGACCCAGTTGTTTAAACCCAAAGTCAAATCACAAACACTTTTCCTATGTAGACATCCCCTGTCCTATTTAGGCAATAAGTGCCTGATTCAGAAGAATGAAGTCACCATGGACTTCCTTCTTTGTCCCCAAATCCTGTCCCATTATGGACCTCACTTAGGGTATTGACCCACCATTTAGATTCCACTGAACTAGTCATCCATAGCCACTCTTCAGATCCTTCTGGCCCTCCGCAGACCCAACAATAGCTAAGGTTAAAAACGTTGGCTGCTTCTTCTCCTAAGGCTGGAAATGGATTCTTCCATTCCTGGCCTAAACTTAGCTGACAATATAAAAGTAGAATTAGTAAGGAAAATATTCTAATAGTGTATTCTAATGACCTAGTCTAATTTTCACCTTGCCTTCCACACCACCTGTGGCCACTGAATGCACAGAAACCACCTAAGATAAAGAAAACGATGACAGCAAGTAGTAGCCCCTCAGTGAGTGGAGATTCTAAAGGAGAGATGCCCATACAGACTATTTCAGCAGACAGTCTGTGGCTATATACATGCGGCTTGCCCAGATGTCAATGCACTGGCTGCTGCTCCAGACCACTCCTGCGCAGTGTCAGTCAGAGCCTGCTGTCCTTCTTTTCCAGCTGAGATGTCCAAATCTCTGGGGCCTTAGAGACCTTTACCAGAGTGTGATGGGTCCACCTGTGTTCAGCTGTCTTGATGGCTGTTTCTGTGGTCAGTAACACTTGGAAAGTTCCACGCCAGTGGTGTGTCTTTCCACTCCTTAAGCAGGACTAAATCCTCTGTTTGGATGTTATGAACAGCCAAAGTCCAAAGGCAGGGGCTGTACCAGCTGAGCTTCCTGTTGAAGGGATTTCCCAAGAGACAGTATCCTGGCCACATATTCTTTTAAATATACATCACTTACCTCTACGCCCCACTAGGTTGAGAATTACCTGGGTGAGGAATTCCAAACAATAATTCAAAGGAAGAGAACTGATTCTCTTTTCTGGGTCTGGCCTTCATTCTTGCCAAAGCCAAAGGCAATAGCCCTACCCATGGCATCTTGGTGGCTATTACCAGCTTCAAAAGGTGTTTCTTTATTTCTCTCTTAATTTTTTTTTACCTGACACAAGCTCTGGTGGTGTCAGGGGGTATGGAGAATCCATTGTTTTCCTAAAGTAGCCATAACCCCTTGAAGGATCTTTCCTGTAAAATGGGTTCCCCTGAGTCTGTTGCTTCTACAGTCCTCTATCTTGGAATAATTTGTTGCAAAAAATATCTTAATACGTAATGCTGTAGCTGCTGAAGCAGTTGGGAATGCTTCTGGCCACCTTGTTAACTGATATACTATTACCAGAAGATATTTAAGCCTTCCCACTTGGGACATCTCAGTAAAATCCACTTGGCATCTTTGGAAAGGACATACAGACCAAGGCCTCCCTCCCCTGGCAGCTTTCTTTTGTAACCCTGTTATTGGCTTAAGCACAAATCAAGCAAACTTCAACAGCTACTTTTGCCAGACTAAAAAGACCCACTGCAAAATACATCTTGAGGAAGGCTTCTGCCAATCCTCCAGAATTCCAATGACTCCCTTCATGGAGTTGTTCTAATACTTGTATGGCCAAAGCTTCTGGTCTCCATTGTTTGCCATTCCTTGTAAACCAATTATTCCCTTTTTTTCTCTGCCCCACTCTTTTTAATTATCTCCAGCTCCTCTGGTGGAAAAGACAGTTTCTCTGGCAGTGATTGAGTCACTGGAAGCAAAGGGAGGGTCTTCGAGAGTTCTGGCAAAAGTATTCCTTTTTGAGTTTCTTCATCTGCCAGTCAATTGCTTATTGCCTCTTCCGAGTACCTTGCCTGATGTCCCCTAATGTACATCATTGCCCCCCTTTTTGGTAAATTCACTACCTGCAAGAGAGGAGTAATTAAGCTCTCATGCACTAATGTTTTTTCCCCTGCAGGTTAATAAACTTCTTTCCTCCTACAGATTTCTAAACGTGTGTACCACTCCACATGCATACTTAGAATCAGTACAAATGTTAATTCACGGGCTCTTACAAGCACATACAGCTCCACAGTCTGAGCTGACCATGTGGGCAGCAACATCCTCCCTTCTTCTAATTCCCATCCCTTAATAATAGCGTCTCCTGTAACTCGCTTCCCTTCTACTACCTGTGAAGGCTCATTTATGAACACATTTTCTCCCTTAGGCCAGGGGGTGCCTCCTGAATTTTCCCTAGCCCAGGTCTGGAGATCTATCACTTGAATGCAGTCATGGGTTTCTTCCCGGTCCCCCTCTCCAGGACTGTTCAAAGTCCTTGTTTAACAGGAGGCTGGGTTAAACCCTTCCCCACTTCTCAATCCTAAATCTTTCTGTTCCATTCAGTAAGTTTTAGACGGTATTAACCAAGCCCTGGACATCCACTTAGAGGTTTTTTCACTTCACAAAACTTAAATTTGATGTGAGACTTTCATAAGTCTCATAAAAGATTCTCCTGTCATCAGTTTTCAGGCTTCGGTTGCTATTAAAGCCATAGCAGCACAATTCTGCAGACAATGAAGCCAGCCTCCTGGCTTAGAAAAGTAGGCAACAGGCTGCCGTGTAATCCACTGTTCCCATAGTAAAATTATTTTAGTATGGTCCTGTTTAACATCCACATAGAATTCAAATTCTTTTTTCCTGTCCAGAAGGGCTAGGGCACGAGCTTCAGTTAATCTGCTTTTTTTTCCCTAACACTTTAAAATTCTGCGTTCCTTCTGGTGTCCATTCATGCAGTTTCTTAACTGGCAGGACAGGAGTATTCTAGGGAGACATGCATGGCTCCAAAAGACCCACCTTTAACAGGGATTCAGTAATAGCCTGCAACTCCTTCTTTCCCTGCCTTGGAAAGAGGGTATTGCTTTTTAGACACCACTTGTCCTGGTTCCTTCAAAGTAGTTTGGAGAGGCTCCATAGATAATTTTCCAGATTTCCTTGGGACTGCCCACTCTTGTGGGTTTACTGCAGCATAGGCTCTCTCAGACATTTGACATGAACTTCTAATAGGGTTAGTGTCTATCACTTTTTACAATGTTATTTTGCATTCCCCATGTAACCAGTAAATCCATTCCCAGTAATTTATATTATAAGTAGGAACAAACAGAAATTCATGCATTTCAAACCTAACCCCCACATGTACTAACCGCGGTTGAAAGAAACACATCCCCACCTCTTTTCCACTTACCCCCTGAAGAATTAAAGATCTTGACAATTTTTCCCTTGAAGGAATAAAATTCAAAGTGGATTGAGAGGCGCCTGTGTCTACCAGGAAAACACCTCCTCCCATTCCGGACCCACCCTAAATGTTATCAAGGGCTCCAGTGTGGTGGGTCTCTGGTATAACGGGAACCCCTGACACCCCTAAAAATCCATTTCCATTCATCACTGGACTTGATCCTCCCAAAGATCCAGTTGTTTCTGTGGGCAATCTTGCTTTCATTGTTCTTGCAGATAGTACACTGATTCCTTCCAAGATGCTCTTTGTGTGGGCTCTCCCCTGCTGAGGAGGCAATGCCTCTTCCCTGTCCTTGTGCCCAAACTTGTCCTTTCTGTCCCGGGGGCCCCTTTGGGCCCTGTGGTTTATCCCTCCACAACAGTAAGAACACTGCCATCACCTTTGCCTTCACCTTTTTCTCATCCCTTCTTACATACACTTGCTGTGTCTTACTAACCAGTTCATCCAGGAGCTTTATTCTGCCCTTTCTTTAGCCCCCAGCCCCGCTACTGCCTGTGGGTGCTCATTCTCACACAGCTCAAAATAATTTGTTTCTCCAGTGACCCAAATAAAATCCTTAAAAGAAAATCCTAATCCTACCACATACAATTTGCATTTCCCAGATATTCTTTGCTCCTCCTTTTTGTGCTCACCCTCTTTGCCATACACCATATACTAGAGCCAGTCCCCATCCTGCCACAGTGTTCAAACACAGCCCAGCCCCTGCCAGCACACCCAGCGGGCACAGCCGGCAGCACCACAGGCAGCTGAGGTGCCTGGCAGCCTCATGGGGGCCAGAACATCTAGCAGCCTCATGGGGCTCAGGGGGCACTGCTATCCCTGCATGGGGGGGGAGGGAGGTGGTTGGGTCAGGTACTGCCTGGAGCTGAGCCCTGGCTGCCCCTCAGCCCCAGCCCAGGCCCGCACCTCCCCACAAGCCCCAAGCCTATGCTCGCAGTCCCGCACTTCCGTGCCTGGTCCTGACACTTCCCACCATAAAGAAACACCTCTTCATCCTGACTTCCTTGTTTTCCCTGTCCTGGAAGCTGGGGATACAAAGAACATGCAGCTGAATCAGCTGGCAAATTTTGATCATAAATGCCTTCTGCTACTACTTGCCTTAACCATATTCCTGCACATTCCACTTCAACCAATCCTTTCCCAACATGCCAACACCATCTGTCCCCTGTTGCGGAGACCCCTTCTCAACTGCCCTTATTGCTCCTTGGGCATGGATTGTCCTTAATTGCCTCTGGGAGAAGGTGCAAACTACCTCAACATTCTCTCAAGGGATTCTTCAGAGATCTTTCTGAATCATCATCCCTTTTGCCAGGACCCGGTTGCTGGCTTTACCTATGCAACGCTCTATGGGTGCTCTCTCAGGTTTACTCCCCAAAAATCCCATAGATTGGTGACATTTTCAGTGGTCCTTCCCTGTGGACTGTTCATGGACCCTCTTGACCACTACTCGTCTGTCTCGAGTGGACACTATTGGGTACTCAACCAATTGCCCAGTGCCGGCTGCCACCAAAGGGAACTAATCACCAAAGCTGGCTGAGGGGCACCTTGAGCTCCCACTCACTGCCATGGGATAGTGGAAGGACCCCGGATGAGTGCTCATTTTCTTAGGAAAATTAATCCCTGATGCCAGAGGGTTTTGTCCTAAAAAGAGACAGACAAGTCCCGTAACTTTATTGGAATAAATGGAGAGGCCATGGGCCATTTCCCATGGGGTCTTTCAAGTGGTTGGGGGATGAAGCTCCCTTTTTATCCTAAGTATCCCTCTGCATCACCCTCTTCTTTGCCCCATTGGCTGAGGTAATCAGACAGTACAGACTTCTTGAATCACCTACTCTATGCCCCACTCTAATATGCACTGTCCCTTTTGCTATATAAAAGAAAGAAAAAGAAACTCTTCCTAATTCTGTGAAGTCTGTTCTCTTGCTCTGGCTTTAGGAATTTAACACAGCTTTGGTTGAGCAACAGTCTGTGTTGATTAGTAACAGTTTCAAAAATAGGAATCTCTTCTATTACTTCACTAGCCACAAGTGGAAAAAAATGGACATAATGAATCCTCGTCATAATGAACTTCGGAAGCTCAAGAAAAAGGAGAGAGAGAATAAGATTAGGGTCATTGAATGCAGAAAATGAGTATTTATTCCTGGAACGTGGGGAGTTAGACCTGAGCAGTGGGAACAAACAAAGCAAAGGTGGGAGGATGTCTTGGTTTGGAAAGACAGGACTCTGCTAAGGAAGGCAGAAGCCTCCCCAACCCTCCGAATTGCTATAAATTTTAAATTAAGGGACTATCAGGCAAAAATATGGGAGCAGGAAATAACAGATCTTTAATAAGGGAAAAAAAATAAAAGGATAAAATAAACAATGCAGTACACTAGAACAACACTGACAGAGTCAGAACCTAACCTGACACCCTGTGGGTCAGGGTGTTGGTAGCAGCCCAATTGGAAATGTGGCTGCCGTCCTCCTGAAGTGTCAGGTGTGGTTCTGTTGGAGCAAGGGGGTCCTGTAGAGAAGGATGTATTCTTCCTCTGAAGATCCAGTGGAAGAAGAGACAGCTGCTGTTCCTCTGGGGTATCCAGTGGAGAAAGCCGTGCTGGTGTCTCAAAACCTCTGGATTATATCTGGGTAGCAATGCTTGGCTCCTCCCTCTGGGCAGAGCATCTCACAATGGGATGTTATAGTTCTTATCAGTCATGCAGTGACATTCAATAGCCTGTTATCAACAGATGTCCCCTCCCAAGGGAGGAGTGATTGTGGTCACTCAAAGAGAGATAAGGCAAACTGCCCACTTGACAAAGGTAATCTGCCATACAGATGGTAATGGAAAACAACTTGCATTGCAATCTGGAACAGAGGAGAAGAACCAAAGGAGACAGAATAGGAGAAGAGCACAAAGAGCAAGAGGCACATTCAGTTTGGATTTTTTCCCTAACCTCATAGGGAAAGGGTTCTTTGCCGATGTTAAGGATGAAGAATAGTCTTAAATTAGTTGTGCGGGTTTTTGGAGGTTTCTCTCTGTTCCTTGTGATATGTGGCAACATCTGTAGTGCAGATGGCATCAACAGAATATGTGGCTTACTTGGGCCAATGCTACTGGGGTGGATTTCTTTTTTTTATCCTTAACCATGCCAGGAGATCCTTTCCACACGTTTAATTGGTATCCCAATAAGTAACTTTACTGGTTTTGCAAAATGGGTAGGAGTTGGAGGAAAACCATAGGTGGAAGCAAATAAACCAAGCGCAAAGGATCGCTGGTGTAACATAGCCAGCAGTGGTACAAAATTGGACATATGCAAAAGGTTGGGGATTAAGGCAAACGGCAAGGGCTTCCAAGCAGGTATAATAACACAATCACAGAATGGAAGTGGACTAGAGCCCCAAGAATTAGATTTGTTAGGATCAGTACCTGGAAATTATTGCCTGGTTTTTAACCACTTTTTAAACCCAGAATCAACTTTTATGAGCAATGTCCCATGATCCCAAAATAATCGTGTCATTCTTAATCCCAATTCTCCATAGTATCAGAAAGTGACCAAATATTGCCACAATTGGACTTATCCTGGAAGTGCTGGTGCAAATGCAACTGTAAGAAAGCTTCCACCAGGTGTCTTTTTAATCTATGGGGATAGGGCATGGCCCGCAATTCCAAGTAATTCATTTGGTGGTCCTTGTTTCTTAGGAAAACTAACCATGTTTGCTGCTAGCATGCACAAAATGCTGAATCAGACTATCTGGAGAGCAGGACATAGCAAGAGAATTGAAAGAGCAATCACAAGCTTAAGACCTGATTGTGACAATCATGTAGAGTTTTGGGGCGCTCCAGCAAGAATAATAGCATCATTCCTTATACCAGGTGTTGCTGCTGCTCAAGCTTTGGCTATGCTTAATAAGTTGGGATGCTGGACGGTCAAACAACTAAAGGTAACTTCAGCTATTTGAAATCAGATGCTCACTGATGTAGATAGTATTAGACATGGAACACTGCAAAATAGAGCTGCTATAGATTTATTGTTGTTAGCACATGGGCATGGGTGTGAGGAGTTTGAAGGAATGTGTTGTATTAACCTCTCTGACCATTCTGCATCCATTCACAGGAAACTCAAAGAACTACAAGATAACATGAAGACATTGACTGTGAATGACTGGGATTTGGATGAATGGTTTGAGGGATGGGAAAGAACTGGATGGTTGAAAGATATCATAAAGGGAGATTTGTTATCACTAGTAGTCATTATTATATAGCTTTGTGTTATTCCATGCATCATTAAATGAGTGACCCATGTGGTAGAAAATACAGTGGAAAGGGTCTGGCTGGTGCAAGAAGAAGAAGGGCGAATTGTAGCAATGTATCTGAACCACTTAGACCACAGGGTGCACCAGCCATCCAGCTTGGAACTGTTCTCATCAGAATTTTCTCAGGGCCCTCTGGAATTCATCAAGGTTACTAAGATGTAAGCCGTGCCAAAATAAGAAAGAAGAAGCTGAGAAACCAAATTCCAAGAGCACAAGAACTCGATAACAGGGGGTGGCAGAGCACCTGGACTGTAACCAAACACATCTTCTGAGAGGTGCATGCAGAATGCATGGACAAGACAAAGGCACCAATAAGAAATGCGGGACTAGTGTGTGCAGAGAGTTAGAATGTCTAAGTGCATCATGTAAACAATAAATGGCTTCTGCTTAATCCTCGTGGTCTGTTGTCCAGGAGTCCTGAATTTCCCACAAGCGATACTTACCAAAAGAACTCCGATTTTAATGATAAAGTTACTGTCTAGACGATGATTAATGGGAATAGTTCTTTCAAATCCTTCCCTTGCTGACATCAGTAAGTTTCATCTTTTCCTGATTGTACTGGTGGCTATACATTAGTTATGAATAGAAGGGAATGAGTTTTAGGGAAATGTTGCAAGTAAGCAGATTGGTAGCTCTGGTTCCATTTCCATTGTCTAAGAAGAACTCTGATTCTTTTTGGACCTTTCATAGACCTCTGACTAGATTAGCATTTGTTTTTGATTGACCCTGAAAATTTTAGGCTACTAGGCTTGACCAATGAATGGAAAGGGGAAAGTCACAGAGCTTAGGTGGTTGCTGTGTCAGCAACTTCTCAGTAGTAGGGAGACTTCTGTCCTCAAGTTTGTTACCTCAGCTACCAGATTATGCTCACTCCAAAAGAAGGTGAGAAGGTTGCTTCCCTAAATGGTCAAATAATTCTTCCAGCTATTTGTGACTCTTTTGTATTACTGGATTTTGTATTACTGGAGTTTGTTACAGAAAGTTGGATTAAATTGCATGCATCCACTCTTGGGGGAAACAGAGTATTCATTAGCCAATAGCATGTAGACTTTTATCAAACTGAGATTGTCTTAACGGACCAGACACTTAAAACACAGTAATTCCTGCTAGTTCCAATTCCATTTTTAGGCTCAACAAACCGAATGGTAAACCTGCACCAGTAGGGAGTGAAATTTAATTGGACTTTCTCCTTTTTAGAGAGAAGCTAATGAAATAGTTTCACCAGAATCAGAGCAGGCTGTAAAACAAGAAGAGCATCATGAAAAGCGGCCAATCCTATCCTCTTAGTATTGCTAGTTGTGATTGGACTTGAATGAAATGAGTCAAATCTGTGTTCCTGGGTATCACATCAGTAACAGGTACTTCAGCTGCTGTACTTTTCTCCTAAAGCTAAGAATAGAATCCAAATAATCATGACTCCATGGTCACAATTCACCCTGTGATGCTGACAGGTGAAAAAGGAGTGGAAGGTACACCTGTAAATTAATTTGAATGGCCTATCTAAATCAGTGGTCACTGATTTCCTGCAGGCTTAAACAGATCAGTTGCCCATGTTTTTCTTGGGATTCTTTTAATTTTTGGTCATGTTTTTCTTGGGATTCTTTTAATCTTTCCCCATTAGTTCGGCCTCTGCTCTCAATCCTTTGCTGACATTTCAAGTATCTTGATAGCCTGGAAACGTGTTGTCTTTATTTATCACGTCATTATTCCCTTCAAAGGGTTGTTTGCCTCAAGTCTCATTTTTGCTGATTTTCTGCTAGTTCACTGTCAGATGGCAGCAGGTGTTTTGTAAGAGCAAATACACAATCCTATAGCTTGCTTTTCTTTTTATTTGGCCTGTCTAGAAAATGGAATCACTGAACATCTCTGACAGGATTTTCTCTCCCCATTATGTTTCACTGGAAGGGCAGATGCAAATCGACTACCTAAACTCTTGGTACTGAAGAAACTAGTGGTTTGCTGTTGCATATAGGTAGAACCTTACAAAAGGAAGGCCTTGTAAAACCACAGCTGAGGCCCGTTACTTTGGCTAAGTATAAAACGACTATGGGAAAGTGAGGCAGCTGAATTAGAGCTAGATCAGCAAGTTCTAGAACCATCGTGTATTCACAGCATGGTGTATGGTGGTTGGTTGAATGATGTTTGATATGGCTTAAAGCTATATAACTGATAAAGGCCTGAGTGCTTCAAAAGCCTGGTTTTTGCAATAAAGCGGCTCTCCTTTGCACCTGCCTGGGGACTCTGCATCACTATGGACCCTCACTCCCAGTTTGCCAAGGACATGATCAGTAGGAATGTTGCAGAGCTGCTGTGTGCATATTAATGGAATGGCAGAGAGTGAAGCGGTGGACATTTCTGGGGTTTAGTACAATGCTGCTGCATTGGTGCCAGTTTAGTCAGTTTTCCATCAGTGGCATTTCTGTCTAGAAGTACACTGCCCAGAGTCTTTCTAGAATTTGATGCCATTTCCTTCCTGTTGTTTTAGTACCTTCCATCAGTTTAAAGGATGATACAATCTTTACATTTTGAAGATCCCTGTTAGGAAACACTATGCCAGAGGAGTCATTGCTCCCTTTTCTTTTGCCTCCTTTGTAATTTTCAGAGCCTCATTTCAAATTTCTGCTAATGTCAATAAGAATACTGAGACTACTTAGCAGGGTTGACGCTCTCAGCTGCTTTCCTCTTTCATACTGCTTCATACTATATGTGACTTAATGGCCTCGTTTTGTCATCTGCATTTTGCTGTGGTTTGCTAAAAATGGGCATGCACTGCCAACTCACAACTTGTGTGTTGGCATTTCAAGGGCTTTGATGGGTTCCTTTCTGAGATTGCCATGCACTGGACTTTCACATTCACAAAGACTTCATCTTCCATGGGTCGTATTTCAGTATTTAATACTCTTTCCTGGAATGTAGGCAATATAGCAGCAAGTACTAAATTCCCTGCAAGCCCTGTCTTCCCAAAGGACCATTTTAAAAGATTGCTTTTCTCCTCTAATCTGCCAGTATTTAGATGGAGAATTTGGTACCTTAAATGAATCTCTTAGAAGGGATCTCATCACAGGCAAAATCTCAGGCTTTCTTGAAATACTGGCTCCTTTGGATCCTAATTCCATTTGGAGTGCATTTCAGATTTTTTTTCACTGAAGCCATTAAACAGTGCCTCTTCTCTTATAAAATGTAATGTGTGTGACAAAGATGGATCCCCATGAGAGGTTATACACATATCAAAGTTCATCGTAAGAATGGTGGCTCCCTCCTGCAGTTCCATTTGTAACTGAGTTGATATTTCAAAGCTAAATATTCTAGGCCTGTGAACACAAAAGGAAATCTTCGTCTTTTGCAAGAATTACCCCTAGGAGGATCTGTGTTAATTTTAATTTCTATGGTGTTAGCCTTGTTGCAGATAAAAGTAGATTGTACTCTCTTCTTGTGCTCTCATTCCCCCCTCTCTGCTTTGCATGCCCTAGTTAATCTACTGGCGTGACTCATTTGGCATCATCTCATAGTGCAAATTCTGCATAGTTTCATGTACTTACAAATGCCAGTTGCCAAGGAGCCTATAGAACCATTCAAGGGGCAAAGAATTGTAGGGCTGGGCAACTTCACGTGCTGAAACTCTAAGTGGTGAAGTCATGCCATATTAAAGTGACAGAGCAAATCAGTTGATATAGGACTTTCAGCTGGACACCTCTGAGAATAGCAGCTTGTCAGCAATGACACAGCCATCTTCCTAGCTGTATTCCAGAAAGAGAAAAGGGACACCTTCAATGGTTAAGATGTTTGGCATGAGAAAACAGCAAGAAATGTACCACAAAATACTTGAGCCAGATAAACTGTGTTTTTCTATTGAGAATTTTGCAGTTGTTCTTTCTTGTCTGTGCCTTTGCTTTTCACAGAAAAAAGGGGGGTTTTAATTATTATTTATCTTTTTTTTATTTTGTTGGCTTCCTTCTTTCCACCTGCAATTAACAATTTTGCCTTTCTTTTCTGGCTTCTCTTTCTTTACTTACAGAAGGTTGCATGAGGTCATCCAATCTTGTCATAAGCATTCTCATACCATGGATATAAGTAGAAGGTGCATCTAAAAGGATAAAACAAACCCACAAAATTAGAGGGTTTTTACAGTCTTCCATGAGAACATTAGGACACAAGATATCTTTGAACTGTGTTATGCTGTATTGATTTAACTTTTAGTCCCCTCATTACTATTATTACAAGTGTTTGGCCTTTAGTACATATCCTTTGAAATCATCCAACCCAATATTTTGTCTAATTTTGTTTTATTTCTAGCGTGGACTTTGTTTCTTAAGGAATATTCCAGAGCAAGAGTGTCCATGGTAGAGTTATGCTGTCATAATCAAAAGTGTCGTAAATTCTGGTACAGTTTGTGCTGGAAATACATCTAGAAACGAAAGGTTTTAGATCTTTTTTTGCTTTCAAATGTAACCATTATTTGAAATAGTTAAGAGTTGGGGGTTTCCCCCCCCCCACAAAATACTTTTTTCTGAAATGTTACTCAGGGATTACACATAAAAGCCCACCCTGTAAAATATGTTGCGGATACTCTGCAGTAAGTGCAGCTTAGCAGCTAGAGATGATAACGTGTGTTAAATGACGTTCCTTCTGCAGTGATGGAAACTCTCTCTACTCAGACATACTCAACAAAGGTTATGTGTCACAGACACATTTTCTGAAAAATCCTTTCCTTAGGATTTTTTCTCCTGAGAAGCTGAGAAGCCTCAGGAACAAAATGTAAACAATAATTATCTGCTGCCGTGGAATGCAACAGGTGGATCTGTGATTGGTCTCATGTTGTTGTTTCTAATTAATGGCCAATCACAGTCAGCTGGCTCGGACTCTCTGTCAGAGACACAAGCCTTTGCTATTCATTCCTTCTTTTTCTATTCTTAGCTAGCCTTCTGATGAAATCCTTTCTTCTATTCTTTTAGTATAGTTTTAATATAATATATATCATATAATAATAAATCAAGCCTTCTGAAACATGGAGTCAGATCCTCATCTCTTCCCTCATCCTAAGACCCCTGTGAACACCATCACAGTTATGATGGCTTAGCTCCTGCCCTAAAGATATTGTGCATTTTAAAACTTCCCAAGAAGGTGAATTCAAGCTCCTTCATTGCTCTGTGCTGGAGTCCAAAGAGAATTTCAGTGTGCTTTTTGTCATTTACAGCTGTCATTGCTTAGCTCTTGAACATAAGACTCCCTTGTGATTGATGAACGTTGTCTAGTTAAGAGGGTGTCAAATACATGGTCCTGCTCTAGGAGATGAGAAGGCTTCTGCAGTCTTTGTCATCTCTACTGCTTGTGATTTCTATACAAAACCAGTGGGAAGTTTTCTGAAGGCTGTCCAGAGGCTGGCAATACGGACAGCATACAACCGAACACTTGCTGCAGTGCTACCATGGTGATACCAGAAAGGACTTAAAAATTTAAAAGGGCAAACAAAGCAGTTGGAAGGAAAAGAACATTAACCATTATTCCATTCTTCTAATATATCCTTCTTTAAATCATCATTTTCATGCAGTTTCACAGCTTGAGTTGGTATCCCTGAAAAGGAATCTGAGACAGAGTAAACTTTTTAATGGAGTAGACATGACTAAACACAGGCCAAGTTGCCTTTTTTGACATCAAATATGAGTTATGCTTGAGCTACTCTTTGCTTAAGGTACTTAGCTCACACTAAGAATTTTAATCATGATTGAGTAAATTTTACTGTCATGATTGGCATTGAAACTTTTCAAGGAAAGCTCTGAATAGCAATGTTTGTGTAAAAATAGTATTTTATCTCCTGTATTTGTGTGAACCAGGTAAGCCTTGTGCTGTCACCAGTTGTTGTGTTCTGTCTGTATAAGTTGGACTGTTCTGTTCCCCCTATCATGCAATGGTTCTGCCCTGGTTCTCCCTTCCCTTCTTTATGCTGCCAGCTATCCCAACTCCTCCCCAGTTGCCTTGGAGATTAATGTACCCTTTCTCAAATCCCTCCCCAGTGCCCTGTCCGTCACTCGGTGCTCCCACCCTTCTCTCTGGAACTCTCTAGAAACTTCCAGCTAGAGCATCGAGCAATTGGCTCAGGGGCTGGGGCCCCACCCTCAAGTTATCCCCACTGGGGTTTTCCCTAAGTCAATCTTTTGTATCCCACTCCCCTCTGAAACCTTATTCATCCAAGGACTGACTCCTCCCCTGTGTCCTTCCCTCCTTATAAGCTGTTGCAACCCCTCCCTCGCTCTCTTTGGTTGTCGGTTTTCCCTGGGACCCAATAAACCTGGATTCACCACAGCTGGAGAGCACTCTCTTCTTATTTCTGCTGACTGTAGCCAAGCCACATCCTACCACAAGGTAGCGCTGCTGCCATAGCACAGAGTGTTTGCCTTAGGTGCTGTCCCGAACCACGAAGATTGGGATAGTGCCCCACTACTGCTAGCAGTGCTGGATAGCTAGCCGGGATGTCCGAGAAGGACAATTTTTCTCCAGCTGGACCGCTTCAACCAGTGTTGCTTAACCTTTCATGTCATATCCCTCTTCATACCCATACTGTGCTTAAGGGTTATTAATCTACTTTAGAATTGGCACGTGGAATAAGACTACTTTTTCTTTTTGAAAGCTAATGTCATTTGACCTACTTACAGCAAATAATTCATTAATTGCAAGTCCCCAGCTAGCATCTTTTGTGCATATTCTAACCTTCTAAACAAGTAACAAAAGCACTCTCCAATGTAGCAGGCACAGGGCCTGCCAGGGCCTCGTGGCAAGCAGAAGCCTAAGGATAGGAAACGCCAAGTCATGGTGAATGGGCTAGAAAGACCCTTTTCTGCCTTTGGACCCCTGCTTATCTCTCTGTAAGACTATAGGTCACTTTCCTTTAACTTCTGCTATTGGACAATTTCTGATCCCCCTGTATCCTATATAATGGGCTGTTTTAGCCTGGTTCTGGTAGAAGAGCTGTCACTGGAACCCTTCTGAGACGACCCAATAAAGACATCGCTGTGGAACTCTAAACAGCCTTCTCCTTTCTCACCCTGCGTCTGCCTGCCTGTGGCACCTAGCAAGCTAAGAGCTGAAATCACAATGAGCTGATAATCACTAAAAAGCTGATATCACTTAAGCTTGCTAAGGTTGCCAGTGGCTGAGAACTGCTTGGGTACTCGGGCAGCCTGTCGTGTAGAGGACTGAGCTATCCAGACCCGTGCGGCCTGCTGGAGACACCCTGAACCCAGCAGGAGGCCGTATTACTCCAATACTTTACATTTTTAAGCACACAATATGCTTCCCTCCTTTGCAGTTGGCAACTCTAAAATGAACGACATGTCTGCAGTATTTTATAGTGAGTCATATTTATCCAAGTAATTAAAAAAAATAAAAACTAGTCCCTTCAATTTGGAAATATTTTTAAATTGTTTTTGAATATACAAAACGTACCCTAACCCTACATATTGCATGCAGATTTAATCGTTGTGAAAGCAAACCATATGTTTCTGTTTGGATAGCATGGTTTTCCACAGTTTTCCACAATTGTTCTTGGCACAGTTTTCTACTTGCGTGACTGTTAGGACACTCAAATGTACTTCTAAGGTACTGTAGTAAGCAGAAAAGGAGGAGAGGTTGTGCCTTATTTTTGGCTTCCTTTGGTTTTCTTCTTGCTCTTTTTCATGTCACCTTTCTAGATACTGTGATTTAGATTTGCAGTTTACTAAACTATGGGTTTTGTCTGGAATTCTTGTAAATTTTGAAAGGAACCCAACCTGTAAATATGGATCTTTTTATGATTTGCTAGCTACATAGAAAATCTTCCTGCTGCTCTGAAATGCTTTTATCACCATTCAAATTAAAAGAGAACAGTTCCTCTATTCACTGCTTTTGTACTGGATTCAGTTCAATGTGCGCTAACGGTGCAAAAAAGTCCTGCTGGAAGAAAGGATCTGCATACAAATTGACCAAGACACGTGCTACAAGGGTCTTGTAAAGCTTCAAAGTTTCTCTACCTTTCTGGCAGTCTGTCTTCACAGCAAGACTTGATGAGGTATTTTGCTAGCATTTCTTTGACAGAAAGCAATAGCAAAGCAAGCAAAATGGAGCAGCAAAAGAAGATAGCAGCAAAAGGTACATTATCCACTCTGTTATTTATCATTGTCGAAACAAATTTTTTCTTGCCATGTTACATAAAATACCTTAGTAGAACTAAAGACTAGAAAAATTCAACTCTGTTCTGGATTCATTAAAAGCAAAGCCATCTGTGGACAGAAGTGCCCAGCGTGATGCTGAGAACTCCTAGCTGGTTTCAGTAAGCTGTCTGGAGAACTGCATTTTCAGTGGGCTTTACTTGCGTGTCTGTAAGGTGGGGAGTTTATGTGCAGCCTTGAGCCCTGAGAGTGCCATGGGCACAGAGACCCATCGTGTAGCTCTCTGACCAGCCACAGCACACTGAGGCATGATGGAGTACTCCCAGAGTTCACGTGGTAGAAAGGTTTTCTGCCCCCGTGAAGGATGACATGTCCATTATCTTGCATAGAGCCATTCTGTATGTTACAATGTTACCTTGAATTAATCAAGTGCTATTTGCACAATGGCCAGTGAGCTTGGATTCTTAAGCTTCTCGTGTTTGATCTGTTTCCTGTTTCAGTAAATAGCAAAACTTCCAAGGACTGCAACAACAAGAAGATGAAGCTGCTACCGTATTTCAAATGTTTGCATCATAAAAGGGTGATTCTTGCACATATTCGCAATGGTAATTTCAGGTGCTGAAACACCAGCTCTGTTCCTTTCACTCTCGCAGATCCCCAAAAGCTTAAACCATCCAGCAGCTTCTTCCTTGCAACAAGTGCCACAGCCAAAATCCAGGCCTGGCCATCACCTTCTCCTCGCAGCCTACAAACTCTGCCAAACGTACCGGTGATTCTCACTTTCCTTCTCAGTTACATGAACAAGCACATCCTCTCCGTGTCGCCGAGTCCTTAGTGAAACCAAACAGCGGTTCACCTTCAAACAGCTCAGTGTGCCAGGACAGAAAGCTTTCACTGACTGGTCCCCTTGCCTTTTCCTTGCAGCCTTTTATTTTCAGAGCATGCACTGAGGCATTGCGTTTGCTTCTCAGCTGAATGCATTGTCATATTGCTGGAGTCCCACGCGTCCATCTCCTCACACTAACTGCTTCTGTTGAAACATGCTCATGTGATGTGCTTTCCTGCTGAGCTATTCGCACCGTCACATTCTGTATCCTGCTTGCAGTCTGAATCTAAACTGAGAAGTTTCTGGCTATGTCTCACACACACACAGATGTCTCAGGATGAAAAGGTTGCTTGGACCTTGCCACTTACGTTCGAAAACATCCATTCACTCCACAATCAAGAGACAGCTTTCTTTGCTTTACATCCTGCAAACTTCACACACACAGACACCAGACACACAGACACATGAGAGAGCTATGCACTTTCTTTCTTTCTCAGCTGCACTCACCTATTTCCCACCTTGACCTCTCTACCACTTTTCTCTTGGCCTTGCTGTGCATGGACATTTCCTGTTAAGATACCCATTGTGTTGCCTATCCCTCCTCTACATTGCCTTGCCTTTCCTACCCAACCTTGCATTTCCTTGTCATTCCTGACCATTCCTTTCTTTTCCTTTGCCTTCCTGACCCATGCATGTCCTTCCCTTTCCCTTCATACCAATCCAGTGCCTTGCATTGACTTGCTCACCTATCCTTTTCCTTCCCATTTGTCCAGCTCCAATCTTTCATTTCCTTCTCCTTCTAAGCCTCTTATTGCCTTGCCTCCCTCTCCTTTGTGTTGCCTTGACAAGCCACCACTTGTCTTGCCTTGCCCTTGAACCCCTTCCTTGCCTTGCATTACCTTGCTCACCAGTCCCCCACCTGGAATTCAACACCTCTCTTTTTGTGGAATTTCTTCAACTTGCATTGCCCTGCCTGCTTCTCCTAGGATTCTCCAGGCTTCCACTGCCTTTTTTTTCTCAAGGCCCCAGTGTTTCAGGACCCTGTGAGAGGAAGCCTGGAGGAGGTCTCGTGCAAGCACACCTATCTGTCCTGACAGCTTTCTTCTGACATCTATCCTTACATGTCTTGAATTTTGGACACAGAATTCATGTTTCACCCTTGGGCTTCAGGACCATAAGGATAGTTCTTTTGCATACAAAGGAAAGCAGGCAACCCAAGTGTCTTAGGTGCAGATTAGAGATAGCCCATGCAAGATCAAGGCTGGACAGAGCGGTCTGTCCTGGCCGCTTTTGTGTACCAGCAATCTTTAAATGGACCTGCCACTTGCCTTGCTTTGGCAACCCAACAGTTTCCTTGCCTTACCCTGCTGATCCTCCATTGCTTTGCATTCCCTTGCTTGCCCATGCCCCACATTTGACCTGCCTGCAGTTTTCCTTCAGGGCTTTGCCTTGCCTAGCCCTTCCTGTTACCATTACTTCCTATGCCCAGCCTTGCCTCTAACTTCTGGGACTTCTCTAACCTACCACTCCATTTGCTTTCCCCTCTCAGCTTCAGCCTTGCCAACAATTGCCTACACTTGCTTTGCATTGCCTTACCTGCATGGAAGGCAAGGCAAAGAGTGGTAGGCAAGGCAAAGCAAAGCCAGGAAGTTATTTGTAGGGCTAGGCAAGGCAGACATAGGCAAGCAAGCAAAACTAAGGTAGGCTAGGCTAGGAAAACTAGGCATGGTACTGGAGGCAAGGCAAAGCCAAGTGACTTGGAGTGCCTTTCCTTTCTTGGGAAGTAAAAGATATGGTGGCAATGTTGGTAGGGCAGCTGATAAGGTATTGTGGGGAGGTATAGTCCACCAAGAGATTTCTGTCCTGGCCCCTTCTATGTAGGAGCCATTATTGGACAGACTCAGTACCAGAGGTGGTAATGCAACTTTTTCTTGGTAACTTCCTGAAGGAGAACAGCAATGCTTTCTCATGGGAAGGAAATAACTTAGCCCCAGTGTTGGAGGTGTAGATAAGCTGTGTCGCACAGCTTAAGGACGGCAGCAACTTTCTATCCTGGCATATTTGGTTTGGAAGCACTGACTCAATTTGTACAATCATGGAGTCAGCATCCATTTTGGAAGGCAGTATCCCTCCTGAAAAAAGCCATTTGGCATGTGTTTTCCACTTCCTCGAGGCAGCCTTCTTGAAATTCTGCCAGCACACTTCTTTTGGACAAGGTAAAGAGCTGTGCTGGGTCTTGGTCTGCAGTGTATCTAGTGCCCCACGCAGGTAATGCCCAATAGCAGTGTTCTGACACCTTTGTATAGGATCAGGCCCTGGATGTTTTGGATTTTGGAGGAGGGGATGCCATTTCTTTTGAGATGAGCTTCTAGTTCCTCCTCCCTTTGGCAAAGTTTGGATGAGCACTTTGGGTGGCCTCAGTGAATTGAAAGGCTTTTCCCAATAGGCAGTTCTTTGGGTTAGAGTTGGTGAACTGTCAGTGGGAATGCAGAGGCCAGTACTCTGCAGGACAGGTTTTTGTCCCTTGTAGCTTTAGTGTGTGAGCAGTCCCTGCTGCCATCCCATTTGGATCCTGACTCTGTGAGATTGAAGGCTTACGGTGGTACCTAGAGCTGAGAAGGAAAGTGGCAATAGCAGGGTGTGTATTTGCAGTTTGATGGGTGCAATTGAAATTGCAGGCAGCAAAGAGCTTTCTCCACCGACAGTTTTGCGAGCTCTGTTTTCGGCCGATGTTTTCAAGTTTGTTACCAGACTCTATGAGAGTGAAAAAGTTTGTTAGGGCAGAAGAGCTGGTGTTGGCCTTTGAGTGTGGTACAAAGAAGAGTATCCACTTGGAAGGGGAAGATCGGTGAAATCTTTTTGTCCTGACACAGTTGATTGGAGAGCAGGGACGTTTCTGACTTGGCTTGTGTCCTGGGGGTGGTTTTGAGTTGGGCTCGGTGTGTGTCCTTGTTTTGTGAGTTGACAATGCTGTGGTGTGGCTATTTAGATGAGGGCTGATAGTGCCCAGGAAAAATACAAGCGCTTTTCTTGCCCAGACCCATTCGTGTGGGAGCAAGAGCTCTGCTGTGGATCCTGGCTTTTGGGCACTGACAGAATGGGATCCCGCATGTAGCGGAGAAGGAGGAGGAATAATTTCATTGCTGGCTGCGCAGCTGATAAGCTTCAAAATAAAAGGCAATTGCAGAATGGCCTCTTCCTTTTAGAATGTTTTCTGTGCCATCAGCTGCTCAACATGTAACTCGCATCCACTGAACTGCATCCAGCTCCCTGGAGATGTGCACTTTCCATCAAGATCTATGTACCATCTTGCGCTCTAACTCCTGAAGATCCCAAACCGCTTCAAAATGTCCAGCAGCTGCTCTCAAAGGAAAAGTCCTACAACAAAAAGGCAGTGCTGGCCATAACAGTCCCTTTGCAGTCTGTCAACTAAATGAAACACACTAGTGATTTGCACGTTCTTTCTCAACTATATATATATATAATCAGCACATTCTCTCAAAGTGGTAGAGACTATCATTACAGCAAAGCGTTTTCAGCTGCACTTCTGACTGACAGATGCGCCAGGACAGAAGGCACTTGCCAACCTTCCCTCTTTCCTGTGCAAACTGGCATTTGCAGCGCAAATATTTTCACATTCTTGCATTGTGGCCATGTCCAAGCAGCTTGAGGTCACACAGGTGGAAGTGTCAAGACAGATGTTCCCAAAGTACCTCCTTTTCTTGACAGCTTTTAAACTGCGCACCATGCTCTGTATCTTCTTTTCCAGATAAACCTGACGTAACTTTTTCATTCTCACATTTTTGTTGCAAACGTCCAGCAGCTGTTTGCATAGAAACAGGCTCTAGAAATAAAAGCAAGCCTTGGGCTGCACCTTCCACCTGCCCCACGTAAGCCACATCAAACTCACGAGTGCACTCTGTCCTTCCCTTCTCCGCTGCATCTACCATTGTGTTCTCTAGATCTCGGAACCTAAAGGTAGGCACAGTTGTTTCTACAGAAGGGTTGGAAGAGGCATAGGTAGCAGCACAAATAGCTCTCACTGAACTTCATTCCTTACCACTACCACTGTGAGTTTGGTTGGTAGGCCAGTAAGTCATGCTCCTTTTACAGCCAGTACGCTGCGGCCACCAGCCCAGTGCTCTTTGACTCTCGTAACCAGTCTTGTTTTTACTCTCCCGGAGGGGAATAGGCATCTATTTCTCACACAGATCATTGTGGCAGCAGCCAAGGGCTCTAGCGCACTGCTTCTGCCAAAAGACACTCAGGCCAGGCACTTACATTCTCAGCACTACATAGCCCCATATTCTGTGTCTCTCATCATCTGAATCATACCGGAAAGCATTTCACAGAGAGAAAATGTGCCAGGACAACAAGCTTGGCTGGAGTGTGCCCCTGAAACTGGTGGAAATTTGTATTTGCATCACATTCAAGGGGCAGTCTTTTTTCCTATACAACCTGCAAACTGCTGTCAGTTCACAGTGCTCTCTGCCTGCTCCTTCTTACCTTGAAGTACCCATGCACACATTACAGCCTCACAAGGACAAAAGATCTGGAGGGATGCCACAGTGCATTCATGCAGCACAGATGCTGAAAAGTAGCAAAGCTGAAGGCCTTCACTGAGCTTCAGTTCTGTGTAGATCACAGAATGAAGTAGCAGAGTACCAGGATGTTGTGCGTAGCATACCTCATTGCAGAAGTCAAGAAAGAGCTCATACACAGTCAGGTGAGAATATGCTTGTAGCCATGGAACTTGCTAATCCAATGGACAGTCACCAGAGAGTATGTTTTGCTTTTCTAACCTGTCACCTTTACTTCTTTCTACTGCAACGTGGATACTTTTGCCCAATAAGGTCTGATTACTGTTGTTCTTCTATTATTTCTCTAGAGTCTTATAATGCTATTATCAGACTTCTAAAGTCCATACCTCTTTGGCATATTCTCATGGCTGTAGATCTTCACTAACTCCTTCTTCTGCATGTCATTCTCTCCCAGGTCAGGGCTCCTCTAAAGCTCTCCCTGACTGGCTATCCTGCCCCCTTTTATCCCAGTCATCTTCATTGGTTACAGCTGCAGCCCAATTAAGGACATCGCAGCTGCAGCCCATCAAGGGCAACTGGGACCTCTGGGGCAAAGCCTCTATACAGATATTTAAATACATTTCCTCTACTATAGATTACGTGTACACGTATATGTCTCTGTTATAGCTTAACTCTCAGCTTGTTCTATTACAATCACATGACTACATTACTATACTATAAAACCCTTCCTTATCTAATACAGCTTCTTACTTACTTAAGGTCTATTCTTACTTATAACTATAGAAACATAAGTTGATGATTTCTCTGTTTATTGTCTGTGTACCTTGCTTTCACATCAGTCTAGGCTTCTTCTAAGGCTGTAAATCAAACCCTCTTGAGTCTGTGAAGATTTCTATCTTTCTGATTCCCACACCTCTTCCAATTCTCTCAGGAAATTCCAACTGGAGTGTTTTTCAGTGTCTTCATAAGTGGGCTTTCTCTGGCTAGATCATGCAAACACTGCCTGTCTAAGGAAAAATTGAATGTCCCAGCTATGGAACATGTAGACAGAGGTTTGTGTGTCATCAATGAGGTGTGTGTGCTCACACACACATGCAGTGAGAGCAGAGCGGTATTATGGTGAGGGCTGTGGCTTGCACACAGAGATGATACACACTCCAAAGGTCCTTGTGACAAACATCCAGTTTTATTGTTCACAGCTTACTTTTATAGGGAGGTCAAAACTCCTGGGTCTAGACAGCTCCTTTGGTCTGATCCTCACACAGCCCAACTCCTGACTCATGAGATACCTGCAGCTCAGGCTGGAAGGTGATAGGTCCCTGCAGGTCCCTGGCTATCAAGCCAGGGACTCCAATGGCATGGAGCGGAGTCTGAAACCCCAGATGCAGAGCAATGTAACAGCAACCCCCAACCAAAACCAAGAAGAAAAAGTGTCCCTCAGTCAAATGTTTGGACAGTAAGGCAGAGACACATAAAGAAAGGAAAATCTCCTGCACAACAGTTGTAATTATGCAGTGTGGCCTCTTATTAGAATATTAGCCTACATTGGGGCAATTCATTCCCTTTTTGGAATAACTTTGCCTTTCCCACAAATTTATAGCTCCTTGGAGAGAAGGAAAAGGTATTGACAGGGCACATTTCAATAACACAGCAATTTTTTGCTTTATGTATGAATCTTTCCACGAATGAAACAAGTGTAGAATGGTTGAAGAGGGAAGACTTTGCATGGGTAGGGTGTTGTCTAGAAGCTGATACTGCAATGGGTTTGTTACTGGCATGAGAAGCATCTATGTAATCAGAGACCTAATAGCAAACTAGTTGTCAATGATGGGTAGCTTCAGCTGGATTAAAACCACAGGAGTGTTGTCACCCTGGTTTTTAAGATTTTCTAAGCCTTCTGATGTTGACATTCTTGTAGTGAACTTTCTTACACACTTTCTGTAAATAACTCATTGTTTTGCATTCCTTTATGGAGAAGGAGAAAGTTGATGGACTGTTGGTTTGTCCAGTGTCATTGGAGAGGTGGCACTGTCACCCTCCAATCCGCTGTCACTCTTGGAAAACTATAAATGTTGGAGTCAGAAAATAAACTTCCCTTTTTCTTCATCTTGAGAACAGCGTTGTGAGCTTGTGTTCTTTTGTGTCCTATAGCGACATCTGGTGACCGCCAAAGTGACTGCAGCCTAGGCTGAGACGCAGAGTCCGGATTCTCCGTGAGGTCGTGTTGTCCCCCCCTCTTTGGTGCTTTGCCTACTGGGCATGCGCAGTCGGTGGAAGCAGCCAGGGGCGGGGTGTCGGTCGGTGTTCTGTCCGGCCCCGCTCCGCTCAGCGGGGGTGGTGCCCGCTGTGGAGTCTTGCGGCTCAGGTCAGACGCTCATAGGGGGTGTGCCGGGCTCCCTTGTGCCGCCCCGCAGTGACGCGGCTCCGCGGGAGCGCCTCTCTCGGTGCCCCGCCCCTCCCCCGTGTCGGGGGATGGGGGCCCCGCGCCGGTCTCGTCCCAGTCCGCACCGGATTTGCGGGCCGTGCCGGCATCTGTGCCCGCCGAGGCGCCCACTGCCGGGGCTGCGGCGCGACAGGGCGCTGAGGTATTTACCTTTAGCGCGACTGCTGACACGGCCGGCGGGAGGCCGGTGGGTTCCCGGGGCCGTGGCGCCTCCTCGTCGAATTTGTGGATGCTTCCCTCGTGCCAGGTGACCGTGCGTCCGAGGGACCCCGTGCGTTTCTGGCGAGAAGCCAAAACTAAGTCCGACGAGATGAATGAGCCTGCCTCCTCGCGGCATCCGCAGGGTCGTGGAGTGGGCTCCTCTGGCTCTGCCGGTGCTGCAGCGGGCGCAGGGGCGAGTGGTGTTGAGCTGGCTCCCAGTCAATCATCTCCTCTTGTCCCTGTGGGGCCAAAGGACCAGGACAGAGCAGGTGCTGTGGCTTCGCCAGGGGGTTCCCAGGCTTTCCCTGTGCTCAGGGGTGTTACTCATAACACCCATGAACTCCTTTCATATAAGCTGGAGAGGGAAGTCCGTGATGCGGTTGCTCAGCATGGTTTGGGGGCTGCTGAGGTTATGCAGACTCTCCAGAGGGTTGCTTCAGACGTGCTGACGCCTCATGACCTCCATCGTGTGGCACATTCTCTTTTTGACCCTGTGCAATATGATGTTTTTGAGACCAAGTGGGCTTGTTTGGCAGCTGAAGCGGTGGTGCAGAATGCTGCGCTGGCGCTGCAGGACCCCAGGCGTGGGGTTGTCGCTGACATGCTGTTGGGAACAGGGCTTTATGAAAATGTTCAGGGGCAGATTGGATTCGATCCCCATGTGCTTGACCAGTGCCACACGCTGGGCATGGCAGCGATTGTTCAGACCCTGGAAATGGCTGCTCCGAAGCAGCCGTTTGCGATCATTGTCCAGGGGGTTGATGAGCCTTTCATGGCATTTGCGGCAAGGCTGACTGCGTCTGTGGAGAGTCAGGTGCCTGATCCTGTGGCAAGGAGGGTTACGATTGCAAACATTGTCAGGTGTAATTGCAATGCTGCTTGTAGGAGGGCCATAGTGGCTCTGCCTGGTTTTCCTAATGTCTCCCAGATGGTGGAGGACTGTGCGGACATCGTCCCCTCGGGTCAGAAGTTGGCTGCCGTGGCTGCTGCTGTGTAGCCAGTTTGGGTGGCACTGCAGGGCAGGTGGCCACAGTAGGGGACTGCGCAGGCTGGCAAGAAGAGGGGGAAGAAAGCACAGAAGGTCAGATTTCCCATGTTCTTGTGTGGTCAGTGTGGTAGGCCGAATCACATGTCCAGTGTCTGCAAGGCGACTGTTCATGTTAATGGCCAGGTTTTACTGGGCTCAGGAAACGTGAAGCGGGGCGTGCAGGAGGGACGCGCCCAGACACAAGCTTCTCTCCAGACCCAGGAGCCGATGGAGGTCTCCTTTGCCGGCTTGCAACCAGCACCCACAGATCAGCAGGTGTGGATGTCTGCACCGCAGCAACAGTTATCTTAGAATCTTGTAAAATACACAAGGTTCTCCTGGATGCCTTTGGTTCCTTGGGCGGGGGCATGAGTGCTCTCCTTATGGGGAGATCTAGTGCCACCCTTCAGGGCATCACTGTGCACCTGGGACTCATTGATGCAGATTTCACAGGGCAGATTTGTGCCATGGTCTCCACACCCACCCCCCCCCGTCACGATCCCGAAAGGGACGCGACTTGCTCAACTTGTGCCTTTTAAGTCCTCTGTTTGCAGGACAGCTGACCGGTCGCATGGAGCTGGTGGCTTTGGATCCACTGGGCTGCCTCAAGTTCACTGGACTGCTGTCCTGACCAAGGACCATCCTGAGATGCTGTGTACCCTGTCTGTTCCTGGTGTGACGCCGTCAGAGATCCACCTCCACAGGCTTCTTGACAGTGGTGCTGATGTCACGGTTGTCTCCCTTGCCACCTGGCCCCCGGAGTGGCCCCTGGATCGGGTGGAGATGTCTGTCGCGGGCCTGGGAGGGACGGCGCAATGCTACGTGAGCCAGCGGCCCATGCTGTCCAGAGGGACAGATGGCCTGGGTTAAGCCTCATGTTACTTCTACTCCTGCCAACCTCTGGGGGAGGGATGTTCTGTCTGTCTGGGGGGTGCGCATCGGGACGGGTTTTTGATGGGGGCCACTGTGATGAAGGGCACAGAGTGTCCTGTCCTACGTCTCCTATACAATGGCTGGTGGACAAACCTGTCTGGGAGAAGCAGTGGCCCCTCCCTCAAGATAAATTGGTCGCCCTTCGGAATCTGGTGCAGGAGCAGTTGGACCAGGGTCATCTGGAGCCTTCTACCAGTCCCTGGAACACTCCTGTCTTCTGCATCAAAAAGAAATCTGGGAAATGGAGGTTGTTGCAAGACCTCCGAAAGGTTAACGCCGTGATGGAAAGCATGGGAACATTGCAGGCGGGCATGCCATCGCCTACCATGCTTCCCACAGACTGGCCGGTCCTCATTGTGGATCTGAAGGATTGTTTCTTTACGATTCCTTTGCATCCCGATGACAGACCGAAGTTTGCCTTCTCAGTGCCAGCAATTAACGAGGCTGAGCCTGCACAGAGATATCAATGGAAGATGTTGCCCCAGAGCATGCGCAATTCTCCGGCCATATGCCAGTGGTATGTGACCTGTGCCTTGTCTGGAGTTCGCAAGCAGTTTCTTGATGCACGTCTGTATCATTATATGGATGACATTTTGGTGGCCACGTCCACCCAGGATGAGCTGCTGAGGATTCAGCCTCGGTTGCTCGATGCTTTGCATGCTCATGGACTGCAGATGGCTCCAGAAAAGGTTCAACAGCAACCACCTTGGAAGTATTTGGGGGTCAAAATTCTGGAACGGACGATCCGTCACCAGGAGGTGCAATTTGTGCATTCTGTGAAGACACTGAATGATGCTCAGAAATTGGTAGGTGTCATCACTTGGTTACATCCGTACTTGGGACTAACCGACGCACAGCTGTCTCCTCTGTATGATTTGTTGAAAGGAGACTGATCTAAAGTCGCCTCGCACACTGACCCCTGAGGCACGTAAGGTGTTGGAGGTGGTTCAGCAAGCTGTTTCGGCTTGCCAAGTTTATCGCATTGATCCCTCCATTGATGTCACTGTGTTCATCACCACTCCAGATTAGCATCCCACGGGCATCATTGGCCAATGGAGTGACAAATGGTCTGATTCCTTGCACGTGTTGGAATGGGTTTTCCTGCCCCATCAGCCGCAGAGGATGGCAACTGCATTGTTTGTGCTGATTGCTCGCTTGATAATCAAATGCCGGCAATGGTGTTTGCAATTGATGGGTGCGGATCCCGCAAAGATCATACTCCTGGTGCAACGGGAGGATTTTGACTGGAGCTTTGCAAACAGTGTGTCCCTGCAGAGTGCTCTGGAAAATTTTTCAGGGCAGATCATTTATCATCTGCCCAGTCATAGGCTACTGCATATGGCAAAATTCTCACAAATCTCTTTGCGGCCCAAAAATAGCCAGGAACCCGTGCAAGGACCCACCGTCTTCACTGACGGTTTGGGGAAAACAGGAAAGGCCATTGTTATTTGGAGGGACAGATCTGAGTGGCAGGTTCTGGAAGGTCATGAGGATGGGTCAGCCCAATTGGTTGAATTGAGGGCTGCTGTCATGGCATTTGAAAGATTCTCCCAGGAGCCTTTCAACTTGGTCACAGATTCCGCCTATGTGGCCGATATCGCACAGTGGTTGGGTCATTCGGTTTTGAAGGAGGTCAGTAATCCTGCCTTGTTTCATTTACTGAAGACCTTGTGGTGTGCCATTCAGGCCCGGGTTCATCCATTCTATGTTCTGCATGTGAAGAGTCACACCAATTTGCCAGGCTTTATAGTGGAAGGTAACGTGAGGGCTGACAAGTTGGCTAACCCAGCGTGGGTAGCGCCTCAGCCTGATACACTTGCACAGGCCGAGGCATCGCATGGGTTTTTCCACCAAAACGCACATACCCTGCAGAAGCAGTTTCAGCTGACGTCAACTGAGGCTCGTGACATTGTTGAATCATGTGATGACTGCCATGCACTTGCTCCGCCTTTGCCGGCAGGGGTAAACCCCAGAGGCCTTAGGGCCTCGGAGCTTTGGCAGACCGATGTCACCCAGATTGCCGAGTTTGGCTGGCTCAAGTATGTGCATGTCACGGTGGACACGTTCTCCTCTGCGATGTGGGCTTTGGCTCACACTGGGGAGAAGGCCCGCGATGTCCTTGCCCACTGGAGGTAGGCCTTTGCCGTTCTGGGCATACCTTCTGCTGTGAAAACCGACAATGGTCCTGCTTACGCATTGCAAAAGGTGCGGCAGTTCCTGCAGTTGTGGGGCGTCTCGCACAAGTTTGGTATCCCTCATTCTCCAACTGGTAAAGCTATTGCAGAACGCGCTCATGGTACTCTAAAGCGGGTTCTTCAAAAACAAAAACAGGGAATGCAGGGTGAAACCCCACACAGTCAGTTGGCAAAAGCTTCGTGCATAATCAATCATCTTACTGTGCCGCAGAACTCAAATAATCCTGTCATTTTGAATTACCATCTCTCATTGCAGGCTGCGGACGAGGCACATCAGCTTCGAGCGAAGGTTCGGGTGCAGAATTTAGTCACCAAACAGTGGGAAGTTCCCTATGACCTTATCGCTTCGGGGCGCAGGTATGCTTGTGTATCCACAGATACTGGGGTATGCTGGGTACCTTCGAAGTGTGTTCGCCCTGACCTGCGACCGGAGAGACAGAATCCAGCTGACGAGCAAGATGGAAACCATGACCAACCTGAAAGGCATGAAGCAGGTGAATCATTGAGTGATGACTCGGATGCAGATGATGAGAGTGATCACTCTGATGATTCCTCTGCAAATGGACACTGAACATTGTTCATGTTATCTTTTTCACATTGTTAATTTTCTTTTATCTTTTTCTTTTCTTAAACGGAAAAGGGTGAGATGCCATCCTGGTTTTTAAGATTTTCTAAGCCTTCTGATGTTGACATTCTTGTAGTGATCTTTCTCACACACTTTCTGTAAATAACTCATTGTTTTGCATTCCTTTATGGAGAAGGAGAAAGTTGATGGACTGTTGGTTTGTCCAGTGTCATTGGAGAGGTGGCACTGTCACCCTTCAATCCACTGTCACTCTTGGAAAACTATAAATGTTGGAGTCAGAAAATAAACTTCCCTCTTTCTTCATCTTGAGAACAGCGTTGTGAGCTTGTGTTCTTTTGTGTCCTATAGCGACAGTGTAGATGTCTGAGTGAGGAAAGCAACCATTATTTTTATAGTTAAGGTTCTTATTAGACAAAGGGTAAACATATAAATGAAAAGTAGATATTTGCCACACTTCACTGTGTATCTTCATACAAGTCAGTCCTATAGAAGAGAGAAATTCACTTCTGGGAACATTGCAGGATTTGAATGCAGAGTCACACTCATCTTTTTTTTCTTTGTTGTATGCTTGGCATGGAACACGCCGCTTTGAAGAGGGAAGTGCCTAACAGACATTGCACTTTACAAACACATATGCTTCTCTCTTCTTCTGAGACCTCAGCACAGAGCCCTTATTGGCATGGTTGTTTCCTTCCATTAGAAGGGAAACTCATCTAGCCAGGCTTCATCACCCCCTGCATCTTTTGGGGTAGTTCTTGGAAAAAAATAGATAGCAACCTTTTCCACTCCACATGATTAATTTTTCATTCTCTTCGTAATGTACTTCAGGGAACAAGCTATCAATTCCCTACTCTTTCTATGAAAAGGCATGAAGCTGTTAACTGAATTCCCATAGATATAATAAAGAATCAAAATCTTTTATGCCTACAAACATGCCCTTATGTTATGAAAAGTATGGATTGTCAAGAGTGGAAGAAGATCTGTATGAAAAGGGAGAAAACCCAGAAGCATGCAGGGATTTTCAGGTATGAAGGGGAAAACAACCTTAAATTGTCAACGGAAAGAAATTGAAAGAGGGAGGAGGAGGAGGCACATGCTGCCTTTGAGGCAACTGACACAAGGACGGTCAGCCTCATGAGCAAACGAGAAAACCAAAAGAAACTTCACAACAATCTCATCAAAAACCTAGTGGACAAATGTGTACACTCATTTTTTCATTTATTATGTGTATTATATATATATATGTGTGTGTGTGTGTGTGTGTTCTTCATTCTGACAGAATTTTTAGGTAGCAAGCTAGTGTATGGCACCTGGAACCAATGGTGTATTGGAAATGGCCAACATGCAGAACATGCTCCATCCTGAACGCTACCACAGCAGAATCACAGGATCATAGAATGGCCGGGGTTGAAAAAGACCTTGAAGGCCATCTAGTTCCAACCCTCTGACATGGGCGGGGACACCTTTTACTTGCCCAGGGTACTCAGAGCCCCATCCAGCCTGGCCTTGAACACCAGGTTGGGGTGTCCATAACTTCTCTGGGCAAGCTGTGCCAGTGCCTCACCACCTTCACAGGGAAGAATTTCTTCCTAGTATCTAATTTCAACCTGCCCTCTTTCACTTTGAAGCCATTGCCCATTGTCCTGTCTCCATAGTTCCTAATGAAGAGTCCTTCTCCTGCTTCCCTTCAGATACAGGAAGGTGTTGTGAGGTCTCCATGCAACCTTCTCTTCACCAGGCTAAACAGCCCTAATTCTCTCAGCCTGTGGGATGTGCTCTAGTCCTGAATACTGAACTGCAGTGTTGAATGACGATTTTTTTAATCCTTTGAAGGTATTTTGTTTTTCAGCCTTAAATTAGGCTAAATAGCATTGATTTGTGGGTATTGCAAGTGAGCAACAGAAAACACTGCCCTGCCTTGCCTTTTCTACAGCTCCTTTCTGTGGGAGACTTGGTGCAAACATCACAGCTGGTGAGACAGTGGGCACACCATCGTTCTGAAAGAGCTTTGCACAGTTAACATAGAGGAGGATTAAATATTGAAATGCAGATGATAGAAGCTCCCCAATGGACTGTGCTGGTGGAAATCAAATACTAGTCTAGTATTTTGAATCCAAATAATTCCTCCTGATGAGGCCAGAGAGGACTGTTTGCCTTTCAGTCTGAGCAGGTGAACAGTAGTGTATGGTCCACAGGTTGAAAACAGTGTAGATACTTCTCCTTTTTTCATTAATGGCTCAGAGACTGAAAAGGCAGCTACAAAATGGTAAATACATCCCTACAGATTCAAAAATGGTTGTTATTAATTTGCATCTCCACCATAAGAACAGATCGTTCGAACTAAAATACAGATGGGAGTTTTATAGCTTCTCAGAAATGAAGCAGGAATTGGCCAATGGGCCTTAGCAGTAGCTACAAGTTTTTCAGCATAAGGCATCTCAAAAGTATTTTAACCTTACAGTACTTTTCTGGGTTATGCTTTAATCTCAAGGAAGCATACAAAAAAAAAAAAAGAAAAAAAAAAGAAAAAGAAAAAGAAAAAGAAAAAGAAAAAGAAAAAGAAAAAGAAAAAAGAAAAAAAAAGACCACCAAATATTACATGACTTAGATAATAAGCACAATCAGTAACATATATAGAAACATGGTTTTTAGCTTTCAACCTTGTCTTCTCAACGCACTCTCTAAAATGGAATTGTTTCCCTATCTGCCTTGAAACATTTTGGAGCAAAAAGCACGCTAAGGTCCTGATAGGTGTTTTGTTCAAAAATCACTTTTGGTTTTCTGTCCATAAGCACAGTAACATGTCTGCACTGGTAGCTGGCCAAAGGAGGTAGGAAGAGTAATCATCATCCACAACACTGGGGCTAAAGAAATTTCCACAGAAAATTACCTGCCCTATTACTTTTTCTTGTGTTGGGTTGAAAGTTCAGAATCTGTTTCCATTTTTCCCATCCCTTGAATGTTATATTTCACAGAATTTGAGCCCCTCAAACATCAGTCCTGCCAGAAAAGCCTGCCATGTGCTGTCATAGGGGATCTGCTGATGTCCATTGACTCCTACCAGTATAGCGCTTGCCACTGTTGCAGATCAAGAACTTCTGAATAGTTTTGATTAATGCTCTTTGAGTGGTTGAAAACAAGAAAAGAAGGACTAGACATTTGTATGATCAAATCCCCTGATGGAATAAAAATAGGAGTGTAATAAATGTATTCATTGTCATAAGAAGGGAGATAAAGGGTCTAAAAATTATTTGCATGCTTACTGTTTTAAATCCCTTGTTATCTGGCAAATTGAAAAAGATTCCAGGCTTTCACCACAATGCAAATCAGATTAAAATGTGAAGCCTTACACTTTACTGGATATAAAACTTCATCATCCATTTTTAAATCTTAGAGATTGTGATGTATTTCCTATTAATACCCTGAGGTTTGGAGCTGTAATTCAGAGAGAAAAGAATGCTTTTTTGAATTAATTCTATTAAATAATCTTGTCTGCACTCTCTCCTCTTGGTTTTCAGTTCTTCAACTCTGTATGAAAGGCATAGAGTTCTGGATGAATTCTTTTCAACAGTTTCCCCTGTAATTCTTCTTTTAAGGCAAACCTATAAAAATCCACACTTTCTTACCCCACCACTTCTAAAATTCTATTGAGAAGCAAAAAAAAACCCCATCAAACAACTAAATCTACGCTCCAATTAGTTTAAAAAAAGCAGTCCATTAACTGATTTCTTAACATATTCTTTATCTTGTATTAATATGGCAACCTTTTCTTGCTTTTATAGGTTAGAACCAAATTCTTAAAGCTATAAGGAAACACAGGTTTACTGTAGCTGATTCTGAGATACAGAAGTCCAGCAAGGAATTCAGATGTCAAAAGAAGCATCTGTACAACAAGATTCCACACAATGTTGAGGCATATTAGCTATTTTTCAAGAAAAGCAGCCAAACTGAAACTTTTTAGACTTCTATAGTATCATGGGTGCCTGCTTCCAGAACCTGACCTAAGTTGCTGGAAACTAGCTGCAATATTACTGTAAACAATGCTGTGAATGTAGGACATTGTAATTCCTCTCTACAATTGAAAACCACAAGTGGAGTCGTGCCACTTGTCTTCAGAATTCGGTATTTCCTTGCAAACTGGCAAAATAATGATAAATAAAGTGTTCTGTTCATACAGTTTAAATGTAATCATGTTCAAAATGAAAAAAAAATCCATTCAGATATGGTCTGCAATAATACAGCAGAGAGAAGATGAACCAGTCTGGTCTACAAAATAAAGTGAAGCAGAATTTGGGAATTTGGAACACCTTACGATGTAATATTTAAAGAAAAAAAAAGAAATAAAATATAACCTACCCAAACTCAATCAGTGATGCACAGAGAAAAAGAACTAATTACTACTATTATTTCTTTCATTCTCAGACAAGAACTTAAATTATCCCCTTGAATGCATGGAAGATTGTTGGAAAAGACAGCAGCCTTCTTCTTTACAACATATTCCTCAGAGCTCCAGGAGACAAATCATTAGAGCTATGAGGATCTTTCTCTCTGTAAAACTCCCAGAGCATAGCCAATATATTCCTTTAGAGATCCTCACCGCCCTGGGGGAGTGGTGGATAGTCTACAGCCCCAGTACATCAGCCGGACATTTTGCCTTATTTAGCATGGCTACTGCAGCAAGGACATAATCTATACTGACTTTCTATCCAAAATATATGCAAGGCACAACAAAGAATATGCCCAAAACACTGAGCACAACTTATGGCCTTCAAAACAAAAATCTCAGGATGGAAATACTGGATCTTCTGATCCAAACCAACAGGAAACATTTCTTTAGAGGTGAAAAAAGCTTCTGTGTATTGTACAAAAAATAGTTATGTAAACCAGAGTTGCATGACCCAATATTTCTATTGAACTGGAACTATTTTTATCAATATTATTGATCCATTTATTTTCAGTGCATTTGGTAAAAAATGTAAAGTATCGTTTCAAAGAAATTATTGGATGTGTACTAAGTACTACGGATTAGTTAAGGTGTTGGTTTTGCATGGCTTGGTTTTTGGTGGGGAGGGAAGAAGCCAGCCACAGAAGTGAATATTTTGTGAAAAGCTCCTAGAAGCTTCCTCCATGCCTGGCAAAGTGAATCCCTGCTTGGCACTAAGAACAGACATACTACTAAGCCAATTAGAGAAGCTGGTAGCGCCTCTGTGATATATTTAAGACGGAAATCAAAACTGCAGCCTGCTAACTTTTAAGTTTCCAAATTTTTAGGTTAGTACCTGTTCTGGTTTGAAAGCAAAACCAGTGAGAGACTCCAAGACAGAAATACAATTTATTAGGAAAAGGGAAAAAAAAATACATGCAATAATAGAAAAGAAAAACCACTGACAGAGTCAGAATACAACCTGACACCCTGCTAGTTAGGGTGGTGGTAGCAGTCCAGATGAAATGGTCTTGTTGAAGTGGTGATCCTGTAGAAATGATCTGGTAGCTCTTGTCCTCTGGAAACCAGTGGGTAAGGGCAGCCGTTCCTCTGGGAATCCAGTGGAAAGACTGTTGTGTCCCAAACCCCAGATTATATCCAAGTGGGAATACTGTTTCAGTTAGCCAATCTAACTTCTGGGTAGGGTGCTCTTTCTCAGTGGCCACTGTTAAAAACCCTGAGGGGTTGGCAGTTCTAATTTGGCCCCCCATTGGGACATGCTGTCTCTCCCCTCTCCCCCATAAGGTAAACTTGGTGTTCAACACGAATGGGCATATATTTGACAATTGCCCATCGGGCTCCATAATTTGTATGATGCTCTTTGATTGTTTTGCAAATTGTGTGCCCCCTACACCTAAAACCTTGCAGTCCACGTCCTGCAGTTCCCATTGTGATGGCCATTTGTGCAGTGGAATGACTGTCACCTCTACCCTGGTGTCTATCATCCCTTGGACGTCATGCCCCTTAATTTTTAAGGCCACACCATATAAGGGGCTTCTCCTCTCCCACTATTTCAGTATAATAAACTGAAAGGTCCAGGTCATCCCATAAACATTGTGGCACTGGAATGGCCTAGGCGATGACCGGGCCCTTTGGTAGGAAGAGGGGGGGATGGACACAGCATGCCATTAGAACGAGACGCTCCATGATAGGTGGTAAACTTTCCAGTGTAATCTTGATCTCACAGGGTGTATGCTTTGTGTCCCCTACAGCAAGGTACTCACATCCCTGCCCGTAGCGAGACTGGACCCATTTGCAGAATGTGATTTCCAGCTCTGGGTCCACGTAAAGTTCTTTCCAGTTCAAGTCGGTAAACAGCACAGATTGGGTAAGGTGTAGCCTAAAAGGCTCGGTCACATCCTGTGTGGAAAACAAGCCAAAGGGGCTATTAATATGATATTGTTCACAATCATCATCATCATCTCTGCGCCCTGCCTCATTTATTTTATTGTGCTGAGCAGTATCGTGCTCACCCGCTAGTTTTTTTGTTGACTATTTTCGCCATGCTCCTTTCCATCCCCCCTTCTTGGTGGAACTGGGGAGGTTCTCCCCAGATAGGGGCAGTCCCTTATAAAATGTCCTTTCTGCCTGCAGTGAAAGCAGGGATATAGTCTTGACACTCGTGGTGAGATGGGAGGTAGTTGAGTGTCCACCACTGCTGTCGCCCATTCTTGGATGGTGACTTTTTACTTTTTTCAGTGCTTCTGCTTGAGGAAGTCTTGCCTTCCTGGTGCATTCTTCCATGATTAAGTCTAGTGATGGTGGTGGCGATGAAGGAATGCTGAGGATGCCTCTTTTGCAGTCTTCATTGGCACCTTTGGTTACGACGTCTATGATGACATCATCTTGGGTGTCTGATCTAGGGATTCTCCTTCCTACAACTTCTTGGACCCTGTCTACAAAATCTAGAAGCGCCTTATTGGATTTCTGTTTTAAGGAGACAAGACTGGGCAAAGGATCTTTAGTGGGTAGGAGGTTAAAACCTTTTTCTGCCTCTAATTAATTCTAAGACTGCTTTAGGAATTTTTTCAGCCTGAGCTGTGGGTTGCTCCCATTCACCCTCCCCTACGAGATGTCCTATACAAAGGGGTTTATCATCTTCGTCATTTGCCATTTCTTCATTGTCCCATAAAGTCGGAAGGAGGTTAGAAAGCCGATCCCACCAGGCTTTCATCCATTCTGATGGACCACATAGGCTGGAAAATATTTCTTTCAGGTCCCCGGGAACTAGGACATTCGTCGAAAGGGTGGTCCTTAGAAAGCCTTTAAAATATTCACTTGACCGACTGTAGGAAAGGCATTTTGTGCTGTTCTTGTGAGCCAGCAAAGGCTTCCTGAAGATAAGGAAAGCCCTGTATCTCTCTTGAGGAAGACACCAAGGCTATCACCATGACAACGTGATGAAAGAGAGAAAGTGAAAAGATACGGTCTTTAGTTGGCTCACAGAATGACGTGGCTCCTTGTTCACCTATTGAGAACTTTGTTTCTTTCTTATGACCAATGGGCAGTGAATGTGTCTGTTAAGTAAATGTAAATATCTTGAAAAAGTATAAAGGCAACATGTTGCTATAATAAATCTCTCTTATACACCTTTCTGATGGGGTCTTGATCCTTTGCGCTGTGTCGTGCTCTATAGCAACAACCGACCAACTTCCTTCTGAGTTTTAAATAATTCTTTAATGTTGTAGGGAAAAGGTGCCCACTTGGGACACTTTCCCCTAGCACTGTAACAAATGGGCCCTGAAAAGACTACTGGGTTGCCATCATCTGACATCCGGTCTTCCACTTCGTCCTTCCTTTTTCCCACAGTACTGTGGGAACTGGAAGGAGAAGTGTGGGAAACTGGAGGTGGGAGGGACGGCCCTGAAGGGTGAGGGGCAGAGCTAAGGCAGGGAGCAGAAGCACCAAGAGAGGCAGTGTTTTGATCAGGGGGCAGAGCAGAGGGAGATACAGGAGGCAGAGCTAGGGTATTATAAGGATGGGAACCAGAGGAGAAGCTAGAGCACAACTGAGGGTTTTGGGACAGGGGAAGGGGACAAGGGAGGAAGGGATTATGGGAAGTAGAAGGAGAACCACAAGATGGGGACCAAGCCATGTGGTGTCCACCATCTTGTGACTCTAGGTAGGGGGGAAGGGAGCAAGGGAGAAAGAGATTATGGAAAGAAGAACCACAAAATGGAGGCAAAGCCATGTGGCATCCTCCATTCTGTGACTCTGGGTGAGGTGAGGAATCTGGGGGACGACCTACAGGTTTTTCTACAGGAAAAAGGGGTGAGGTATTGGGGTCTAGGGAAGGAGCTCTGGCAGGGTAGCTAGTCCTGCCACAGCCAGAGGGGTACCAGGGAAGATGTGGGGAGCTAGGGAGACTCACAATGTGGGGGCAGCTGTGCACCTGCTGCAGGTGGTTTGCTCCCCTCAGCTCACCCAGTTCGGGATGCTAGGGTATAGGAACAAGGGCGATTGGAGCAGGGGTTTCAGGAGGAACTGGGTAAGATTTATTCAGATTTTTTTTCACTTTATTTTGATTTCTAACGTGATAGCTTTCAATTTTATAAAGAGAGGATAAAAATCACCTTTTGTTTCTCCATCTATCATTGCATCTTCTCCAAGTTTAATTCTGATCTTATCCCAAAATCTTAGTATTTTTACTTCTCCAAGTGTAGTAGTTGGAAAATTAAAGAAAATTTACTTTTATATTGGAGCGGAGTGGGAAACCGAGATGAGGCGGTATGGCTAGCCAGAATGGCAACTTATAACCTGGGCATAAGCCAATGGCAAAAGGGGAAAATTCATAACTGGCAGGGAATTTTCCAGACAGAGAGGCAGGACTTTTGGGGACAAACAAGGAAAAATCTGGAATTATTCTAACTGCCACGGTGAGACATGGAACAAACAACCCCAGACTCAGACCAAACATCTCAAAACTGCCACAGGTAGGGAGAGATCTCCAAATCCCCACTAGCACAGTACAATAATTCAAGTATCTGGTACAAAAATTCTGTTTGATATCTACCTCATATTTAAAACACAGCTTTTCATTTAATTATATTTGCAGAATATTTTCATTTCATTTGTTTCTTTAAAATTACTTCTCACATGCTGTATGTCTAGGAATATTTTCTTCTAAAAATAGAAAAAACTAGATTATATCTTTTCAGAAGAAAACATTGGTTTATACAATTTTAAACCATCATGATATGGAAGAATTTATTTGTCCCCCACTAAGGTGGAAGAAGTATTTTCATCACAGATCATTTACAATGAAATACTTTACATTTTTAAGATGCTTTCAATCAATTTTGATCCTCATTGCTTATTCATTATAAACAGTAATTTTTCAGTGAAGGGAAAGTGTGTGTGGTATATCTACATTAGTTCAAACACCAATTCCTACTAATGGCCAGGCTGAACTACAGTAAATAATGTCCTGAATGATATTTTGCCACCTTCTTTGGCACTTCATGAAATCCTAACATGATGAAGTGTTGAAATACAGAGATTTTCTCTTAGATAGTGTCCTATGTTGAAACCCATCCCATGTATTTTATGTTGTAATTCTTATCTCTTTTAAAATTTGATATCTTCTGCATAGTTTTCATTAACCTTTCTGTTACAGTAGTGAAAAATCACAGATAAATGCAATTTTGTACAACTTTGAATTTACCCCAAGAGCTGAGAGAAAACTTGCTCCTATACTTCAATTGGAGTTTCTTCTATATTCAAACTTTGTTTCTCTACCATCAAGAGTCCCCTTTGTTAGTGCTCAAAGCCCCATCCAACCTGACCTTGAATACTTTCAGGGATGGGACATCCACAACTTCTCTGGGCAACTTGTTCCAGTGTTCCAGCACCCCACAGTAAAAAAATGTCTTCCTTTTATCTAATATATGTCAGAAATAATAAATCTAGGCATATAAACTTTGAGGAAAGATTTGAAATTCTTTTGATTTGAAACACATTTTATATGAATACTAACTTACAGATGAATAAAATATGTTGATGGGCATTTAAGCTTGACACTTGTTGAAAAAGTGCATGGAATTTAAAATTAAAACCAGTAAAATTGCATATGTCAAATATCTGTGCTTCATACAAACCTCTCAGACACTCTCAGAAAAAAGCTTTTATTTCAGACTAAGTTGCGGTTTCCGTAGAACACTAGTACTAGTGAAGGTTTTTCCGGGCATACGGGGAACACCTTCTCATTGGATTTGTGTGCACAATACATTTTATCCAAACTGGAAAATTCATCCCAGCTGTGTTTTATTCATCATTCTTACTGCATCAGGCCTCAAGATTCTGTGAAAAGTAGCCTGTGGACCTTGAACATAGCTCATGTGAAACAGATGAGAGGTGATGGAGAAGTTGAGGGAGAGAATAACTAGCATATGGCCCAGTACAGACACCAGAAAGTACTTCTTAATGTGATCCACAGACTGAACAATTGTTTAGCACCCTTTAAAGGCTGTGTTTGACAAAGAGGGCTGAAGCAGGTCTTCAAAATATCCGGTAGATCAAAATCCATTGAAGCAAATTCCTCTGGCCTTTCTCCAGCCCCTTGCTGCTGATAATTCACCCTCCATGCCAGATGATCAGGCCTAACAATACTGCTGCAAAAGTATTGTGAAAAAGGTAGGCACATTTTCACAGATGCAGGGGAAAATCCCCTTGGATGATGATTCCAAGGGATAACTTGATGTAGCGAGTTATGTATCCTTATCTACTGTGCAATATCTAAGTTGGTGAGTTCACCATCTGTCAGCAACACTTTCGAAAATTAATGTTTGATCCACAAAAAAGTATTTCATATGTCCTGTCTACCTGCTTCATTTCAACCAATGAATAGGCTACGTTCCATCAGCAAAGGGTTTATGATCATATGTTTCTTTAAACTGTGATAATTCTTTATTTTTTTCTAAATCAGACACTGTCTATTCATAAGACTCAGATGTCCATGGTAGGTGTGTAATTAAGTTCACATGTTAAAAAAATATCCTTCTTGTTATCTTTTTATTAAATTACTGACATGTAACATCAGTCTGAGAGCTGAAAAAAACCCTTCATTTGCTGTTTGCCAAGTATCATCTATGTGATACAAATTCTACTTGATAAATCACACCCACACATTGCCATATAACACTACTAGTAATGCCTTCACAACCTTTTCTTCATCATTAGGTATTTTGGTGAAGTGAATGATTAGAACATAAGCAAGTGCATTTGTTCAAGATGCTCCAGAAAGAGCTGCGGTCTGTTCTCTTCTTTGCTGTCTATGTTAGCACTGAGCTGCAAAAAAAGAAAGGTTACTAGGAAGAGTGTGACACTAAAGAGTCTAAATTTGTAAATGATGTTTGGAATACCCTGTTAAATGACAAGGTGCTCTTTTAAAATATGGCATCTTAAGGGAAAAAGTCAGCTTTAAAGAGGTTTTGAGACAGTTGCTTCTAAAAGAAAAATAAAATTGGAGGCATCTAAGGTCTTTAGCCATACCATTTTGAAGATTGATTCAAAACACAGTTCCTTCATATAGGAAGAACAGAAGACCATAAATGCAACCCATTTCAAAATGGAGTTCTATATGTTTCTGGTTGGGATTACAGGACATCATTTCTTGTAAAGTTGAGGGACTGCAGTTAGCTCTCCAATAATTTCCTTCCCTGAAATTCATTTGCATTTGCTCCTTTGTCCAGAGTCCCCATTTATTAGTGATGGTATACTCCATCTATGCATTTGAATATTCAACTAGAGTGTGTGTCTCATACTTGCTAGTTAAAATTGGCTGGAATGGAATGGATAGTTACAGTTACTTGTATACAATAGTCTTATTTTGACAAGTTTTCTTTAGACAATGTTGAAGCAGCACTAGCAAATAGGAAGTACAGCTTACAGCAGGGAAAGACACTCTTCTGCTTTCTCAAGTTTCCTGTAGTTAAATAGACACCAAAAGGCTTTTTGTAGTACTACTACTGTCTTGTAGGAATACTTGATCTAATCCTACCTTTGATAAAATTACTAATGGACTACTTTTCCACAAGGCAGAACATTTTTCTTTTAATAATATGTATTTTGTAAGTTGGAAACATGAACTTGTGCACCAGTCACATGGAATGTACTCCTACTTCTTAATAAGTTTCACAACCTTATTTAGAAAATATTGACTCTGTGTAACTTCAAAGTAAGAATTCTGAGCATCTTCATTCTATTGATGTAATTATTGTTCTATCATGCTGTTATTGTTTTCTATTAAACTAATTTTTACCAATAGAAATATTTTTCCCTGACACCTATGGAAAATACCTATGTTTACTCAGTATTGCAGCATCAGTACATTGTTTAGAATTATTTCAACATGGTCCCAAACCTATCTGACGGCTAGACAGCAGAGGTTAAGCAACAGTGAATGGGAATAACTTCTGAACCATTTCAGTAGATTTCCCAGGAAGGGCTTGCTTTCTGCCACTGCAATTTTTCCCAGAGATATTGTCTGCTTAACAGTTGCATCAAAAGAGTATTTTTGCACAAACCTTGGGGCAAGCTCTGTCTCCGATTTACTAGTGAATGCAAAGAGGGTGAAAGTGCTGCTTCAAAGCCCCTCTGTGTGCTTTCTGTACCAAGAGGGGGGGGTCACCCCAGAAATAAGTTTTTGATCTCTCTTCAGAACACAAGTCATGTCATCACCTCATTCATCTTCTTCTGGGACTCATAGCATCTAAAGACTAAGAAGCTCTCTTGCTTGCTAAAGTGTGTTCAGCGAAAAAACCTTGTCTCATCAGCAAATTTGAACACAACTACAGTCGAGTCAATTCCAAAGCTGGCAGGGCAATACTCTACCCCACTATTAGAAGACTGTGAAAAAATATTTGTGTACAAAGTAATTGGAGGAAAAATAGAATTGGGATGAACTGCACATTGTTCTGGAAAAAACCTCCTGCCACAGTCTTACAGACATCATTTGCTGGTATCATTTTTAATAGTTGGGGTTTTTTAAATTTTGTATAAGATAAAATATTACTGCACCTTTATGTTTCCTTAATAGAAGTACAGCCATTTCTTGATAGAATAGAAGTAAGCCATTTGAATATGTACAAATGGCCTTTTAAAATACATATGCTATAACACACTGTGAAAGTAATTAGCTATAAATAGAAATTCAAAGGTTTAAAAAGATTTTGAATAAACTAAGTCTAAGGTGATAGAATAAGAAAATATCAGTTTTGTTCTTCTGGTGAAAAAAGAAACAGAGGACATTGTACAGTGCAGGTGTATTATTTCACTTCCTGAAAAACTGAGTAGGTTTGCTATTGCCAATGGTTTTCATTAGGAAGGAAGAGATTCCTTTTGAAAAAAAACCTTCAAATTGACTTGACATAAATGTTATGACACTTCACCAATCCTGAAGAAAAATTCTCATCACTTAATATGGAAATCATGATTGTAATGGAGACAAGGATGTCTAAGCCGTGCCATCAGGAACATAAAAAAGCATTAGAATGCAGGTAAGACTGATCTCCTGTACTAGTGAGAAGAGAATGCAACATTTTCCTTTAAGAGTCTTCAGGATGAACAGCAGATCAAATTTTTTCATGTGAAGTATTTATGAATAGAATTAACCTTCAAAATAACATTGTTTTCAAAAACCTGTTTACAGTATCTCTTAGAATGATACACAGTTCTTATTAACAGAAAAAAAAAAGCACTTTTTTCCAAACTGTTGTGCACTCTTAAACAATCTACAATAAAAATAGTATTTTTTCATGCTGGGAATGATGTTAATTGCAAAAAAGCCTTGTAGCACACTTGGCACTGTAGTGTCTTGATTAGCATAGCTTTTTATTCATCAAACACGTTTCACATTGACTATTTTTCTCTTTTAAATAACAGCGTCTTTGTACTTATGCAGCATCCATGAAGAATTTCTTGGGTGTTATTTTGTACTCGATCCTAAATGGCAGGTTCTGCATTCTGCCATCTGTCTAGCTTTCCCGTTTGATGCAGCTTCTGAGAGGTATTTTCAGAATTGAGGACTACCTGCAAGAACGATGCTAAATCCATGCATTTTCCTGCTTGGTTAATGCAAAACTATTTTTCCTTTACAGTTCAATGAGAACAGGAAAATTATGATGGTGAGTTCAATCCTTAGAGTAATACAAAGAGGACTATTATCATCATTAGAAACCAAGCAAGGTGTATTTATTGCACATGCAGTATACTCACTAATGCAAATTACCCTGTAAATTCAAAAGGAATCTGTATCATAGGAGTGGATTGAATGTTTCTACTGATATTTTGCTTAGAGCAGAAAATTAATTCTTTTGACAGCCAACTCATAATTGCAACCTGTTTTTCAACTACGGCTTTCAAACAGTTGAAACATGTCTGTTTATAAAACGATACGGTACAGTACACAATAGCAAATCAGGTCCTAGACATTCAAAAGGAAAAAAAGATCAAAGAACAGATTCATTCACATCTGCAAGCCCTCAAGAGTGTACAGGTCAAATGTCCCCAGAAAACTAGGCTGGTGGCACAAATTCTCTATGTTGGCACCAGCAGAAGCAGCTGCTATCTTTATAGGATGCAATCTTGCTTACATCACCCTTCAGAGCAATCTTCTGTACCCCTGCCCAATACACCTTCTGCTCTATTCCTTGGACTTCACATTTGCATTTCTACAGAGTCCTGTCCTGCAAACTGACTCAAAGTTCAGGTAATAGATTTCCAAGATTTAGAAATGTTGTGTTACGTTTATTTATTTCATATTTCATCCCGTCTAAGCAAACTGTAACTTTCTGAAGTGAAATATCTTGAGTATGTCACGTGTATTTTGCATGTTAGTTCTGCTTCACATTAAAACTTCTCACAGACCCCTGTGATGCCTTTCTGCAAAAATATATAGCTGCAAAGAGTGGTTGTGGGAAGTTAGAATTGCCATAAAACCATGTAAACAATCTAAGAATAGAGCCTTGAATTTCTGAATATAATTGCACCATGTAAAGTCAAAATATAATTAAAAGATTTTCATATAATAATGAGTGTGGGGAAGAGAGAATACAGACAGATTTTTTTTAAAACAGTTCCAAGAAAAACATGGCCTTAACTTGGAAAGTATAGCATTAAATATTTTTATACAGCATGAGTTCTCATTACCTAATCATATGATTTGTATAACTGAATTGGAAACCAGGAAATAAACGAAGAAAAATATTCAAGCAATAAAAGATGTGAGTTTAAAATTTTCTTTGTATTTCTGATTAAAACTATTAGGTAGCTAAATGGTCACCCATTATTTTAAAAAGCATCTGGACATTAAAAAATCGATAAATTTCTGGGGGATTTGGATATCAGGTATTCCTGAAAAGCTTTATTTCACTGCTTCCCAACCCTGAATCAATCCACTTAAACGCAGCTGTACTTCAGATGCTCAGTGGAACTGTCCATGTAATGCATATAGTTGACAAATAATCTGCAGAAAAAGCTAGATAGATTTGAAGATCTTTTTCTGTAAATGGCATTCACATTATTTGTACAAACACACAGATGGGATTTCTGCTGTCTTCTTCAGGCCACTTCCTCCAGAGATGTCTCCATTAAATCTCTCTAGTTCTACTCTTCTGGTGATCCAAAGTCAGCACTGGGATTGTCCAACTGCATGGAGTTACTGTCTGCTATAGCTGCACACTGAGGGCTTCTGTGTGCAGCATCACATGAGCCCTACTAATGTCACCCTGTTGGTATAAACTGAGCTAGCTCAGCTGACTGACAGCTGGACCTTAAGGGACAAGATTGTGCACTGATTTTCTAATAGAAATTAGGTACTAAGAAGGAGGCTGGAGGATTTAAATATTTCTGCCTCCAGCTTAAGCAACACTAAATCTTGGTCTTTATCTGAAAAACTAGGTGAATTAACGCATTTGGCATTCGTATGCCAAAAATGTCAGTAATACACTAAGAACTGTCAAAAGAGTAACAATTCCAATAATTACTTTATAAAAATAATTCATTTGAAGAAGTCAGGAAGAAGGATGAAGCATGCAAATATCCCACCCTGAGAATCATTCTGTTGATTTACACAGGTTTCTTATTATATTCCCGTTTAATGCCTTGGATATGTGTGCTTGTGATGACACACACACTTGCAAAGCTTACCAGATAAACCATGTTCTCTTCAAACAGCAAAACATTTCTTGATAGTTGCATTTGATAATTACATTTAGACTCAATGTTCTTAAAGGTCTTTTCCAACCAAAGTGATTCCATCATTCTCTAAGTCGCACATCCTGCTTGTCCTGGTTTAGGGCATATTTGGCAGAAAACCTAGAAAAGGGGGCCCCCCCAGAAAGCCCACCCACACAGCCCCTCCCCTCAACAGGTTTGGGAAAAATTTCCTCGGAGAGAAGTGGAAAAAACTTGTTTATTTAACAGGCAAAGCACTCCCCAGCACAAAAAATGAACAATATCAGATGACAAAACTCATTCGCCACTCTTAAGAGACGACAAATTCAGAAAGTATCTCCTGTAGGTGCTCACTGTTATCAATCCCTCTGGCACTGGGAAAGGGTGCTGCCCAGAGTAGGCCCAGTAGGCCACAAAGTGCAAGCTCTCGGTGCTCCCCAGGTCCCAGTCCGGAGCAGGTTTGAACAGTTCCAAGAAAAGGGAAAGGAAAAACAACAGTCCAGGGAAAACTTCTCTGCCTCAGCTAGCTAAACTAAAAAGCAAAGGAGCGCTCTGTTCTGCTCTGTCCGTGCCTAGATAACACAGTCCAGGGCAGAATGTGGAGGAGTGTTGCTTTTAGAGGAGTGAGTGCAGTCTCTGATAACAAACTCCGTGCTTCTTCTTCTCCCCGCCTTTGCTCTCAGAACCAGTCTTGAAGGCAGAGAATATAATATCCAGCATTAACAGAACAGATAACTGGGGATACAAGCATCATAAAGTCACCCTAGGACAATGCTCTATTGAGATATGTCACCAGACTATGCTAAGACAATTTTTTGGAACTGCTAATTAAAATTCTACAATCACAGTGAAGCTGAGGATGAAACAGCTCACTACAGTTACCTTGTGGCATGCCAATACTTCCTTTCAATCACGATGTTTTTCGTTTTTAAGTCCATGACATCACAGGCATAATTAAACATCTTTTGGACAGGAAGGAAGATATTATTCTCATTATACTGATGGGTAAGGTGAAATGCAAAACAGTTAATTCAAAGTGAAAAAGCAATAAAGTCAATAGTAAAACTCACCACAATTTTGTTTGCTACCCTAAATCCTTACTCTCCCAAAATACAAGAACAGCTGTAAAAGCCTTGTGGCTACTTAATTTTTTCCTATACCTACATGGTAGGGTAAGAGATAAACGATCCCAAACAATGGCAATCAACAACAAAGCATTCTTGACATCGTGTTCAGGTTTTGCATAGCGAGCTCTTCACCTGATAAAGTTATTTCATTGCAATAGTTTGGGTAGTATCTTAGAGGGCTGGGTGTTGTTTGGTTTTAAACCATCTTGATGATTCTGGTTGCCAGTAGCATATGAGCAAGTTTAAAATAAGATAGTGCTATGCATTGATTTTCATATATGACAAACATATTTCTACAACACAGAAGGCTGACCTAACACTTTACTGCAACATGGCTGAAGTGGCATCCTGTTCCTGGCATCCTGTTCCCCATAGGTTTTTCTGTTTATTTTGAACTGGTTTCTTACCAGATTAATGAGCTGAACTAGCTCAAAAAGGAATTAAATAAGTGCCAGAGCTTTCAAACAAAAAAACATGCAAAATGGTGATAAGTGCATTTGAGAATAGAAGTTGTTTGTACTTTTCATAGATACATGGCATTCTCTAAAATTATATTGCTCCAAAGATTTGGTGGTTTGTTTTTTTTCTCAATTCTAAATGTTACGTATTCTTTTTGTCCATTTTAGTAAATAGATTTTCTGATAGGTTCTTTCAAGCTGAAATTTGTTCTAGTAGATATAAGTACACTGGAAGGTAAAAGTAGACTATAAAAGATAACATTCAGAATGTATTTCCCTTTTCTTCCCATTAAAGCAAGTGAAGAAAGCAGACAGTAGATCTTCAGATAACATGCTATGTGAATTGAAAAGAATCTGTCCTTATATGAAGCAACTGAGAAACTCACACAATGAAATTCAGTTCAGACAGATGAAAGGGGTTGACATATGATGTCAAATCTATACTTTTAATGTTTGAATGAAACAAGATTTCTTTAAGTACAATCATATAATATAAAGGTGAATTTGCAGAAGCAATTGAACTGGGTCTGTTTTATAAACACAATGTTTTCTAATTAAACTGAGGATTCAGGAAGGCAACCTTGAAATTAAAAGGATTTAGAAACATACAAATACCAAGACTGGCAGTTCATTAGCTTTAACAAGCTCAAAAAGCTTTGAGAAACCAGAGAAATTATGATTTTCAGGGGTTAAGTAGTCCTTTAAAGTTGTCTCTGGGAAAAGAGATAAAAAAATGCTAATGACTGTGGAGTATATTCCAAAACTGTAATGAAGCATGTAAAGGGCAAGAGCCTGTAGTAAAAATACTATGCTGGGTTTATCTGTTGAAAGCATTCAAGAATGGCTGAAATTATGATTCACATGTTGTGGGATAAAAAAAAAAACAAAAAAGAAGAAAACATAAGGAAAAAAAAATATTTTGAACATATTTTCCCATTCCAAGATGGTATAACAGCTTTATTTCATTTTGTTACTAAGACTGGTTTATATCTTATTAAGTCTTTTACAATAGAGAGTGAGAGTGTTCACACTAACCATACAATTTTGATGGATCTCTTTTACTTTATACAGCAGCAGATATGGTTTAACACTCCCCAATTCAGTCCCCAAAAGTGAATGACTGTGGCAGATTTAACCTAACTGCCCATTCCACCAGATGTCGCTATAGAGCACAACACAGCGCAAAGCACCAGGACTCCATCAGAAGGGTGTAAAAGAGGGATTTATTATAGCAACATGTTGCCTTTATACTTTTTCAAGATATTTACATTTACTTAACAGACACATTCACTGCCCATTGGTCATAAGAAAGAAACAAAGTTCTTAATATGTGAACAAGGAGCCACGTCATCCTGTGAGCTAGCCAAAGTCCGTATCTTTTTAACTTTCTCTCCTTCATCACGTTGCCATGGTGACAACCTTGGTGTCTTCCTTGGGAGAGATACGGGGCTTTCCTTATCTTCAGGAAGCCTTTGCTGGCTCACAAGAACAGCACAAAATGCCATTCCTACACACTAGAATCCTTAATTATCTTTAAAAATGCTTTACTAAATCTCATTATCTGGACATGTCTCCCTATCTCCACTTTGAGCTCCTTGATCTTCCATCTACAGGATGAGATCCAATTTAGCTTAGCAAGGATATAGCCTTTCAAAACCACATCTTTTATCTTCTGTATTCTTACAAGTACATTTCTACAGCAGGGAACAGTTTGGAAGATCCTAGGTTTTTTTTGTTTCTCAGGTATGTTGCTGCATAAAATAGCTCTTCTTTTATTTTTTCCCTGCTAAAGTATAGGGTTTGTGTTTAAATGATTGTGATGTTAACTCATTACCATATATTCTGCAGTCTTACAGAGTATGCAGCAAAGTGTTCTCTTCTTCTGAGGATATTTTACTATTTTTATGAGAAATGCTGAAGGTCTGACTTTGGTTGCAAAGGTCAGTGATTCACAGATTGCAAAATTGCTAAGTCTGGTAACAGTAGGAAAAGTGTGCTGTTGCTGTGTGTGTAAATGTCATGTCAGCTGCTGTTGGGATAAAAAGCATGAGCATAAGCAAAGATATCTGCATGGATATAAAAGAAATGAAGAAGACATTTGTTGTGATTTCTGCACTAAGAAACAAGAAGAATTATGAAGCGCTAATTTCCGTGGCTAAGACAGTATCATCCTTGGGCCAGTTCTCTTCAACATCTTTTGAACAACCTGGACATGGGACTTGAAGGAATATTAAGCAAGTTTGCCAAAGACACTAAATTGGGAGGAGCTGTGAACTAACTCCCTTGAGGGCAGAGAGACCCTGCAGAGATATCTTGACAAATAAGAGAGATGGGCAATTATTGCCAGCCGGGGGGTCTATGTACAAATCACAAAAGGGGCGGGACTGCTGGGGAAGGCGTCTCAAACTGTTGTATTTTCCAGCATCAGTCTCATTACATGGCTATGACAATGGGAAGACACCAGCAGCTCACGTCCCCGGCAGCAGACAAAGAACCTAATGTTACAACTTACTTTAAAAGTCTTTTGACCAATCACACAAAGCAAAAGCACATTGACAGTAGTTCTATGCAATCACTATAAGCACATGTACCTTTGGTTAAAAAAATGCTTGCTTATTTTGAATAAAATACCTGCTTGTAAGCCTTAAGATACAATGCACAGAGCTCCATTATTAAGCTTAGAACTTCCTAACATCTGGCTAGATATACTTTGCTGTAGTTTAGGGAGTTATTCTAGACAAGTGTTAATACACAAACTGTTGTTCTATTTGTCCTTACTTTTCTACTTCTTATATAATTTTTCTGCTGATAAATCTTATGACTACTGCTTAGCTTCAATCACAATTCTGGTGTCTCTGAGGCACACCTTTTGCAGCTTTCCCAAAACCCTCTAATTTAAGGATTCCCACAGGCAATCACCAACCATATGGAGTTGAACAAGGGCAAGTGCTGGATTCATCACCTGGGACAGGGCAATCCTGGTGTGCGTATAGACTGGGGAGGGAGCAAGAGGCTGGAGAGAAGCACTGCAGAAAGGGACCCAGGGTCCTGGCCAATGGCAAGCTGAATGTGCATCAGCAGTGCCCTGGCAGCCAGGAGGGCCAAGCCTGTCTTGGGGTGCATCAGGCACAGCATCGCCAGCTGGGCAAGGGAAGGGATTGTCCTGCTCTGCTCTGCGGCGGCCTCACCTTGAGTGCAGTTTTGGGTGCCACAATGAAAAAAGATATTAAGGTATTAGAAAGTACTCAAATGAGGTCTACAGAGACAGGACTCAAGGAAATGGCATGCAGCTGAGTCAGGAGAGGTTTAGGTCAGATATCAGGAAAAAGTTTTTGAACCAGAGGATGGCTGGGCACTGGAAGAGTCTCTCCCGGTAGTGGTCGCAGCATCACACTTGTCTGAGTTCAAGAAGCTTTTGGACATTGCTCTCAGGCATATGGTGTGATTCTCGAGGATGGTCCCATGCAGGGCCAGGTGTTGGACTTGATGATCCTGATGGGCCCCTTCCAATTCAACTGATTTTACGACTCTATGGTTCTGTCTTGGCCACTCAAGGTATATTGCTTGGTCTCACCAGATTTTGATCTGCTCTTGTTGGTCAGAATTTGTCACTACTGGCTAATGATATTTATCACACAAGGCAAAGTGCCTTTTCTCAATTTTCTCAAGAAATTTGAACACGCACCCTATAATCTTAAAAAAGTCTTTTCCTTGAAACAACACTGTCTTATGCCCAGTATTCTTTCCAGATCTTAAGGAGAAAGAAGGCAAAATGAGGGGACGTATTACAATGAAGCATTGTCAATTTTCCTGTTCTTTAGCAGCATATTTGTACTTCCACTATTCTTTTCTGTAAAATCATGGTTTTGTGTAGCATGTAACTTTTTAGCAAGGCACATTTTTACAACTGAGCCCCTCAGTCTCTGTGAAAATATATTGTAAAAAGCATAAAACATATGAATAGGCAGTGACAAGTGAGGGAAAAAAAGAGTATGCGAAACAGCTCCATGATACTAAAGTGAGACAAGAAGAAGGAGGAGGAGGTGCTCCAGTTGACAGAGCAGAGAATCCCCCGCAGTCCCTGGAGGACATCATAGTGAAGCAGGTTGTCTCCCAGCAGTCCCTGGAGAACCGTGGAGGAACACATACCTACACTGCAGCCTGTGGAGGGCTCCATGCCACAGCAGGTGAATGTGCCTTGAAGGAAGCTGCAGCTTGTGGACGGAGGGCCAGAAAGCCATCCTTGACCTCTTCTTTATTTAGTGGAAGAGTATGTGCAAATGTCAAACAGCTGCTAACTCTAATCTATTCTCTTTCCAGTTATTGTCATAGGTAAGAGAGAAGACAATATAAGAATTCGAAGCCTAAATTCTTTCACTTGAGGCTCCCAATCTCTCTGCCACTCCTTTAAAATTTAGTTTAATATGAAATAAAATTCAAGATAAAGTTCTTAAGGCTTAGATGTTCAGGCTTTTCAGAAAATAGGGAGTGCAAATAACTCTTGTCACTGTATTATTTTTTTAATAGAACTAACAATGTTAAATTATTGTTTTCTAAGGACTTATGGAAATCAATTGGTAGAGGTGGTGAGACTGAAGAGTATAACTAATCTGAAATGAGAATATCATCTAGGTACCTCAGTTGTGTACAAGTTTTTTACCAGGAACTCTAGACTTTTAAACAGACTTAGGACACAATAGTTATCTCTGGGAATATTTTAGTATGTATAGTACATTCATCTTTAAATAGCTCTACCTGTTTTATAGTTATGACTTACATTTTAAATTTTATTTGAAAAGAAATATTTGTGATTCAGATCATTTCCATTTCTGAAGCATTTCAGTTGTTGTCAGTTTTTGCTGTCTCCTGAGGGCAGGAAAATAGTCTTTGTACCAATACTGAAACAAACTAGATGGAAAAAATTTTTTTCCTCATTCTTTTCTGTCTATTCTAACAGGCACAACAGCAAAACCACTGCTATTAGTCTGAGCTACCCTACCACTCATGGATGGCACACTTGTAGTAGCTAGTATTTTATTTGCACACATTTCTGACCCTGGTTGTTAACTGTTGTGCAGAAATATCTGTAAACTATTTTCACAGGAGGACACTCCTGAATTGCTTCACTTGTGTCCGAACCAGAGAACTAAGCTGGCACTCCATTTCTGAGATCTTGCTGTGCTAGCCCCCAAAGCCATTTCCTTAAAATGCATTTTACTTTAAACCAAAGCACTTCATTACTTCATGGTGTAATCTGTTGTTCTTAATGTTCAGGGAATTGTTTTATAACTATAAGAACATATTCCAGTAAGCAGGTATAACATCTGTCTTAAGTAGTATACTGTCACAGACATCTTTTATGAAAAATTCTTTCTTTGGGATTTTTCCTCCTGAGAAGCTGAGAAGCCTCAGGAACAAAATGTAAACAATGGTTATCTGCTGCTGTGGAATGCAACAGGTAGATCTGTGATTGGTCTCATGTGGTTGTTTCTAATTAATGGCCAATCACAGGGAGCTGGCTAGGACAGAGAGTCCGAGCCACAAGCCTTTGTTATCATTCTTTCTTTTTCTAGTCTTAGCTAGCCTTCTGATAAAATCTTTTCTTCTATTCTTTTAGTATAGTTTAAATATAATATATATAATAAAATAATAAATCAAGCCTTCTGAAACATAGAGTCAGATCCTCATCTCTTCCCTCATCCTAAGACCCCTGTGAACACGGTCACAGTATACATCACTTGGCTTTGGTTCATGGATCATAACATCTGCAAGGAATGTCATTTACAATCAATATATGGGCTGAGGTAACGGGCCACAGGTTTAGGAAACTTTCTCAAATTAATTTTGCTTTAAAATTTAGCTCTTATCGTTTCAAGTGTGTCTTTAATAAAGCAATCAACTATTTATTGCATGTACCACAATGAAGAACAATCAACAGTGGCTGAGCATCTCACAATTCCAAGAAGAAGAAGAATGGTCTGAGCACCCAGTGTAGCACAGGCAGTCTGTCATCAAGCCAGAGTCCTCCAGGCATCTTCTCAGCCTGGAGAATAGCAGACTCTGGGCAAATGTTATAGCAGCCCTCCAGTATCTGAAGGCTGCCTACCAGAAGGAGGGAGATGAGCTACATAAGGGCATGTATTGATAGGAAAAGTGTTGATGGCTTTAAAACCTGAAGAGTATATGTTTCCTTTGGATATTGGGAAGAAATTCCTTGCCAGGAGAGTTGTGAGACACAGGAACATGACGTGGGTGAGCCATTCCTGTAAGTGTTCAAGGCCAGGTTGAATGGGTCTTTGAGCTTAACATGGTCTAGTGGAAGGTGACCCTGCCAATGACATGGGGGGTGAATTTAGGTGAACTTTAAGGTCCCTTCCAACCCAAACCATTATTCTATCATAATAGTCATACTGTGCAGTAGTAGTAAGTAGTTTAAGACAGAAATAACAGACTATTGATTCTGAGAAATTGCTATCCAATGAGTTTAACTGTTTTGGTCTCACATATATGTTCAATTTAGCATTAACATACAATAATAACAGTCCTGGCACCTAAATATCATACACACAAATGTTTTCAAATTTTTAAGATTTCTGACATTTGGGAATTTCTCTTTCTTTCTCTTCCTTCCTTCCTTCCTTCCTTCCTTCCTTCCTTCCTTCCTTCCTTCCTTCCTTCCTTCCTTCCTTCCTTCCTTCCTTCCTTCCTTCCTTCCTTCCTTCCTTCCTTCCTTCCTTCCTTCCTTCCTTCCTTCCTTCCTTCCCTCCCTCCCTCCCTCCCTCCCTCCCTCCCTCAACTTTGATGCTAATTTGCAAACTGTGAAGTAGTTACAGTAAATGACTCTTCCCTACATATCATTTTGAAGCTTAGAAATGGATAAATAACAAAATTGTGTGAAGACAGAGCAGTTAAAAGTGATTTTAAAGCGAGAATTAGAGTTAGATATTGCAAATTCAAAAATACAAAGTTGAAATGATGGAATGGATGGTTTTAAGGGATTTTCCTTGTATTTCTGTGATAGAAATTATGATCTCAATTTTTACACCTTCTAAAAATACATATTGAAAGTTACTACTTTGGATAACAAAAATATTTCCAAAACAAGGAAACTCATTTATGCAGATGAAAAGATAATCTTCTAAATATTCATCATCTAGTCCAAAGGATTGCCCTTACACAGTAAGCTTTATGGAGATTTCTATTCTCACACAAACACAGAAGAATTTTTCAACTGACTAGAAAATCTTTAAAAGCAAATTAACCTTTGGAAAAAAAAAAGATCAGGAAATTATATGCATCCACACTTACTATATGTTGGTTACTAAATATTGGATCTGTTTTGTGGGTGAGTACACTTCCCATTCACACACACAGATACACCTCTTCCCCCTGCAAACAGATGTGCGATTTTGGATCTCAAAGAAGGGGCTATCTTTTTTTTCTGTTCAATAGGTTTTGGTTCTCAAAGTCAAGGGGTATTCTTCCTGGATCTATTACCTGGATTTATTACCTAGAAGGTAATAAAATTAATTAAATATTTACTAAAAATTGTCCTAACTACATCTTCATGTGAACCATTGAGTCTAACTTAGGTTACTTACATACAATTTTTTTTCAAAGTATTATGGCAACTAAAGAATAATTACATCGATGACAGATCATATTTTGCAGGAAGACATCCATGGCATGTTTAGTACACACCTACGGCATGCATTTTTTATTTTATCAAAGTTCCCATCAAGCCTTCTGAATTAGTATTTGCAAGTGTCTAAAATGTATGAACCATAATATCGTTTCAAGTAATTTGGTGGGAAAAAAATAAGTTGAGCGTACACAGTGCCCTGTCCATAATTTCTAGCTTGTAAAATAAGAAAATAGCCATTATTATAAAGATGCAAATACAGCATATAAAACATCTATGCAAAGTGTGCACTATAAATTCAGGTAGAAATGACAATTTATTTAAAGGCTGATAACTGAAGAGAACAGAGCAGAGGCTGGGCTGCTGCATATCACTACAATTCTTTGTCCTCATCTCGCAGAAATCTATTGAGCTGGAAGCTCATTTGAACCTTAATGTAAGTAGTGACTAAGAGCACAACTATTTAAATCACCTTCTCTAGATCTATTTCTTCTATTTCCTTTTAGAATATGGAGAACTTATGCTACAGACTGCAGAGGCACTAAGTAGTGACTAAAGGAACTTGCCTATCAAATGCTTAAAGGTAAGTGGTTTTCCCACTATCCTTCTTCCCTTCTCCTTTGGAAAATTTAAAATGTTTTCATCAGAAACAGTAAAGTCGTCTGTGACGATATCCAATACATCCTATGAATGATGTAGAATAATTATTGTTCTCCATAATGTCTTTATTTTACCCTTTGAAAACTTGACTTGCAGTGGGAAAATTTGATTATTTAATCTTCGGTATTTAGACTCAGTGAAAATCCACTTTTCAAAAGGAAATTGTTAGGAATTGATTGTGAGGATTGCTTCTTCAGCAAAATGTTTTAAAAGTTATTTCCAAAACATATCAGTGAAATTTGGAGCTTAGGAAAAGTCTATTAAACAAATTAAATCGATTAAAAGAAACCGACCTGATTTCTACAATCACGTACAGACACAGCTATAGATGTACACCAATAAATAGGAGTATTTTATTCCTGTAACCAAACCATCTTGCACAATTTAAGTTTCTTAAAACCATAGAAATAATTACAAGCAATATTTTCAATTATAACACATAGAAGAAAGCGCTGCTACTTACTTAGAACAGAAAATCATATTAGAAACAATATTCAGGGCAAAATATTTTCAGAAGCAATATGGTTTCAAATAGACTTGGATACTTTCAACTCCTTTAACTGCCAAGAGCTATCCTTACATTGTGGAAGAGAAGTGAAAAAGTGGCAACAGAATAAACTGTTTCATTTGTTAGTTTCTTGGTGAGTTTGAGCTTTTAGGTATTTTTTTGAGGGTTTGTGGTTTTGGGGTTTTTTCCCTTGGTTTTATATTGTTTCTAACACAAGATATATTTATTACTTCTATTGTTCATTAACCCTATCAGAAGATATTTAGGTTCTGATTTGGGAAGTACATCAAATTTACAACAGTTTTTATGGAAGTTAATGCCTAGAATGCAACATGAAACAAGTCTTCAGATGTAACCAAGTAATTGTACACTTTTTTCTAGATACTTGGGACTAACTGTTTACAGCAGAATTCTTTACATTGCTTTGTGAATGTGGCAAATTTTTTTCTAAATATTTTGACTTTTCTGAAGAACACTGGAAACCAAAATCTGTTACAACCAGTATCAGAGTATTACAAATTAATTCACCAGGAAAAAGAGCTAGATGATAGATGAGGAGATGCCTTTTATTTTTTTTCAAGTCTAGATTCTAATAGTAGAGTAACTGCCCTTCAAGCAAGATGGCAGAAATAAACATATGAGCATGTTGCTCTTAAAAGTCTGATGAGAAGCTCTGTTTGATAAATTAAGAGTGTGTTCTCAGATTCTGGAAATAATACAAAATTGTCTTTGATCAATCATGGGAAAAATAGTGGAGAAGTATAATGGGAATACTCTTTTATTTAGTGGGTTTGTCTTCTATAAATGACACCATAAATGTTTTATAATATTAAATGACAGAGCAGGCAATTGAACCATTTCTGGAAATTTTTCCCAGTGTTCCAAAAAAAAGCTTATGCAAATATTAGAAAAAAAAATGATGCAAAAAGTATTAAATTATAGATTGTGAAGGCAATTAAAAATTCAACAATTGCTGATGGGAAGCCAATAGGTGGCTAAACGTATTCACAGGGTACATGTCTCTAAAGAAATACTCTAACTAAAAGCCATTAATTCCTGCTATCATAATTTTATCCTCTTTCATATTTTAAATGTGAATGAAAAGCATCATTAATCACTCTATATGTATATCTCAGATTCATCTTACATATCAAGCAAATATTTTTTCACTGGTGTGCTTGAAGTTCTGCTGACTGCATTGCGCATTTATTTGCATGCTTTTTTGCTTCTTTCTGCTGTCAATACCGGGCCATATGTGTCATCTACAAAGAGTATGATTTCTCTCACCTAAGCAAATTTATTTAATCTTTAGGATCCTTTTCTATCAAATTTAAAGAAAAGTAATTGATTTATTCCACCTAACATTGAGTCTTTTGGTAAAGGTCACCTTGAGAAAACTTTTCTGC